>NC_090444.1:27567450-28176741 GCF_031143425.1 Pleurodeles waltl
TGGAGCAGTTGATGGTGCAGCAGAGCTTGGGGGCAATGGTGTCGCTGGCTCGGTTGAAGATGTGGTGGGACAGGGTTCTGAGGGGACTCCGGAGTGGACGGTCTTTATGATCCGTAGGGAGTTGTTGGTGGTGAGGGTGGTCCAGTTTGTAATAGAGAAACCTATCCGCCAAACCCTAAATGAGACCCTGAGACCATACACACCATCAGAAACTGTTGGACCAATTCCTGGCTGGCTCACAGTGCCTCACCTGAGCACTATACCAACTGGGATAGAAGGTGACTATGGCAACCTAAGCATGACACCCCAGGGAAGTTGTGGAAACAGATCGGACCCTTGCGTTGTATTACTCATGCATGCCCTGGCGAGAGACAAAGGAAATGCTACATAAGTTATCAGAATATTTATTGAAACAATCTCAAACTACCATACTGCAAATGAGCTGGAATAATTAGGCAGATGGAACAAAGCAAATTAATCAGCGTTACAAACATGGTAAAGACAAATGTACAGTCCAACGATAATGCATGTAGTTCTAAATATACTAGAGGTCCTAGAGGTTCCTACTTGACCCTAAAACTATGCAAGAGTGCATAGCGTGTGCACCCTTCTGCCTGGCCTGATTTAAGGAGCTAGCCACGGCCCTGTACCTGTGCTGTGTAGATGGCAATCCTCTCAGGAGCTGGCAGAGTAGCACCTGCAGAGCTTCATGTCGAACACGGCATGCCTCCCAGCATGGTGGTTACTGCCCTCTGCCCCTTCCAGTTCAATGCATCTTTTGCGTAATGAACTCATACTGTGGCGGAAGCACAGCTCTGATGCAATGTTGTGCATAGATGTCAGAAGCTGTCTCCTGAAGGGCAACACAAAGTAGAATATCGTGATAGTGTTTTTAGCCTTGAACAGAGAGTGCTGATTATGTGTTGTGCCGAGGCTAACTAAACAAGCAGCTCATTTTGCAAATTCCTAGAATACAATCAGGCTGATAAAAGTGCGTAAAAGGTCCTCACTACAAAAGACATGCTAAAAGCTAAAAGCAAAGCAGCTGGGAAAGTGCAGCTGTAAAATATAAACTGAAGCTAAAAACACTGGAACCAACTTGGGTCCAAGAGTCCTCATGATAGTCCCTCCCTCTCTCTTTCTCACTCTCTCTCCTTCTCTCTTCATTCCTTGCTTTTTCAGCATCTCTCTCTCTCTCTGCTTCTCTCTCTTCCTTTCTCCCCTCTCTCTTTCCCTTTTTCTCTGCCTCTATCTCCTTATCTATCTCGGATGGCGCTCTCTCCCTCTCTCTTTCTCCCTCTCTCTCACTCTGTTTCTCTCTCTGCATCTCTTTCTCTTCATCTATCACTCCCAGAGAGTCGAGCTCTCTCTCTAGCTCTTTGTATCTTGCTCTCTTAGTATCTCTCTCTCTACTTCCATCTCTCTGTGATGTCACACTCTGCCTCTCTTTCTCTATCTCTCTCTTCCTTTCTCTATCTACCTCTCTCTCTCTCTCTCGTCATCTCTGTGTCTCTCAGGATCTCTCTCTCACCAGACAATTCAGCACACTTAAGTGCACAACTTTGTAAATTGCTCCCTACAATGGAAAAGTCATATTTGTGATGAGAAAGTGACAATTTGTTCTTGTACATGCTGACAATGCTGATGCTTGCTTGTGTGTGATGTTTGGGGCATACTTGAGATCAGGGATATGGTGGTGACTTCTGTGACTTACAGGAGATATGAGGGAGGTTTATGGTCCTTGCCCCAACAGTGCCCCAAAAGAACAGTTTGCTGTACTTACAAGAACTTCATAACTCCCTTTGTTATTTCCACTTTCCTACCTCGCTACTTTCCTATGTTGTTGCAGGTTGACATCAATAGTCACAGACCCTTCATACCATCATCTATGGTGCTGCAATTCTTTTAGCAACCTGCTTATATTGGTTGTGTTCCTGACTGGCTCTCCACCCACCAGCAATCACATCACAGTCTGCTTGGTTTGCTGTAGGAGTTCAACAAACTACATTCCTGTCCGTCGTCATCTTTAGCCATTCAGTATTTCCTCTAAACTATGTGCATGAACATGCCTCTCTGTGTAGAAATGCACCCCTGGTTAACTTCTGATTTAGACAAGCACCACTTTAAATAGCTGAGGGATCATTTGATAATGCTAAATGTATGAGGGTGGCATGCATCTGTTTGCATTGATTCTGTTTAACTTATGGTTGCTTTTATTTCCATTCCTCCGTGGGATCCGTGGTCAGTTTCAGCTATCAGCCTGATGTCTACAGCACACATGATCCTTCAGGTGGTACACAACCAACTGCAGCTCTCGGCCTCTTCTTCACACCAGGCGCTTTCAGCCCCAGCTCTCCTCCTCTGCTCAGTACCATCTCTGAGTCTAATGATGCAGCAGGGTTACCTACTGCATGGAAAAGCAATACAATCAGTTAAAATTGCTATCTCCAGTTAGGAAACAGCATCAAAGTTAATTATTGCACTTTTTAAAACATCTATTACGAGTCCAATATATTGGAAAATGTGCATTTATAATACAGTGTTTAGAACACATACTTTTAGAGAAGTTACCTGTTACCTTCCCAAAGCCTCTTCAAGCCCCTATGCATGAGGTTTCATCCTTCACTGAAGAGCTGAATAGTTCCCTTGCTGAGATGTGAACTTACTCCCAGAGCTGAGACAAAGAGCTTGAAATGGGCCCACTCTGACACAGACAGGTGCCCCTTCTTTTGTTTGTAGCCCAAAGGGAGAGAAGACCCAGAACTGGTTTTGGGTGACCACAGATGAGCGGTTGCCTATTTCCCTGGCAACACCTCAATGGTGGACACAGGAGCTCTGCACCATTGAAGAACATTTCTGCCTTATTGGTTTTGAACAGAGATGGTCACTGTGGGATAGTGTACAGTATAACACACAAGAAGTATTGCAAAAGTAAGCAGGATCATCCCTGGGAACTTGTACTCCAATGATTAAGGAATGGCCCGGGGTTGCCACCACCCATAGTTTGGGGAGCGGCATAAATGTGGCATATAAGGGCAAAACACTGTGAAAGGTTCACAAGAAGGTCTGCTTCAAATGAGGCATACTAAACTACAGCTCATGGCTCTTCTCTGCACTATCCTTAAAAATTAGGTAATGCACAATCAGATACAGGTATCTGACTCTTGTCATTACCATCTCTGGACACTCAAGTCGTGCATGCTCAGCTATGTGTTCGCCTCTGAAGTTTTAGGTGAGGCATACACAGCTGTACCCATTCACACATCAGGGTTGGATCCCCAGCTGCTTCTTTCACACCCTTTCTTTTTACGTCAGACTCTGCTTCCCTTCCCTATACTGGTCTGGACACCTCAAAAGAGGCTACCTAATGGAAAGCCCTGCCCTCTACCCTATATTGTCCCATGGCATAACATTCAATGATGTTGCCCACCCTGCAAAATGTGATGAGGAATCCCTAAGACTCCCGTATGTCACGGATGTTTGTAGTCCTGAGGCTGAATGTCACCTGAACGATGGGTGCTACCTTCCACCTGTGTTTTTTCCATGACCGTGACATCAACCCACCAGCTACACTTTACTCACCCCCAGACATGGCAACCGGACGCAACCTCATTAGGTGACTCTGATACATATTTTCTAAGTTATGTAAAAAAAAATAATGTTTCTTGACATGTAAATAAAAGTTTGACACTAATCAGTGCTGTCTTGGTGTTTGTGGATGTGTTTTTCTTCATATGTCCTCTGAGTCCTCATCAGGCTGCGGTGGTGAAATCACCGTGGGGCTTTGTGCTAGAAAGGATGTCTCTTGATGGATCCTCTGCTTTTAAAAACCAGCAGGGCATCAGTTCTCTGGCCTCGCTAGTGTGGGCACTGGGGCTGCCTGAACTGCAAGAGCATTGTTGTGGCAGAGGACAGGCCCCTCTAAAGTGCATAGTGGGACTGCCTGCATTACATGTGAGCACTGGGGCTGCATGCATTGGACATGCTATTGCTGTTGTAGAGGACAGGCATCTCTGGTGTGGGCACTGCTTGGCTGTCTGCATTGAATGATGTTCCAGTGCTGTCATCAGATGGCATCCACCTTTGACAAGGAAGCCAGGTGGATGGCTGATGGGATGTCTGCTAAGAGTAGCATTACACCTCTTCAGACACTTCTTATGTGTCTGTTCATATGAACCACGCATAGTCTTTATGTGGAGCTGCATCGTGATCTTTGACACTGGAAGTGGATCTATAACAAGGAAGTGGCTCCTGTAAGGTAGGAAACAAGCAGACTTTAGAAAGCCACAAATTCAATGTTTGACGTGGTAACCAAGTCGGAAATTGCTACACCTGAGGGATGTTCTGTCACCACAACAGGGGTTTACACATCCTCTGGGTGGAAAATAATGCTAGAAGCATGTCACGTGACATGGGACACGCGCTGTTCTCATTTAGTGATAATGCTATGCTTTCTGAAAGGTAAATGTAACTGAATTACAACATTCAGATGATCATCAAGGGTTTAAGGATGGTCGGGGATCTAAGGGGCTAACTGTATAATTTTTCTGCCAGCTTGAGTTCAGAGTTGTTAACTGTTTGTGTAGATATATATACACTTGCCGGACATTCAGAGGGGGATGCCTACCTCTTTGAGCATGAACACAGCAGATACAAACATCCTACACCTGTAGGGGAGAGATATTTGTAAATAAAGGAATCTGGGGCAAGATGAATAAAGCACCACATTAGCGATTACCAAATAGCTATTTTACTAAATGCGATGTGACATAGATTTCACAAAATATTTTGTGATGTCCTAAAATTTGCAGTCACAAATAGCGCTTAGCAAATAGTGATTCAGTAAAATAGCGAATCGCTTTTTGGTAATCATAATTTTGACGTTTTGCATTCTGGAGCAGCTTGATGACCTCACAACCAAGAGGTGGGACAGTCCATGTTGTCTCCAGAAGCCTGAGCCACAGGAGGAGGCAGATTCATTAGAGAGCCAGTTTGGAGCGTCACCTTGGACCAAAACACACCAGGGCCACTGAGTGTAATGCAAAGGATGCTGGAGGCAGAAAAAGGAAACTGAAGTTCAGTGATCAGGAACTGGAGGTGCTCACTAAAGAGGTAGTAAACTCACTACATGTCCCAGAGAGTGAGAAGTGAAAAATCTGGTCTGACATCCAGACAAAAATCAGCGCTGTGGGTGTGGCTCAGAGCTCCATTGAGGAGATACACAAGCCCTGGTACGATTTTTGTGTATGTGAGAAGGAGAGGGTAGCAACCAGGCTTATGGCGGCAAGGAGCGCTGATGAAGGACCATCCACCCAGACACCATCCGCCCCCTTGGAAAACATGGCGGAGGCAACTCTGCAGCATAAAGCCATCATTGGAGTCCCTGATATAGACCCCTCAACAACACCAGGCACCAACAAAGGTAAGGACCCAATGTATCTGAATTACCACATGTGCAGGCAAAATTGTCCCCTAGACGAAGTCAATGTTAACACTCACTGATAAAAATAGTCCATATCACACATTCCATGCAACCCAACAACTGAACTCAGACAAGATGGAGATCCTCATCCTCGGCTCCAACCCCTCTGCCTGGGATGACTCCTGGTGGCCGCCCACTCTAGGAACCGCACCGATGCCCGCCTACCACGCACGCAACCTAGGATTCATCCTGAACTCATCGCTCACCATGACCCAGCACGTAAATGCAGTCTCATCTTCCTGCTTCAACACCCTCCACATGCTCTGCAAGATCTTAAGGTGGATCCCCACCGAAACCAGAAGGACAGTCACTCAGGCCCTCATCAGCAGCAGACTGGACTACGGCAACGCTCTCTACGCTGGAACCACGGCCAAGCTCCAGAACAGACTGCAATGTATACAGAACGCCTCCGCATACCTCATCCTCGACATCCCATGCCGCAACCACATCTCAGCCCACCTGAGAGACCCACACTGGCTCCCCGTCAACAAGAGGATCACCTTCAAGCTCCTCACCCATGCCCACAAAGTACTCCAAAATGCCGGCCCTGCTTACATCAACGAGCGACTCACCTTCTACACTCCCAACCGTCAACTCCGCTCCACCAACCTCGCCCTCACCACCGTTCCTCGCATCCACCAAACTACAGCCGGCGGCAGATCATCCTCCCACCTTGCTGCCAAGACCTGGAACTCCCTCCCCGTCCACCTATGACAGACCCAGGACCTGCTGACCTTCAGGAAACGCCTCAAGTCCTGGCTGTTCGAGCAGTAGCATCTCCCCTGCCCCCCCCAGCACCTCGCGGGTGATTGATTGATTGCTTATTCGAGTGATAGTTCATACTCCAACAGTGAACCAAGATTAAATATTACAGCATTGTGCATCCCACACAGATAGACAATACAAATGACACGCAGAAACACTATGTCAGTGAAACTGTTTACTTCAAGATTAAACTTTGAACTGAGACATGCAAAAGTAATTTATAACTGAAATACTGCTCATTGATGTTGAAGGTGTCCCTGCACCACATGCAGCAGAAACTGGGGGAATGAGGAAAGCCAGACACGCTCTGAGGTCGAAAACATTGTGTCCATACCACACACCTGCACAACCCAGACTCAGGGCAACAGTGGAACCACTCCCTGCTTTCAACCTGGAGCCCAATGACATGATGGAAGACATGCAAACACCACTTTCAGATGTTAGATGCATCCACAGATGTCAGTCCCTTTCCCAGCACCAATGAACACTCCTCATGAAATGTAGAGCAGATGTCAGGCAGAGCTCAAAGGAAGGACATCTATGTTTGGAGGTCCAGAGGCATCAATGTTGAATGTGCAGTGATTAGAATGTAAGCACATGAAATCAATGAACAGGCAGTTGGTGTCACTGAATCACAATATGTGCCAGCTGAATGCAACAATGTTGGAAGAACAGAAAGCAATGACAGGCAATTTAAGGGAGATGACGAATGCAATTAAGGAACTCTGAACCATAATACAGCAGGACCATGTCACTCACCATAGGCGCCATCACCAATTGATGGGTAGGTTGGGTGGTTTTAGCAGATTTGTCCATCACCTCATATAAATGCAACTGCTTTACTGTCATGATGTACTGTGGGCATGTAAGTGGAGATGGCACATTGCAGTGAAGACACTGTACAGGGATTGGTGCAGGTTACCAATGCACTGGTGAACATGCAGACAGCCCAGAAGGCTGGGAGCAGCAACTTAGGTGGTGGAGATAGTGAAGAGCTCTCTAGCCTCAGTAGTGTGACTGCCCCTGTGATGGAGTATAGGCGTCTCTGTTCCAGACACAGTGCTGGCTCAGAAGCCTCAACAAGAGAAGCAGCTGAGCCCACTGACTGTTCCAGTAGAGTGCGTGGATGAAAAAAGTAATGGGGACATGTCCCGGTGATTGTTGTTATGTGACATTGCACTACTGATATCATGCCTATGGTGAAGCATTTGATTTAAGTACAAACAGTGCTTTTGGACTACATCAGTTGTATACCCACATATTCAACCTGAAGTTAAGGCAATAAATGTGATACCTGCAGCAATCAGGAGCAATACGTAGCCTCATCGTTATTCACATTAAAAATAATTGTGCATAATTTCTGCACGTCTTTGTCTGCGTTCTGCTGCTCTTGATCCATCTGCTGGTGACGGGGTGGTGATAGGCAGACATCCTCATCAGGCTCCGTATCTAACGGTTCCAGTAGTTTGCCTCTCGATGTGGTGATGTTGTGCAACATAGCACATGCAGCCACTATCTTGCAGCAGGTCTCAGGACTGTATTGTAGTGCTAGCCACTTTTATGCAGGCATCAAAAGCAAGTCTTCAGCAAGCCAAAGGTCCTCTCAATCACACTTCATGTCCTCCAACGTGCAGCATTCTAATTCTGTTCACTTGGTGTAGCTGGATTGAGGTGTAGTATGAGGAAGAAGGACAGCACTGCAAATACACTGTCTCCAACAATGGCAGGAGTAAATATTGCATCATTGTCATCTCTAACCTCACCTGTACACTATGCTACATTGTTCTGCGATTATTTACCAAGCAGGTATCCTTCTCTCCACCATGTAGCTAAGTGTAGATTCTACTATGCCTGAATATGTCGGAGGCATGTGGGCTACCAGGGAATCTGGCCACTAAATCTGTGATGATGTGTGAGGCATTGCAGATAACCTGTACGTTCATGGAATGGCTACATTTCCAATTTCTGTATGCATTTTAGTTTGTCTGATAGTGGACAGATTAGAAGATGTTTACCGTCAGTGCAGCCAATGACAAGTGGGAATTGGGCTACCTGATAGAAATGTAATTTTGTGAGCTGCAAGTCCTGTGGGTTGTTGGGAAATTTGTGGTGCTCATTTATTTTGGTTAACATTGTATTCAGGAATGCGTGGAAGAAGAGTGAGAGCGCACTTTGGCACACAGCTCTGGCTGCAGCTATTACCCCCTGATTGCTTCCTGAGGCTAAGAGATGCAGGGAACATCATACCTGCACATGAGTGGGTATTGTATTGGTTTCTCTGTGTGTGTGTCACTGAATTGTGGTTGCTAATCTGCTATTAGGTCTGATATCATGGCAGAATTTAACCTACACTTGTCATAAATCTTCTCTTCTGTTTGGTCAAACAATTTTATGCGCACTCGGAAAATGCACTCCTGTCTCCTCCTCACCCTGCTCAACCCTGCCAGGATCCTCATCCTCCCCACCTTGACGTAGAGTGCAGCCATTGTTGAAAAGAGCTTATGCACTCTGGGCCTCCTTATGTTAGTTGACCTGATTACCACCTGATTTGAGTTGATGTTAAATTGCACATGCAAAATCCCCATTTTGCGACCAGTCACAATTTGCGAATGGCTCATACATTGAATTTTCAATTACCTATTTGCGGTGCACAATTTGCAATTTTAGGGAATCGCTAATTTTGTGTTTCCTTAAATTTGGTCTGAAAATGTCTTTCATACAGTCTGAAAGGCTATTTTGCATTTGCAAACAGCCTATTTTTGTGATTTACACCATTTATGAATGCAAAATCTTTTGATATATCTGGCCTGAGGTGTCATACACATGCCATACATGCCTCCCCCTCCACTTTCCTTGTCACATGGAGCAGAGCCGGGTTTCTCTGGTCACATGGAGTACAGAGCCTCACCTCTCTGAGACTCTCCTGTCACATGGGGTACAGAGCCTGGTCTCTCTGGGTCTTGCCTGAGTACAGATCCTGACTTCTTTGGGACTCGCCTGTCACATGGGGTACAGAGACTGGCCTCCCTCTGACTCCTACCATGCTACATTGGACGGTCAGCTCCGTAGTCCACCTCCTTCCTGTAGTTCCAACAACTCTTCACTCTATGTGGCTGAATGCAGACCTGGCATTGAATTTGAGCTACAGCCCATGTGCATGTTGTTCCTTAGCTGTTCACAGAGAGACTGTAACTGCTGAATTTCTATGGTTTTGTGCAGGTAAATTTTGAACCTAACTATAACATCCCTCTAACCTTTGGTATTTTTAAGTTAATTTCTATGTTTTTCCTAGTTCTATTTCCTAACTATAATGTCCCTGTGATCTTTGTTTTTTTTTCAGTGAATATGAAATTTCACGTACTTTACATTAATCCAGCCTTCGTCCATGCGCTGTGGGGCGTGGCCGCCAGCGACCAATGCCATACAATCACTCAACCCTGCTCGGTGCACAGCCAAACTCCATGCGACCTGTCTCTCTGCGTGTAAGAATAGCTGTGAGAGGGTGTCTCTGGGTGTGAGAGGGTGTTCATAATAGGGGAGGGGGGCCACATGGTCCCCCTCCCCCAGAATAATGTCCTGGGGACCCCATCTCCCAGGGCCTGCCCTTAATACATATTCAGGGCTGGCTCTAGGGCAGTGCGACTGGTGCCACTGCACAGTATGCTGACTTCTGGTTGGGTTGCCATATTTGCAATTTCATTATGGTTTCAAATACACCTGCTGCCGCGTTTCTTGCCTCAAGCAGTTTTCAGACAACAATAAAAATTTCAAAAGAACTCAGTGACTAATGTTCTTCATGGAGCAAGATCAGAGTTTTGTCTAGTAGAAGTTTTGACTCATCATAAGGTAGTGCTAATACAGAGGGTTAATATGTCTGCTGCAAAGAATGTCTCCCAAGCAGATCACAAAGTACATGTAATGTGATTAGGTCAGTGAGTTACTGCTTTGGTCAGAGAGATCCTATTGTTGCTTGTAGTTTAGAACTTGAATTCCTAAAATAGAACCGTGAGCATTTAACTGTCATCAAAGAGCTGCACGCAAACTTCAAGGTATAGGTTAGAGCATTATGATTTTTTCCCCAATCTTTCATTGACCTAACATTGCAAAACAGGTTTATTTGCGTATAAGTCAATTCTTACTATAAAAGAAAACCCACAACCATGGTGTTACATTTTAAACATTAAGGGGGTCATTCAGACCTTGGCGGACGGCGGAGGCCGTCCGCCAAGGTACCGCCGACAAATGACCGCACCGCGGTCAAAAGACCGCGGCGGCCATTCAAACCTTTCCGCTGGGCCGGCGGGCGCTCTCCAAAAGAGCGCCCGCCGGCCCAGCGGAAATGCCCCTGCAACGTGGACGCCGGCTCAGAATTGAGCCGGCGCAGTTGCAGGGGTGCGACGGGTGCAGTTGCACCCGTCGAGTATTTCAGTGTCTGCAAAGCAGACACTGAAATACTTTGTGGGGCCCTCTTACGGGGGCCCCTCCAGTGCCCATGACATTGGCATGGGCACTGCAGGGGCCCCCAGGGGCCCCGCGGCACCCCCTACTGCCATCCTGTTCATGGCGGGTTTCCCGCCATGAACAGGATGGCGGTAGGGGGTGTCTGAATCCCCATGGCGGCGGAGCGTGCTCCGCCGCCATGGAGGATTCAATGGGGCAGCGGTAAACCGGCGGGAGACCGCCGGTTTACCCTTTCTGTCAGAATGCCCTTGGGAGCACCGCCAGCCTGTTGGCGGTGCTCCCGTGGTCGGTGACCCTGGCGGTCACCGGCCGCCAGGGTCAGAATGACCCCCTAAGTTTGTGCTTCTGTAGACAAAGTATACTTAAACTATACTGCTTACCATTATGGATGACGTGACTCCTACACTTTGTAGTCATCTTTAATATTTCCAATACACTGACTTGCATGCCTCATGTAATGTGTGTGTGATGTAAAATGTTCTGAAGTCCTACAGTGGTATGAGTAGCACTATAAAAATAATTAAATGCATCTAAGAGAGAGTGGTCATGGGGACTTGAGGGGTGCCGTTAAAGGGTGGTAGTGAGGGAATTCATGGCAGAACTGTTCATTGGGGAGTGCTAACAAACATTGTCACACAGGGCACCACCAGCACTTAAGCTGGCCCTCTAAATATTTTATCTTATTGGGGGAGAGGGACCATGTGGTTCCCTGCCCAGCCACTTTCACCCCTGGGGACCCCATCACCCAGGTCTCAGCCTCAAAATATTATTTTTTTATGTGGAATGTCGCCTGGGTGCACTGTGCACCCAGTGTGTATGATGGGCACCGCAGGTGGAGCCCCGAGGCCCCGCATTCCCAGCCAGCTCCTGGTTTCCTGCAGGAGCCGGCACAGAGAGAGCTGATAAACATGCAGCTGTCAACATCAGGACAGTGCGCACTCTACGGGCGCCTTAATGCTAAAAGCCAATCCTTACGTCATGTAATATTTCATGCATTATGTGTTAATACAGTATGTTAACCTTTTGCATTGCAGAGATTCATTTTGAAGCATCATTAATACTGTTTAGGGTGTGGTCCCTATTCTAAGCCTTTGTAGAATCCTTTCCTGCAGCCTGGCTGGGTGTGGCACGTGGGTGGGGCCTGGGTCTATTTAAGGGACCCAGCCCAGGTCCTCGTGCTCACTACTCAGAGGTCCCGGTGCAGAGCAGCGGCGTTTCCTGAGCTCCTGTTCTGAAGGCCTACCTAGGATTTCCAGGCCCTATCTTCATTTCCTTGGTGATCTTCAAGAAGGGCAGTAAGGCGAAGGTCGGGTTAGGCCCCCGACTCCGATTTCAGAAATACTCGAGTTTTTGGCGTTTTGGTGAAATCGCGGTTGCAATGGTTTTCTTGGCATTTAAATCTTGAAGTTCGGATCGGAGGTGTGCGCTATCATATTCTGGCATTTAAATCTTAATGGTTGAATCGGCAACAGTGTGCGTGATTCATTCTTGGCATTTAACGCTTGAAGTTCAGATCGGTAGTGTGTGCGATCACGTTTTGACATTTGAACTTTGATGGTCGGAACAACGTCAGTGTGCGTTAATTCATTCTTGGCAATTAAAACTAGCAAATTCAGATCAGCAGAGTGTGCGACCGTATTTTGACATTTAAATCCTGATGATTGAATCAATGATAGAGTGCGTGAGTCATTCTTGGCATTTAACCCTTGTGTTTCAGATCGGCAGATAGCGCGATCATTTCTAGACATTGAAATCTTGATGCACAGTTTGATATTTAAAGTGTATAATAATTCATAAGCTTGAAGTGTATCTTTGCAGTATCATTTATGAGTTTATCACAGTTTATTCCTGAAAAGCAATGTGTTCATTAATTACTGTTATAGAGTGTCCTTACAGTATCATTCATGAGTCTAACGCAGTTTATTCCTGAAAAAGCGAATGTGTTTATTGATCACCGTTATTAAGTAACTTCTATTCAAAGAAATACGTCAGTTCAAGGTTCAGAGCATAAGATTGAATTCTACAAAAAACTCTCATATGAAAACTTGCAAAATCCTTATTTATTTTCCAGGTACTCAGAATTAATAAGGTCACGATATAGGAAAGCTCTTGATCATTCATGTTATCAGTATATAGATGTTATGAACAAAGTTTATGAAAGTCAATGTGCATAATCTGATTATTGTGTCTTAACTTTTACTTCCACAGGTCTCCTTCCCCGCTGTTCCCACCCTAAAACCCTTCCCCCACTTGGCCATTCTTTAACTCTGTGCTATAACGGCGAGTTTGGAGCTGCCAAGAGGTGGACATATTGGGAACAGGCGCAAACCCCGAGGATCCAGACTCCTTGACAGCAGCTCCCTGTCTGCAAAAGCAGTTGTTTTCTCTGTTTCCATGTCCGCATCTCTGCAGGTAGGAAAACAGAGGAAAGCTCCACTTCCAGCGTGTAGGAGTGGGAGCTGTTTGACAGCTTTTTCCTGCTGGAAGCAAAGTGTTTGCTCTCACTTGATGGGAGCTGTCAAAGCTCCCACCACGTCAGAGTAAACAGCTATGTCCCAGGGATGGGCACCCTGGGACTAGCGTAAGACAGCCTAGGTGTGGTGGTCCCCAGGGCCATGATTGGCTACACGAGGGGGGACTGCAGCCCCCCCTACAATCCCTAAACAGCCCCAGGGAAGTGGTGGTCCCCAGGGCCTGGGGATCCTTTATTATCATTTTTCAGCTCCGGGGAGGTGGCGGTCTTCAGGGCTGCAGGGGGCCGCATGGACACCTCATATTAATTTGATAATTTGGCCTGGGGAGGTGGCGGTCTCTGGTGCTGCAGGGGAGTTACATGTGTCCCACAGTATTAATTTCATCATTTGCCCCTGGGAGGTCTCTGGAGCACAGGCAGGCCTAGCAGGCCCACCTATGATATTATATTTATAAGTCCTGGAGAGGTAGTGGTCTCCGGGGCATAACAATGCCCTAGGAGGGGGGCCCTGTGCACCCGCCTTCTTTATATTTCATATGCCCTGAGGACCTGGCCCACCGAGGGGCTTTATTGAAACAGGCATATATATATTTATAAAATTTGAATTTTCTTTAATATCTCCAAAACTACTGAACAGATTTACACCAAATAACAACAAGGACACTTTCTGGACCAAGAGCTATAGAGACATCTTTCTGCCAATTTGGTGTAGACCGGTTCAAAAACCCCATGGAAATTAACATTAGGAAAATGAGTTTTGGGACTGACCTGTTTCTTGGCCCCCATTTGATGGATAACCCCAAAACTTTCCTGACAGCAGCTGATATGAGAATCAAATTATTTTGGAAAATTGTCATCAGTGATGTCACTGACCATGTCATGTGTAATGCAATATGTGAGATCATAAGCAGTGCATTATAGGGCACAACTTAGCTCAAGTAACTATAACTTTTGAATTTCTATTGTTTTGAACGTGTGAAATGTGAGCCTAACTAACATTCCTGTAACCTTTGTTTTTTTCTGATTTTTTTCTTTAAATTTCTAAGGATTTTAAAATGTTATTTCCTAACCATGATCCATACCTTTTTTAGTGATGTTTTACATTTTTTAGGGTGGTTGCAAGTTGACTATATTAATATGATGTTGAACTATATATAGTAACTTAGTGCTTGAGTGCATGTATAGGTGAGTGAGTGACTGTATGAGTGTTGTATGGGTGAGTAACTGAGTGCAACAGTGTGTTTGTGTGTGAATGAGTGAGTGACGGTATGAGTTGTGTATGCATGAGTGAATGAGTGCATGAATGTGTGGATGGGTGATTGAACCAGTTCAACAGTGTGTGTGAGGGAGAGAGTGAGTATTTGAGAGGTATATGTATGAGTGATTGGGTGCATGAGTGGAACTATGTGCAAGTGAGTGAGTATTTGAGTGGTATATAGGTGATTCACTAAGTGTATGTGTGTGTTTATGTGTGAGTGACCGAGTGCCTTTATAAGTGATTGAGTGTGTGAGTGGTGTATAGGTGACTGAGTGCTTAATTGGTGTATGGGGAATTCATAGAGTATATGAGTGAATAAATGGGTGAGTGAGTGCATGAGTGGTGTATCAGCTATTGACTGACTGTATGAGTGCATGTATTGGTGACTGAGTGAGTTCATCAGTTGTATCTGGGTGACTGAGTGACTGTATGAGTGGTGTGTTGCGATTAACTGAATGCATCAGCGCATGGTTAGGTGAGCAACTGTTTCATAACTATAACTTCTCTGTAATCTTATTCTAGTGATTTTGTAAGGTTTTTTAACATTAGTTAAAATGCAGTTTACAATAGATGTTGGGGGAGGGGGAAGTTGAAGTCAGGGCATGGCCTGGCTTTGTGAAAAGTCCTCACCTGAACTTCTACTCACACATTAAAGATTATTATCATATGGTGTACCATTTGGTCAACGTTTAGTATGCGTCACATAACCATAATAATACATCTAAAATTGAAACGTAAAAGAGCTTTTGAAGTTTGTGTTATATTTTGTGGGAGGGGGTAAAAATGGTAAGACCCATTGTAGTTGTGCATTTACTTTACTGTCATCAAACGTAGGGCCAGATTTACAAGGCCCTAGCACCACTCGAGCTTATAAATATGGGCCCCTCTGACACAGTTTCCTGGGGTAGAGGGTCATGCAATGAGTGCTGCTGGCGGTGTTCCACCGCAACACCCATGGCTTTTGATGCTGCCCCAGGCTTACGAGAAATTATAAATCTGTGGCAGAGCCTAAAATTAACGCCACCCCATGGGTGGCATTTGCATGGTGCAACGAGGAGGAATATTTTTTTATTCCTCCTCGTTTTTGCTTTTTGTATGTGTGTTGAATTCTACAAAAAGCCACAAATTATTGTTTATGTGCAGGAAGGTGTCTCTTCCTGCACATAAACAATCATTTAAAAATGATGGATTTGCTACTTCCATGTGTTCTGGCACATATGTGTGCCAAATCGCCATTGTAGATTGTTTATGTGCAGGAAGGGACACCTTCCTGCACATAAGCAATCACACCCCTCAATGCAGACACCCTTGCACTAAGGTGCAAGGATGCTTGCTTTGGCGCTTGCAGCTAAATTTAGCACCGGTGCAGGGGGAACACGGAGGTGCACTGTAATTTTGTAAATGCAGTGCATCCCTGCATTTCAAAAGTGGCGCAGCATGGCAGGGTTTGTTACAGCGCCATGCTGCGCCACTGTTTTGTAAGTCTGGGCCTTAATGAGATACAAACTGTGCAAAGTTCTATCCCATAACAATGCTACATATGGCATACCTGATTTGATTACAGTGCTACCAATGATAATAAATTCAGCATTTACACTTAAACCTTGAGACTTACATATTTTTACAGTATATGGTAAAGACACTGGAAACTGCTTTCTGCTAACATAAAGTCCTTTACAATCAAGAGACCCACAACAGACCTCATTATCTGTTTTACTCCTTCAAGATCATCACATTTAATTGTAAGTAAGTCCACATTTCTGCTTGGACAAAATGAAATAAATTGTTTTACCCATGGCTCCTTTAACTAATCCTTCCTCAACATTTAAATTGCGCCACATAATCAACCTACAGTTCTTACAAACACATAAACACTTTTCTAATCCTGCAGTTTTCGAAGCAGACATTTCCCAAAAAAAGAGAGTTGATTGTAGTTTTTCACTCAACAATAATGTCACTCCTTGGTGTTCTATTTGATCAATTGATATCAATTCCAATATTTGTTCTTTCTCCAGTTGTAGTAAGTTTTCATTGGAAGAGGTACAATCTGGAAGAGTAGGCATAAGACACACAATGGATTTTTGTTGTTGAATAAAGTAAAACATTAGCTGTGCTGCAGGTGTTTTGGAAGGAAATATTTTCTTTATAAGTTGGGTTTGCAAGAAACGTTTTCCTTCTTTTGACAGTATTCCTACTCTAAAATCCTTCAGAATATTTCCATATTGTGTATTAGACCAAGTGGCACATGTTTCCAATTAGTTCTTTGTATTGGAAATGCAACCAAATGTTTACATTTCCAATGCTTCCTAAAGAATTACAACTTTCTTCATGTAAGAGTGTCTTAAACACAGGATGTCCTTCCAGGGGGGTAACTTGCAGTAAATCACCAAAAACAATTAGAGTCTTTCCTTCAAAAAGTACATCATACTCAGTCTTCAATATGTGTTGCATTCTCAAATGTACATAGGTGAGCATTAAGTTTGAGACCATACCCACCTCCTCGATGATTAAGGGGCATATTTATACTCTGTTTGCGCCGAATGTGCATCAAAATTTTTGACGCACAATCGACGCAAACCCTGCCCCATATTTATACTTTGACGTCCGACCCCGCGGGCGTCAACGTTCCACCATGTGCGTCATTTTTTGGAAGGGGAAATCAACCTTGCATTAATTATATGCAAGGTAGGCGTTCCCTTCCAAAAAATGACTTTAAGGCCTGTGCCCCATATTTATACTGTGATGTCATTTTGACGCACAGGGGGGGGCAGGCCTCAAAAAACGGCGCCCAGCTTGATGGGCGCCATTTTTTAACGCCTGGGTCAGGGCAGGCATTAAGGGACCTGTGGGCTCGGAAGGAGTCCAGAGGTGCCCTCCCATGCACCCAGGGACACCCCCTGCCACCCTTGCCCACCCCAGGAGGACACCCAAGGATGCAGGGACCCATCCCAGGGAAGTAAAGGTAAGTTGGGGTAAGTATTTTTTTTCGTATTTTTTTTGTGGCATAGGGGGGCCTGATTTGGGCCCCCCTACATGCCACTATGCCCAATGACCATGCCCAGGGGACATAAGTCCCCTGGGCATGGCCATTGGGCAAGGGGGCATGAGTCCTGTCTTTGCTAAGACAGGAGTCATTTCAATGGGGGTTGGGCGTCTAAATAAATGGCGCAAATCGGGTTGAGGCCGGAATTTTGCCTCAGACCTGACTTGCCCCATTTTTTGACGCCCAACCTCCATTTTCCCCTACGCCGGCGCTGCCTGGTGTGAGTCATTTTTTTTTTACGCACACCAGTCCACAGCGCCGGCTAACGTCATTCAATAAATAAGGCGCCCGCATAGCGCTTTGGAATGGCGTTAGCCGGTGGTAAAATTTTTGACGCACAACTGCGTTGGCGCAGTTGTGCGTCAAAAAGTATAAATATGGGCCTAAATGTTTTAATTTCTTCAAGGCTCTTAAAACTTTGTGACAAGCTTCTCCAGATAATTTTTGTTACTCCAGTTTATTATTGTGTTTAACAGGGAGCATAAGTAGACAATGCAAGGTAATTCCTTTGATGTTGTCTGCAGCTAATTCACAAACATTTGTTACTACACATGATAGAATGGAGTCTGTAGTCTTTTGAAGATAAGTGGTTGTCTGCTGCTACACAAAGGAATAGGCTTAAAACGTGAACATTTATATTGATATTTTTTTTCTTTAACTTCCATGTATCTTTCTTTCTGGTCATCATTGAGTTGATCTACTAACTGTTCTAAGTCAACATTTTCTTCTCTTGCTGGTTACATTGCTGTCGCCACCTCATTCATCGCTATGGCAGCTTCATTTTCGTCTGTCCAGGAGGCTCTTGACTGAGAGGTCCAGAACTCTGACTGTGTTGCTGTCTCACTAGCAATTGATTCCTTTTGTTCACTTTGTCATTTGCCACGTAGTTGAGAAATATTGGACACGCAATGTTGTCTTTTATAGCATTGAAAGAGTCTTCCTAGCAGTCATACTGTCCGAGCAAATCTGCTTCAGAACGCTAGGGTTTGAATAGCTAGAGAAGTGCTAAAGAGAAAAATTATTTTTTCATAGCAGTTTGACAAGTACGTTTTCCAGGGTTTATAAAGTTACCTTTAGCATGCCAAACCAAATAACCTTCACAACCAACTACACTATATTTGCCTTCTTCAATGTTTTCTAAAACATTATGTTTGTACCTACTGTGCTCAGGAATTTCATAAAAACACATATTTTCGAGGTGTTGCATTCTTCCTGGATGGTAGGTATCCAACATATGTATTTTTACAATATTTGTACTCTATGAATCAAACTCTGTTTGGTACTGAATTCCTGGGAAAGATTTCAAGACTTTGTTTTGCATGTTGGCAAGGCCCAGCCTAACCTACACAACTTATTTTCAGTGTGTGCCTCACTGCAAATAAAAAGCTGTTCATTCTTCCTTTGGAATACCAAATACAATACAATACAATACCATCAACATCTATGTGTTGGGAAGGGTAGAACTTGCTGTTGTAGGGTTTTGTTATTATTCTCGTCTGGGAAAATGTATGTAATATACTCTTCTATGAAAGAAGCTACACACTGATCAGTATCATTTCCAAATATTGGTGCATCCTTTATCTATAGGAGCATGCATAGATGAGGAACACCTCTTGCCTGATATTCTTTTCACCAAAGAAAAATCTTTAACTTTTCCAAGAGGAGGATTAGTTGTATTCCATATAAAAGCAAGTGTAGCCTGAAACCTGTGATTAAAACACCTACATACATTAGCAGGATCCAAAGAGCAAAGTTCTCCTGCAGTCTTGAAATTGATATAGTTACCATTACAGTTTTTTTTCTCTTAGAAATTCTAGTAAATCATCCCATGGATTCTTTGCATAACTAAGTGTCAGAAATCAAGTATGTGGACCTAAATTTTGGAGCATAAATTTAAGTTCTCCTTGACGAAAGTACCACTATTCATTAGTCCCACATTTACATGCCTCAAAATTAATTAAGTTCTACTCCAGATTGTCATCATTACCTTGTACTTTATAAACAAACTTACTTGGAGAAATATTTTGCAGATTGACTTCTGTCTTCAGTTTGTGGTTCACAGCAGAAGAGAGTCCTGACTAATCATTCTCAGATATCAGATGGAATAAATAGGGAATACATTGTCAGATCCTAGGGTCCTTTAAATATAACCTTGTTGACCTGTATTCAGCTGCTGGTATTTGTGCACAATGATCATCATAGCAGTCGCCTACTGCTGTGGGAAATAACTGTGGAAAGCAACACACCTCTAAACTTTTCTCCCACACACTCATTGGAGCTCCTCCAGCTTGTTTAATTTGAAATAGATCAGTAACATCCCTAACAACATGTTTTGCTTTTGCTTATCCACTCTTTATATTTGTACACTTAACTGCAGTCCTTCATCATCGATACAACTTACATCTCCAGTAATTTCAACATTTTTATAAACATTATTTTCTTTCAAGTATATTGTGGCTTTTCTTACTTCATCCACATCCACTAATTCTTACCAGATTGTTTTACTTTTGGTGGGAACTTCATTTACTAGAATAATGAGTGGGTCATCTACACCTTTGGCAATACCCACAGTGCCAATTTGTTTTTAAAATCTAGAGGTAAATACAGAGCTCTTCCTTTAAGACCTTTCTGTGCTTCTGTTGGTGACAATTTCCCTGTTTTTGGCTCCATTCGAAGGATTGCTTGAAATGGATGCAGAGTTCGTATTAGAATTGATTCATACACATTTAATTTTATAAAGTTGTGGTGGCATTGGTGCAAATTCTAATCTATTATGATTTGTTCTACCTGGCATTTTATCATTCTTTAATTTGTCATAACAATACTTACATATTGTTTGCTTTGTGACTAAATCAAAGTGTTCTTCTACAAATCTATATATACCAAGTTCCTGCCGCTCATCATTGCTGTCTTGCTCAGTTTTAGAAATTAGGACCACAGTACGAGTTTGGTTTCTGTAGTAAGTGCGGCGACAACAAATACAAACATACCCAGGTTTGTCACAACTAAGTGCCTTCAACTTTCCTGTCTCCTTTGTAAATTTTTCAATACTAATCTGTGCATCCAGTTCCTCTACAGCTCCCGTCACTACTGTAGGAAAGTACCATCTTGCCTGGCATGTTACCCCCATTTTTCACTGTATATATGTTGTTTTAGTTGTATGTGTCACTGGGACCCTGGTAACCCAGGGCCCCAGTGCTCATAAGTGTGCCTGAATGTGTTACCTGTGTAGTGACTAACTGTCTCACTGAGGCTCTGCTAATCAGAACCTCAGTGGTTATGCTCTCTCATTTCTTTCCAAATTGTCACTAACAGGCTAGTGACCATTTTTACCAATTTACATTGGCTTACTGGAACACCCTTATAATTCCCTAGTATATGGTACTGAGGTACCCAGGGTATTGGGGTTCCAGGAGATCCCTATGGGCTGCAGCATTTCTTTTGCCACCCATAGGGAGCTCTGACAATTCTTACACAGGCCTGCCACTGCAGCCTGAGTGAAATAACGTCCACGTTATTTCACAGCCATTTTACACTGCACTTAAGTAACTTATAAGTCACCTATATGTCTAACCTTTACCTGGTAAAGGTTAGGTGCAAAGTTACTTAGTGTGAGGGCACCCTGGCACTAGCCAAGGTGCCCCCACATTGTTCAGAGCCAATTCCCCAAACTTTGTGAGTGCGGGGACACCATTACACGCGTGCACTACATATAGGTCACTACCTATATGTAGCTTCACAATGGTAACTCCGAATATGGCCATGTAACATGTCTATGATCATGGAATTGCCCCCTCTATGCCATCCTGGCATTGTTGGTACAATTCCATGATCCCAGTGGTCTGTAGCACAGACACTGGT
This sequence comes from Pleurodeles waltl, assembly GCF_031143425.1. NCBI lineage: Eukaryota > Metazoa > Chordata > Amphibia > Caudata > Salamandridae > Pleurodeles > Pleurodeles waltl. The sequence goes on from NC_090444.1 coordinate 27,588,794, forward strand.
ACTGCCAAACTGCCCTTCCTGGGGTTTCACTGCAGCTGCTGCTGCTGCCAACCCCTCAGACAGGCATCTGCCCTCCTGGGGTCCAGCCAGGCCTGGCCCAGGATGGCAGAACAAAGAACTTCCTCTGAGAGAGGGTGTGACACCCTCTCCCTTTGGAAAATGGTGTGAAGGCAGGGGAGGAGTAGCCTCCCCCAGCCTCTGGAAATGCTTTGTTGGGCACAGATGTGCCCAATTCTGCATAAGCCAGTCTACACCAGTTCAGGGACCCCTTAGCCCCTGCTCTGGCGCAAAACTGGACAAAGGAAAGGGGAGTGACCACTCCCCTGACCTGCACCTCCCCTGGGAGGTGTCCAGAGCTCCTCCAGTGTGCTCCAGACCTCTGCCATCTTGGAAACAGAGGTGCTGCTGGCACACTGGACTGCTCTGAGTGGCCAGTGCCACCAGGTGACGTCAGAGACTCCTTCTGATAGGCTCCTTCAAGTGTTGCTAGCCTATCCTCTCTCCTAAGTAGCCAAACCCTCTTTTCTGGCTATTTAGGGTCTCTGTCTCTGGGGAAACTTTAGATAACGAATGCAAGAGCTCATCCGAGTTCCTCTGCATCTCTCTCTTCACCTTCTGATAAGGAATCGACTGCTGACCGCGCTGGAAGCCTGCAAACCTGCAACATAGTAGCAAAGACGACTACTGCAACTCTGTAACGCTGATCCTGCCGCCTTCTCGACTGTTTTCCTGCTTGTGCATGCTGTGGGGGTAGTCTGCCTCCTCTCTGCACCAGAAGCTCCGAAGAAATCTCCCGTGGGTCGACGGAATCTTCCCCCTGCAACCGCAGGCACCAAAAAGCTGCATTACCGGTCCCTTGGGTCTCCTCTCAGCACGACGAGCGAGGTCCCTCGAATCCAGCGACTCTGTCCAAGTGACCCCCACAGTCCAGTGACTCTTCAGTCCAAGTTTGGTGGAGGTAAGTCCTTGCCTCACCTCGCTGGGCTGCATTGCTGGGAACCGCGACTTTGCAGCTACTCCGGCCCCTGTGCACTTCCAGCGGAAATCCTTTGTGCACAGCCAAGCCTGGGTCCACGGCACTCTAACCTGCATTGCACGACTTTTTAAGTTGGTCTCTGGCGACATGGGACTCCTTTGTGCAACTTCGGCAAGCACTGTTTAACGCATCGTCGTAGTGCCTGTTTCTGGCACTTCTCCGGGTGCTACCTGCTTCAGAGAGGGCTCGTTGTCTTGCTCGACGTCCCCTCTCTCTGCTGGTCCAATTTGCGACCTCCTGGTCCCTCCTGGGCCTCAGCAGTGTCCAAAAACGCTAACCGCACGATTTGCAGCTAGCAAGGCTTGTTGGCGTTCTTTCGGCGGGAAAATACTTCTGCACGACTTTCCACGGCGAGAGAGATTCGTCCACCAAAGGAGAAGTCTCTAGCCCCTTTCGTTCCTGCAGAAACCTCAGCTTCTTCTGTCCAGTAGAAGCTTCTTTGCACCCGCAGCTGGCATTTCCTGGGCATTTGCCCATCTCCGACTTGCTTGTGAGTTTTGGACTTGGTCCCCTTGTTCCACAGGTACCCTAGATTGGAAATCCACAGTTGTTGCATTGCTGGTTTGTGTCTTTCCTGCATTATTCCTCTAACACGACTTCTTTGTCCTTAGGGGAACTTTAGTGCACTTTGCCCTCACTTTTCAGGGTCTTGGGGAGGGTTATTTTTCTAACTCTCACTATTTTCTAATAGTCCCAGCGACCCTCTACAAGGTCACATAGGTTTGGGGTCCATTCGTGGTTCGCATTCCACTTTTGGAGTATATGGTTTGTGTTGCCCCTATCCCTATGTTTCCCCATTGCATCCTATTGTAACTATACATTGTTTGCACTGTTTTCTAAGACTATACTGCATATTTTTGCTATTGTGTATATATATCTTGTGTATATTTCCTATCCTCTCACTGAGGGTACACTCTGAGATACTTTGGCATATTGTCATAAAAATAAAGTACCTTTATTTTTAGTATAACTGTGTATTGTGTTTTCTTATGATATTGTGCATATGACACTAAGTGGTACTGTAGTAGCTTCACACGTCTCCTAGTTCAGCCTAAGCTGCTCTGCTAAGCTACCATTATCTATCAGCCTAAGCTGCTAGACACCCTATACACTAATAAGGGATAACTGGGCCTGGTGCAAGGTGCAAGTACCCCTTGGTACTCACTACAAGCCAGTCCAGCCTCCTACATTGGTTGTGCAGCGGTGGGATAAGTGCTTTGAGACTACTTACCACTCTTGTCATTGTACTTTTCATAAGAGAAAAATATACAAAACAAGGTCAGTATATATACACATAGCCAAAAAGTTTTGCATTTCCTCTTTTCACTCTTTTCTAAGTGCTGAAAAGTACTTCTAACTTTCTAAAAATTTCTAAAAAGTTTTAAAAGTTTTTTTTCTCTGCCTTTCTAAAAGCTCTGACAAACTTTTTATCTTTTACTATCACTTTAACTCTCTCTAAAAAATGTCTGGCACAGGCCAAAATGTTGATCTGTCCAAACTTGCATATGATCACCTTAGCTGGAAAGGAGCAAGGAATCTCTGCATAGAGAGAGGTTTGAGTGTAGGTAAGAATCCTTCCTTAGAACTGTTAATTAACATGCTTAGAGTACAGGATAAGGCCATAAGTGCCCAATCTGTTGAAAAAGTAGCTAATGGTTCTCAATCTGATCCAGGGACTCCCCCAGGAAAAGATTCAGGAAAGAAACTTCCTAGCCTGCCCATTACTAGACAGTCTAGCATAGTTGGTAAATGATGATGAGCCACACCATATAAATAGTGTTGTCTCACATCATAGCAAAAGCATTTATTCTCACCATACTGGTAGTGATGTTTCTGTTAGCCAAGCTGTTAGGGTGCCTTCTGTAAGGGACAGGTCTCCTTCTGTCCATTCTCACCATACTTCTGTTTCAAGGCATGTCCCTCCCACCCACCCTGATGACAGATTGTTAGAAAGGGAGCTCAATAGATTGAGAGTGGAACAAACCAGACTGAAGCTCAAGAAGCAAAAGCTGGATTTGGATAGACAGACTTTAGAAGTAGAGAAGGAGAGACAGAAACTGGGTTTAGAAACCCATGGTGGCAGCAGCAGTATTCCCCATAGTCATCCTGCAAAAGAGCATGATTCCAGGAATCTGCACAAGATAGTTCCCCCTTACAAGGAGGGGGATGACATTAACAAGTGGTTTGCTGCACTTGAGAGGGCCTGTGTTGTACAGGATGTCCCTCAAAGGCAGTGGGCTGCTATCCTATGGCTATCATTTAGTGGAAAAGGTAGGGATAGGCTCCTTACTGTGAAAGAAAATGATGCTAATAATTTCCAAGTTCTTAAGTATGCACTCCTGGATGGTTATGGCTTAACCACTGAACAGTACAGGATAAAGTTCAGAGAGACCAAAAAGGAGTCTTCACAAGACTGGGTTGATTTCATTGACCATTCAGTGAAGGCCTTGGAGGGGTGGTTACATGGCAGTAAAGTTACTGATTATGACAGCCTGTATAACTTGATCCTGAGAGAGCATATTCTTAATAATTGTGTGTCTGATTTGTTGCACCAGTACTTGGTGGACTCTGATCTGACCTCTCCCCAAGAATTGGGAAAGAAGGCAGACAAATAGGTCAGAACAAGGGTGAACAGAAAAGTTCATACAGGGGGTGACAATGATGGCAACAAAAAGAAGGATGGTAAGTCTTCTGACAAGGGTGGGGACAAATCTAAAAATGAGTCTTCATCAGGCCCACAAAAACACTCTGGTGGGGGTGGTGGGCCCAAATCCTCTTTTAATCAGAACAAGGAAATGAAACCATGGTGCTATTTATGTAAAATAAAAGGCCATTGGACAACAGATCCCAGTTGTCCAAAGAAAAGCACCAATGCTCCTACCAGTACAACCCCTACTGCTACCCCTAATGTCCCTACTAATAGCAGTGGTGGTGGGAGCAAACCTACTAATAGCCAATCCAAGGGAGTAGCTGGGCTCACTATTGGTAACTTAGTTGGGGTTGGCCTTGTTAGGGAGGCCACAGAGGCTGTGTTAGTCTCTGAGGGGGCTATTGATTTAGCCACCTTAGTTGCTAGTCCCCTTAATATGGATAAGTACAAGCAGCTACCCCTAATAAATGGTGTTGAGGTTCAGGCCTACAGGGACACTGGTGCCAGTGTGACTATGGTCATAGAGAAACTGGTCCACCCTGAACAACACCTACTTGGTCACCAGTACCAAGTAACCGATGCTCACAACAACACACTTAGCCACCCCATGGCTGTTGTTAATCTCAACTGGGGGGGGTTACTGGTCCAAAGAAAGTTGTGGTAGCTTCAGATTTACCTGTAGACTGTCTATTAGGGAATGATTTGGAGACATCAGCTTGGTCAGATGTGGAGTTGGAGGCCCATGCAGCAATGCTGGGCATCCCAGGGCATATTTTTACTTTGACAAGGGCTCAGGCCAAAAAGCAAAAAGGACAGGGAAGCTTGGATCCTGGAACAATGGACCAAGTGTTCCGTAAAGCTAGGGCTAGTAGAAGCAAACCACTTCCTACTATCCCTCCCTCTACAGTGGATTCTACTTCTGAGGAAGAAGAATTCCCTCCCTGTGCAGAACCTACACCAGAGGAGCTGGAAGCAGACACTGCTGAGCTTTTGGGTGAAGGGGGGCCTGCCAGAGAGGAGCTGAGTGTGGCACAGCAAACCTGTCCCACATTAGAGGGTCTCAGACAGCAAGCTGTCAAACAGTCTAATGGGGATGTCAGTGACTCTCACAGAGTTTACTGGGAGGACAACATCTTGTACACTGAGCATAGGGATCCTAAACCTGGAGCTGCCAGGAGATTAGTGATTCCTCAGGAGTACAGAAAGTTCCTCCTAACCCTGGCACATGACATTCCCCTAGCTGGGCATCTAGGACAAATGAAAACTTGGGACAGGCTTGTTCCCCTGTTTCATTGGCCTAGAATGTCTGAGGACACAAAGGAATTTTGTAAGTCTTGTGAAACCTGTCAAGCCAGTGGCAAGACAGGTGGCACCCCAAAGGCACCCCTTATCCCACTGCCTGTGGTTGGGGTTCCCTTTGAAAGGGTAGGGGTTGACATAGTTGGCCCCCTTGACCCTCCTACTGCTTCAGGCAATAGGTTTATCTTGGTGGTAGTGGACCATGCCACAAGATATCCTGAAGCAATTCCTTTAAGGACCACTACAGCACCTGCAGTGGCAAAGGCCCTCCTGGGAATATTTTCAAGGGTGGGCTTCCCAAAGGAAGTGGTATCAGACAGGGGAAGCAATTTCATGTCTGCATACTTAAAGGCCATGTGGAAGGAGTGTGGTGTAACGTACAAGTTCACAACACCCTATCATCCACAAACAAATGGACTGGTGGAGAGATTTAATAAAACTCTCAAAGGCATGATTATGGGTCTCCCTGAAAAACTCCGCAGGAGATGGGATATCCTTCTACCATGCCTCCTTTTTGCCTACAGGGAGGTACCCCAGAAAGGAGTGGGCTTCAGCCCCTTTGAACTTCTTTTTGGACACCCTGTTAGGGGTCCACTCACACTTGTAAAGGAGGGTTGGGAACAACCTTTAAAAGCTCCTAAGCAGGATATTGTGGATTATGTACTTGGCCTCAGATCAAGGATGGCTGAGTACATGAAAAAGGCCAGTAAAAACCTTCAGGCCAGCCAAGAGCTCCAGAAGCAATGGCATGATCAGAAGGCTGTTTTGGTTCAGTACCAACCAGGGCAGAAAGTGTGGGTCTTGGAGCCTGTGGCCCCAAGAGCACTCCAAGATAAATGGAGTGGACCCCACACAATTGTTGAAAAGAAGGGAGATGTCACCTATTTAGTTGACTTAGGCACTGCCAGGAGTCCCCTTAGGGTGCTCCATGTCAACCGCCTGAAACCCTACTATGACAAGGCTGATCTCACCCTGCTCATGGCAACTGATGAGGGACAGGAAGAAGACAGTGATCCTCTACCTGATCTCTTCTCTTCCACAGAACAAGATGCTCTTGTGGAAGGTGTAGTTTTGGCTGATTGTCTTACTGCTGAGCAGAAAGATAATTGCATAAATCTCCTAGATCAATTCTCGGATCTCTTCTCTACTGTGCCAGGTACCACTTCTTGGTGTGAGCACACTATAGATACTGGAGACAGTTTACCTGTCAAAAGTAAGATCTATAGGCAGCCTGACCATGTCAGGGACTGCATAAAGCAAGAGGTCCAGAAAATGTTAGAACTAGGAGTGGTTGAGCACTCTGACAGTCCATGGGCTTCTCCTGTGGTACTGGTACCAAAACCCCATTCCAAAGATGGAAAGAAGGAAATGCGGTTTTGTGTAGACTATAGAGGTCTCAACTTGGTAACCAAAACAGATGCTCAGCCTATACCCAGGGCAAATGAGCTCATAGATACACTGGCATCTGCCAAGTATCTAAGCACTTTTGACTTGACTGCAGGGTATTGGCAGATCAAATTGTCAGAAGATGCTAAACCTAAGACTGCATTTTCAACCATTGGAGGACATTACCAGTTTACTGTAATGCCTTTTGGGTTGAAAAATGCACCTGCCACTTTTCAGAGGTTGGTGAACACAGTCCTGCAAGGGCTGGAAGCTTTCAGTGCAGCATATTTGGACGATATAGCTGTCTTTAGCTCCAGCTGGGATGATCACCTGGTCCACCTATGGGAAGTTTTGGAGGCCCTGCAAAAGGCAGGCCTCACTATCAAGGCTTCAAAGTGCCAGATAGGGCAGGGTAAGGTGGTTTATCTGGGACACCTTGTTGGTGGGGAACAGATTGCACCACTTCAGGGGAAAATCCAAACAATTATTGATTGGGTTCCCCCTACCACTCAGACTCAGGTGAGAGCCTTCCTAGGCCTCACTGGGTATTACAGGAGGTTCATTAAGAACTATGGCTCCATTGCAGCCCCTCTTAATGACCTCACATCCAAGAAAATGCCTAAAAAGGTATTATGGACAGCAAACTGTCAGAAAGCTTTTGAGGAGCTGAAGCAGGCCATGTGCTCTGCACCTGTCCTGAAAAGCCCTTGTTACTCTAAAAAATTCTATGTCCAAACTGATGCATCTGAATTAGGAGTAGGGGCAGTCCTATCACAACTTAATTCTGAGGGCCAGGATCAACCTGTTGCTTTTATTAGTAGGAGGTTGACCCCTAGAGAAAAGCGTTGGTCTGCCATTGAGAGGGAGGCCTTTGCTGTGGTCTGGGCTCTGAAGAAGTTGAGGCCATACCTGTTTGGCACTCACTTCATTGTTCAGACAGACCACAAACCTCTACTTTGGCTAAAACAAATGAAAGGTGAAAATCCTAAATTGTTGAGGTGGTCCATATCCCTACAGGGAATGGACTATACAGTGGAACATAGACCTGGGAGTAGCCACTCCAATGCAGATGGACTCTCCAGATATTTCCACTTAGACAATGAAGACTCATCAGGTCATGGCTAGTCTTATTGTCCTTCGTTTGGGGGGGGGTTGTGTAGGAAAGTACCATCTTGCCTGGCATGTTACCCCCATTTTTCACTGTATATATGTTGTTTTAGTTGTATGTGTCACTGGGACCCTGGTAACCCAGGGCCCCAGTGCTCATAAGTGTGCCTGAATGTGTTACCTGTGTAGTGACTAACTGTCTCACTGAGGCTCTGCTAATCAGAACCTCAGTGGTTATGCTCTCTCATTTCTTTCCAAATTGTCACTAACAGGCTAGTGACCATTTTTACCAATTTACATTGGCTTACTGGAACACCCTTATAATTCCCTAGTATATGGTACTGAGGTACCCAGGGTATTGGGGTTCCAGGAGATCCCTATGGGCTGCAGCATTTCTTTTGCCACCCATAGGGAGCTCTGACAATTCTTACACAGGCCTGCCACTGCAGCCTGAGTGAAATAACGTCCACGTTATTTCACAGCCATTTTACACTGCACTTAAGTAACATATAAGTCACCTATATGTCTAACCTTTACCTGGTAAAGGTTAGGTGCAAAGTTACTTAGTGTGAGGGCACCCTGGCACTAGCCAAGGTGCCCCCACATTGTTCAGAGCCAATTCCCCGAACTTTGTGAGTGCGGGGACACCATTACACGCGTGCACTACATATAGGTCACTACCTATATGTAGCTTCACAATGGTAACTCCGAATATGGCCATGTAACATGTCTATGATCATGGAATTGCCCCCTCTATGCCATCCTGGCATTGTTGGTACAATTCCATGATCCCAGTGGTCTGTAGCACAGACACTGGTACTGCCAAACTGCCCTTCCTGGGGTTTCACTGCAGCTGCTGCTGCTGCCAACCCCTCAGACAGGCATCTGCCCTCCTGGGGTCCAGCCAGGCCTGGCCCAGGATGGCAGAACAAAGAAATTCCTCTTAGAGAGGGTGTGACACCCTCTCCCTTTGGAAAATGGTGTGAAGGCAGGGGAGGAGTAGCCTCCCCCAGCCTCTGGAAATGCTTTGTTGGGCACAGATGTGACCAATTCTGCATAAGCCAGTCTACACCGGTTCAGGGACCCCTTAGCCCCTGCTCTGGCGCGAAACTGGACAAAGGAAAGGGGAGTGACCACTCCCCTGACCTGCACCTCCCCTGGGAGGTGTCCAGAGCTCCTCCAGTGTGCTCCAGACCTCTGCCATCTTGGAAACAGAGGTGCTGCTGGCACACTGGACTGCTCTGAGTGGCCAGTGCCACCAGGTGACGTCAGAGACTCCTTGTGATAGGCTCCTTCAGGTGTTGCTAGCCTATCCTCTCTGCTAAGTAGCCAAACCCTCTTTTCTGGCTATTTAGGGTCTCTGTCTCTGGGGAAACTTTAGATAACGAATGCAAGAGCTCATCCGAGTTCCTCTGCATCTCTCTCTTCACCTTCTGATAAGGAATCGACTGCTGACCGCGCTGGAAGCCTGCAAACCTGCAACATAGTAGCAAAGACGACTACTGCAACTCTGTAACGCTGATCCTGCCGCCTTCTCGACTGTTTTCCTGCTTGTGCATGCTGTGGGGGTAGTCTGCCTCCTCTCTGCACCAGAAGCTCCGAAGAAATCTCCCGTGGGTCGACGGAATCTTCCCCCTGCAACCGCAGGCACCAAAAAGCTGCATTACCGGTCCCTTGGGTCTCCTCTCAGCACGACGAGCGAGGTCCCTCGAATCCAGCGACTCTGTCCAAGTGACCCCCACAGTCCTGTGACTCTTCAGTCCAAGTTTGGTGGAGGTAAGTCCTTGCCTCACCTCGCTGGGCTGCATTGCTGGGAACCGCGACTTTGCAGCTACTCCGGCCCCTGTGCACTTCCAGCGGAAATCCTTTGTGCACAGCCAAGCCTGGGTCCACGGCACTCTAACCTGCATTGCACGACTTTCTAAGTTTGTCTCTGGCGACGTGGGACTCCTTTGTGCAACTTCGGTGAGCACTGTTTAATGCATCGTCGTAGTGCCTGTTTCTGGCATTTCTCCGGGTGCTACCTGCTTCAGAGAGGGCTCGTTGTCTTGCTCGACGTCCCCTCTCTCTGCTGGTCCAACTTGCGACCTCCTGGTCCCTCCTGGGCCTCAGCAGTGTCCAAAAACGCTAACCGCACGATTTGCAGCTAGCAAGGCTTGTTGGCGTTCTTTCGGCGGAAAAACACTTCTGCACGACTCTCCACGGCAAGAGGGATCCGTCCACCAAAGGGGAAGTCTCTAGCCCCTTTCGTTCCTGCAGAAACCTCAGCTTCTTCTGTCCAGTAGAAGCTTCTTTGCACCCGCAGCTGGCATTTCCTGGGCATTTGCCCATCTCCGACTTGCTTGTGACTTTTGGACTTGGTCCCCTTGTTCCACAGGTACCCTAGATTGGAAATCCACAGTTGTTGCATTGCTGGTTTGTGTCTTTCCTGCATTATTCCTCTAACACGACTTCTTTGTCCTTAGGGGAACTTTAGTGCACTTTGCCCTCACTTTTCAGGGTCTTGGGGAGGGTTATTTTTCTAACTCTCACTATTTTCTAATAGTCCCAGCGACCCTCTACAAGGTCACATAGGTTTGGGGTCCATTCGTGGTTCGCATTCCACTTTTGGAGTATATGGTTTGTGTTGCCCCTATCCCTATGTTTCCCCATTGCATCCTATTGTAACTATACATTGTTTGCACTGTTTTCTAAGACTATACTGCATATTTTTGCTATTGTGTATATATATCTTGTGTATATTTCCTATCCTCTCACAGAGGGTACACTCTGAGATACTTTGGCATATTGTCATAAAAATAAAGTACCTTTATTTTTAGTATAACTGTGTATTGTGTTTTCTTATGATATTGTGCATATGACACTAAGTGGTACTGTAGTAGCTTCACACGTCTCCTAGTTCAGCCTAAGCTGCTCTGCTAAGCTACCATTATCTATCAGCCTAAGCTGCTAGACACCCTATACACTAATAAGGGATAACTGGGCCTGGTGCAAGGTGCAAGTACCCCTTGGTACTCACTTCAAGCCAGTCCAGCCTCCTACATTGGTTGTGCAGCGGTGGGATAAGTGCTTTGAGACTACTTACCACTCTTGTCATTGTACTTTTCATAAGAGAAAAATATACAAAACAAGGTCAGTATATATACACATAGCCAAAAAGTTTTGCATTTCCTCTTTTCACTCTTTTCTAAGTGCTGAAAAGTACTTCTAACTTTCTAAAAATTTCTAAAAAGTTTTAAAAGTTTTTTTTCTCTGCCTTTCTAAAAGCTCTGACAAACTTTTTATCTTTTACTATCACTTTAACTCTCTCTAAAAAATGTCTGGCACAGGCCAAAATGTTGATCTGTCCAAACTTGCATATGATCACCTTAGCTGGAAAGGAGCAAGGAATCTCTGCATAGAGAGAGGTTTGAGTGTAGGTAAGAATCCTTCCTTAGAACTGTTAATTAACATGCTTAGAGTACAGGATAAGGCCATAAGTGCCCAATCTGTTGAAAAAGTAGCTAATGGTTCTCAATCTGATCCAGGGACTCCCCCAGGAAAAGATTCAGGAAAGAAACTTCCTAGCCTGCCCATTACTAGACAGTCTAGCATAGTTGGTAATGATGATGAGCCACACCATATAAATAGTGTTGTCTCACATCATAGCAAAAGCATTTATTCTCACCATACTGGTAGTGATGTTTCTGTTAGCCAAGCTGTTAGGGTGCCTTCTGTAAGGGACAGGTCTCCTTCTGTCCATTCTCACCATACTTCTGTTTCAAGGCATGTCCCTCCCACCCACCCTGATGACAGATTGTTAGAAAGGGAGCTCAATAGATTGAGAGTGGAACAAACCAGACTGAAGCTCAAGAAGCAAAAGCTGGATTTGGATAGACAGACTTTAGAAGTAGAGAAGGAGAGACAGAAACTGGGTTTAGAAACCCATGGTGGCAGCAGCAGTATTCCCCATAGTCATCCTGCAAAAGAGCATGATTCCAGGAATCTGCATAAGATAGTTCCCCCTTACAAGGAGGGGGATGACATTAACAAGTGGTTTGCTGCACTTGAGAGGGCCTGTGTTGTACAGGATGTCCCTCAAAGGCAGTGGGCTGCTATCCTATGGCTATCATTTAGTGGAAAAGGTAGGGATAGGCTCCTTACTGTGAAAGAAAATGATGCTAATAATTTCCAAGTTCTTAAGAATGCACTCCTGGATGGTTATGGCTTAACCACTGAACAGTACAGGATAAAGTTCAGAGAGACCAAAAAGGAGTCTTCACAAGACTGGGTTGATTTCATTGACCATTCAGTGAAGGCCTTGGAGGGGTGGTTACATGGCAGTAAAGTTACTGATTATGACAGCCTGTATAACTTGATCCTGAGAGAGCATATTCTTAATAATTGTGTGTCTGATTTGTTGCACCAGTACTTGGTGGACTCTGATCTGACCTCTCCCCAAGAATTGGGAAAGAAGGCAGACAAATAGGTCAGAACAAGGGTGAACAGAAAAGTTCATACAGGGGGTGACAATGATGGCAACAAAAAGAAGGATGGTAAGTCTTCTGACAAGGGTGGGGACAAATCTAAAAATTAGTCTTCATCAGGCCCACAAAAACACTCTGGTGGGGGTGGTGGGCCCAAATCCTCTTTTAATCAGAACAAGGAAAAGAAACCATGGTGCTATTTATGTAAAATAAAAGGCCATTGGACAACAGATCCCAGTTGTCCAAAGAAAAGCACCAATGCTCCTACCAGTACAACCCCTACTGCTACCCCTAGTGTCCCTACTAATAGCAGTGGTGGTGGGAGCAAACCTACTAATAGCCAATCCAAGGGAGTAGCTGGGCTCACTATTGGTAACTTAGTTGGGGTTGGCCTTGTTAGGGAGGCCACAGAGGCTGTGTTAGTCTCTGAGGGGGCTATTGATTTAGCCACCTTAGTTGCTTGTCCCCTTAATATGGATAAGTACAAGCAGCTACCCCTAATAAATGGTGTTGAGGTTCAGGCCTACAGGGACACTGGTGCCAGTGTGACTATGGTCATAGAGAAACTGGTCCACCCTGAACAACTCCTACTTGGTCACCAGTACCAAGTAACCGATGCTCACAACAACACACTTAGCCACCCCATGGCTGTTGTTAATCTCAACTGGGGGGGGGTTACTGGTCCAAAGAAAGTTGTGGTAGCTTCAGATTTACCTGTAGACTGTCTATTAGGGAATGATTTGGAGACATCAGCTTGGTCAGATGTGGAGTTGGAGGCCCATGCAGCAATGCTGGGCATCCCAGGGCATATTTTTGCTTTGACAAGGGCTCAGGCCAAAAAGCAAAAAGGACAGGGAAGCTTGGATCCTGGAACAATGGACCAAGTGTTCCGTAAAGCTAGGGCTAGTAGAAGCAAACCACTTCCTACTATCCCTCCCTCTACAGTGGATTCTACTTCTGAGGAAGAAGAATTCCCTCCCTGTGCAGAACCTACACCAGAGGAGCTGGAAGCAGACACTGCTGAGCTTTTGGGTGAAGGGGGGCCTGCCAGAGAGGAGCTGAGTGTGGCACAGCAAACCTGTCCCACATTAGAGGGTCTCAGACAGCAAGCTGTCAAACAGGCTAATGGGGATGTCAGTGACTCTCACAGAGTTTACTGGGAGGACAACATCTTGTACACTGAGCATAGGGATCCTAAACCTGGAGCTGCCAGGAGATTAGTGATTCCTCAGGAGTACAGAAGGTTCCTCCTAACCCTGGCACATGACATTCCCCTAGCTGGGCATCTAGGACAAATGAAAACTTGGGACAGGCTTGTTCCCCTGTTTCATTGGCCTAGAATGTCTGAGGACACAAAGGAATTTTGTAAGTCTTGTGAAACCTGTCAAGCCAGTGGCAAGACAGGTGGCACCCCAAAGGCACCCCTTATCCCACTGCCTGTGGTTGGGGTTCCCTTTAAAAGGGTAGGGGTTGACATAGTTGGCCCCCTTGACCCTCCTACTGCTTCAGGCAATAGGTTTATCTTGGTGGTAGTGGACCATGCCACAAGATATCCTGAAGCAATTCCTTTAAGGACCACTACAGCACCTGCAGTGGCAAAGGCCCTCCTGGGAATATTTTCAAGGGTGGGCTTCCCAAAGGAAGTGGTATCAGACAGGGGAAGCAATTTCATGTCTGCATACTTAAAGGCCATGTGGAAGGAGTGTGGTGTAACGTACAAGTTCACAACACCCTATCATCCACAAACAAATGGACTGGTGGAGAGATTTAATAAAACTCTCAAAGGCATGATTATGGGTCTCCCTGAAAAACTCCGCAGGAGATGGGATATCCTTCTACCATGCCTCCTTTTTGCCTACAGGGAGGTACCCCAGAAAGGAGTGGGCTTCAGCCCCTTTGAACTTCTTTTTGGACACCCTGTTAGGGGTCCACTCACACTTGTAAAGGAGGGTTGGGAACAACCTTTAAAAGCTCCTAAGCAGGATATTGTGGATTATGTACTTGGCCTCAGATCAAGGATGGCTGAGTACATGAAAAAGGCCAGTAAAAACCTTCAGGCCAGCCAAGAGCTCCAGAAGCAATGGCATGATCAGAAGGCTGTTTTGGTTCAGTACCAACCAGGGCAGAAAGTGTGGGTCTTGGAGCCTGTGGCCCCAAGAGCACTCCAAGATAAATGGAGTGGACCCCACACAATTGTTGAAAAGAAGGGAGATGTCACCTATTTAGTTGACTTAGGCACTGCCAGGAGTCCCCTTAGGGTGCTCCATGTCAACCGCCTGAAACCCTACTATGACAAGGCTGATCTCACCCTGCTCATGGCAACTGATGAGGGACAGGAAGAAGACAGTGATCCTCTACCTGATCTCTTCTCTTCCACAGAACAAGATGCTCTTGTGGAAGGTGTAGTTTTGGCTGATTGTCTTACTGCTGAGCAGAAAGATAATTGCATAAATCTCCTAGATCAATTCTCGGATCTCTTCTCTACTGTGCCAGGTACCACTTCTTGGTGTGAGCACACTATAGATACTGGAGACAGTTTACCTGTCAAAAGTAAGATCTATAGGCAGCCTGACCATGTCCGGGACTGCATAAAGCAAGAGGTCCAGAAAATGTTAGAACTAGGAGTGGTTGAGCACTCTGACAGTCCATGGGCTTCTCCTGTGGTACTGGTACCAAAACCCCATTCCAAAGATGGAAAGAAGGAAATGCGGTTTTGTGTAGACTATAGAGGTCTCAACTTGGTAACCAAAACAGATGCTCAGCCTATACCCAGGGCAAATGAGCTCATAGATACACTGGCATCTGCCAAGTATCTAAGCACTTTTGACTTGACTGCAGGGTATTGGCAGATCAAATTGTCAGAAGATGCTAAACCTAAGACTGCATTTTCAACCATTGGAGGACATTACCAGTTTACTGTAATGCCTTTTGGGTTGAAAAATGCACCTGCCACTTTTCAGAGGTTGGTGAACACAGTCCTGCAAGGGCTGGAAGCTTTCAGTGCAGCATATTTGGACGATATAGCTGTCTTTAGCTCCAGCTGGGATGATCACCTGGTCCACCTATGGGAAGTTTTGGAGGCCCTGCAAAAGGCAGGCCTCACTATCAAGGCTTCAAAGTGCCAGATAGGGCAGGGTAAGGTGGTTTATCTGGGACACCTTGTTGGTGGGGAACAGATTGCACCACTTCAGGGGAAAATCCAAACAATTATTGATTGGGTTCCCCCTACCACTCAGACTCAGGTGAGAGCCTTCCTAGGCCTCACTGGGTATTACAGGAGGTTCATTAAGAACTATGGCTCCATTGCAGCCCCTCTTAATGACCTCACATCCAAGAAAATGCCTAAAAAGGTATTATGGACAGCAAACTGTCAGAAAGCTTTTGAGGAGCTGAAGCAGGCCATGTGCTCTGCACCTGTCCTGAAAAGCCCTTGTTACTCTAAAAAATTCTATGTCCAAACTGATGCATCTGAATTAGGAGTAGGGGCAGTCCTATCACAACTTAATTCTGAGGGCCAGGATCAACCTGTTGCTTTTATTAGTAGGAGGTTGACCCCTAGAGAAAAGCGTTGGTCTGCCATTGAGAGGGAGGCCTTTGCTGTGGTCTGGGCTCTGAAGAAGTTGAGGCCATACCTGTTTGGCACTCACTTCATTGTTCAGACAGACCACAAACCTCTACTTTGGCTAAAACAAATGAAAGGTGAAAATCCTAAATTGTTGAGGTGGTCCATATCCCTACAGGGAATGGACTATACAGTGGAACATAGACCTGGGAGTAGCCACTCCAATGCAGATGGACTCTCCAGATATTTCCACTTAGACAATGAAGACTCATCAGGTCATGGCTAGTCTTATTGTCCTTCGTTTGGGGGGGGGTTGTGTAGGAAAGTACCATCTTGCCTGGCATGTTACCCCCATTTTTCACTGTATATATGTTGTTTTAGTTGTATGTGTCACTGGGACCCTGGTAACCCAGGGCCCCAGTGCTCATAAGTGTGCCTGAATGTGTTACCTGTGTAGTGACTAACTGTCTCACTGAGGCTCTGCTAATCAGAACCTCAGTGGTTATGCTCTCTCATTTCTTTCCAAATTGTCACTAACAGGCTAGTGACCATTTTTACCAATTTACATTGGCTTACTGGAACACCCTTATAATTCCCTAGTATATGGTACTGAGGTACCCAGGGTATTGGGGTTCCAGGAGATCCCTATGGGCTGCAGCATTTCTTTTGCCACCCATAGGGAGCTCTGACAATTCTTACACAGGCCTGCCACTGCAGCCTGAGTGAAATAACGTCCACGTTATTTCACAGCCATTTTACACTGCACTTAAGTAACTTATAAGTCACCTATATGTCTAACCTTTACCTGGTAAAGGTTAGGTGCAAAGTTACTTAGTGTGAGGGCACCCTGGCACTAGCCAAGGTGCCCCCACATTGTTCAGAGCCAATTCCCCGAACTTTGTGAGTGCGGGGACACTATTACACGCGTGCACTACATATAGGTCACTACCTATATGTAGCTTCACAATGGTAACTCCGAATATGGCCATGTAACATGTCTATGATCATGGAATTGCCCCCTCTATGCCATCCTGGCATTGTTGGTACAATTCCATGATCCCAGTGGTCTGTAGCACAGACCCTGGTACTGCCAAACTGCCCTTCCTGGGGTTTCACTGCAGCTGCTGCTGCTGCCAACCCCTCAGACAGGCATCTGCCCTCCTGGGGTCCAGCCAGGCCTGGCCCAGGATGGCAGAACAAAGAAATTCCTCTGAGAGAGGGTGTGACACCCTCTCCCTTTGGAAAATGGTGTGAAGGCAGGGGAGGAGTAGCCTCCCCCAGCCTCTGGAAATGCTTTGTTGGGCACAGATGTGACCAATTCTGCATAAGCCAGTCTACACCGGTCCAGGGACCCCTTAGCCCCTGCTCTGGTGCGAAACTGGACAAAGGAAAGGGGAGTGACCACTCCCCTGACCTGCACCTCCCCTGGGAGGTGTCCAGAGCTCCTCCAGTATGCTCCAGACCTCTGCCATCTTGGAAACAGAGGTGCTGCTGGCACACTGGACTGCTCTGAGTGGCCAGTGCCACCAGGTGACGTCAGAGACTCCTTGTGATAGGCTCCTTCAGGTGTTGCTAGCCTATCCTCTCTCCTAAGTAGCCAAACCCTCTTTTCTGGCTATTTAGGGTCTCTGTCTCTGGGGAAACTTTAGATAACGAATGCAAGAGCTCATCCGAGTTCCTCTGCATCTCTCTCTTCACCTTCTGATAAGGAATCGACTGCTGACCGCGCTGGAAGCCTGCAAACCTGCAACATAGTAGCAAAGACGACTACTGCAACTCTGTAACGCTGATCCTGCCGCCTTCTCGACTGTTTTCCTGCTTGTGCATGCTGTGGGGGTAGTCTGCCTCCTCTCTGCACCAGAAGCTCCGAAGAAATCTCCCGTGGGTCGACGGAATCTTCCCCCTGCAACCGCAGGCACCAAAAAGCTGCATTACCGGTCCCTTGGGTCTCCTCTCAGCACGATGAGCGAGGTCCCTCGAATCCAGCGACTCTGTCCAAGTGACCCCCCACAGTCCAGTGACTCTTCAGTCCAAGTTTGGTGGAGGTAAGTCCTTGCCTCACCTCGCTGGGCTGCATTGCTGGGAACCGCGACTTTGCAGCTACTCCGGCCCCTGTGCACTTCCGGCAGAAATCCTTTGTGCACAGATAAGCCTGGGTCCACGGCACTCTAACCTGCATTGCACGACTTTCTAAGTTGGTCTCCGGCGACGTGGGACTCCTTTGTGCAACTTCGGCGAGCACTGTTTCACACATCCTCTTCATGCCTGTTTCTGGCACTTCTCCAGGTGCTACCTGCTTCAGAGAGGGCTCCTTGTCTTGTTCGACGTCCCCTCTCTCTGCTGGTCCAATTTGCGACCTCCTGGTCCCTCCTGGGCCTCAGCAGCGTCCAAAAACGCTAACCGCACGATTTGCAGCTAGCAAGGCTTGTTGGCGTTCTTTCGGCGGGAAAACACTTCTGCACGACTCTCCCTGGCAAGTCGGATTCGTCCACCAAAGGGGAAGTCTCTAGCCCTTTTTGTTCCTGCAGAAACCTCAGCTTCTTCTGTCCAGTAGAAGCTTCTTTGCACCCGCAGCTGGCATTTCCTGGGCATTTGCCCATCTCCGATTTGCTTGTGACTTTTGGACTTGGTCCCCTTGTTCCACAGGTACCCTAGATTGGAAATCCACAGTTGTTGCATTGCTGGTTTGTGTCTTTCCTGCAGTATTCCTCTAACACGACTTCTTTGTCCTTAGGGGAACTTTAGTGCACTTTGCACTCACTTTTCAGGGTCTTGGGGAGGGTTATTTTTCTAACTCTCACTATTTTCTAATAGTCCCAGCGACCCTCTACAAGGTCACATAGGTTTGGGGTCCATTCGTGGTTCGCATTCCACTTTTGGAGTAAATGGTTTGTGTTGCCCCTATCCCTATGTTTCCCCATTGCATCCTATTGTAACTATACATTGTTTGCACTGTTTTCTAAGACTATACTGCATATTTTTGCTATTGTGTATATATATCTTGTGTATATTTCCTATCCTCTCACTGAGGGTACACTCTGAGATACTTTGGCATATTGTCATAAAAATAAAGTACCTTTATTTTTAGTATAACTGTGTATTGTGTTTTCTTATGATATTGTGCATATGACACTAAGTGGTACTGTAGTAGCGTCACACGTCTCCTAGTTCAGCCTAAGCTGCTCTGCTAAGCTACCATTATCTATCAGCCTAAGCTGCTAGACACCCTATACACTAATAAGGGATAACTGGGCCTGGTGCAAGGTGCAAGTACCCCTTGGTACTCACTACAAGCCAGTCCAGCCTCCTACAACTACCTCTCCATTTTCCATACTCTCTTCTTGAGGGCCAAAGGAATGGAACTGAATCTCTTCATAAACCTTTACAACCTCTGCCAGAGTACCACGTAACAAAGCTCTATTCATATCTCCTTAACATAAAGCAGGACTTCCTTACTCTGCATGGATCTAACCCTTGCAGCACACCTATTTTCCTCTTCAAACTTTCACAAGGAAATATACGAATTAAACCTCTGAATAAATCAAGTGATTCTTGCGTATACTGCATATACTGCTACAGTTCCATTTCTACAGAGGTGCTTGTCTACGCCTTCGCTGTGCCTTTTCAGTTATAACTTTTTCTAATTTCTAGGTACCCTCTCCTTTTTTGGAATTGGATTACCATTTTTCATCTCATAACATCGTCCAGATGTTTCAACAGCATCTACTGATACGTTGTCTTGGAAGTAACTTTCCTCATTAAAAAAAGGTTCCGTACTAGAGGTACTCTTCCATTTTGCACTAAAGACTTTGCAAAGCTTACTTCTACTGATAAGTCTTTTTCTTTGACTTATTTTTCCCATAGACAACACTACTTTATCCAGTGTCCTCAGTCTCCTCAGAATCAAAATGAATTGTTTCCTCTTGAGAACAAATGCCTGATGCACTACAACTTCAACACGTTCTTCTTGTTAAGTTTTTGTGCTCTTAATACCATGTGGTTTATGTCCTTTCTTAGCTGTTTTAAAACTTTCATTTTTTTACTTTATTATGCCCACTTTGCAGTTTTTCATATGCACTTTATTTTTTTGAAAACCCAAATGATTGTTTTCACAATTATGATAACATGTCGCAAGTACAGCCAAAAGTACATATATTTAAATTGTTTCTTCTGGTACAGTGTCATCAAAACAGACAGATGGCCATTGACCCCCAGTATCACTACCATAATTGTGGCACGCCGCCCCACCCAGAACAAGTTGATAGTCCATATGTAATTTTAAGACATTTCTTTGTTTACTTGCTGCTGGCTCGTTTTTCTTTCACCAGATCTTCCACATTTTTCACACATTGTTTCTCAGCTGTAATTAGATTATATCCTTTCTCCTCTTTCTTTCTTCTTTATTTTTCTGTGGGGATTATTATGTTCTTCTCTTAGATATTAGTTAATATCTATGAACCGAAAACAATTAATTACATTTCCCTAAGTTATGTAAAAAACATACAGTTTAATATTTGTCAAACAGATTTTCTAGTGTCAAGTTGAACTGACATTTAAAATGACACAGCTACTCTCAGTAGTAGAAGGACTGACCCATGTTTAAGGCACTGGTATTCTGGGTGGAACTCCAATGTGTTTTTAGCAGTTGCCTACGTATGTGAGTGAGTGTATTACTTAGCAACTGGTTCTGACACCGCAGTATTCAGAGGTGCTGTTTAGATGTGTACATGAATGTATGAGTGAGACTTCACTCTCAGCTATACTCTCTGGCTCAGAAGTAATAGACCCAACCCACATTTAAAGGTGCACTTTTCTGGATAGGAGGCTACCTTCTCTGATCAGCTACATCCAAATGTGAGTGAGCGTGTCATCTAATAACTGCTTGTGATACTGCAGTTTGCACAGAATCTGTTCAGATGTCTACATCAATCTATGAGTGGCTGTTTCAGAGTCCGAGTGCCTCTCTGAGTGCCTCGATCCTCTTGTTAGTAGGGAGGTAATTTGCACTATGAGTGGCTCTCTGCATATATTACTAGGCATAGGAGTCTGCCGGTGCACATCTAACTCAGGGAATCTGTTCAGGACATGTGTCACCTTTTAATTACATACCACCATGCCTGATGGCCTCTGTGCAGTCTAGGTGCTGGGTGACATCTCTGTACTAGGAGGCTAGTTGAAGAGTTGTGAAGCAGGTTTTTTACTGCCAACTCAAGCTGGTATCCATCCCAGGCTTATAAAGGTAGTTTTCTGGACGGAAGACTGGATTGTCTCAGGTTTTGCCTACAAATGTGAGTGAGTGTATGTTTTCAGAACTTCTTCCGAAGCTGTAGTATGCACAGCTGCTGTTTGGATGTACGCATCAATGTATGAGTGGCTGTTTCAGTGTACGAATACTTCCCTGGGTGCTTCTATCCTCTTAGTGGGTAGATGAGTTGCAGTGTGAGTGGGATTCTGCATCCATAACTGGGTACAGGGGTCTGCCAATGCATACATCACTCAGTAAAAGTTTCAAGGACATATGTAAGCATTTATTTATATTCCAACATAGCTAATGACCCTCCTACACCCTTCCTGAGGGGTGACATTTCTGCACAAAGAGGTCAATTGAATATATCTCACGTGAGTTTTCTACTGTGAACTGCTGGTAATGTTTAAAACTAAACTCTCAGGTTTATCAGTAGCAGACCCAACCCATGTTTGAAGGCATTCCTTTTTGGGATGGGAGACTAGGTTCTCTCAGCATCATACAAATGTGACTGAGTGTAACAGTTAGCAACTGTTTGTGATACTGCAGTTTGCATAGCTGCTGTTCAGATGTCTGCATGGATGCATGAGTGGCTGTTTCAGTGTATGACTGCTTCTCTCGGTGCTTCTATCCTATTAGCAAGTAGATCAGTTGCATCATGAGTGCAACTCTGCATATGTAACTGGGCATAGAGGTATTCCAATGCTCAGTTACGTCAGTGAAACTCTCAAGGACATGTCTCACCTTTTAATCACATGGCACCATGGCTCATAGCCTACCTACAGGTTATGGGTGAGTTTTCTGCAGTAACAGGTCAGTCTAAGACTTGTCAAGGAGGTTTTCTACTGCAAGTCGAGCTGATGGCTAAAACTACACTCAGGCTCAGCAGTAATAGGCCTGACTCATGTTTATAGGACTACCTCTCTGGATGGGACACTAGCTTCTCTTACCAGTTGCCTATATAGTTTAGCAAGTGTATCAGTTATTAACCAGTTCTGGTACTGCAGTATGCACAGCTGTTATTTGGATGTATGTATGAATGTATGACTGTCTCTTTCAGTGTCTAACTATGTGTCTAAGTGCTTCTATCTTGCACATCCTAGTCAGTGAAGCTTTCAAGCTCGTCACCATGGCTCATGTCCTACCTGTATAAGAGAAGAAGACAACCACTGCTCCAAAATCTGTAAAAATGGGAATACCTTCTATGGATATAACTTCACAAAAGGAATGGAGCCATATAATGAAAACAACATTATTTACAACATTTATTAAATAAACCACACTGATACATGATTGCAGTTATATAGAAACATATACATTCTGAGTAATGTATATGCATACTGTCAAGAAATACTCCATAGGAAAATATAATATGCTACAACACAAAATCTAAATATTTGACTACATACCTTGCTGGGTCTCTCACATACACACTTTCATCTGCCAGCTAACACAATCATCCACCATACACACACCACACGTCACCACATCATAAAAATACAACTAATCATAACCTTAACATTGGACTAGTTTATTTTTCCCCAATCTATCTATGAATCATTTGATAACATAGACCCATCTACATAACCCAATTTATTTGACTTATTCAGCAGGACACATGAATTCATCACACATCAAATAGCATTCTGTTCCAATAGTCCGTGAGGTCAATTTGGTATCCTTGGATCTTTTTTCAAGTCCAATTTTCCAATACCGACTTGCGTTTCGGTAGTAACCACACTCCTGCAGAAGCCACCTTCCTCAAAACGTCATTAAAATGAACAGTGCAAGACCCTAGCAAAGTTCTAAAGTAAAAACATCAGTGAAAAATAAGGGCTCCAAAATTCTACCAATTCACTGCAAACAGGTAATGCTCATATATAAAAATATTGAAGAGGCATAGAGGTCCACCTTGCACCACATGATAAGAACAACCCAGTGAGCAGTGATTTCTCACAGACCAGTTGTTCACCAAAACTCTACCTTCACCAGTGTTTAGTGAACAAATAATCTAATGTGCCAAGAGAACATTGCCATGCATGCACATGCCACTCATAGACTTAAATGTATATCTTACCACAACATAGACAGAAAGAATACTCGAGAACAGCTCACAACTAATGAAAAAATAATAGTCAGAGGATAAAGCAAACAGACAGGACCACGTTAGATGTAAAGATTTCAAATGTCCACTCAAACATACGAAATACAACACAGAATGACACCTACTTACACCACAAAGAACAAAAAGGTACCAGGCTGGGGAAGTGGATGGATTCTGAAAATTCAAAGATCAAAATAACTGATGGCCCAGAAAACCAAAAAAAAAGAAGATTCCAGGTCCAATACAAAGCTTCTACTCAAATAGGATGTCACTAAAAAAAAATCTCTTCTATCTTAGAGATCAAGTGTCCTGTGTCTTTCTCATATGATGGTAGTTGACTTACCAATAGTTTGAGAAAGACTTCCACATATTTTGAAAGGGGTTCAGTTATTGAACCAATGGTCAAAACTAGGGGAACCAGAGGTGGAGCATCTATATTTGTGAATAGCTTTCATCTTGTCCTTATAGTTGGCGGTATCTAATAGAATTATACCACCACCTTTGTCACAGGGCTTAACTGTAATATTGTTGTTATGACTCAACTGTTGGAGTGCTGAGATCTCCTGTCTGCTTAAATTATGAACAGGTTGGATCATCTTTTTGAATTTTTGGGTAAACAGCTTTCTTGAAGATGTAAACTTCTGGTTCTAGTCTGTCTAGCCTGGGAATAAAGGATGAAGGAAGTTTAAGGTCCAAGCTATTATTTTTTCTGATGTGTTCACAGTGCGTATAATACTTTTTGAGTCTGACACATTAAAAAGAACACAAATAAATCCTTGAATAACTTAAATGTGTTGAGTCTAGTGCTAGGAACAAATGAGAGACCCTTAGAGAAGGGAGTGTCCATCGTGGAGTCAATCTCTTCTCTGCTGAGATGAAATATGGGAATGTTGTCTAATTCCTCTAATATTGCTGCCATCTCATTTGGAGAAAATGTGGTGCTCAATCTATGACTGGATATCAGGTTCACTGATTTTTCCTGAATCTGGGCCTGTAATTGCATCTTCTGTCCCTACAGAACTGGTCCTAATGTTAGGATCCTCCTCAGGGTCACATCTTTTGACAAATTAGTCAAATTGATGAGAGTTCCCCTCACCCTCAGATATCTCAGAGAAAGTAATCATGTTTTTACTGGTCCACTCCAGCCTGCCCGCTTGTGCTGTTGTTATACTGTTCTGGTTGTAATAATTGTCTATGAGGTAATGATAGATTATTTCTTGTGAGAAGAATCAAATGTCTTTTTTTTGTTTCTGGGTTTTTCCTTTAATCAAGTACTGATTAAAACATTTAAACTCAATTGCCACTTTCTCACACCTCCTCTTGGCTTCCTCTAGTGCAGTTGTATCTTTTAGTTTTTGCTCCAGCTCCTCAATCTCTTTGTTGAGGAGGGCTAGCACCACTCTAGCAGTCTCTACAGCAAGGAGCATCCAATCATGTGAACACCTGTTAGAGATCAAAGATCATTCCTTTAAGTTTTTTCTAGCTCAATAAAGAGTCCTGGGATCTTCCTGGCCCTTAGAACACATGAGCTTCCATTCTCCTGGCCTTCTTTTTAAGGATAAGTATTTTGATTCATTCATCATTCAGGGTGTTAGAAAGAGTAAAAGATCTGTCGCCCAGACTAATTTGGCCTAAGATGTTTGAAAACTCCTTGTCTGTGAATGCACATGGTTTTATACTATCCATGTAATCGCACAGATTATTCTGAAAGTACAGAGAAACCTTGAAATAAGTAAGAAGAGAGATAATCAGAAGATAGAAAAAACACAATAAGATAACTTACCTCTCAAAGCCCTGGAAGAATGCGCATGCAAAACAAAGAACCTTAAATAAAGCAGCACAGAGCAACAGAAACTACTTACAAGAACACATCAGCCTCTCATCCTGGGCTCTTCACCCTCCGCCTGGGACGACTCCTGGTGGCCTCCCGCCCTGGGCACCGCACCCAAACCGACAGACCATGCACGCAACCTGGGCTTCATCCTGGACTCCTCCCTCTCCATGACCAGGCAGGTCAACAACGTCTCCTCGGCGTGCTTCAACATCCTACGCACACTTCGGAAGATCTTCTGGTGGATCCCCACCGAGACCAGGAGGACCGTCACCCAGGCCCTCGTCACCAGCCGACTGGACTACGGTAACGCCCTCTACGCCGGTACCACCGCCAAGCTCCAGAAGAGACTCCAGCGGATCCAGAACGCCTCAGCCAGACTCATCCTCGACATCCCACGATCCAGCCACATCTCCGGACATCTGAGAGACCTGCACTGGCTCCCCGTCAACAAGAGAATCACCTTCCGCCTCCTCACCCACGCACACAAAGCCCTATACGACCAAGGCCCGAGCTACCTCAACAGCCGAGTCAACTTCTACGCTCCCACGCGCCACCTCCGATCAGCCAACCACGCCCTCGCCGCCGTCCCCCGCATCCGAAGAGCGACTACAGGAGGAAGGTCCTTCTCCTACCTGGCCGCCAAGAACTGGAACTCCCTCCCGACCGACCTGCGCCTGACCCAAGACCACCTCTCCTTCAGGAAGAAGCTGAAGACCTGGCTATTCGAGCAGTAGCGGCACCCCCCCCCCCCCCCCAGCGCCTTGAGACCCTACGGGTATGTAGCGCGCTTTATAAGTGTCATTGATTGATTGATTGATTGTTAGCACTTTTAATCATAAAAATACCTGACCCTTACAGCAAACGTTCTGTGTGAACAGAGAGTTCCTGCTAAGATCCAAAGAGCATCTCCCTGGAGAGTATCACATATAAGAGCACAAAACACCTGCTGATCCAAAATTTGTAAAAGAGCCTAGCCTAGTTGATGGGTCAGTTTTCTACAGGAAGAGTTCAATTTACTACTTGGTGAAGCTGATGTTTAAAACTACACACTAGGGGCCAGATTTAAGAAAAGTGCCACTGTACCCATGCAGAGCTACTTTTCTGGTGCCCATTAGCACCCCGCTAACACCACCATGTGTGCGCCATATCTACGATATGGCACACCATGGTGGTAGTTAGGGAATTAGCATCAGAATTTTATGCAGGGTCACCCCCAAACTTTTTGCCTTCCTCCTTCTCTTTTTCTGACCTCATTTGTGCTGGCTTTATGACTCTGCACACTTTACCACTGCTAACCAGTGCTAAGGTGCATAAGCTCTCTCCTTAAAACATGGTGACATTGGCTCATACCCAATTGGCTTATTTAATTTACTTGTAAGTCCCTAGTCAAGTGCACTGCATGTGCCAAGGGCCTATAAATTAAATGCTACTAGTGGGATACAGCACTGGTTGTGCCACCCACATAAGTAGCACCCTAACCATGCCTCAGGCCTGCCTCTGCAGGGCCTGTGTGTGCAGTTTCACTGCCACTTCGACTTGGCATGTAAAAGTACTTGCCAAGCCTTAAACTCCCCTTCTTCTACATATAGGTCACCCCTAAGGAAGGCCCTAGGTAGCCCTTAGGGCAGGGTGCTATATAGGTAAAAGGCAGGATATGAACATGTGTGTTCTATATGTCCTGGTGGTGTAAAAGTGCTAAATTCGTTTTTACACTGCTGTGAGGCCTGCTCCTTTCATAGGATAGCATTAGGGCTACCCTCATATACTGTTAGAGTGGTAGATCCTGATCTGAAAGGAGTAGCCAGGTCATATTTAGTGTGGACAGAATGGTGATATCAAATCCTGCTTAATGGTGAAGTTCGATTTTATATTACTATTTTAGAAATGCTACTTTTAGAAAGTGAGCATTTCCCTACACTTAAATCCTTCTGTGCTTTCCAATCCACGTCTGGCTGGGTTTAGTTGACAGCTCCCTTGTGCATTCACTCAGACACACCCCAAACACAGGATACTCAGCCTCACTTGCATACATCTGCATTGTGAATGGGTCTTCCTGGGCTGGGAGGGTGGAGGGTCTGACACTTACATGTCACAGGACAGTAGCCTGCCCTCACACAAAGGACTGCCACACCCCCTACTGGGACCCTGGCAGACAGGATGGAACTTAAAGGGGACCTTGTGCACTTCTAAGCCACTCTTTGAAGTCTCCCCCACTTCAAAGGCACATCTGACCCTACTAACTTAGACCCTTCTGAGGTAGACATTCTAACTGACAAGACACTACCCGGAGAAGAGAACCTGAAGCAGAATCTGCAACCTGCCCAGAAGAACTGCCTGGCTGCCCAAAGTTAATGTTGTTAATGTTGCCCAAAGGACTCACCTGACTGCTTTCTGTGAAGGGCTGCATCCTTGCTGTTGCCCTGCTGCCTTGCTGCTCTCTGGCTGTGGAGAGAAGTGTTCTCCAAGGGCTTGGATTGAGCTTGCCTCCTGTCCCTGAAGTCTCAGGACCAAAAAGACTACATCTTTGCAAGAAGGACTCCTTGTGTAGTAAGATCGCCGCACAGCCTGCCAAAAACGACCCACAGCCTGCATCGCAGTGAAAAATTCACCGCACGCCGAACCGGAACAAGGCAGCCCGACTTCGCAATGAAAAGATCGACACAGCGCCAGCGTAGCGACCAGAAATTCGATGCACGGCCCACTGGATAGACACACAGCCAAGCCAGAACGACACATCCCGACTTCCAGAGAGGAATCGACGCAGCGCCTACCGTGTGTTAGAAATTTCCTCTCAACCCCCACCGGATCGACGCAGCCTCTGTGACTTCATCCTGTCAGCGCTGGAAATCCACACATCGTCCCCAGGGCATCCGAAACCCCCGCAACCCAAAGAGGATTCACATAAATTGTTGTAAACCAGAGATTTCCATTTCCATTTCAAATTTTCTTTTTTAATAAATTTATAATTTTTAAATACCTGTAAAAATAATTTGTTGGTCAAAATCGTTGTTTTTCTGCTCGATGTAGAGTCTTTCAAGGCTCAGAAAATATTAAAACTCAGGATAAGAAAGGCATGACAACCTTTTCAACTTTGCATCCTCTGATACTGCGCTTGTGAACAGATCAAAAGATGCCTTCCATTTTTATCTTTCTTTGCTATAGTTTTGAATGGTTATTGCTCCTTAACTCTTTCTTCACTTCTCTGAGTAACGTACAAATGGTAGGCTATCTGTCATTATTCAGAAATTCTGTGCAACCCTCCGCGAGGTCCCCCATGTAACTTTGTGACAAATTTGTGACTACAGGGATCCAGAAACATACCTAGTTTAATTGTATTTCAATGTTCCTGTTATATTATACTTCAAATACAACTCCTCATTAGAGAAACACTTAATCATTCTAGTATAAAAAATGGAAAGACATTTAATTTCACTTAAATGAAGCACTATGGTTTTAATATCCTGCCCCAACAATCCTTTGGTACGGTTTCCGTAGCAACCCAGTATAACCACTAAGTGCATATTGTGTTTTCAAACTGCACATCACTCTGCACCTGAAATCCAGCAGGTGAGCTTGAGTCTCAGCAAATGTAACCACATCAAACAGTATATTATCGTTTTATTTCAAGCACAGCTAATCACATATTTACGTTTTTAGTTTCAATAATCACAATTTATTATTTTTTTCCAAACAAGTGCGTCCTCCAAATTAACGTCCTTTCACTATTGGCGTATCTAATTTTTCTGCAGCCTTCTCCGTTGAGTCATTTATCCTTCTCTTCACAATGCTCAGAGTATGGATTGAAGGGCAAAGCTATGTGTTTTGGGCAAGTGAATATGCCAGAAAGAGTGTCATTGACAGGGACCTGAGTTTGTCAAATGTGGAGATAAAATGGTTCGGCCAGGGAGGTTTAAAGTGGCATCAATTGCTGCTTCAGTGAAAAGCATTAGAGATTCCCAAACCCCTCACCTCATGAATATGCACTGTGGTGGTAATGACCTGGGCACTCTTGCTGGGAAGGAGTAGAAATCCTAATGAAGGATACCTTTGTAAAATTTTTGACACTTTTTCCTCACATTGCCTTGGTATTTTATAACATATGCCAAGGGTAGAAATGGAAATGTTCTTCCAAATTCTGTCCACAAATACACAAAGCTGTAGGAAAGTACCATCTTGCCTGGCATGTTACCCCCAATTCTACATATATATCAGTTTGTTTTTGCCTGACTCACTGGGATGCTGCTAGCCAGGACCCCAGTGCTCATAGTTGTGGCCTGAATGTGTGTCCCTGTGAAGTGACTAACTGTGTCACTGAGTCTCTGCTAATCAGAACCTCAGTGCTTATGCTCTCTCTAGCTTTAAAATTGTCACTATAGGCTGGTGACCATTTTCACCAAGTCTAATTGGCACACTGGAACACACTTATAATTCCTTAGTTTATGGTACCTGGTACCCAGGGTATTGGAGTTCCAGGAGATCCCTATGGGCTGCAGCATTTCTTTCGCCACCCATAGGGAGCTCAGACAATTCTTACAC
Source organism: Pleurodeles waltl (assembly GCF_031143425.1). Taxonomy (NCBI): domain Eukaryota; kingdom Metazoa; phylum Chordata; class Amphibia; order Caudata; family Salamandridae; genus Pleurodeles; species Pleurodeles waltl. The sequence goes on from NC_090444.1 coordinate 27,618,019, forward strand.
AGGACTGCCACTGCAGCCTGAGTGAAATAACGTCCATGTTATTTCACAGCCATTTCACACTGCACTTAAGTAATTTAAAAGTCACCAATATGTCTAACCCTCACTTGGTGAAGTTTAAGTGCAAAGTTACTAAGTATGAGGGTACCCTGGCACTAGCCAAGGTGCTCCCACATAGTTCAGGGCAATTTCTCCAGACCTTGTGAGTGCGGGGACACAATTACACGTGTGCACTACATACAGGTCAATACCTATATGTAGCTCCCCAATGGTAACTCCGAATATGGCCATGTAACATGTCTAAGATCATGGAATTGTCCCCCCCCATGCCAAATTTGGTATTGGGGTGCCAATCCCATGCATGCCCGGGGCTCCAGCATGGACTCCGGGTACTGCAAACCCAGCTCTCTGGGGTTTTCTATGCAGCTACCGTTACTGCCAACCCTCAGACAGGGTTCTGCCCTCCTGGAGTCTGGGCAGCCCAGTCCCAGGAAGGCAGAACAAAGGATTTCCTCTGAGAGAGGGTGTTACACCCTCTCCCTTTGGAAATAGGTGTTAAGGGCTGGGGAGGAGTAGCCTCCCCCAGCCTCTGGAAATGCTTTGAAGGGCACAGATGGTGCCCTCCTTGCATAAACCAGTCTACACCGGTTCAGGGAACCCCCAGTCCCTGCTCTGGCGCGAAACTGGACAAAGGAAAGGGGAGTGACCACTCCCCTGTCCATCACCACCCCTGGGGTGGTGCCTAGAGCACCTCCAGTGTGTCCCAGACCTCTGCCATCTTGAATCCAGGGTCTCTCCTGTGGGCTTTTCCTCAGATAACGACGTGAAAGAATTCACCAGAGTTCCTCTGCATCTCCCTCTTCAACTTCTGCCAAGGATCGACCGCTGACTGCTCCAGGACGCCTGCAAAACTGTAACAAAGTAGCAAGAAGACTACCAGCGTCATTGTAGCACCTAATCCTGCTGGCTTTCTCAACTGTTTTCTGGTGGTGCATGCTCTGGGGCCTCTCTGCCTTCACCCTGCACTGGAAGCCAAGAAGAAATCTCCAGTGGGTCGACGGAATCTTCCCCATGCTCTAGCAGGCACCAAACTTCAGCATCACCTATACTCTGGGACCACTCTCATCCTGACAAGCGTGGCCCCTGGCACACAGGTGGATGATCCAAGTGACCCAAACTGTCCAGTGGTCCAGCTGTCCAAATTTGGAGGAGGTAAGTCCTTGCCTCCCTTCTCCAGACAGTAATCCTGTGTACTGCGTGAACAGCAGGTGCTAGGGCTTCTCTGCACTTTTGCAAGGAATCCTTCATGCACGGCATAGCCCAGGTCCCCAGCACTCCGTTCTTTATTGCTCTACTCGTTGATTTGACCACCGGCTTTGTGGGACCCTCCTTTGTAGTGTTGAGACAACCGTCATGCTCAGTTTTCTTGAACCCGTGTTCATGTACTTCTGTGGGTGCTGCCTTCTTGTGCGTGGGCTCTCTGTGTTGCTGAGGGCCCCCTCTGTCTCCTCTTTCAAGTGGCGACCTCCTGGTCCTTCCTGGGCAGCACCCTTTTTCTTCAACTGCGACCTTTGCAGCTAGCAAGGTTTGTTTGCGGCCTTTCTCCAATGAAACAACTTTGCATCCTCCAGCATGCCGTGGGACATCTTCTGTGCTAAGGAGAGTTTAGTGGACTCCTGTCCCCCCTGGACATTTTCGTGACTGTTGGACTTGGACCCCTTCCTTTACAGGTCCTCAGATCCAGGAATCCATCTTCAGTGCTTTGCAGTCTGTTGTGGTCTTAGCAGAATCTCCTATCACAAATTTAGTGTGTTTCTGGGGAAGTAGGGTCATTTTACTCCTACTCTTCAGGGTCTTGGGGTGAGGTATCCTGGACACCCTTAGTGTTTTCTTACACTCCCAGAGACCCTCTACACACTACACTAGGCCAGGGGTCCCTAAGTGGTGCGCATTCGACTTCCTTAGTAAATGGTTTGTGTTGCCCCTAGGCCTATTGCATCCTATTGTATTCTACAGTGTTTGCACTACTTTTCTAACTGTTTACTTACCTGATTTTGGTTTGTGTGTATATTTTGTGTATTTTACTTTCCTCCTAAGGGAGTATATCCTCTGAGATATTTTTGGCATATTGTCACTAAAATAAAGTACCTTTATTTTTAGTAACTTTAGTACTGTGTTTCTTATGATATTGTGCTATATGATATAAGTGGTATAGTAGGAGCTTTGCATGTCGCCTAGTTCAGCCTAAGCTGCTCTGCTATAGCTACCTCTATCCGCATAAGCTGCTAGAACACTACTAATCTTCTAATAAGGGATAACTGGACATGGCACAAGGTATAAGTTCCACCAGGTACCCACTATAAGCCAGGCCAGCCTCCTACAAAAGCCAGGAAACATATTAATAAATCTGTTTCTGCATTCCTGAGAGACCATAACATGGGCTCCATCTACAATGACAACCTCCTCTTTGACATAGATGGCGTTATCATCCTCTAAGGAATAAACACAAAGGTCCTCATTATGACTTTGGTGTCAGCTGACCACCAGCGAAGTCGGTAGTACCGCTGCCAGGCTGGCAATGAAGACCGCCATAATGACCACAGCGGTGATCCCTCCCACATACAGCCAATGCACCGCCAGAAACGCCAGTGCGGTCTGGGCACCGACTACAGTGGTTGCCATCTTCGGGCCGATGGAAGACCATTCACCTCCCACCATATTACGACTTAGCAGACCTCCAGGATTTCTGGGGTTGGACTACCGCCATGAAAAGCCTGACGGAAATGAGCTGTATAAAATGAGACACTCACCTACAGGGACACAGAGAAGTCTGCGGCCGCCATGGAACCCAAACTGGAGGTCTTTCCGATGCTGTACCACACGATGGTAGTCCGGGTGCAGCAATGCTGGTGAAGACGACAACCATGAGTACAGCGAGTAGCACACAAGGGAGGGAGGGGAGAGTGACTCAACCACATGCACAACACACACCATACAAACGTACCACCCACGTGGAGAACAATCAGCTGTAAAATCCAAGCATTACAAAAGTCAGAAGAAAAGAAAGGCAGGACAAATACCTGTGATTCTACCACTGTATTTTGGTGGGAATAACACTGACAACAAAACATAAACTATAAACAAAGGGCCATTGGCCAGTCCAATTGTCCATGGCAACTCACAGGGCAACTAAAGAGGCCCAACTGGACAGGGACATCAATGTGGAAGGCAGGCACCTCAGTGGGCAGGGGGAAGGTGGGAGGATTCTTTTTGGAAGGGGTTTCCCTAGACTTAGGTTTGAGGGGGTCCTTGGTTTTCTGCTTAGGGGTGGGGGAGTGGATCTAGAGCAAGTGGTGGGAGTGGCTGCCTTGTGCTCCGTAGTGGGAGGATTTTTAGCAGGGGGAGGCCATGGGAGGACTGGGAGCTGGAGGGACTGGGCAGTGGGGTGAAGTGTGGGAGCAGGTTTGGGTGGAGGTAGAGGGAGTAGTTGTAGGAGGTGTAGGTTTGCTGGACTGGGTTGTAGGTGCATGCCAAGTGCTCTTGTGTGAGGTAGATGACTGTTGAGTGTCTGAGTGGGAACTTTTATGTGTTTTGGGAGGAAGGGGGAAGAGAGGGAGGGAGAGGATGAACAGGCCATGTGAATGTATGTTTGGGTGGCATCTGCAAGTAAGGAGGGTGTGCTGCAGGTATGTTGTGAATAAGGTGGTGGTGGCTGCATGTGGTGTATGGGGTGCTTGTCTGCGTGTCTGCTGTTGTGGTGACTGGGGGCAAGGCTAAACAGGTGGCAGGGTCTGGGACTAAGGATGCAGTGCTTGCATGTGTGAGTGCTGATGTGACTGTGAGGGAGTAGGTGGAAGGGGAGACGGATGATGCAGTGGCTGTTGTTTTGTGTGCTTCTGTGTGTTGGCTGTGTTTCTGCTTGTGGTGTGATCTGTGGTGCTTGTGCTTGTCTTTGCAAGTCCTGTCTGTTGTCTTGGGTACATGCTCATCTGATTGTGTGCTTGGGATGGGTGGGGGAAGGGCTCTGGAACTGGGTCCAGGAAGTTGGAGGGGGACGGAAGAACTAGGGACACTAGCTGGCGTCAAAGAGGAGGCCAGAGCCTGAAACAATCTCTGTAGGCCAGCATAGCCAATGTGAATGCCCTCCAGGTATACATTGCATTGCTGCATCTGGGATGCCAGCCCCTGGATGGCACTCACTATGGTTCACTGCCCAACAGAGATAGACCTCAGGAGGTCAGTAGCCTCCTCAGTGAGGCCAGCAGGGCTGACTGGGGCAGGGGCTGAGGTACCTGCAGTGAAGGAGATGCCCACCATCCTGGGTGAGTGGGCACGGGAAACTGGGTGGGGGGCCAACTGGGAGGACAATGTTGGAAAGGGGGGTGGTAGAAGATGTTGTTGATGCTGTGCTTCCAGAGGGGCCTGCCACCACCAGAGAGCTCCCATTGGAGGAGGAATCTGAGTCAGTTTTAGTAGCTCCTGTGTCCCACGTGGTGTTCCCCTCATCCTTCAACCCACTGGTTCTCTCAGCATCAGTGGTCCCATGGGCTGCAGCTCCCCCACTCACCCGTGCCCCTGATCCTTCGCCAAATGAGGCTAATGCACACAAGGATAGAAGAAGAAAAGGAGGTAGGGTGGGGGCGAGAGAAAGGGAGCACAGGGTCAAATTACAGCAAAAACAACACATATGACATACACATCACAATGACTCACTGGTAATTTACACTATTCAGTGACAACAACAATACCGCACCATTGCCTGGGAACAACAGCGGAAAATGAAATCAGAAGAAACTATCATCTGCACACCTACTGAGACTCACTAATCCATGTCTGTCTGTTGACAAAGGTACAGCTTCATTTACTCCGTTACAGTGTCTGTACAACTTGCAATTGCTTGGACATATCACCTAACCAGTAGACATCAGAGCATCACTTCTGCACTGGCGAGTCAGGATGTAGGACCTTACTTAAACTGAAGTACCAGCAAATAACTAATACCTATTGTACATACCACTCACCGTAGCAATGCAGAACTATACAACATTACCAACAATGGCACACTGAGGCATACACTGACTACTACCTTGCCAACCAAAGAGCATGCCAGTCATAAGGAAACAAAAGAACACTGTGAGTACTCACCCCCTTGTGGCTGCTGTGCTGCCCCCAAGCACCCATCCAGCTCTGGGTTGGCCACCACCAGTATGAGGGCCACTAGGAGGTGTCAGGGTTCGATGGTTACCCCTCCCTTGTTGGGAGGACATCTCTAGCTGGGCCTCCTCAGTCTTCTGGGCCCAGCGTCTCAGGTCCTCCCACCTCTTTCTGCAGCGGGTGCACTGCCGGCTATGCCCCCCCAGGGTCCGCAGGTCCTTGGCGATGGCACGCCATAACCCTTTCTTCTCATGGGCGCTGCCCTGCATAGGAAACACAGACCGAAGGACACCATTAACCACACACTTCGAGTCAGTTACAGTAATGGACTACATACTGCATAGATCCCACAATCATCATACACACCATTCGTACCTCTGTGTTCATATTGTATGCAGCAGACAATACTCCCCAAAGGACACACTGCATGCACACACATTCATCAACATACAGCCCTGTTGCATCCAAACCACCAAAAAGATGCTCAGCTGTTGATCTGGAGGCCCATACAACTGCCCATACAAGGGTAGGGCCCCATCCACAAGCTTCTGGAGTTCTTCGGATGTGAAGGATGGGGCCCCATCCCCTGTAGCACAGGCCATTGTGGCTTCCAGACACAGAAGACATCAGCTTATGCACTGAGATACTTTTTTTGCATATTGTCATAAAAATAAAGTACCTTTATGTTTAGTAACTCTGTGTATTGTGTTTTCTTATGATATAGTGCATATGACACCAGTAGTATAGTAGGAGCTTTACATGTCTCCTAGTTCAGCCTAAGCTGCTTTGCCATAGCTACCTTCTATCAGTCTAAGCTGCTAGAAACACCTCTTCTACACTAATACTATACTGTGCTAGAGACCCGGGGGATCATGGAATTGTCACCCCAATACCAGAATGGTATTGGGGTGACAATTCCATGATCTTAGACATTTTACATGGCCATGTTCGGAGTTACCATTGTGACGCTATATATAGGTAGTGACCTATGTATAGTGCACGCGTGTAATGGTGTCCCTGCACTCGCAAAGTCCGGGGAATTTAGCCTGAACGATATGGGGGCACCTTGGCTAGTTCCAGGGTGCCCACACACTAAGTAACTTGGCACCCAACCTTCACTAACTGAGGGTTAGACATATAGGTGACTCATAAGTTACTTATGTGCAGTGAAAAATGGCTGTGAAATAACGTGGGCGTTATTTCACGCAGGCTGCAGTGGCAGGCCTGTGTAAGAATTGTCAGAGCTCCCTATGGGTGGCAAAAGAAATGCTGCAGCCCATAGGGATCTCCTGGAACCCCAATACCCTGGGTACCTCAGTACCATATACTAGGGAATTATATGGGTGTACCAGTATGCCAATGTAAATTGGTAAATTTAGTCACTAGCCTGTTAGTGACAAATTTGGAAAGCAGAGAGAGCATAACCACTGAGGTTCTGGTTAGCAGAGCCTCAGTGAGACAGTTAGGCATCACACAGGGAACACATACAGGGCACATACTTATGAACACTGGGGCCCTACCTGGCAGGGTCCCATTGACACATAGACTAAAACAACATATATACAGTGAAATATGGGGGTAACATGCCAGGCAAGATGGTACTTTCCTACACCTTGTATATGGTACTGTTTTTCACCCAGGAGCAAGGATAAAACTGGCAGACCTGTCAGATCCCCATCAGATTCCAACAAGGAAGAACCACAGAAGAAGAAGGACTGCCCTGCTGGACCCCTGCCCTGCACCTTGACCCTGCACTCTGAAGGACTGCACCAGCTGCACACTTGGGCTTCACCACAAGAACGACTTTGCCTGGCTTCAACTGGTTCAAGGAGGGACTCCCTGTTTGCTACAGGTGACAAAATTGCTAACCAGAGCCCCCTGCAGAAACTCCTGAAGAAATCAACTAGCTGACCACTGTCTAGTGGCCAAAAATCAGTTTGCGCCAGGTGCATTCTGGGAGTTGTAGTCCGCACCTCCAAGGATCATCTCAGAGCTTCTGGAACCTTGGGGTGAGCTGTGGACCCCAAAAGAACCTTAAAGGAACATCTGGAAGAAGACCCAGAAGTTTCGAGAAGTTTGGAGAACTTTTGAAAAAAAAGCTCCATAGAGGGACCGACCTGCCGCGGCAACTCTAGCTGGCTTGCCTCAACCGCAACCCGGCCTTATTTGCAGTTTCGTCCCAGTGAAGAAAATCTCCAAAAAAGAGACTAAGTCCGAACGTAGAAAGTTGACCGGGACCTCCCAGCCAGCGTATCCGTGGAGGGCTCCAAGGACGTCGGATCAAGATCCAGGTTTGCCCCGGTCAAAGGATTTTCACTTCGAAAAAACAACTAAGTCCAAAGTCTCCACTGAGGGCTTCCGCGACGCGTATCTGGATAAGAGTTCCAGGAGGTCGGATTGGACAGGTAAATCTTCAGAAAAATGACTAAGTCCGAAGGTAAACTTTTGACCGAGGCCTCCCGCGGGCTGTAGTCGAGCCGGGCTCCATCGCGGTCGGCCTTAAACTTTGACTTTGCCCTGGTCGAGGTGCGACCAGATGACCAGATTGGCGCTTTTTGTTTCTAGGAGCTAGAAAATAATCATTCTTTAAAAATTCATATCTCTGGTTCCTCTTATCCGATTATATTCGTTTTTGTGTCATTTTAAAGATAAAAATATAATCTATTTTTATAAATTGGTTTTGGATTTTTAAACTGTTTCCTGTGTTTTATTTAATGACTGTTTTGTGATATTTGAATGCTTTACACTGTCTCCTAAGTTAAGCCTTGTCGCTTGTTGCCAAGCTACCAAGGGTTGAGCTGGGTTTAATTTATTGAAACCTAACTGGACCTAAGTGGAGGTTAGTGGCCTATTTCTAAGTGTAGGTACTTACCTGCCCTTACCAATAACCCATTTTCCAGCACTGGGGTACCTGTGGACGTGTATAAAAGTTGTTAATATCATCCTCAGATACATGTTCAAGATTGATGGGTTTCCCTATGGAATGGGTGTCGTTTTTCAACATCTGGTTTGTGTATGGTGATGCACTGTGGGATTGGTAGTGCTTCATGCTAACCATGCATTACTTATGTGTGTGAATGATGACATTGGTGAGGTGTAATTTTAGAAGTTTGGGCATGCAAGGGAAAATTGATGAGGGTGGTTATGTGGGTGGGTATGAGTTTGGGATGGAGTGGGTTGAAGGGTTTTAGGATGACGGGGAGATATGCCATGCAGGTGTACATGGTGGTTGAGAAGTATAGGTGACTTACCAGTGTCCAGCCATCCAGTTATTCTAGAGAGGCCCTCAGAATGCAGGGTAGCCAAGACCTTCTCCTCTCATGTTGTCATCTGTGGGGGAGGAGGTGGGAGTCCACTTCCATTCTTCCTGACAGCAATGTGGTGCCTGGATGCTATTGCACACACCTTCCCCCATAGGTCATTCCTCCTCTTCCTTATATAGTCCCTTGTGCGTGGATAGGTTCCCACAGAGTTTACTTTGTCTAAGATTCTCTGCCATAACTCCATCTTCCTGGCAATGGATTTCTGCTGGACCTGTGCACCAAACAGCTTTGGCTCTACCCTGGCGATTTCATCTACCATGACCTGCAACTCCTCATCAGTGAAACGGGGGTGATTTTGTGGGGACATGCCGATTGTGTAGTGGGTATAGTGTGTGTGTTGTGCAGAGGGTGGAATAGTTGGTGGGAGTGCAGGGTGTGTGAGTATGTGGGATGCTATGAAGTAGTGTTCGAGTGCAGTGGTGTTGTATGTGTTTGGTGTAGAAGTATGATGTGTGGTGTGTGATGTGTGAAGGTTGTATAGGTGGCTGTGGTGTGTGCGTATGTGTGCAGTTTTGGGTATATGTGGGCTGGCAACATGTAACAGAATTTGTGATCTTGCAAAGAATTGTGGTTTGTGTGGGTTGTGTTTTGTAGTGCTGTGGGTGTGTACGGTGTGTGTATGTGTATCAGGTTTGAGTTTTTCAATCAGGCCAATGTTGGCTTCAGTTGTTGTGGAGTGGCAAAATCAACCACAGCGGTTAGCACCACCAATGGGCTACCACCTTAAATGGACCACTGTGGTGATTCGTGGGTCGTAATTTGGAGGGCGGTTTGTTGTTGGCATGGCAGTATGGGTGGTGGGACCGCCTCTCTCCCACCGTCCTTGGATCTGGCAGTGTTGATTTTGTGGTTGCTTTCTGACAGTTTTGTTTTTGTAACTCATGATATGGCAGGTGGATTACCGCCTCCGCAGCGATGTTTTGGCGGCCGTCAACACAGCAGTCTTCGGTATAGACCGCCAAAGACTCTTCTTAGAGCCACCTTATTTCCCACTTTCATTTTATTGTAACATTTTTTTTCACTCTTTTCCAAATTTGCGAATCTGTAAAACAAAAGCACACATTCAATGCACACTACCACATTTATAGTTTACTAGTGCTTTTATAATTCAGTGTGCCACACTGAGAACATTAATGTAAATGAATGTCTAGATGCCTCTGTCAGTGAATCTCTGAATGGGTACATGAGTGTACGAGTGGGTGTTTGAGGATCCAACACTGTTTCCTCAGTATGCTTCGACATCCTTCACATGCCCTGCAAGATCTTCTGCCCATCTCCACCAGAAACACAGTCACCCAGGCCCTCATCTTCAGGTTCCCAGTATGTTGCAACCACCAAAGAGGTCCTACACCACCTTTAGATCATTCAGAATTATGAAGCAAGACTCATCCTTAACCTCCCCAGTAGTATCAGGATTTTTCCCCAGATCAGGGCCCTCCACTGGCTCCCTGTACAGCAAAGATGCCTCTTCAAACTCCTAACACAGACCTACATGGCCCTCCACGACACTGGACCCTCCTGCATCAGCAACAGACTCACTCTACACCGACCCACCGGAGAACTCAGCTCGGCCAACCTTGCCCTGGGTCTGAACCCCAGAATCCACTGGGCTTCATTCAGAGGATACTCCTTCTCTCACCTCGCCGGCAAATCCTGGTATGACCTCCCACTTCACCTTTGCACTGCCGCTTCCCTGAAGAACTTCAGAAAACAGCTCAAGACCCGTCTCTTCAGCCACCACCATGGCCAGATAGGCAAGTCCAGCACCACCAAATCAGCACGTGGAGACCTCATGGGTAACAAGCTAGCCCTCTTAAAAGAACTCATGATTGATTGATAGAGTGAGAGGGTCTGTAAATGGGTGTATGAGTGCCTGAGTGAATCTATGAATAGTTGCATAAGTGTATGATTGGGTCTGTAAGTGGGTGCATGACTGGCTGAGTGAGTCTGTGAGTAGGTACATGCTTCTCTGAGTGTCTGTGAGTAAGTGCATGAGTTTCTGAGTGGGTCTGTGAGTAGGTGTGTGTGTCTGAATGGGTCTGTGACTGGGTGTGTGACTGAGATGGTCTGTGGGTGGGTGCAAGAATGTCTGAGTGGGTCTGTGATTGGATGCACATGTCTGAGTGGGTCTGTGAGTGAGTGTATCAGTCTCTGAATGTGTCTGTGAGTGAGTGCAAGAGCCTCTGAGTGGGTCTGTGAATGGGTGTGTGAACCTGAGAGTTCGCATGGTCACGCCTAACGTTTTGCTTCTACTTCCCAGGTTGTTTCTGTGTGCTGTGTGCTGGAGTCTGTTTTTGCTGTTTTTGTTCGCTCTGGACACTTCACCACTGCTGACCAGTGGTAAAATGGAATTGTTGCCAATATAAATTGTATATGTACATTGGCTTATCCATGATTCGCATATTTGATTTATTAGTAAGTCCCTAGTAAAGTGCATCAGAGGTGCCCAGGGCCTGTAAATCAAATGCTACTAGTGGACCTGCAGCACTGGTTGTGCCACCAATATTAGTAGCCCTGTACACATGGCTCAGACCTACCACTGCAGTGTCTGTGGGTGCAGTTTTGAACTGCCAATTCGACTTGGCAAGTGTACCAACTTGCCAGGCCTATACCTTCCCTTATTATACATGTAAGGCACCCCTAAGGTAGGCCCCAGGTAAGACGATGGGCGTAGTGCAGTGTATGTTAAAGGTAGGACATGTACTTATGTATTTTACATGTCCTGACAGTGAAATATTGCCAAATTTGGTTTTCACTGTTGCAAGGCCTATCTCTCTCATAGGTTAACATGGGGACTACCTTTAAATATCCTTAAAGCACAGATTTCCTTTGGGAGCAGATAGAAATATGGAATTTAGAGTCTTTGAACTCACAATTTAAAAATACATCTTTCAGTGAAGTTGGTTTTTAGATTGTGAGTTTAAAAATGCCACTTCCAGAAAGTAGGCATCTTCTTGCTTAAACCATTCTGAGACTCTGCCTGTTTTTGTATTCCCTGTCTGGGTCAGTTTGAAAGTTGGGCTGGTTGTACCTCCCTCTAGACAGTGACACAAAGGGATCTGGGGTGTAGCCTGCATATCCTGATGAGCCCTCTGTGCTGGGAGAGAGGGGAAGAGTGGTCACTTACACCTGAAAGGGGTGTGCCTACCCTCACACAATGCAGTCTCCAACTGCCTGGTGTGTGTCTGGGGCCTGGCCTGGGCAAGGAAGGATCTTGAAAACAACAGAGACTTCTCTTTGAAGTAGGTCTACTTCAAAGGCAGAAAGGGGTATAAGAAGAGCACCCAAAACCCCTGAAATCAGATTACTTCTGGAATCAAGAGGAACCTCTGCCAAGGAGAAGAGCTGGAGAGCTGGAGGAAGAGTACTGCCCCTTTGGCTGTGACTGTGCTTTGCTGGGTTGGCCAGCAGTGGCTGCTTCTGCCTGATAGAGGACAAAGATTGACTTTTGTGTGACTTCCCACTGGTGAAGAATCTCCAAAGGCTTGAACTGAGCTTGCCTCATGTTGTTGAAGTCTCAGGGACATCAACGATTTCTCTCTGCCAGCACTTGGACTTTCTGCTGAAAGTCCTTTCCTGCCAAGTTGTGCTCTAACTTGTCTCTGGGCCCTTGAAAGGTAAAGCTTGTGGAAAAGGACAGAAATCCACACAAAGACCGCTGTGCATGGAAACTTTTGACCCACAACCCACCCCGTGGCTGATAAACGATGCAGCGCCGGCCTCGCGGCTATCATTAACCCTCCACCTGCATCTTGGTTGGGAGGTCAACGCAACGTGGCTGGATAAACGACATGCAACACTCGCAGAGGCTGCTGTTAACAACTCAAGCCCTCATGCAGTGTGGTTTCTTGACACCGTGCAACCGTATTTGGAACCAATATCGCTGGGCACGGAAAATCGACGCAAAGCCTACCCGGACCCGAGGTGCCCTTCCATGATCGACTCATTGCTCTCTTGAGGGAGAGAAGAAATGATGTACGCCGACCCGACCGAGGAGGAACGACTCACAGTCTTGCTTGCAAGTGAGAAATCGATGCATTGTTGGCTTTTTTTTCAATGCACGTTCACCTGCGCTGCTTTATTTTGACACTACCCAGGTTCTTTTGTGCAATAACAGCATTCTCACTATTTTCTAACAATTAAGGGCCAGATGTATCAAGAATCCATTTTGCGATTCTCAAATAGCGATTTTTAGGGAAATCGCAATTTCAGAGTCGCAAAATAGTATGTATCATATTTGCGATTCAGTAATAGCGATTTCTTGAAAATCGCAAAGGCTATTACCGAATCGCAAATAGCGATCCTGACCCCATTCGCACCTAAGGGGCTGTAGGCCCATATTTGCGCATTTTTTGCATTTCCCAATTTGCGAATTCATAACTCGAATTCACAATTTCAGAAATGCAAACCCCAGGGTGCTGGGGCCTAAGGCCCCCTCTGCTGCACCCCAAACATTATTTTAGGACATGTGAGGTGCAAACATGCCAAAGGGGCACGTGTGCGTTACATGTCAATTTCAAAAATGAATTTTTAATGCATTTCTTAAATTTGACATGGTTACCACCAAATTGTATTTGTGGTAATTGCGATTCGTTAACGCCCAGTTCGCATTAAGGAAAAGCTTGATACACGTGCTTCAGAAATCGCAAAGAAGGATTCCTTACTTAGAGAATCGCAATTTGAAATTCTCTAAACGGGGTCGCAATTTGAAGGAATCGCTGTTTTAATGATAGCGAGTGGCTTTCATGCGCACTGAAAGCTTTCAAAAGCTTTGATACATCTGGCCCAAGACTTTTATTCTGTTTTAAAATTCATATCTTAACTTGTTTATGTTGGATTTTTGTTGTTTTGGTCTTGTTTTGTTTAGATAAATATTACCTGATTTTCTAAACCTGTGTTGTGCCATTTTGTAGTGTTTCTGCTGAGTTACTGTGTGTTTTGATGCAAATACTTTACACATTGCTTCTGAAGTTAAGCCTGCCTACTCGTGCCAAGCTACAGAAGAGGTGAGCGGTGTAGGAAAGTACCATCTTGCCTGGCATGTTACCCCCATTTTTACATGTATGTGAGTTTGTTGTTGCCTGTCTCACTGGGATCCTGCTGGTCAGGACCCCAGTGCTCATAGTTTGTGGCCTGAATGTGTTACCTGTGTAGTGACTAACTGTGTCACTGAGGATCTGCTAACCAGCACCTCAGTGCTTCTGCTCTCTCTGCCTTTAAAAATTGTCACTATAGGCTAGTGACCATTTTCATCAATTCTAATTGGCACACTGGAACACCCTTATAATTTCCTAGTATATGGTACCTAGGTACCCAGGGTATTGGGGTTCCAGGAGATCCCTATGGGCTGCCGCATTTTTGTTGCCACCCATAGGGAGCTCAGACAAATCTTACACAGGACTGCCACTGCAGCCTGAGTGAAATAATGCACACGTTATTTCACAGCCATTTTACACTGCACTTAAGTAACTTATAAGTCACCTATATGTCTAGCCTTCACTTAGTGAAGGTTAGATGCAAAGTTACTAAGTGTGAGATCACCCTAGCACTAGCCAAGGTGCCCCCACATAGTTCAGGGCAATTTCCCCGGACTTTGTGTGTGCGAGGACACCATTACACGCGTGCACTACATATAGGTCAATACCTATATGTAGCTTCAGAATGGTAACTCCAAATACGGCCATGTAACATGTCTAGGATCATGGAATTGCCCCCCCATGCCAAATCTGGTATTGGGGTGGCAATCCCATGCATCCCCGGGGCTCCACTATGGACCCCGGGTACTGCCAAACCAGCTCTCTGGGGTTTTCTCTGCAGCTACCGCTGCTGCTACCCCACAGACAAGGTTCTGCCCTCCTGGGGTCTGGGCAGCCCAATCCCAGGAAGGGAGAACAAATAATTTCCTCTGAGAGAGGGTGTTACACACTCTCCCTTTGGAAATAGATGTTAAGGGTTGGGGCGGAGTAGCCTCCCCCAGCCTCTGGAAATGCTCTGAAAAGCACAGATGGTGCCCTCTTTGCATAAGCCAGTCTACACCGGTTCAGGGAACCCACAGTCCCTCCTCTGGTGCGAAACTGGACAAAGGAAAGGGGAGTGAACACTCCCCTGTCCATCACCAAACCAGGGGTGGTGCCCAGAGCTTCTCCAGTGTGTCCCACACCTCTGCCTTCTTGAATCCAGAGGTGTGAGGGCACAATGGAGGCCTCTGAGTGGCCAGTGTCAGCAGGTGACGTCAGAGACCCCTCCTGATAGGTGCTTAACTGACTAGGTGGCCAATCCTCCTCTGAGGGCTACTTAGGGTCTCTCCTGTGGGCTTTTCCTCAGATAACAATTTGCAAGAATTCACCAGAGTTCCTCTGCACCTCTCTCTTCGACTTCTGCCAAGGATTGACCGCTGACTGCTCCAGGATGCCTGCAAAACTGCAACAAAGTAGCAAGAAGACTACCAGTGACATTGTAGCGCCTAATCCTGCTGGCTTTCTTGACTGTTTCCTGGTGGTGCATGCTCTGAGGGCTGTCTGCCTTCATCCTGCACTGGAAGCCAGAAGAAACCTCCCGTGGGTTCACGGAGTCTTCCCCCTGCTCCAGCAGGCACCAAACTTCAGCGTCACTGGTACTCTGGGACCCCTCTCATCCTGACGAGCACGGCCCCTGGAACACAGGTGGTGGACCCAAGTGACCCAGACTGTCCATTGTCCAACTGTCCACATTTGGAGGAGGTAAGTCCTTGCCTCCTCTCTCCAGACAGTAATCCTGTGTACCACGTGAACTGCAGCTGCTAGGGCTTCTGTGCACTTTTGCAAGGAATCCTTCGTGCACAGCCTAGCCCAGGTCCCCAGCACTCCGTCTTGCATTGCTCAACTCACTGAGTTGACCACCAGCTTCGTGGGACCCTCTTTCGTAGTGTTGAGATGACTGCCATGCTCAGTTTTCTTGAACCTGTGTTCAAGTACTTCTGTGGGTGCTGCCTTCTTGTGCATTGGCTCTCTGTGTTGCTGAAGACCCCTTCTGTCTCCTCTCCCAAGTGGCAACATCCTGGTCCTTCCTGGGCCCGGGCAGCACCCTTTTTCTTCAACTGTGGCTTTTGCAGCTTGCAAGGCTTGTTTGCGGTCTTTCTCCGAAGAAATAAAGCTGCATCGTCCAGCACTCCGTGTGACATCTTCTGCATGAAGGAGAATTTCCTATCCCTTTTCGTTGTTGCAGAATCTTCAGCTTCTTTCATCCGGAGGCAGCCATTTTGCACCTTCATCCGGAGTTTAGTGGGCTCCTGCCCTCCCCCCGGACACTTTCACGACTCTTGGACTTGGTCCCCTTGCTTTGCAGGTCCTCAGGGCCAGGAATCCATCTTCAGTGCTTTGCAGTCTGTTGTGGTCTTTGCAGAATCGTCTATCACGAGTTTAGTGTGTTTCTGGGGAAATAGTATCACTTTATCCCTACTTTTCAGGGTCTTGGGGGTAGGGTATCTTGGACACCCTTAGTGATTTCTTACACTCCCAGCAACCCTCTACACACTACACTAGCCTAGGGGTCCATTCGTGGTTCGCATTCCAATTTCAGAGTATATGGTTTGTGTTGCCCCTAGGCCTATTGCATTCTACTGTATTCTACAGTGTTTGCATTGCTTTTCTAACTGTTTACTTACCTGATTTTGGTCTGTGTGTATAATTTGTGTATTTTACTTACCTCCTAAGGGAGTATATCCTCTGAGATATTTTTGGCACATTGTCACTAAAATAAAGTACCTTTATTTTTAGTAACTCTGAGTATTGTGTTTCTTGTGATATAGTACCTATATGATATAAGTGGTATAGTATTAGCTTTGCATGTCTCCTAGTTCAGCCTAAGCTGCTCTGCTATAGCTACCTCTATCAGCCTAAGCTGCTAGAACACTACTAATCTACTGGACCTGGCACAAGGTATAAGTGTCCACAGGTGCCCCCCTATAAGCCAGGCCAGCCTCCTACAAGCGGGGGTTAACTGAGGGTGATTCTCCTTTACACTGACAAGCCTGAGGGTCCTTGCTTGGACAGGGGTAACCTGACTTCCAAACAAATGCCCAATTTCTAACAGGCTGCATGAGAGTCTGAGTGGATCTGTGAGTGGGTACATGAGCTTCTGAGTGGGTCTGTGAGTGGATGTGTGAGTGTCTGTCTAGGTCTATGAGTGGGTGTGCATTTGTCTTAGTGGGTTTGTGACTGGGTGTTTGAGTGGCAAAGGGGGATCTGTGAGTTGGTGTGCAAGTGTCTGTGTGGGTCTGTGAGTGAATGCTTGAGTGTCTGCGTGATTGGGTGCATGAGTGTCCGAGTTGGCCTGTCAGTAAGTGCCTGAGAGTCTAAATGGGTCTGTGAGTTGGTGTCTAAGTGCCTAAGTGGGTATCAGAGTGGGTGTATGAGTGTTTGAGTGGGTCTGTGAATGGGTACATGAGTGTCTGAGTGAGTCTGTGAGTGGATGCATGAGTGGCTGAGTGGGTTTGTGAGTGGGTGTGTGTGTGTGAGTGTGTCTGTGAGTGGCTGTGTGAGTGTCTGAGTAGGTTTGTGTGTGAGTGCATGACTTTCTGAGTGTCTCTCTGAGTATCTCTGTGATTTTTGAATGGGTGGATGAGTATGCCAATGTGTTTTTTGTGTGTTTTTTTCTGCTATTCACAAATTCGCCATTATAGTTATCCTAAGGCATGGTTTATAGTAATTTGAGATAACTCTAACTAGAACAAGTGAATTTCTTTGGTTTGGTATGTGTAGAATGTGAGCCTAACTATAACATCCTTGTAACTTTTATTTTTTAAGTGACTATCTAAGGTTTTTTTGTATTCTATTTCCTAACTGTAACGTCCCTGTAACCTTTGTTTTTTAGTGAATTTCGGTGGCTTTTTTAACATGCAGTAATTTTAATTACTGTATGTTAATCCGACCACTGCCTCGCACAGCCTTTAAATGTGTGCAGCGGTGGTTGTCAGGCGAGGCCCTGAGGCCAACCCCCTATAAGCACTCAACCTTCCACCATGCACGGCCTCCACCCAAGTGCAGTGGAGGTTGCCTGCAAGACCTGGCCTGCAGCCAGACCCTGCAGCCAACACCCCCTAACCATCCAAACTGATGCTGTGCACAGCCCTTTGGATGTGCGCAGCTGGAGTTGGCAGTGGCTTCTCTGGGTGTGTGAATATGTGTGAGAGGGTTATCTGGAGGTGAGAGTGGCTGTCAGATTGTCTGTCAGTGTTTTAGTGTGTGTGTCAGTGTGTGTGTGAGTCTGTGAGTGGGTGCATGAGGGTGTCAGTGGGTCTGTGAGTGGGTGCATGACTGTCTGAGTGGGTATGTGAGTGGGTTTGTGAGTGTCTGAGTGGGTGCGTAAGTGTCTGAGTGGGTGTGTGAGTGGGAGAAATTGATTGAAAGAGAGACAGAAAGAGAGAAATGAGAGGGAAATAGAGATTTTAGGCTTTAATATTTCATAGCCTTAGAATGAGATATTTTTCTTTGATTTAAAATAAAAAAATATATTTGTTAATTTTAAAAAACTTGAATTAAAAATAAATGAGGTAAATGAGTCAAGCTGGACTCAAACTCCCAAAGCTTAGTGTGAAGGTCAGAGACCTTCACACTGAGCTACAGGTTTTTATTTTTACTTGTTTTTTTAGTCCTTTATGGGCTTTCTTGGACCGCGAGGGAGCCCTCAAGGGCTCCATATAGCCCATGCATATTGATTTAATCATGAATTTTTTTTTTTTTAACATGAAGCCCTTACAGGCTACCTGGCATCTTAAGGGCTAGAGGGCCTTAAGGCTTCCCTTGCAGAGCCAATGCTTCAGCATTCATTTCTGTCCCCTGCGCTCATGGGGACAGAGATGAAACTCCGGATTTTAACAGCGGAACCTGCTTTAAAGATCCCTCTGTCAAAACCTGAAGTGTTTGCTGTGGCTTGGCTGCAGAGCTACTAATTACTAATTATAACTTGTGCCCTAAGGTAACTATAACTCGTGCCCCTGCTGTGGGTGCATAACTGTCTGAGTGGGTGTGTGAGGGTCTGACTGGGGCTCTGAGTGAGTGAATTAGTGTCTGAGTGGGTCTGTGAGTGGGTGCATAAGTGGCTGAGTGGAAGAATTGATTGAAAGAGAGACAGAGAGGGAAAAAGAAAGCGAGAGGGAGAGAAATAGAGTGTTTTAGGCAGAGTGAGATTTTTCTATCCAAATCAACATAAAAAATTTACACATATTTTTTTAAAAATATAATATTTTTCCTATTAAAAAAATAGTAATGAGTCCAGATGCACTCAAACCCCTAAAGCTCAGTTTGAAAGTCTGTGACCTTCACCCAAATGGGAAAAGACTTTGGCCCTCATTATAACCCTGGCAGTTGGTGTTAAAGAGGCGGAAATACCGCCAACAGGCCGGCGGTAAAAAAAATGGGATCACGTCCACGGTGGAAACTGCCAGCACAGACGGCCACTTTAACACTCCGACTGCCACGGCGGTAGCAACAAACACCGCAGCGGTCACCCCCAACAGACAGGCGGAAGACCATGTGCCGCCCACCCCATCACAACCCGCCAATCCTCCAGCTTTTCCGGGGCGGTACCAAAAAGCAAAAGCACAGCGGAAACAGAACACTGAAGGGAAACCACTCAACTCTCAAAACTCAATGAAGAACCAGGACGCCACAGAGCCCGAGTTACAGGTCCTGCCACGCTGGTCTAGCTCCTCATCTACCAGGAATACCAAAAGCTGCAGTGACGACCATGGTGAGTACTGCACCTAGTACACAGGGGGGGAGGGGAAGAGAGTAACACACACACACACACGCAACACAACACCCCCCCGACCCCAACCCTCACCCACAACACCATACACACAAACACATGCAACAACATTACATTTACACCCCGTCAACCCCTGGAATAAGGCAAGGACAAAATGAAGTGAGTCAAATCAGCAATATATTAGAAAAAGGCAGATATATGTAGCGAATAGAAAAACAGTATTTACAAAAATATACCATATGTACATAAGGCCGTACAGTGTCTTTTCCAAATGTCCGCGGGCCACTGGGCCAAAAATCATGGGCCAAGCCAACACTTGACTCCTGCCGCATTATGAAGAGAACACTGCAGGGGCATCAGGTCGAAAACACACAGGCACCTCAGGGGGACGGGGATGGGGGGGCACCTCAGCCAGAAGATGGGACAACCCCACTGCTCCTGGAGGGGGCACCATGCCCACAGCGATGTCCTGGGGAGTTCAAAGCCACAGTCTCTCAAGTGGGTGGTTTGCCCACTGCTTGGTCCTGGGGAGTGCAAAGCCACAGTCTCTGTAGTGGGTGGTTTTCCACTGCTTGATCCTGGGGAGTGCAAAGGCACAGTCTCTCGAGTGGGTGGTTTGCCCACTGCTTGGTCCTGGGGAGTGCAAAGCCACAGTCTCTCTAGTGGATGGCTTCTCCACTGGTTCTGGAGGGGGCCTTGTGCCCAGTGTGCTTTATCCTGCCAAGGAGGGGGTGAGTGGATGCATATCTCCACTAGTTCTGGAGGGGGCCTTGAGCCCAGTGTGCTTCATCCTGCCAATGAGGGAGTGAGTGGGTGCATATTTCCACTGGTTCTGGAGGGGGCCGTGTGCCCAGTGATGCAGCACTTGGGGTGTGGCAGTTCACATTCCCTCTCCTGGGGGTTTGAGGCATGATATTTGCAGGGACCAGGTTGCATGATAGTCCATGGAGGGAGGGCTAGACTCCATCCTGCGGCGGCTAAGGCTGCAAACTGGTGGTAGTGCCGGTGCTGGTGGGGGTGCTGCCAGTGGTGGTGGGAGGCTCCAGCCCGTCTCCTGCAGCCTCTGACGGCTGCCCACTGGGGATGCTGCTGCTGGTAGTGGTCCTACTGTCAGTGGTACAGTTGGCGGTGCTTCGCGGCGGTGCTTGCAGCGGGGCTGCTGGCTGTGCTGGCCATAGTGCAGGTGCCGGTGCTGCCAGTGGTGGAGGGAGGTTCCAGCCCTTCTCCTGCAGCCTCGGACTGCTGCCTACTGGGGATGCTGCTGCTGACAGTAGTGGTGCTAGCAGCGGTGCAGGTGGAGGTGCTTGCGGTGTGGCTGCTGGCGGTGCTGTCTGCGCTGCAGGTGGCGGGGCTGGAGGTTGTGCTGGTGCGGACCAGGCGCTCACCTGCAGCCTCCGACGGCTTGGGTTTTCTGCCCATTCCTCACCTTGGCAGATGCTGGTGTGACCTTGGCTCTGCAGCTGGAGTTTTGGAGGAGGCCTTGCTGGGTGGGTCATGCTCCTTGCCCTTGCTACGTGCTGTCCCCTTCTTCACCTTGGCGGAATTGTTTTGTCCTTACAGGGGTTGGTGACACACTGGCTAGGTTGACGGTTGCCCCCTTTGAGCCTTTGTGAGTTGCAGGTACCACAGCGGATGCCGACTTGGTGGCTGAGGTGCTGGCCTGGGTTCTGGACACCCTGGCCCAAGGGGAAGGATGGGGGGTAGGGAAAAGGTCAATGTTTTCCAGGAAAAGCTTTTTAGACACACTGGGGCCGGAAGAGAGAGAGGGTTTGGGAGTGGAGGAAGAGGGAGTGGTCGTAGGAGTTGTCTGTCTGCTACGTTTGGGTGAAGGTGCATGGGCTGTATGCTGTTGTGGGGTGGATGGCTGTTGGGTGGGTGGGTGCTTGAGTTTGTGTATTTTGGGAGGAGGAGTCACAGACACACTGGGAGAGGACACAGGGGACGTGTACATGGATGTGGGGGTGGGGACTGCCAGTGAGGGGTGAGTAGTGATGGGCGTGCTGGTGACGAAGGTAGTGGATGAGGATGTAGTGCATGCAGGTGTGAGTGGAGACAATACTGGGAGGGAGGTGGACGAGGAGGAGGAAGGGGACACATTGGAGCCAGTGGATGTTGGAGTGCATGTGTATGGTGCTTGTGTGAGTGCCTGTAGGATGATGTGTGGTGCTTGTGTTTGCCTGAGCCACTTCTGTGTGTTGATTTAGGTGAGTGCTGGTCTGAAGTTGTGATTGGGATAGGCTGGAGTTGAGGGGATAGGGACTGGGCAGAGGAAGTTGAAGGGGGGAGGCTAGAGACTGGGACAATGGCTGCCATCAGTGCAGAGGCAGGGCCTGAAATGCTCTCTTTTGGGCCACCACACCAGAGTGAATTCCCTCCAGGTATGCATTTGTTTGTTGCAAATGCCTCTCGACACCCTGGACCATTCAGAATGGTTGACTGCCCAACAGTGAGGGATCCCAGGAGGTCAATAGCCTCCTCACTGAGGGCAGCAGGGCTGACTGGTGCAGGGACTGGGGCGAAGGAGATGCCCACCCTCCTGGGTGAGTGGGCATGGGAAACACACTGAGGGGCTGCTGGGAGGGAGGTGCTGGTGGGGGGGGGTGGCGGCTGTACCTGTTGTTGGGGTGGGCACAGAGGTGTCCACCACCGCCAGGGAGCTTCCATCGTCGGAGGAGTCGCTGTCTATGGTCTCCCCTCCTGTCCTCGTCATGGTGCTCCCCTCGCCCTCCGTTCCCCTGGTGCCCTCACCGTCAGTGGATTTGGCCTCCAGGCCCATGTGGGGTGCAGCTCCCTCCGTCTCCAGTGCCTCTGCTCCTCCGCTAGATGATGCTAATGCTCACAAGGACAGGGTGAAGAAGCAAAAAGGGGGAGGAGAGACAGAGGATACACTTGGTCAATGCCAGCAACACCAGTACCGTTGGCGTACAAAACACACAGGGAGCAGCCCTATGCACTAGTCCATGCCCAACCATTTACTAAGATAGTCACCAGCCCATGTGGTACAATGCCTAACGCCATTAGCTGCACACCTGAAACCCACAGGACCCTGCCCAGTAGTAGATGCCCACTAACACTATTGGGGTAGGAGTACTTCAGAGCCTGCCCAACAAGGGACCTACCCTGACATCTTCGCCCTGGCCTAGGGGCACCCATAGCCCACATCCCCCACCCAGGTACCTCTTAACGCATGCAAAGTCAGGATTCAGAATCTGTACTCACCCCCTTGTGGCTGCTGTGATGTCTTCAATTGCCCATCCAACTCCTGATATGCCACCGCCAGGATGCGGAACATCAGGGGGCTCATGGTGCAATGGGCACCCCTTCCTCATTGGGAGGCCAGCCCCAGCTGGGCCTCCGTCATCTTCTTTGCCCAGCGATGCAGGTCATCCCACCTCTTGCCACAGTGGGTGCTCTGCCTGTCAAAGACCGCCAAGGTCCACACCTCTTTGGCGATGGCAGGCCAAATACCCTTTTTCTGGTGGGCGCTGACCTGCATGGAAAAGACAGCAGAAAAGGAAATTAGTCAGCCCTCCAGACCATCACACTCATGGCCCACCACATCCCTCTCATCCCCTGGCGCACATACATTGATGACCTTACATGCAGCACTCTGGCCAGGACACCGCTGCCCCCCCTTCATGTGGCTTACATACACAGCACTCCATACATTCATGGCCCAAGCATCATGCTCACAGTGTACTCACCTGTTTGTCTGGAGGACCGTAGAGCAACGTGTACTGGGGTAGGCCCCCATCCACCAGTCTCTCCAACTCCTCCGAAGTGAAGGCGGGGGCCCTTTCCCCAGACACTCGAGCCGTTGTCGCTTCCAGACACATGTCACAGCAGCACTTGCAGTGTAGGTCCTCTCCTGTTGAAGGTCAGGTAGGAAGTGAGTTCACAGATAGAAAATGGCGGTGACGTCCATGGCGGTGCGTACTGTCACCGCCAGTGTACATCGCCATTGACTCCTGGAACCCATAGGGCCCAATGATAACCAATGCGAAGTTGCACGGCGGTCTTCGACTACCTACCGCGACGGCGCACAATGCCAGCGCAATTACCTCATTTCCACTTGTCCCTCCTCACATATCAGGCAGCCGCCATTTCAGGGGGGCACAGGGCATGGCACCTAACTGCGTCACAGCAGACATTGGCACAGCAACTGATTGTCGGATTCACATCTTGTTTCTGTAAAGCAAACAAATCATCATTAGTGCAATAGATGTGGGAATCTGACCCTCTGCTCACCGTTTTCTTCCATAGGCTTCAACCGCTAAGGCTAAATATGAGATGGTGGCATCCTCCGGTGTACAGACCCCTGGTGGACCTTGCGACAGTGAAGGACAGACACATTATCATAACCTACAGACTTGATCGTACCACAATCATAGAACTGTGTGCACAATTGAAGCCAGACCTGATGTCAGCTATCTGCCAGCCCACAGGTATCCCCCCTCTAGTGCAGGTCCTGTCAGTGCTCCATTTCCTGGCTAGTTGTTCCTTCCAAACAACAGTGGCCGGGCATCAGGGATGTCCCAGCCAATGTTCTCCAACGTGTTGCCCTGCTGAAACACATGCGCAGCTACATCCTCTTCCCCAGGTGGAGGAATTGGCCACAGTGAAAGCTGACTTTTATGCCCTGGGACATTTCCCCAACATCATTGGTGCCATTGATGGTACACATGTGGCATTTGCCCACCCCCCAGGAGAAATGAACACATTTTCAGGAATAGAAAAAGCTATCACTCTATGAATGTGCAGATGGTGTGTTTGGCGGACCAGTCCATCTCCCATGTGAATTCCAAATATCCTGGCTCTGTGCATGGTGCCTTTAGCTTGAGAAATAGCAGCATCCCATATGTGATGGGCTAATTCTAGAGGCACCGGGTGTGGCTAATAGGTGAGCCCAAGGTCCCCACACACTATGAGTAGGTGTCTGGGCATGGGGTTGTCCCTAAGAGTTAGTGTGTCGAACAGCTGTCACTCGATATTTGCAGGTGACTCTGGTTACCCCAACCTCTCATGGCTACTGACCCCAGTGAGGAATGCCAGGACAAGGGCAGAGGAACGTTACAATGAGGCACATGGGTGTACAAGGAGGATAATTGAAAGGACCTTCTGACTCCTGAAGGCCAGGTTCCGGTGCCTCCATATGACAGGTGGATCCCTGTACTACTCATCCAATAAGGTGTGCCAGATCATCGTTGCATGTTGTATGTTGCATGTTGCACAACCTGGCCTTGAGACGCCAGGTGCTTTTCTGCAGGGGGATGAGCCTGGAGATGGTCTTGAGGCAGCGGTGGAGCTTGTTGACAATGAGGAAGAGGAGGCAGAGGAAGAAGATGTTGACAACAGAAGCAATATAATTCAGCAGTACTTCCAGTGACACACAGGTAAAACACTGTAAGTTCACTTTACATTTCAGTTTTCTGTTGGACATTGTACATGGCAGCCTGATTCCCTATGTCTATGGCCACTGACTGTACTGTTTGGCATCTCTATGTTCAGATCCCTGTGTGCCCCACTCTGGCTCCTGATATGTGTACTGCTGCCCACCAAAGGTCATTCCAAAGTATATTTCACTATACATTTGAGTTGCAATGCTTTGATAATGTTGTACTTATATATATGTAAATCATTTGACAGACTCCAGACTAGTATTTGTTCCAAGGGTGTTTATTTAAGTGCTCATAAGTAGAGGGGGATGTGCAATGGGCTGGGCTGATGGTGAAGGAAAGTCCATGGTAGAGTCCAGCCTCTTGGTATCCCGGATGCATTGGCCAATGGGGCATAGGAAGGGGAGTAATGGCAGTTCAAGGTGGACAGGGTGACAGAGTGGGACAGAAGGGTGACAATCAGGAGAGTCTTATTTCCTGGCGGGGGTCTTGGCAAAGTTCTCTGGCTTCTGCCTGGATCGCAGGGACCGTTTGCTTGGTGGTTCTCCTTCTGCAGGGGGGGGTGCTGGTTGCCTGTTGTTCCTGTGGCGAGGCCTCCTGTCCACTAGCGCTGGTGGAGGTGGAAGGCTGTTCATCGGTTTGGCTAGTGTCAGGCGCCCGTTGTTGTGCCACTGCCTCCCTCATGACTCCCTCATGGTGTTGCCCATGTCAGCCAGCACCCCTGCAATGGTGACCAGGATGGTCTCCTGCAACTGGGCCAGTATCTGGCCCATCGTCTCCTGGGAATGGTGGTATGCTCTCAGGATGTTGGAGAGTGCCTCCTGGAGAGTGGGTTCCCTGGGTCTGCCCCCCAGCGCACCTCAGTCCTCCCAGCTTCCCTGTTGTCCTGTGCCTCTGTCCCCTGAACCGTGTGCCCACTGCCACTGACCTGTCCCTCATCGTCCTGGGTTTGTGGGGTTGCCTGGGGTCCCTGTAGTGGTGGACACACTGCTGATTGACGTGTCCTGGGGACAGTGGCATGGGCCTGCTGGGTGGTTGCTTTGCTGGTGTTTCCTGAGGGGGAGGCTCTGTGGTGGGTTGGGAATGTGGCAGGGGAACCGGCCAGGTTGGTCATCCTGATCCAGGTGTGCAGAGCTGCTGTCGTCACTGTGGGCCTCTTTGGGGGGGTACTGGATGCAGCTGGCACCTCCCCTCCGGTGACGTTGAGCTTGGGTCCTGTGGGGATGCAAATGTAGAGTTGTATCTGTGTGTGCCATCTTGTGCATGGGTGTGTTTCCCTGTATGATTGTGATTTCCCTGTCAGCTTGGCCTTGTGTGAGTGATGATTTTGTGGGCTGGGTGAGTCTCTCTACCGGGCATGTTGTGGTGATGGGTGTCCATGCAGGTCTGTATTGGGGGTCCAATCATTGGTGTTACATGCAGGGCTTCGAATTGGGATGGGTGGGTTGTGATGGTGGCATATGTGTGAGGTGGTGGAGTGATGGGGGTGAGGGTAGGGGTAGCAGTTTGTGATGGCATGCAGGTAGAGTGGGGGGATAAAGTAGTAAAGATTTGACTTACCAGAGTCCAGTCCTCCTGCTACTCCTGCGAGGCCCTCAGGATGTATTATTGCCAAGACTTGCTCCTCCCATGTTGTTAGTTGTGGGGGAGGAGGTGGGGGTTCACCGCCAGTCCTCTGTACTGCTACCTGGTGTCTTGCAACCACGGAACGCACCTTCCCCCGTAGGTCGTTTCACCTCTTCCTGATGTCATCCCTTGTTCTGGGGTGCTGTCCCACGGCGTTGACGCTGTCCACAATTCTCTGCCATAGCTCCATCTTCCTAGCAATGGATGTCTGCTGCACCTGTGGTCCGAATAGCTGTGGGTCTACCCGGATGATTTCCTCCACCATGACCCTTAGCTCCTCCTCTGAAAACCTGGGGTGTCTTTGGGGTGCCATGGATGTGGTGTGAGTGATATGTGTGAGGATGTGTGGGGTTATGTGTGGGTGATGTGTTGGGGTGTAGCTGTGATGTGCGTGGATGGTATATGGGTGATGGTGTTCTGTGGCTCAGATTGAGTGGGTGCTCCTAGCTTGTGTCTCTCTGTGTTAGCAATCTTGTTTTTAATTGAAAGGGTTGTGGGTAATATGGATGTGTGTTTTATAGTGGTGTGAGTGTGTGGGTGTGGTGTGTGTATATGTGTCAGGTGTGTGTAGTTTGAATTGTCCAATGTGGTGGTGTTTTGTAAATGTGTCTGTATTTTGAGTGTGGCGGTGTGTACCGCCAATGGTATATCGCGTTTGAAAGACCGCCGCAGTGATTTGTGGGTCGTTATACTGTGGGCGTATTCCTATTGGCGTAACGGTGTGGGTTTTGCTATCGCCAGTTTCTCACTGACCTTGGGGCTGGCAGACTTGTGTGGGTGTATAGTGGCGGAATTCTCTGAGTGGGTCATAATACCCGTAGCGGAATACCGCTGCGGGCACGGTATGTTGGAGGCTGTCAGCACGGCGGTAGGCGGCATTTACCGCCAGAGTTGTAATGAGGGCCTTTGTCCCTATCTAGCTCAGTATGGATAGCATGGCGGTGATCCTCTGACCCAGCTTCGTGTTTCCGAGAAGTATGTAGACAATCAGAGCGCCCAGCAATGCGGGCGCACTTAGTTACACAAAAGCGCTCTCAAGGAGGCACTCTCCAGGAGCTAAAGGCAGTCTCAAGGAAGCACTCTTATGAGCCTGCAACAGATGATGGCAGGGGGTTCAGGGGCCACAGCACCCAGCCCCTGGGGGACACACAAGATGGAGAACAGGGTGGTAGGGCCCAGCAACAGGCCAGCACAAAGTGGATGCAAACAGTGGCAGTTCCTCCTGTGGGTCACAGATCAGCACAGCAGCAGCAGTCCATGGCGGTCCCTGGTAAGTCCTTTCAGCA
Source organism: Pleurodeles waltl (assembly GCF_031143425.1). Lineage (NCBI taxonomy): Eukaryota > Metazoa > Chordata > Amphibia > Caudata > Salamandridae > Pleurodeles > Pleurodeles waltl. Next base: position 27,645,547 of record NC_090444.1, read on the forward strand.
GCATTCTGTGTCCAGCTGTAAGTGGTTCCATGTCAATTGTTTGGAAAAATCCCCTTTACTTATACTCAGTTATGCAAAGCATTTCAAATGAGGAGGAGAGGGGATTTCCACCAGTTACAACTGGTTCTAGTTCTATCCCCTCTCTCCTCCATCACAGGCTCCTAAAATCAGTTGGGGGTAAACAACCCTTTTGTGTGAGGCCAGGGCACAGTCTTTACAGATGTATGTGTGCCCTGCCCCCCCTTCTCTCAGCCCAGGAAGTTTATTCAAATGCAGATGCACCTCTGTGACACCTCCACCCTCCCTATGTACAGGCTGTCTGAGAAGTATGCACAAAGCCCTAACTGTCAGTCTGCCCAGACGTGGATTGGAGTCAGGCGGCAAAACACCAGAGACATAAGCAAAGAGAAATACTCACTTTCTAGAATTGGAATTTCTGTAATAGTAATAAAAAATCAACTTACACCAGTAAGCAACATTTCTCACTAACATTACAACCATACCAAACATTCCTATGCTACCCCTCATAAATCAGACAATACCCCCTAGACATAAGGCAGGACATTTCCAATGCAATCCTATGAGAAGGCAGCTCTCATAGTAGTGAGAAACCAAATAGGCTGTTTGTCACTACCAGGACAGGCCATGCTTCTGAGCACATGAGTGAGTGCATGAGGGTTTGAGTGGATCTGTGTGTGGGTGCACACATGTCTCAGTGGCTCTGTGAGTGGATGCATGAGTCTCTGAGTGGATCTCGCAGTGAGGACATGAGTGTCTAACTGGGTCTGTGACTGGGTGCATGAGTGTATGAGTGGGTCTATGAGTGCCAGTGTCGGTCTGTGAGTGGGTGCATGAGTTTCTCAGTTGGTCTGTGTGTGGGTGCATAAGCGTCTGAGTGGATCTGTGAGTGGGTGCATGAGTGTCTCAGTGGCTCTATGAGCGGATGCCTGAGTCCCGAGTGGATGTCTCAGTGGGTACATGAGTGTCTAACTGGGCCTGTGGTTGGGTGCATGAGTGTATGAATTAGTCTGTGAATGGGTACATGAGTGCGTAAGTTGGTCTGTGATTGGGTGCGTGAGTGCCTGAGTGCATCTGTAAGTGAGTGCTTGAGAGTATCACTGGGTCTGTGAGTAGGTGCAGAACAGTCTGAGTGGGTCTGTGAGTGGGTGTATAAGTGTCACCTGGTCTGAGAGCTGGTGCTTGACAGTTTCAGTGGGTTTGTAACTGAGTGTACTAGGTTCTGAGTGGGTATGTGAACATCTGTGTGACAATCTCAGTGGGTCTCTGAGTGGGGGTATAAGTGTCAGTGGGTCTGTGACTGCGTGCATAAGTTTGTGACTAGGTCTGTGAGTGGGTATCCGAGTGCATCTGTAAGTGGCTGCATGAGGGTCTGAGTGGGTCTATGAGTATCTGCATGAGTGTCTCTGTGGCTCTGTGAATGGGTGCATGAGTCCCTGAGTGGAACTTTCAGTGAGTACATGAGTTTCTAACTGGGTCTCTGACTGGGTTCATGAGTGTATGAGTGGGTCTGTGAGTGAGTCCATGTGTGCCTAAGTGGGTCTGTGAGTGGGCACTTTAAGTGGGTCTGTGAGTGGGCACTTTAGAGCCTAAGGGGGTCTATGAGTGGCTGCATTATGGTCACAGTGTGTCTGTGACTACATGAGTGAGTGTCCGAATGACTGTCACAGAAAGTGTAACAATACATTTTTTTATATATTTTTCTTTCTTATATGTCAGGATTTGCAACGCTGTCGCGACGTTACAAGGGGGGATTGAGCCCCGCAACGGAGTAGTGACTCCACAAACGTGGGGAAAAAAGGTGTTTTCACCTATTTGAACTCATATTTAATGTGTCAGCAACCTTTTCATTCCAATTATGGGGTTAGAGAGCCTCTACTCTGACTCCTTCTGTTGTTTTTGTCCATAAGTCCATCCCCCAGGACTGTTGCCGGTATATAAAATTGCAGCCACAACTTTCTGAAAAGCTTGCAGCCAGCCAATCAGACTCTTCTGTGTGGGTTGCGGATTAGCAACGCTTCGTGTTGGATTTTTATCCCTATCGAAAAAAATTCAGTTAATTCCTCAAAAATTACTGAACCAATTTACATCAAAACACAAAAAGCTTGCTCTTTGGACCAGGACCTACCTTTCTGTCAAATTTGGTGTAATTCCATCCAGTAGTTTCAGAACTATCAATGTTCTAAATACATTTGGAAAAATGAATGGGGAAAAAGTGTTTTACGACCCCCCCTTTTCTCACCCCCCCAGACAGATCACCCCGAAACTTTCCAGACAGCAGACCAAGTGAGCGTTGAATACTCTTGGAAAGTTTCATCAAGATTCGTCAACCGGCACCAACGTTATTAGCTAAACAAAAAAAGTTTTTTCTATGAAAACTTGGTCCTAACTACGACGACCTAGTGGCAACCGCCACTAGGTAATAGATATATTACCAAGTGGCTGTCTTAAATAGGTAGTTATAGTTAGGACCTATTTTCCATAGATGGGGCTGTTTTTGTTTTGCCCCAGGAGTCCAGTATTGCTCAAAATATCTATCCACCTAGAGTACTTTCAGCTGGTTAGTTAGTAAGGAATACTGTGTTGTGGGTGCTACCTCGTTGGGTGCAGTGTGCTGAAGGAGGGCTACATGGCCCTCCTCTCCCAGCTGATTTATTTCTCTGAGACCCCATCCACCGGGCCCACCACTATCCAATGGGGGAGGAGGACCATGTGTCCCCCTCCTTGAGCCAATTTCAGCCCTGGGGACCCTATCACCCGGGACCCACCTCTATTCAGTGGAGAAGGGGAGAGCACAGACCCCTCTCTGGGCTGATCTCAGCCCCAGGGACCCCTTCCGCCAGGGCCCAGCTTCAATTAGATGGAGGAGGGGGCCCACCGTCAGCCGATTTTAGCCACTGAGACCCCAACCTCCAGGGCCCAGCTAGCTCTACTGGGTGACCCCTCTGGAGGCTGGCCAGGCTTATAGTGGGTACCAGATGGTACTTACACCTTGTGCCAGGTCCAGTTATCCCTTATTAGTAGATTAGTAGTGTTCTAGCAGCTTAGGCTTATAGAGGTAGCTATAGCAGAGCAGCTTAGGCTATACCACTTATATCATATAGCACTAAATCATAAGAATCACAATACTCAGAGTTACTAAAATAAAGGTACTTTATTTTAGTGACAATGTTCCAAAAATATCTCAGACGATATACTCCCTTAGGAGGTAAGTAAAATACACAAACTATAAACACAAACCAAAATTAGGTAAGTAAACAGTTAGAAAAGTAGTGCAAACACTGTAGAATACAATAGGATGCAATAGGCCTAGGGGCAACACAAACCTTGTACTCTGAAAGTGGAATGCAAACCACGAATGGACCCTTAGGCTAGTGTAGTGCGTAGGGGGTCGCTGGGAGTGTAAGAAAACACTAAGGGTGTCCATGATACCCCACCCCAAGACCCTGAAAAGTAGGAGTAAAGTTACCCTACTTCCCCAGAAACACACTAAAGTCGTGATAGGAGATTCTGCAAAGACCACAACTGACTGCAAAGCACTGAACACGGATTCCTGGACCTGATGACCTGTAAAGGAAGGGGACCAACTTCAAGAGTCACGAAAGAGTCCGGGGGGGCAGGAGCCCACGAAACCCCGGATGAAGGTGCAAAATGGCTGCCTCCGGGTGGAAGAAGGTGAAGATTCTGCTACAACGGAAGGTGCCAGGAACTACTTTGCACAGAAGATGTCTCACGGCGTGGTGGAGGACGCAGAGTTGTTTCCATGCAGTAAAACCACAAATAAGCCTTGCTAGCTGCAAAGGTCGCAGTTGAAAAAAATGGGTGCTGCCCGGCCCCAGGAAGGACCAGGAGGTCGGCCCTTGGAGGAGGAGACAGAGGGGGCACTCAGGAACACAGAGAGCCCATGCAGGGGCAGGCAGCACCCGCAGAAGTACTTGAACATGGGTTCAAGAAAACTGAGCATGGCAGTCGTCTCAACACTACAAAAGAGGGTCCCACAAAGCCGATGGTCAACTCAGCAAGTTGAGAAATTCAGGACGGAGTGCTGGGGACCTGGGCTGTGCTGTGCACAAAGGATTCCTTGCAAAAGTGCACAGAAGCCCTAGCAGCTGCAGTTCATGTAGTACACAGGATTACTGTTGGGCGTGGGGAGGCAAGGACTTACCTCCACCAAATTTGGACGGATGGACCACTGGACTGTCGGGGACACTTGGATCCAGCTCCTGTGTTCCAGGGACCACGCTCGTCACAATGAGACGGGACCCAGAGGACCGGTGAAGCAGAAGCTTGGTCCCTGCATTAGCAGGGGGAAGATTCAGTCGACCCACAGGAGATTTCTTCTTGGCTTCCAGTGCAGGGTGAAGCAGAAAGCCCCCAGAGCATGCACCACCAGGAAACAGTTGAGAAAGCCAGCAGGATTAGGCGCTACAATGTCGCTGGTAGTCTTCTTGCTACTTTGTTGCAGTTTTGCAGGTGTCCTGGAGCAGTCAGCGGTCGATCCTTGGCAGAAGTCGAAGAGGGAGATGCAGAGGAACTCTGGTGAGCTCTTGCAAGTCATTATCTGAAGAAAAGGCCACAGGAGAGACCCTAAATAGCCCTCAGAGGAGGATTGGCCACCTAGTCAGGTAAGCACCTATCAGGGGGGGTCTCTGACGTCACCTGCTGGCACTGGCCACTCAGAGGCCTCCATTGTACCCTCACACCGCTGCATTCAAGATGGCAGAGGTCTGGGACACACTGGAGGAGCTCTGGGCACCACTCATGGGGTGGTGATGGACAGGGGAGTGGTCACTCCCCTTTCCTTTGTCCAATTTCGTGCCAGAGCAGGGGTTGGGGGATCCCTGAACTGGTGTAGACTGGCTTATGCAAGGAGGGCAGCCTATGTGCACTTCAAAGCATTTCCAGAGGCTGGGGGAGGCTACTCCTCCCCAGCCCTTAATACCTATTTCCAAAGGGAGAGGGTGTAACACACTCTCTCAGAGGAAATCCTTTGTTTTGCCTTCCTGGGACTGGGCTGCCCAGACTCCAGGAGGGCAGAACCGGTAGCTACAGTGAAAACCCCAGAGAGCTGCTTTAGCAGTACCCGGGGTCCATCGTGGAGCCCCCAGGATGCATGGGATTGGCACCCCAATACCAGATTTGGCATGGGGGGACAATTCCATGATCTTAGACATGTTGCATGGCCATATTCGGAGTTACCATTGTGAAGCTACATATAGGTATTGACCTATATGTAGTGCACGCGTATAATGGTGACCCCGCACTCACAAAGTCCGGAGAAATTGCCCTGAACTATGTGGGGCAATGTGGCTAGTGTAAGGGCGCCCTCACACTTAGTAATTTAGCACCTAACCTTCACTAAGTGTCGGTTAGACATATAGGTGACTTTTAAGTTACTTAAGTGCAGTGTAAAATGGCTGTGAAATTACGTGGACGTTATTTCACTCAGGCTGCAGTGGCAGTCCTGTGTAAGAATTGTCTGAGCTCCCTATGGGTGGCAAAAAAAATGCTGCAGCCCATAGGGATCTCCTGGAACCCCAATACCCTGGGTGCCTGGGTACCATATACTAGGGAATCATAAGGGTGTTCCAGTGTGCCAATCAGAATTGGTAAAAATGGTCACTAGCCTGCAGTGACAATTTTAAAGACAGAGAGAGCATAAGCACTGATGTTCTGGTTAGCAGAGCCTCAGTGACACAGTTAGGCACCACACGGGGAACACATTCAGGCCACAACTATGAGAACTGGAGTCCTGGCCCCTCTAGGGCCCCAGCAACAGAGCTAAGGGATCAGGGTGTCTCTACCCTGGCCCCTTGTTTTTTTTTCACTTTTTTACAGGGCCTCGGCTAAAGTAAAGTCCCAAGATGGCTGCTAACATTTTCTGGTTGAATTGTTTTCAGCCAATCAGAGATCTGCAGGTCTCTGCATGAGCTCGTTATTATTCGCTAAGTCGTCGGGGAGGAACCCCAGACCTAGATATCCAAATTTGTTTTTCCTTTAATTTCTCTTAATCTATTTAACAGATTTACACCAAATAATCTGCTGACTAAAAGCTAACTTTATGCCAAATTTGGTGAAATTCTGTCCAGAGGTTCAGGCTGTAGTTGTGTTCAAAACTAGGCCGGGGTGGAGCTTGTGGTGTTCTGCTATGCGGAACTCCGCAAAGTGCCGAAAGCACTCGGCTGTGCTTCAAGTTTGGGTAAGTCACGCTGTTATGGTCTAAAATTAGGCATTAACTTATTTCTGCCACTCAGGTAGATTTTGTACTCAAGTGGCAGCTTCCTCAACGCAAGTGGCAGCTTTCTCAATGTGAGCAGTAGCAACCTGCCGCAACCGCCCATGTTCAGAAATCTCACTGCCACTCACCAACTTAATGTTGGTGAGCAGCGCGGGAGAAAAAACACCACTACGTGTTAGTTTGTGGAGTTTTTTGGAACTCAGCACTCAGCGCACAACTCTGCAAACTCTGCCAGCAGAGTGGAATTCTTCGCCCACCACTACTTAAAACTACTATGGGGATTGACATGGGAAACATACCTTTTTTGAACCCCCTGTTTTTCAGCTCCACTTGAGGGATCACCTTGAAACTTTCCAGACAGCAGCTGAAGTGAGCAGCCAATTTAAAAAAAAAAACTTTGTGATGATTCAGAACCAATGGAAACTAGGTCCTATCTATAATAAGCTACTGATGAATATATATATATATATATATATATATATATATATATATATATATTCACTGAAAAAAACAAAAAATACAGGAACATTATAGTTAGGCTCACATTTTAAACATTCAAAGCTTTAGAAATTCATCAGTTAAAGTTATCTCAAGTGACATCTTTGATAACATCACTGATAATTTAAGTGTACTATTTGCAGTAAAATATTTGACAAAAGAACTGTGCAAGGTGAGGGTGAGTTATAGTTACCTTAAGGCACGAGTTATAGTAACTTGAGATGACTCTAACTATAACTGGTGAATTTCTAAGTTTTTGTATATTTACAAAAGTGAGCCTAACTACAACTTCCCTGTAACCTTTCTATTTTTCAGTGAATTTCTATGTTTTTTTAAAATTCTATTTCCTAAATATAACATCTCTGTAACTTTTGTTTGATTCAGTGAATTGCTATATTTTTTTTGAAGTATAGTAATTTTCATTACTATACGTTAATCCAACCACCGCTGCTCACGGCCTTTGGCCCTCTGTAACCACCCAACCTTACATCGTGCATGGCCTTCAACCATGTGCAGCAAAGGTTGCCCACAAGAACTGGCCTGCAGCCTGACCCTGCGGCCAACCTCCCTAACCACCCATCCCTATGCTGTGCATTGCCGTTTGGCCGTGTGTGGCTGGAGTTGTCTGCGGCATCTCTGGGTGTGAGATTAGGTGTGAGAGGGTGTATCTGGGGGTGAGAGTGAGTTCATCAGTGTTTTACTGGGTGCATCAGTCTGTGTGTGGGTCTGTGAGCAGGTGCGTGAGAGTCTGAGTGGGTCTGTGAGTGGGTGTCTGAGTGTCTGAGTGGGAGTGGGAGTGACAGAGAGAAAGAAAGATGAGAAGGAGAGAGATAGAGTTATTTAGGCTTTAATGTCTGGTATACTTCGAATGAGCTATTTCTATCCCATATAACATAAAACACGTATATATATATATATATATATTTTTTTAAAATATAATATATTTTCCAGCTGGACCCAAACCCCCAAAGCTCAAAGGAAAGGTCTGTGACTTTCCGACTGAGCTACAGGTTCTTTTTTTTTAGCCCTTAATGGGCTTTCAGGGACCGCGAGGGAGCCCTCAAGGGCTTCCCCTTGGTCTGAACATATTTAGTTATTTATTTCATTTATTATTTTTTAATTAATAAAATGCCCTTATGGGATACCTGGTGTTGCTCGGGAAGAGTTAAGGCTTCCCCTGAAGTGCCATTGCTTCAGCAAGCACAGAGCTGATTTGACAGCAGATCCGTGGTTGCTGAAGCATTTGATCCCTGTCCCCTGCATGCTCCCAGGGGAAAGAGATGAAAAATCCACTGTTTGACAGCAAGACCTGCATTAAGGGTCCTGCTGTCAAACAGCAGTGTTTTCTGTGGCTTGGCTGTAGCTGCAGCGCGGCAGCCAAGCCACAGCAAACAGCTATGTCCAGGGGTTGAGTACCGCGGGACATAGCAGGAGCCCGCCTTGGGGGCTAGTGGTCCCCAGAGCCATCTGTGGCTCCATGAGAGGGGCTGCACGGCCCCCTCCAACAAGGACATAGCCCTGGGGTGTGGTCCCTGGGGCTTGACGGTCCCATAGGGGGGCCATTTCTTTTTATAAAGATTTGTTCCCATAGGTGGCGGTTCCTGGGGCAGCGGGGGTCCGCAAACCCCTTTCTAAAAATACAGTGTTGCCCCTCAATACTTGCAGGTGACTCAGGCTACCCAAAACTATGGTGGCTCCTAACCCCTGTGAGGAATGCCAGGACAGGGGCTTAGAACCGTTATAATGATGCACATGAGTGAACCAGGAGAATAACTGAGAGGACCTTCAGACTCCTGAAGCACAGGTTCAGATGCTGCCATCTAACCGGTGGATCCCTGTGCTACTCACCTGAGAATGTCTGACAGATAGTAGTGGCATGCTGCATGTTGCACAACCTGGCCCCTCAGGCGACATGTGCCTTATCTGCAGGAGGGGGCAGCAATGGACCCTGAGGACAGTGAGGATGAGGAGGCAGAGGATGAGGATGTGGACAACAGAACATCAGTTATACGTCAATACTTCCAATGACACACAGGTGAGACAGTGGAACTGACCATTCCTCTGACTTTTGTTTTATCGGTGTGGCTGTAGCAGGATGGCATTCTCTTCCTTTGCATCTCTACTTACTGTCACCTAGGGCTTCTCATTTTGCAGATGGCTGATATTACAACAGTGTACTGATTTGATGACTACAGACAGCTACAGATCATTAATTGTATGCTATCACAGTTTTCAGATCATTTGCACAAGATGTGACTGTTTCCATAAATGCTCATTTTCATCACATTAAACACTATCAGTCAAGTTGTGTTCAAGGGTGTTTATTGTAGTGCAAATAATTGACGGGAAAGTGCAAATTAATGGGGTGATGGTAGAGGAAAGTCCAGTGTATGGTTCCATTCATACATTCCACAGTGTCCAATGGCCATAGGAGGGGGAGCAAAGGAAATTCAAAGTGGACAAGGTGACAGGGTGGGACACAAGGGGGACATTCAGGAGGGTCTTATTTCCTGGCAGTGGTCTTGGTCTTGGTAAGTGTCTCTGGCTTCTGTCTGGGTCGCAGGGAATGTTTGCATGGTGGTTCACCTTCTGCAGGGGGATGAGTGCTGGTGGCCTGCTGGTGACCTGTGGTCTCCTGCCCACTAGCTGCAGCAGAAGTGGAGGGCTGGTCAGTAGGCTGGCTAGTGGCAGGGGTGTGCTGGTGTGCTGTCCATTCCCGCATGATGTTGGCCATGTCTGCGAGCACCCCTGAGACCATGGTGGTGTTGAGGGCCTGCAAATCCTCCCTGATCTCCTGATGGGGTACCTCCTGCAGCCGCTTGTTCTCCTGCATGTTGGTAAGGATTGGCCCATTCTGTCCTGGGATTTTTGGAAAGCCCCCAAGACATTAGTGAGTGCCTTCTGGAGAGTTGGTTCCCTGGGCCTGTCCTCCTCCGGCGCGCAGCGGTCCTCTCAGTGTCTCTGTAGCCCTGATCCTCTGTCCCCTGAACGGTGTGCCCACTGCCACTGACCCCAGGACCCTGATTGTCTTGTGGGTGAGGTGTGGACTGGGGTCCCTGTACAGGTGGGCACACTGCTGATTGACGTGTCCTGGGACAGAGGTGTGGGGATGTTGGGTGGGTGCTGTGGTGTTGGATACTGATGGGGAGGATATGTGGTGGACTGTGAGTGGGTTGGGGTTTCTGACTGACCAGTGGTCCCTGATGGGCCAGGTAGTTCATTCAGATCCTGAAGTCCATAGTTACTGTAATCACTGGGGGCATCGTCTGTTGGGGGACTGGCACCTCCTCTCCGCTGACATTGGCTTGTGCACCTGTGGGGATGTAAGTGATGTATTATGGCTCATGTCTGTGACAAAGTGTACATCCCTGGCTTCCCCTCTATCGTTGCTGTTGCCCTTTGGCCTTTGTTTGTGTATGGTAATGTATTGTGGGCGTGTTAGTTCTCCATGCTGTGCATGGTTTTGTGATGGGTGTCCATGCAGGGCTGGGAGGGCTGTCCATGCATTGGTATCGCATGCAGGGCTAGGCATTGGGGTTAGTCATATGTGTAGGTGCAGTGTGTAGGATGGAGTGGAGTGATGGGAGTGAGGGTGAGGGGGTGTGATGGCATACATGTATGGGGGGTGATAAACAGTAAATCTTGACTCACCAGTGTCCAATCCTCCGGCAACTCCAGTGAGTCCCTCAGGATGAAGTATTGCCAAGACTTGTTCCTCCCATGCTGTGAGCTGTGGGGGAGGAGGAGGGGTCCACCACCAGTCTTTTGGATGGCGAGCTGGTGCCTTGCTGCTACGGAATGTACCTTCCCCTGTAGGTCGTTCCACCTCTTCCTGATGTCGTCCCTTGTTCTTGGATGCTGTCCCACAGCATTGACCCTGTCCACAATTCTCCACCATAGCTCTATACTCCTGGCAAGGGATATTTGCTGTTCTCCAAACAGCTGTGGCTCCACCCTGGCTATTTCCTCCACCATGACTCTCAACTCCTCATCAGTGAAACAGGAGTGCCTTAGTGGGGACATAGGTGTTGTGTGGTGTATGTTGGTGGGAGGGTGTTGAGTAATGTGGTGGGGTGTGGGGTGTGAAATGTGGGTTGCATGACGGATGTGTGGGTGTTTGTGGTGTGTGTGTAGTTGTCTCAATGGTCTTGGTTTCAGTCTGGTGGCAATAATTGGTGTTCGGAAAGGGTTGTGGGTAATATGGGTGTGTGTTTTATGGTGCTGAGGGTGGGTGGGTATGGTGTGTGTATGCTTGTCAGGTGTGTGATTTTGTTTTTGTCCAATGTAGTGTTGTTTTGTATTTGGGTGTCCATTTTCAGCGTGCTGGTGTGTACCGCCAATGGTTTACCGCCATTGAATGTCTGCTGTGGTGATTTGTTGGTCATATTGTGGTGGGCATTGTTTTGTTGGTGTAACGGTATGGATGTTGGCACCAACACTTTACCACTGACCTTTGGGCTGGCGGATTTGTGTTTGCGGCAGTATTCTGTCGGACTGGTGTGTGTGTGTGTGTATCATAATATGGTGAATGGATATCCACCACTGCAGCAGTACGTTGGCGGCCGTCACTGTGGCAGTAAGCGGCATTTACCGCCAATGTCATAATGAGGGCCTTTTTGACAGATATATAAAACTAGTGACATCCATACACGCATTCTCTCAGACATCCACTGAAACATTCAGTGTAGGAAGTTGGCTCTGTATATACTATTTCAAAGTAGGAAATAGTGTGCACAGAGTCCAAGGGTTCCCCTTAGAGGTAAGATAGTGGCAAAAGTAGATAATTCTAATGCTCTATTTTGTGGTAGTGTGGTTGAGCAGTAGGCTTATCAGAGAGTAGTGTTCAGCATTTGTTGTACACACACAGGCAATAAATGAGGAACACACACTCAAAGGCTTACTCCAGGCCAATAGGTGTTTATATTGAAAAATATATTTTCTTAGTTTATTTCACGAACCACAAGTTCAAGATTTAAAGTAAATACATAAATGCAAGGTACACCAAACAGGTAAGTTAGGAACTTTGAATTAGAGCACTAGCATACACAGTTTTAGTAAAAATGGCAATAAGCTATTTTAAAAGTGGACACAGTGCAAAAATCAACAGTTCCTGGGGGAGGTAAGTAATGGTTAGTTTGTCAGGTAAGTAAGACACTTACAAGTCTCAGTTCCTGGGCATAGGCAGCCCACAGTTGGGGTTTCAAGGCAACCTCAAAATTACCACACCAGCATCTCAGAGCCAGTCAGGTGCAGAGGTCAAAGAGGTGCCCAAAACACATAGGCGTCTATGAAAAACAGGGGTGCTCCGGTTCCAGTCTGCCTACAGGTAAGTACCTGCGTCCTCGGAGGGCAGACCAGGGGGGTTTTGTAGAGCACTGCGGGGGACACAAGTAGGCACAAAAAACACACCCTCAGCGGCACAGGGTTGGCCGGGTACAGTGTGCTAAGCAGGCATAGGGTTTTGTTTTGGATTCAATGGAGGGACCTAGGAGTCACTCTAGTGGTGCAGGCAGGGCACAGGGGAGCTTCTCGGGCCAGCCAGCAACTGGGCTAGGCAGAGGGTCACCTGGGGGTCACTCCTGCACTGAGGTTCGGTTCCTTTTGGTCCTGAGGGCTGCGGGTGCAGTGCTTGGTCCAGGCGTCAGATTCCTTGTTACAGGGAGTTGCGGTCAGGGGAAGCCTCTGGATTCTCTCTGCGTGTGTCGCTGTGTGGGTGCAGGGGGGTCGTCTTGGGCTACTCACGAAGTCGCAGTCACCTGGGAGTCCTCGCTGTGGTGTTGGTTCTCTGGAGCTCGAGCCGGGTGCGTCAGGTGCAGAGGGTGAAGTCTCATGCTTCTGGCGGGAAAAGTGAAGTTTTTAGAAGTTGCAAGAAAATTGCAAAGTTGTTGCTGTTGTTGAGCAGAGCCGCTGCTCACAAGAGTTTCTTGGTCCTTAGGTTCAGGGCAGTCCTCTGAGGCCTCAGAGGTCGCTGGTCCCTGTCGGATGCGTTGATGTTGCAGTTTTTCGAGTCGGGAGACAGGCCGGTAGGGCTGGGGCCAAAGCAGTTGTCGTCTCCGTCATCTCTGCAGGGCTTTCAGGTCAGCAGTCCTTCTTCTTGTTGTAGGTTGCAGGAATCTGATTTCCTGGGTTCTTGGGTGCCCCTAAATATTAATATAGGGGTGTGTTTAGGTCTGGGGGGCAGTAGCTAATGACTACTGTCCTGGAGGGTGGCTACACCCTCTTTGTGCCTCCTCCCTGAGGGGAGAGGGGAACGTCCCTAATCCTATTGGGGGAATCCTCCAAACTTAAGATGGAGGATTTCTAAAGGCGGGGGCCACCTCAGCTCAGGACACCTTAGGGGCTGTCGTAACTGGTGGGTGACTCCTCCTTGTTTTTCTCATTATCCCCTCCAGCCTTGCCGCCTAATGTGGGGGCAGTGGCCAGAGGGGTGGGCATCTCCACTAGCTGGGATGCCCTGGGGCGCTGTAACAAAAGAGGTGAGCCTTTGAGGCTCACCGCCAGGTGTTATAGTTCCTGCAGGGGGAGGTAAGAGGCTCCTCCACCCAGTACAGGCTTTGTTCCTGGCTACAGAGTGACAAAGGCACTCTCCCCATGTGGCCAGCAACTCATCTGGTTGTGGCAGGCTAGCAGAATCTGGTCAGCCTAGCACTAGGAGTCAGACTGGTATTCAGGGGCATCTCTAAGATGCCCTCTGGGTGCATTGTACAATAAATTCCACACTGGCATCTGTGTGTATTTATTGTGCTGAGAAGTTTGACACCAAACTTCCCAGATTTCAGTGTAGCCATTATGGAACTGTGAAGTTCGTGTTTGACAGACTCCCAGCTCATATACACTTATGGCTACCCTGCACTCACAATGTCTAAGGTTTTGCTTAGACACTGTAGGGGCCTAGTGCTCATGCACCTATGCCCTCAGCTGTGGTATAGTGCATCCTGCCTTAGGGCTGTAAGGCCTGCTAGAGGAGTGACTTACCTATGCCACAGGCAGTGTGTGGTTGGCATGGCACTCTGAGGGGAGTGCCATGTCGACTTAGTCATTTTCTCCCCACCAGCACACACAAGCTGTGAGGCAGTGTGCATGTGCTGAGTGAGGGGTCCCCAGGGTGGCATAAGACATGCTGCAGCCCTTAGAGACCTTCCCTGGCATCAGGTCCCTTGGTACCAGGGGTATCATTTACAAGGGACTTCTCTGAGTGCCAGGGCTGTGCCAATTGTGGAAGCAAAGGTACAGTTTAGGGAAAGAAGACTGGTGCTGGAGCCTGGTTAGCAGGGTCCCATCACACTTTCAATCATAACTTGGCATCAGCAAAAGGCAAAAAAGCAGGGGGTAACCATGCCAACGAGGCATTTCCTTATATGTCCACCACCATTAAATGTCAACCGCCTGTCCTGTATGTAGGTGAGGTAACTCTTCCGATGTTGGGTGCCATGGCGGAAGGCGGTCTCGCACCACCATGCAATTCTTCATTGGCTAATATGGGGCTCTATGGAGTACAGTGGCCAATGGGTATCAGCGGCGGTAGAACGAAGAAGGGGTGCCTGTCAGAACCTGACCCCCCTGATGGCCCACATACTGGCAGTGGCCTTCCCAGATCTTGATGGGTGCTTGAGGGTATCAGAGCAGCCACAAGGGGGTGAGTACAGTGAGCGTAACTATAATCATTGGTAGGTGGCATGGGATCCTGGTGGTGGTTGTGCATCACTGGGTGCCCCTTAATGCCAGGTCAGACATTGCAGCGTGACCCAGCTCAAGGGTAATGGATGTATAGCAAATTCAGGAAACCTAGCTAGGTTGTATTCCATGTCAGGCAGGGGTTAGTGGGTCCCAGAAGGGCTGCAGTTGGCTGTGTTTGGCCCTCATCTTGCTGTGGCACTTAGCCAATTGATTGCCAGTGAGGTGCATAGTGCTCAATCCTGAACCTTGTATGAGATGGTAATGTGTATGCCAACTGTGGTGTTGGTGCTGTAATTGATCCAGTGTTCCCTTTCTCTTCCCCCCTTTTTAATTCTGTCATCTTGTCCATATGTGAATTAGCATCATCTGGTGGAGGAGCAGGGGCACCAGCGACTGAGGGAGCTGCATCCCACAGGACCCAGGAGGTAGAGTCCACTGAAGTCGAGGGAACCAGTGGGATAGAGGGCGAGCGGAGGACCACAGCGGAGACCGAAGGTGACAACATTGACTCTCATTCCTCCTCCGATGGGAGCTTCCTGGTGGTGGCGGACACCTCTAGGACCACTCCAGGCACAGCCACCACCCTGTACCAGCACTGCCCTCCCAGTATCCCCTCACTGAGTTGCCCGTGCTCGTTCACCCAGGAGTGTGGGCATCTCTTTCACACTAGGCACCTCAGGCCCTGTCCCAGTGAGACCTGCTGCCTTGAGTGACACCTAGACACTCAACAGCCATCCACCTCACATCAGCACACTGCCCATGCATCTGGACCCAAGTCCAGCAGACGTACTCCTCCAACAACCACTCCCTCAACATCCACGGCCATCCCTCCTCCATCATCCCACCCCACCGTCCCTAAGAAACATTTCCTTGCCCAACTTGACCTCTTCCCTCCCCCTCCAACCCCTCCCCGTCATGCCCGTAAGAGCAGGGTCCCAATGACCCAGCCCAGCAGCTCAGCCAAACAGTCCATGGGGACAGTAGAGGCACCTCCTAGTCCTGGAGGCAAGGAAGTGAAGGATCCAACTCCACCAGCCAGGAAAGGGATGCATCCCACTCTACCAGCCAGGAAAGGGAAGGATCCCACTCGACCAGCCAGGAAAGTAAAGAATCCCACTCTACCAGCCAGGAAAGTGAAGGATCCCTCTCCACCAGCCAGGAGGGGTAGGGTTCCCACTCAACCACCAATGACATCAGTGGTTCCCACTTAACCACCAATGAGAGAAGTGGTTCCCACTCAACCACCAATGACAGAAAAGGTTCCCACTCAACCACAACCAATGACAGCAGTGGTTCCCACTCTACCACCAATGACAGAAGAGGTTCCCACTTAACCACCAATTACAGAAGAGGTTCCCACTCAACCACCAATGACAGTAATTGCTCCCACTCAACCACCAATGAAAGGCAAGAAGCCCTCACATTCAGCAGAGACAATGCAGCCCTCACCTCCAGCAGAGGCTGCCCAGGAGCCCCCTCCCCCAGCAGAGACAATGCAGCCCTCACCTCCAGCAGAGGCTACCCAGGAAACACCTCCCCCAGCAAAGACAATGCAGCCCTCTCCTCCAGCTGAGGGCTGCCCAGGAGACACCTCCCCCAGCAGAGACAATGCAGCCTTCACTTCCAGCAGAGGGTATGTAAGCCACCCTCCAGGGACTGTTGTACTAGGAGCCCCCTCCAGAAGCAGTGGGCAAGTTATCCACTTCAGAGACTATGCCTTGCACTCCCCATCATTGGGAAATGGGCATGGAGCCCCCTCCAGAAGCAGTGGAATAGTTTCTCACTTCAGAGACTGTGACTTTGCACTCCCTAGAATTGGGAAATGGGCAAGGAGCCACCTCCAGAAGCAGTGGGCGAGTTCCCCACCTCAGAGAGTGTGACTTTGCACTTCCCAACATTGGGAAATGGGCATGGAGCCCCTTCCAGAAACAGTGGGTGAGTTATCCATCTCAGAGACTGTGACCTTGCACTCCCCAGCATTGGGAAATGGAAATGGAGCCCCCTCCAGAACCAGTGGGCGAGTTCCCCACTTCAGCTGAGGTGCCCCCCACTTCCAACATGTTGCCCCTGCACAGTTTGGTGCAGTGAGTGTCAGGATCAAGTTGAGGCTTGGACGCTGCCCTGTGGCCATGTGAGCCTTTTGTACTTTGGACTGGGCATTGGTCCTTTCTGGACACTGGTTCATGTATAATATTTGTCACTTCGGTACTAATGGTGGTTGTTGTCATGCAAATACGTTTTAAATTCTGCCTTTCTGTTATCCTTGCATTATTATCACATGTGTCCTGTGACATTGTTTTTCCTCTGCAGCTAGTTGATTGTATGATGTGTGTGTGAATGGTGTGTTTTGTACGTGTGTGTGTCACTCTCCTTTTCCTCCCTCCCTCCCTTGTGTGCTAGGTGGCTGTATTCACCATCCTCGTCTTCGTCGGCGTTGGTGTTCCAGGTGGAGCATGGCATAGCAAAGCATCGGGAAGACCTGCAGTTCTGGTTCCATGGCGGCGTTGATCTTCTCTGTGTCTCCAATGGTGAGACTTTGGTCTTCTGTGTTGTGTTTCTGTAGGAGACTGGACTGGCTTGTAGTGAGTACCAAGGGGTACTTGCACCTTGCACCAGGCCCAGTTATCCCTTATTAGTGTATAGGGTGTCTAGCAGCTTAGGCTGATAGATAATGGTAGCTTAGCAGAGCGGCTTAGGCTGAACTAGGAGACGTGTGAAGTTACTACAGTACCACTTAGTGTCATATGCACAATATCATAAGAAAACAGAATACACAGTTATACTAAAAATAAAGGTACTTTATTTTTATGACAATATGCCAAAGTATCTTAGAGTGTACCCTCAGTGAGAGGATAGGAAATATACACAAGATATATATACACAATAGCAAAAATATGCAGTATAGTCTTAGAAAACAGTGCAAACAATGTATAGTTACAATAGGATGCAATGGGGAAACATAGGGATAGGGGCAACACAAACCATATACTCCAAAAGTGGAATGCGAACCACGTATGGACCCCAAACCTATGTGACCTTGTAGAGGGTCGCTGGGACTATTAGAAAATAGTGAGAGTTAGAAAAATAACCCTCCCCAAGACCCTGAAAAGTGAGTGCAAAGTGCACTAAAGTTCCCCTAAGGACAAAGAAGTCGTGTTAGAGGAATAATGCAGGAAAGACACAAACCAGCAATGCAACAACTGTGGATTTCCAATCTAGGGTACCTGTGGAACAAGGGGACCAAGTCCAAAAGTCACAAGCAAGTCGGAGATGGGCAGATTCCCAGGAAATGCCAGCTGCGGGTGCAAAGAAGCTTCTACTGGACAGAAGAAGCTGAGGTTTCTGCAGGAACAAAAAGGGCTAGAGACTTCCCCTTTGGTGGACGGATCCCGCTTGCCGTGGAGAGTCGTGCAGAAGTGTTTTCCCGCCGAAATAACGCCAACAAGCCTTGCTAGCTGCAAATCGTGTGGTTAGTGTTTTTGGATGCTGCTGAGGCTCAGGAGGGACCAGGAGGTCGCAAATTGGACCAGCAGAGAGAAGGGATGTCGAGCAAGACAAGGAGCCCTCTCTGAAGCAGGTAGCACCCGGAGAAGTGCCAGAAACAGGCACTACGAGGATGTGTGAAACGGTGCTCGCCGAAGTTGCACAAAGGAGTCCCACGTCGCCGGAGACCAACTTAGAAAGTCGTGCAATGCAGGTTAGAGTGCCGTCGACCCAGGCTTGGCTGTGAACAAAGGATTTCCGCCGGAAGTGCACAGGGGCCGGAGTAGCTGCAAAGTCGCGGTTCCCAGCAATGCAGCCCAGCGAGGTGAGGCAAGGACTTACCTCCACCAAACTTGGACTGAAGAGTCACTGGACTGTGGGGGTCACTTGGACAGAGTCGCTGGATTCGAGGGACCTCGCTCGTTGTGCTGAGAGGAGACCCAAGGGACCGGTAATGCAGCTTTTTGGTGCCTGCGGTTGCAGGGGGAAGATTCCGTCGACCCACAGGAGATTTCTTCGGAACTTCTGGTGCAGAGAGGAGGCAGGCTACCCCCACAGCATGCACAAGCAGGAAAACAGTCGAGAAGGCGGCAGGATCAGCGTTACAGAGTTGCACTAGTCGTCTTTGCTACTATGTTGCAGGTTTGCAGGCTTCCAGCGCGGTCAGCAGTCGATTCCTTATCAGAAGGTGAAGAGAGAGATGCAGAGGAACTCGGATGAGCTCTTGCATTCGTTATCTAAAGTTTCCCCAGAGACAGAGACCCTAAATAGCCAGAAAAGAGGGTTTGGCTACCTAGGAGAGAGGATAGGCTACTAACACCTGAAGGAGCCTATCAGCAGGAGTCTCTGACGTCACCTGGTGGCATTGGCCACTCAGAGCAGTCCAGTGTGCCAGCAGCACCTCTGTTTCCAAGATGGCAGAGGTCTGGAGCACACTGGAGGAGCTCTGGACACCTCCCAGGGGAGGTGCAGGTCAGGGGAGTGGTCACTCCCCTTTCCTTTGTCCAGTTTTGCGCCAGAGCAGGGCTAAGGGGTCCCCTGAGCCGGTGTAGACTGGCTTATGCAGAATTGGGCACCTCTGTGCCCAACAAAGCATTTCCAGAGGCTGGGGGAGGCTACTCCTCCCCTGCCTTCACACCATTTTCCAAAGGGGGAGGGTGTCACACCCTCTCTCAGAGGAAGTTCTTTGTTCTGCCATCCTTGGCCAGGCCTGGCTGGACCCCAGGAGGGCAGATGCCTGTCTGAGGGGTTGGCAGCAGCAGCAGCTGCAGTGAAACCCCAGGAAGGGCAGTTTGGCAGTACCAGGGTCTGTGCTACAGACCACTGGGATCATGGGATTGTGCCAACTATGCCAGGATGGCATAGAGGGGGCAATTCCATGATCATAGACATGTTACATGGCCATATTCGGAGTTACCATTGTGAAGCTACATATAGGTAGTGACCTATATGTAGTGCACACGTGTAATGGTGTCCCCGCACTCACAAAGTTCAGGGAATTGGCTCTGAACAATGTGGGGGCACCTTGGCTAGTGCCAGGGTGCCCTCACACTAAGTAACTTTGCACCTAACCTTTACCAGGTAAAGGTTAGACATATAGGTGACTTATAAGTTACTTAAGTGCAGTGTAAAATGGCTGTGAAATAACGTGGACGTTATTTCACTCAGGCTGCAGTGGCAGGCCTGTGTAAGAATTGTCAGAGCTCCCTATGGGTGGCAAAAGAAATGCTGCAGCCCATAGGGATCTCCTGGAACCCCAATACCCTGGGTACCTCAGTACCATATACTAGGGAATTATAAGGGTGTTCCAGTAAGCCAATGTAAATTGGTAAAAATGGTCACTAGCCTGTTAGTGACAATTTGGAAAGAAATGAGAGAGCATAACCACTGAGGTTCTGATTAGCAGAGCCTCAGTGAGACAGTTAGTCACTACACAGGTAACACATTCAGGCACACTTATGAGCACTGGGGTCCTGGGTTACCAGGGTCCCAGTGACACATACAACTAAAACAACATATATACAGTGAAAAATGGGGGTAACATGCCAGGCAAGATGGTACTTTCCTACACAACCCCCCCCAAACGAAGGACAATAAGACTAGCCATGACCTGATGAGTCTTCATTGTCTAAGTGGAAATATCTGGAGAGTCCATCTGCATTGGAGTGGCTACTCCCAGGTCTATGTTCCACTGTATGTAGGAGGCTGGACTGGCTTGTAGTGAGTACCAAGGGGTACTTGCACCTTGCACCAGGCCCAGTTATCCCTTATTAGTGTATAGGGTGTCTAGCAGCTTAGGCTGATAGATAATGGTAGCTTAGCAAAGCAGCTCAGGCTGAACTAGGAGACGTGTGAAGCTACTACAGTACCACTTAGTGTCATATGCACAATATCATAAGAAAACACAATACACAGTTATACTAAAAATAAAGGTACTTTATTTTTTATGACAATATGCCAAAGTATCTTAGAGTGTACCCTCAGTGAGAGGATAGGAAATATACACAAGATATATATACACAATAGCAAAAATATGCAGTATAGTCTTAGAAAACAGTGCAAACAATGTATAGTTACAATAGGATGCAATGGGGAAACATAGGGATAGGGGCAACACAAACCATATACTCCAGAAGTGGAATGCGAACCACGAATGGACCCCAAACCTATGTGACCTTGTAGAGGGTCGCTGGGACTATTAGAAAATAGTGAGAGTTAGAAAAATAACCCTCCCCAAGACCCTGAAAAGTGAGTGCAAAGTGCACTAAAGTTCCCCTAAGGACAAAATAGTCGTGTTAGAGGGAGAATGCAAGGAAAACACAAATCAGCAATGCAACAACGATGGATTCCTGTCTGAGGGTACCTGTGGAACAAGGGGACCAAGTCCAAAAGTCACAAGCAGCTCGGAGATGGGCAGATGCCCAAGAAATGCCAGCGGTTGGTGCAAAGAAGCTCTTACTAGGCTGAAGAACTGTGAATACTGCAGGAACGACAAGGGCTAGAGACTTCCCCTTTGGAGGATGGATCCCCCACGCCTTGGAGAGTCGTGCAGAAGTGTTTTCCCGCCGGATGGACGCCAACAAGCCTTGCTACACGCAAATCGTGCGTTTGGCGTTTTTGGACGCTGCTGGGGCCCAGGAGGGACCAGGAGGTCGCAAATTGGACCTGCAGAGAGAGGGGACGTCGAGCAAGACAAGGAGCCCTGACTGAAGCAGGTAGCACCCGGAGAAGTGCCAGAAACAGGCACTACGAGGATGCGTGAAACGGTGCTCGCCGAAGTTGCACAAAGGAGTCCCACGTCGCCGGAGACCAACTTAGAAAGTCGTGCAATGCAGGTTAGAGTGCCGTGGACCCAGGCTTGGCTGTGCACGAAGGATTTCCGCCGGAAGTGCACAGGGGCCGGAGAAGCTTGCAAAGTCGCGGTTCCCAGCAATGCAGCCCAGCGAGGTGAGGCAAGGACTTACCTCCACCAAACTCGGGCTGAAGAGTCACTGGACTGTGGGAGTCACTTGGACGGTGTCGCTGGATTCGAGGGACCTCGCTCGTCGTGCTGAGAGGAGACCCAAGGGACCGGAGATGCAGCTTTTTGGTGCCTGCGGTTGCAGGGGGAAGATTCCGTCGACCCACGGGAGATTTCTTCGGAGCTTCTGGTGCAGAGAGGAGGCAGACTACCCCCACAGCATGCACAAGCAGGAAAACAGTCGGGAAGGCGGCAGGATCAGCGTTACAGAGTTGCAGTAGTCGTCTTTGCTACTATGTTGCAGGTTTGCAGGCTTCCAGCGCGGTCAGCGGTCGATTCCTTATCAGAAGGTGAAGAGGGAGATGCAGAGGAACTCGGCTGAGCTCATGCATTCGTTATCTAAAGTTTCCCCAGAGACAGAGACCCTAAATAGCCAGAAAAGAGGGTTTGGCTACCTAGGAGAGAGGAAAGGCTACTAACACCTGAAGGAGCCTATCAGCAGGAGTCTCTGACGTCACCTGGTGGCACTGGCCACTCAGAGCAGTCCAGTGTGCCAGCAGCACCTCTGTTTCCAAGATGGCAGAGGTCTGGAGCACACTGGAGGAGCTCTGGACACCTCCCAGGGGAGGTGCAGGTCAGGGGAGTGGTCACTCCCCTTTCCTTTGTCCAGTTTCGCGCCAGAGCAGGGGCTAAGGGGTCCCTGAACCGGTGTAGACTGGCTTATGCAGAATTGGGCACATCTGTGCCCAACAAAGCATTTCCAGAGGCTGGGGGAGGCTCCTCCTCCCCTGCCTTCACACCATTTTCCAAAGGGAGAGGGTGTCACACCCTCTCTCAGAGGAAGTTCTTTGTTCTGCCATCCTGGGCCAGGCCTGGCTGGACCCCAGGAGGGCAGCTGCCTGTCTGAGGGGTTGGCAGCAGCAGCAGCTGCAGTGAAACCCCAGGAAGGGCAGTTTGGCAGTACCAGGGTCTGTGCTACAGACCACTGGGATCATGGGATTGTGCCAACTATGCCAGGATGGTATAGAGGGGGCAATTCCATGATCATAGACATGTTACATGGCCATATTCGGAGTTACCATGGTGAAGCTACATATAGGTAGTGACCTATATGTAGTGCACGCGTGTAATGGTGTCCCCGCACTCACAAAGTTCAGGGAATTGGCTCTGAACAATGTGGGGGCACCTTGGCTAGTGCCAGGGTGCCCTCACACTAAGTAACTTTGCACCTAACCTTTACCAGGTAAAGGTTAGACATATAGGTGACTTATAAGTTACTTAAGTGCAGTGTAAAATGGCTGTGAAATACCGTGGACGTTATTTCACTCAGGCTGCAGTGGCAGGCCTGTGTAAGAATTGTCAGAGCTCCCTATGGGTGGCAAAAGAAATGCTGCAGCCCATAGGGGTCTCCTGGAACCCCAATACCCTGGGTACCTCAGTACCATATACTAGGGAATTATAAGGGTGTTCCAGTAAGCCAATGTAAATTGGTAAAAATGGTCACTAGCCTGTTAGTGACAATTTAAAAGTAATGAGAGAGCATAACCACTGAGGTTCTGGTTAGCAGAGCCTCAGTGAGACAGTTAGACACCACACAGGGAACATATACATGCACACCTATGAGCACTGGGGCCCTGTGTGACAGGGTCCCAGTGACACATACATATAGGCCACAAACCTATGAGCACTGGGGTCCTGACTAGCAGGATCCCAGTGACACATAACAACCATACTGAAATCATGGTGTTTTCACTATGAGCACTGAGGCCTGGCTATCAGGATCCCAGTGAGACAGTGAAAACAGTGACAAACACCCTGACATACACTCACAAACAGGCCAAAAGTGGGGGTAACAAGGCTAGAAAGAGGCTACCTTCTCACACAACCCCCCCCCAAACGAAGGACAATAAGGCTAACCTTGGCCAGTTGAGACTTTATTGTCTAAGTGGTGATAAGTAGAGAGTAGCTCTGCAATAGACTGGTTACTCCCTTTATCATCCACTATATGGTTACTTCCCTGTGGGGATGTAAACCCCCCTGTTTGAAGTTTTTTAGCTAAGCAACAATGTGAAGATGTATTTTCAGAGTTTCTATCAGTAAGTTTTAGTTTAGAGCAGTGGGAATTGTCCACTGAACCTATTTGTAGTGATGGAAATGCCAGACAGGGATGCTGTCTCAGAAAAGCCATAGCTGGGCAAAAACTTTGTCCATATGGCTGGAAGAGAGAACAGGGATGCTGTTTCTCTTGGGTTGGAGCAGGGCAGGGATGCTGTCCTATCAGCTCCACACTAGGGCAGGGATGCTGTCCTAAGTGTTGTGAGGCAGTGCAGAGTTTCTGCACTAAAGTTTCTCTGGGAGGGTTGGAGGGATGCTCCATGTTAACTAAAATGGTGCTCTTTTTCTCACCAATGTTAGTTATCCCACAGAGAGGTACTTCCACCTCAGGGAGTCCAGCTTTGCCAGCTGATGATTCCCTTGGAACAGGTGCCACCCCAGGAGAGGTTTCTCCCACCACAGGAATAGTATCCTGAATGGTAGCGTGGTTAGGGGATACTGTGATACCCTTTTTACCTGTTGATGGAGAGGGATCCTGAGTTTTCAGGCCTTCTCTCCTTTGCTTTTTCATTTCACTTGAAATGAGAGGGAACAATTCCTCAGGGATGCCCAGCATGGCTGCATGGGCATAAAACTCTACATCAGCCCAACCTGAGGCCTCTAGGTCATTACCTAAGAGACAGTCTACAGGTAAGCTAGGTGATACCACCACCTGCTTAGGGCCAGTAACTCCACCCCAACTAAACTGAATGATAGCTAAGGGAAGAAACTTAGTGGAGTTATGGACATCAATAATATTATACTGTTGTCCAATGATGTGTTGTTCAGGAGGCACTAGGTTTTCAGTCACCAAAGTGAAACTGGCACCTGTGTCCCTGTAGGCCAAGGCCTCAACACCATTTATTGAAACTGTCTGCCTGTACTTATCCATTGTAAGGGGACAAGCAGCCAGTGTGGCAAGGCCAATGCCACTAGGTGTGACAGAAACTGTCTTGGGACTGATTACATCAGTTTCCACTATGGACCCATAAGTGAACCCAACTACACCCTTTGCTTGACTGTTGCCAGCAGTCCCACCACTAGTACCACTACTGCTAGGGGCACTAGAGCTTGATGTATTAGTGGTGGTAGGCTCAGGAGGTCTACCTGGACAGGACTTATCCCCTGGCCTATGGCCTCTGTTTTTACACACAAAGCACCAAGGCTTTTTAATGTGTGCAGGTTGGGAAGAAGAGGAAGAATTTGTTTTATCCCCACCCTCTGAAGAGTGTTTAAGATTTGAAGTGGGATCTTTGGTTTTACCCTTATCCCCATGCTTATCTTGAGATTTTTCACCATCTTTCTTCTTATTGCCATCTTTGTCACCCCCTGTATGAACTTTTCTGTTCACCCTTGTTCTGACCCATTTGTCTGCCTTCTTTCCCAATTCTTGGGGAGAGGTCAGATCAGAGTCTACCAGGTACTGGTGCAACAAATCAGACACACAATTATTAAGTATATGCTCTCTCAGGATTGTGTTATACAGGCTTTCATAATCAGTAACTTTACTGCCATGTAACCACCCCTCCAAGGCCTTCACTGAATGGTCAATGAAATCAACCCAGTCTTGTGAAGACTCCTTTTTGGTCTCTCTGAACTTTATCCTGTATTGTTCAGTGGTTAAGCCATAACCATCCAGGAGTGCATTCTTAAGAACTGTAAAATTATTGGCATCACTTTCTTTCACAGTAAGGAGTCTATCCCTACCCTTTCCACTAAATGATAGCCATAGGATAGCAGCCCACTGCTTTTGAGGGACATCCTGTACAGCACAGGCCCTCTCAAGTGCAGCAAACCACTTGTTAATGTCATCCCCCTCCTTATAAGGGGGAACTATCTTGTGCAGATTCCTGGAATCATGCTCTTTTGCAGGATGACTATGGGGAATACTGCTGCTGCCACCATGGGTATCTAAACCCAACTTCTGTCTTTCCCTCTCTATTTCTAAAGACTGTCTATCCAAATCCAGCTGTTGCTTCTTGAGCTTCAGTCTGGTTTGTTCCACTCTCAATCTATTGAGCTCCCTTTCTAACAATCTGTCATCAGGGTGGGTGGGAGGGACATTTCTAGATACAGAGGTATGATGGGAATGAACAGAAGGAGACCTGTCCCTTACAGAGGGCACCCTAACAGCTTGGCTACCAGCATAATGTGAGAGCACACCATCAGTATGGTGTGATTCAACCTCTGTACCAACTATGCTAGACTGTCTAGTAATGGGCAGGCTGAGAAGTTTCTTTCCTGAACCTTTTCCTGGGGGAGTCCCTGGATCAGATTGAGAACCATTAGCTACTTTTTCTACAGATTGGGCACTTATGGCCTTATCCTGTACTCTAAGCATATTAATTAACAGTTCTAAGGAAGGATTCTTCCCTACACTCAAACCTCTCTCTATGCAGAGACTCCTTGCTCCTTTCCAGCTAAGGTGATCATATGCAAGTTTGGACAGTTCAACTTTTTGGCCTGTGCCAGACATTTTTAGAGAGAGTTAAAGTGATAGACAAAGAGAAAAAAGTTTTCAGAACTTTTTGGAAAGACAGAAAAAACTTTTTAAACTTTTAAGAACTTTTTGTAAGTTTAGAAGTACTTTTCAGCACTTAGAAAAGAGTGAAAAGAGGAAATGCAAAACTTTTTGGCTATGTGTATATACACTGACCTTGTTTTGTATATTTTTCTCTTATGAAAAGTACAATGACAAGAGTGGTAAGTAGTCTCAAGCACTTCTCCCACCGCTGCACAACCAATGTAGGAGGCTGGACTGGCTTGTAGTGAGTACCAAGGGGTACTTGCACCTTGCACCAGGCCCAGTTATCCCTTATTAGTGTATAGGGTGTCTAGCAGCTTAGGCTGATAGATAATGGTAGCTTAGCAAAGCAGCTCAGGCTGAACTAGGAGACGTGTGAAGCTACTACAGTACCACTTAGTGTCATATGCACAATATCATAAGAAAACACAATACACAGTTATACTAAAAATAAAGGTACTTTATTTTTTATGACAATATGCCAAAGTATCTTAGAGTGTACCCTCAGTGAGAGGATAGGAAATATACACAAGATATATATACACAATAGCAAAAATATGCAGTATAGTCTTAGAAAACAGTGCAAACAATGTATAGTTACAATAGGATGCAATGGGGAAACATAGGGATAGGGGCAACACAAACCATATACTCCAGAAGTGGAATGCGAACCACGAATGGACCCCAAACCTATGTGACCTTGTAGAGGGTCGCTGGGACTATTAGAAAATAGTGAGAGTTAGAAAAATAACCCTCCCCAAGACCCTGAAAAGTGAGTGCAAAGTGCACTAAAGTTCCCCTAAGGACAAAATAGTCGTGTTAGAGGGAGAATGCAAGGAAAACACAAATCAGCAATGCAACAACGATGGATTCCTGTCTGAGGGTACCTGTGGAACAAGGGGACCAAGTCCAAAAGTCACAAGCAGCTCGGAGATGGGCAGATGCCCAAGAAATGCCAGCGGTTGGTGCAAAGAAGCTCTTACTAGGCTGAAGAACTGTGAATACTGCAGGAACGACAAGGGCTAGAGACTTCCCCTTTGGAGGATGGATCCCCCACGCCTTGGAGAGTCGTGCAGAAGTGTTTTCCCGCCGGATGGACGCCAACAAGCCTTGCTACACGCAAATCGTGCGTTTGGCGTTTTTGGACGCTGCTGGGGCCCAGGAGGGACCAGGAGGTCGCAAATTGGACCTGCAGAGAGAGGGGACGTCGAGCAAGACAAGGAGCCCTGACTGAAGCAGGTAGCACCCGGAGAAGTGCCAGAAACAGGCACTACGAGGATGCGTGAAACGGTGCTCGCCGAAGTTGCACAAAGGAGTCCCACGTCGCCGGAGACCAACTTAGAAAGTCGTGCAATGCAGGTTAGAGTGCCGTGGACCCAGGCTTGGCTGTGCACGAAGGATTTCCGCCGGAAGTGCACAGGGGCCGGAGAAGCTTGCAAAGTCGCGGTTCCCAGCAATGCAGCCCAGCGAGGTGAGGCAAGGACTTACCTCCACCAAACTCGGGCTGAAGAGTCACTGGACTGTGGGAGTCACTTGGACGGTGTCGCTGGATTCGAGGGACCTCGCTCGTCGTGCTGAGAGGAGACCCAAGGGACCGGAGATGCAGCTTTTTGGTGCCTGCGGTTGCAGGGGGAAGATTCCGTCGACCCACGGGAGATTTCTTCGGAGCTTCTGGTGCAGAGAGGAGGCAGACTACCCCCACAGCATGCACAAGCAGGAAAACAGTCGGGAAGGCGGCAGGATCAGCGTTACAGAGTTGCAGTAGTCGTCTTTGCTACTATGTTGCAGGTTTGCAGGCTTCCAGCGCGGTCAGCGGTCGATTCCTTATCAGAAGGTGAAGAGGGAGATGCAGAGGAACTCGGCTGAGCTCATGCATTCGTTATCTAAAGTTTCCCCAGAGACAGAGACCCTAAATAGCCAGAAAAGAGGGTTTGGCTACCTAGGAGAGAGGAAAGGCTACTAACACCTGAAGGAGCCTATCAGCAGGAGTCTCTGACGTCACCTGGTGGCACTGGCCACTCAGAGCAGTCCAGTGTGCCAGCAGCACCTCTGTTTCCAAGATGGCAGAGGTCTGGAGCACACTGGAGGAGCTCTGGACACCTCCCAGGGGAGGTGCAGGTCAGGGGAGTGGTCACTCCCCTTTCCTTTGTCCAGTTTCGCGCCAGAGCAGGGGCTAAGGGGTCCCTGAACCGGTGTAGACTGGCTTATGCAGAATTGGGCACATCTGTGCCCAACAAAGCATTTCCAGAGGCTGGGGGAGGCTCCTCCTCCCCTGCCTTCACACCATTTTCCAAAGGGAGAGGGTGTCACACCCTCTCTCAGAGGAAGTTCTTTGTTCTGCCATCCTGGGCCAGGCCTGGCTGGACCCCAGGAGGGCAGCTGCCTGTCTGAGGGGTTGGCAGCAGCAGCAGCTGCAGTGAAACCCCAGGAAGGGCAGTTTGGCAGTACCAGGGTCTGTGCTACAGACCACTGGGATCATGGGATTGTGCCAACTATGCCAGGATGGTATAGAGGGGGCAATTCCATGATCATAGACATGTTACATGGCCATATTCGGAGTTACCATGGTGAAGCTACATATAGGTAGTGACCTATATGTAGTGCACGCGTGTAATGGTGTCCCCGCACTCACAAAGTTCAGGGAATTGGCTCTGAACAATGTGGGGGCACCTTGGCTAGTGCCAGGGTGCCCTCACACTAAGTAACTTTGCACCTAACCTTTACCAGGTAAAGGTTAGACATATAGGTGACTTATAAGTTACTTAAGTGCAGTGTAAAATGGCTGTGAAATACCGTGGACGTTATTTCACTCAGGCTGCAGTGGCAGGCCTGTGTAAGAATTGTCAGAGCTCCCTATGGGTGGCAAAAGAAATGCTGCAGCCCATAGGGGTCTCCTGGAACCCCAATACCCTGGGTACCTCAGTACCATATACTAGGGAATTATAAGGGTGTTCCAGTAAGCCAATGTAAATTGGTAAAAATGGTCACTAGCCTGTTAGTGACAATTTAAAAGTAATGAGAGAGCATAACCACTGAGGTTCTGGTTAGCAGAGCCTCAGTGAGACAGTTAGACACCACACAGGGAACATATACATGCACACCTATGAGCACTGGGGCCCTGTGTGACAGGGTCCCAGTGACACATACATATAGGCCACAAACCTATGAGCACTGGGGTCCTGACTAGCAGGATCCCAGTGACACATAACAACCATACTGAAATCATGGTGTTTTCACTATGAGCACTGAGGCCTGGCTATCAGGATCCCAGTGAGACAGTGAAAACAGTGACAAACACCCTGACATACACTCACAAACAGGCCAAAAGTGGGGGTAACAAGGCTAGAAAGAGGCTACCTTCTCACACAGTATAGTCCATTCCCTGTAGGGATATGGACCACCTCAACAATTTAGGATTTTCACCTTTCATTTGTTTTAGCCAAAGTAGAGGTTTGTGGTCTGTCTGAACAATGAAGTGAGTGCCAAACAGGTATGGCCTCAACTTCTTCAGAGCCCAGACCACAGCAAAGGCCTCCCTCTCAATGGCAGACCAACGCTTTTCTCTAGGGGTCAACCTCCTACTAATAAAAGCAACAGGTTGATCCTGGCCCTCAGAATTAAGTTGTGATAGGACTGCCCCTACTCCTAATTCAGATGCATCAGTTTGGACATAGAATTTTTTAGAGTAACAAGGGCTTTTCAGGACAGGTGCAGAGCACATGGCCTGCTTCAGCTCCTCAAAAGCTTTCTGACAGTTTGCTGTCCATAATACCTTTTTAGGCATTTTCTTGGATGTGAGGTCATTAAGAGGGGCTGCAATGGAGCCATAGTTCTTAATGAACCTCCTGTAATACCCAGTGAGGCCTAGGAAGGCTCTCACCTGAGTCTGAGTGGTAGGGGGAACCCAATCAATAATTGTTTGGATTTTCCCCTGAAGTGGTGCAATCTGTTCCCCACCAACAAGGTGTCCCAGATAAACCACCTTACCCTGCCCTATCTGGCACTTTGAAGCCTTGATAGTGAGGCCTGCTTTTTGCAGGGCCTCCAAAACTTTCCATAGGTGGACCAGGTGATCATCCCAGCTGGAGCTAAAGACAGCTATATCGTCCAAATATGCTGCACTGAAAGCTTCCAGCCCTTGCAGGACTGTGTTCACCAACCTGTGAAAAGTGGCAGGTGCATTTTTCAAACCAAAAGGCATTACAGTAAACTGGTAATGTCCTCCAATGGTTGAAAATGCAGTCTTAGGTTTAGCATCTTCTGACAATTTGATCTGCCAATACCCTGCAGTCAAGTCAAAAGTGCTTAGATACTTGGCAGATGCCAGTGTATCTATGAGCTCATCTGCCCTGGGTATAGGGTGAGCATCAGTTTTGGTCACCAAGTTGAGACCTCTATAGTCTACACAAAACCGCATTTCCTTTTTTCCATCTTTGGAATGGGGTTTTGGTACCAGTACCACAGGAGAAGCCCATGGACTGTCAGAGTGCTCAACCACTCCTAGTTCTAACATTTTCTGGACCTCTTGCTTTATGCAGTCCCTGACATGGTCAGGCTGCCTATAGATCTTACTTTTGACAGGTAAACTGTCTCCAGTATCTATAGTGTGCTCACACCAAGAAGTGGTACCTGGCACAGTAGAGAAGAGTTCAGAGAATTGATCTAGGAGATTTATGCAATTATCTTTCTGCTCAGCAGTAAGACAATCAGCCAAAACTACACCTTCCACAAGAGCATCTTGTTCTGTGGAAGAGAAGAGATCAGGTAGAGGATCACTGTCTTCTTCCTGTCCCTCATCAGTTGCCATGAGCAGGGTGAGATCAGCCCTGTCATAGTAGGGTTTCAGGCGGTTGACATGGAGCACCCTAAGGGGACTCCTGGCAGTGCCTAAGTCAACTAAATAGGTGACTTCTCCCTTCTTTTCAACAATTGTGTGGGGACCACTCCATTTATCTTGGAGTGCTCTTGGGGCCACAGGCTCCAAGACCCACACTTTCTGCCCTGGTTGGTACTGAACCAAAACAGCCTTCTGATCATGCCATTGCTTCTGGAGCTCTTGGCTGGCCTGAAGGTTTTTACTGGCCTTTTTCATGTACTCAGCCATCCTTGATCTGAGGCCAAGTACATAATCCACAATATCCTGCTTAGGAGCTTTTAAAGGTTGTTCCCAACCCTCCTTTACAAGTGTGAGTGGACCCCTAACAGGGTGTCCAAAAAGAAGTTCAAAGGGGCTGAAGCCCACTCCTTTCTGGGGTACCTCCCTGTAGGCAAAAAGGAGGCATGGTAGAAGGATATCCCATCTCCTGCGGAGTTTTTCAGGGAGACCCATAATCATGCCTTTGAGAGTTTTATTAAATCTCTCCACCAGTCCATTTGTTTGTGGATGATAGGGTGTTGTGAACTTGTAGGTTACACCACACTCCTTCCACATGGCCTTTAAGTATGCAGACATGAAATTGCTTCCCCTGTCTGATACTACTTCCTTTGGGAAGCCCACCCTGGAAAATATTCCCAGGAGGGCCTTTGCCACTGCAGGTGCTGTAGTGGTCCTTAAAGGAATAGCTTCAGGATATCTTGTGGCATGGTCCACTACCACTAAGATAAACCTATTGCCTGAAGCAGTAGGAGGGTCAAGGGGGCCAACTATGTCAACCCCTACCCTTTCAAAGGGAACCCCAACCACAGGCAGTGGGATAAGGGGTGCCTTTGGGGTGCCACCTGTCTTGCCACTGGCTTGACAGGTTTCACAGGACTTACAAAATTCCTTTGTGTCCTCAGACATCCTAGGCCAATGAAACAGGGGAACAAGCCTGTCCCAAGTTTTCATTTGTCCTAGATGCCCAGCTAAGGGAATGTCATGTGCCAGTGTTAGGAGGAACTTTCTGTACTCCTGAGGGATCACTAATCTCCTGGCAGCTCCAGGTTTAGGATCCCTATGCTCAGTGTACAAGAGGTTGTCCTCCCAGTAAACTCTGTGAGAGTCACTGACATCCCCATTAGCCTGTTTGACAGCTTGCTGTCTGAGACCCTCTAATGTGGGACAGGTTTGCTGTGCCACACTCAGCTCCTCTCTGGCAGGCCCCCCTTCAACCAAAAGCTCAGCAGTGTCTGCTTCCAGCTCCTCTGGTGTAGGTTCTGCACAGGGAGGGAATTCTTCTTCCTCAGAAGTAGAATCCACTGTAGAGGGAGGGATAGTAGGAAGTGGTTTGCTTCTACTAGCCCTAGCTTTAGGGAGCACTTGGTCCATTGTTCCAGGATCCAAGCTTCCCTGTCCTTTTTGCTTTTTGGCCTGAGCCCTTGTCAAAGCAAAAATATGCCCTGGGATGCCCAGCATTGCTGCATGGGCCTCCAACGCCACATCTGACCAAGCTGATGTCTCCAAATCATTCCCTAATAGACAGTCTACAGGTAAATCTGAAGCTACCACAACTTTCTTTGGACCAGTAACCCCCCCCCCAGTTGAGATTAACAACAGCCATGGGGTGGCTAAGTGTGTTGTTGTGAGCATCGGTTACTTGGTACTGGTGACCAAGTAGGTGTTGTTCAGGGTGGACCAGTTTCTCTATGACCATAGTCACACTGGCACCAGTGTCCCTGTAGGCCTGAACCTCAACACCATTTATTAGAGGTAGCTGCTTGTACTTATCCATATTAAGGGGACAAGCAACTAAGGTGGCTAAATCAATAGGCCCCTCAGAGACTAACACAGCCTCTGTGGCCTCCCTAACAAGGCCAACCCCAACTAAATTACCAAAAGTGAGCCCAGCTACTCCCTTGGATTGGCTATTAGTAGGTTTGCTCCCACCACCACTGCTATTAGTAGGGACACTAGGTGTAGCAGTAGGGGTTGTAGTGGTAGGAGCAGTGGTGCCTTTCTTTGGACAACTGGGATCTGTTGTCCAATGGCCTTTTATTTTACATAAATAGCACCATGGTTTCTTTTCCTTGTTCTGATTAAAGGAGGATTTGGACCCACCACCCCCACCAGAGTGTTTTTGTGGGCCTGATGAAGACTCATTTTTAGATTTGTCCCCACCCTTGTCTGCAGACTTACCATCCTTCTTTTTGTTGCCATCTTTGTCACCCCCTGTATGAACTTTTCTGTTCACTCTTGTTCTGACCCATTTGTCTGCCTTCTTTCCCAATTCTTGGGGAGAGGTCAGATCAGAGTCCACCAAGTACTGGTGCAACAAATCAGACACACAATTATTAAGAATATGCTCTCTCAGGATTAAGTTATACAGGCTGTCATAATCAGTAACTTTACTGCCATGTAACCACCCCTCCAAGGCCTTCACTGAATGGTCAATGAAATCAACCCAGTCTTGTGAAGACTCCTTTTTGGTCTCTCTGAACTTTATCCTGTACTGTTCAGTGGTTAAGCCATAACCATCCAGGAGTGCATTCTTAAGAACTTGGAAATTATTAGCATCATTTTCTTTTACAGTAAGGAGCCTATCCCTACCTTTTCCACTAAATGATAGCCATAGGATAGCAGCCCACTGCCTTTGAGGGACATCCTGTACAACACAGGCCCTCTCAAGTGCAGCAAACCACTTGTTAATGTCATCCCCCTCCTTATAAGGGGGAACTATCTTGTGCAGATTCCTGGAATCATACTCTTTTGCAGGATGACTATGGGGAATACTGCTGCTGCCACCATGGGTATCTAAACCCAACTTCTGTCTTTCCTTCTCTAATTCAAAAGACTGTCTATCCAAATCCAGCTGTTGCTTTTTAAGCTTCAGTCTGGTTTGTTCCACCCTCAACGTATTGAGTTCCCTCTCTAACATTCTGTCATCAGGGTTGGTGGGAGGGACATTCCTAGAAACAGAGGTATGATGGGAATGAACAGAAGGAGACCTGTCCCTTACAGGAGCCACCCTAACAGCTTGGTTAACAGAAACATTACTACCAGTATGGTGAGAATAAATGCTTTTGCTATGATGTGAGACAACACTATTTATATGGTGTGGCTCATCATCATTACCAACTATGCTAGACTGTCTAGTAATGGGCAGGCTAGGAAGTTTCTTTCCTGAATCTTTTCCTGGGGGAGTCCCTGAATCAGATTGAGAACTATTAGGTACTTTTTCAACAGATGAGGCACCTATGGCCTTATCCTGTTCTCTAAGCATGTTAAGTAACAGTTCCAAGGAAGGATTCTTCCCTACACTCAAACCTCTCTCTATACAGAGACTCCTTGCTCTTTTCCAGCTAAGGTTGTCATATGCAAGTTTGGACAGATCAACATTTTGGCCTGTGCCAGACATTTTTAGAGAGAGTTAAAGTGATATTAAAGATACAAAGTTTGTCAGAGCTTTTAGAAAGACAGAGAAAAAAACTTTTTAAACTTTTTAGAACTTTTTAGAAAGTTAGAAGTACTTTTCAGCACTTAGAAAAGAGTGAAAAGAGGAAATGCAAAACTTTTTGGCTATGTGTATATACACTGACCTTGTTTTGTATATTTTTCTCTTATGAAAAGTACAATGACAAGAGTGGTAAGTAGTCTCAAAGCACTTATCCCACCACTGCACAACCAATGTAGGAGGCTGGACTGGCTTGTAGTGAGTACCAAGGGGTACTTGCCCCTTGCACCAGGCCCAGTTATCCCTTATTAGTGTATAGGGTGTCTAGCAGCTTAGGCTGATAGATAATGGTAGCTTAGCAGAGCAGCTTAGGCTGAACTAGGAGACGTGTGAAGTTACTACAGTACCACTTAGTGTCATATGCACAATATCATAAGAAAACACAATACACAGTTATACTAAAAATAAAGGTACTTTATTTTTATGACAATATGCCAAAGTATCTTAGAGTGTACCCTCAGTGAGAGGATAGGAAATATACACAAGATATATATACACAATAGCAAAAATATGCAGTATAGTCTTAGAAAACAGTGCAAACAATGTATAGTTACAATAGGATGCAATAGGGAAACATAGGGATAGGGGCAACACAAACCATATACTCCAAAAGTGGAATGCGAACCACGTATGGACCCCAAACCTATGTGACCTTGTAGAGGGTCGCTGGGACTATTAGAAAATAGTGAGAGTTAGAAAAATAACCCTCCCCAAGACCCTGAAAAGTGAGTGCAAAGTGCACTAAAGTTCCCCTAAGGACAAAGAAGTCGTGTTAGAGGAATAATGCAGGAAAGACACAAACCAGCAATGCAACAACTGTGGATTTCCAATCTAGGGTACCTGTGAAACAAGGGGACCAAGTCCAAAAGTCACAAGCAAGTCGGAGATGGGCAGATGCCCAGGAAATGCCAGCTGCGGGTGCAAAGAAGCTTCTACTGGACAGAAGAAGCTGAGGTTTCTGCAGGAACGAAAAGGGCTAGAGACTTCCCCTTTGGTGGACGGATCCCTCTCACAGTGGAGAGTCGTGCAGAAGTGTTTTCCCGCCGGAAGAATGCCAACAATCCTTGCTAGCTGCAAATCGTGGGGTTAGCGTTTTTGGATGCTGCTGAGGCCCAGGAGGGACCAGGAGGTCGCAAATTGGACCAGCAGAGAGAGGGGACGTCGTGCAAGACAAGGAGCCCTGTCTAAAGCAGGTAGCACCCGGAGAAGTGCCAGAAACAGGCACTACGAGGATGCGTGAAACGGTGCTCGCCGAAGTTGCACAAAGGAGTCCCACGTCGCCGGAGACCAACTTAGAAAGTCGTGCAATGCAGGTTAGAGTGCCGTGGACCCAGGCTTGGCTGTGCACAAAGGATTTCCGCCGAAGTGCACAGGGACCGGAGTCGCTGCAAAGTCGCGGTTCCCAGCAATGCAGCCCAGCGAGGTGAGGCAAGGACTTACCTCCACCAAACTTGGACTGAAGAGTCACTGGACTGTGGGGGTCACTTGGACAGAGTCGCTGGATTCGAGGGACCTCGCTCGTCGTGCTGAGAGGAGACCCAAGGGACCGGTAATGCAGCTTTTTGGTGCCTGCGGTTGCAGGGGGAAGATTCCGTCGACCCACGGGAGATTTCTTCGGAGCTTCTGGTGCAGAGAGGAGGCAGACTACCCCCACAGCATGCACAAGCAGGAAAACAGTCGAGAAGGCGGCAGGATCAGCGTTACAGAGTTGCAGTAGTCGTCTTTGCTACTATGTTGCAGGTTTGCAGGCTTCCAGCGCGGTCAGCAGTCGATTCCTTATCAGAAGGTGAAGAGAGAGATGCAGAGGAACTCGGATGAGCTCTTGCATTCGTTATCTAAAGTTTCCCCAGAGACAGAGACCCTAAATAGCCAGAAAAGAGGGTTTGGCTACCTAGGAGAGAGGATAGGCTACTAACACCTGAAGGAGCCTATCAGCAGGAGTCTCTGACGTCACCTGGTGGCACTGGCCACTCAGAGCAGTCCAGTGTGCCAGCAGCACCTCTGTTTCCAAGATGGCAGAGGTCTGGAGCACACTGGAGGAGCTCTGGACACCTCCCAGGGGAGGTGCAGGTCAGGGGAGTGGTCACTCCCCTTTCCTTTGTCCAGTTTTGCGCCAGAGCAGGGCTAAGGGGTCCCCTGAACCGGTGTAGACTGGCTTATGCAGAATTGGGCACCTCTGTGCCCAACAAAGCATTTCCAGAGGCTGGGGGAGGCTACTCCTCCCCTGCCTTCACACCATTTTCCAAAGGGAGAGGGTGTCACACCCTCTCTCAGAGGAAGTTCTTTGTTCTGCCATCCTGGGCCAGGCCTGGCTGGACCCCAGGAGGGCAGATGCCTGTCTAAGGGGTTGGCAGCAGCAGCAGCTGCAGTGAAACC
This sequence comes from Pleurodeles waltl, assembly GCF_031143425.1. Taxonomy (NCBI): domain Eukaryota; kingdom Metazoa; phylum Chordata; class Amphibia; order Caudata; family Salamandridae; genus Pleurodeles; species Pleurodeles waltl. The sequence goes on from NC_090444.1 coordinate 27,682,284, forward strand.
CCAGGAAGGGCAGTTTGGCAGTACCAGCGTCTGTGCTACAGACCACTGGGATCATGGGATTGTGCCAACTATGCCAGGATGGCATAGAGGGGGCAATTCCATGATCATAGACATGTTACATGGCCATATTCGGAGTTACCATTGTGAAGCTACATATAGGTAGTGACCTATATGTAGTGCACACGTGTAATGGTGTCCCCGCACTCACAAAGTTCAGGGAATTGGCTCTGAACAATGTGGGGGCACCTTGGCTAGTGCCAGGGTGCCCTCACACTAAGTAACTTTGCACCTAACCTTTACCAGGTAAAGGTTAGACATATAGGTGACTTATAAGTTACTTAAGTGCAGTGTAAAATGGCTGTGAAATAACGTGGACGTTATTTCACTCAGGCTGCAGTGGCAGGCCTGTGTAAGAATTGTCAGAGCTCCCTATGGGTGGCAAAAGAAATGCTGCAGCCCATAGGGATCTCCTGGAACCCCAATACCCTGGGTACCTCAGTACCATATACTAGGGAATTATAAGGGTGTTCCAGTAAGCCAATGTAAATTGGTAAAAATGGTCACTAGCCTGTTAGTGACAATTTGGAAAGAAATGAGAGAGCATAACCACTGAGGTTCTGATTAGCAGAGCCTCAGTGAGACAGTTAGTCACTACACAGGTAACACATTCAGGCACACTTATGAGCACTGGGGTCCTGGGTTACCAGGGTCCCAGTGACACATACAACTAAAACAACATATATACAGTGAAAAATGGGGGTAACATGCCAGGCAAGATGGTACTTTCCTACAGTTTCCGGCAGGCTTTTGATAGCATGGGTACCTCCCCAGAAATGGTGGCGGTGTGCTGTATCATAATATGGTGGGTGGTACCTTGTCTTCTGCCTGGCTATTGATAGCTACTGCTGTGTTCAGTGGTGTTTACACCCTGGCAGTTGGTGTGGTACATTGGCTGTCTATGGGAGTTATCACTGCCATGGTCATAATTTGGCAGTAATTACCGCCAGCCTGTTGGCGTTATTACCACCAATTTATCATTCACCGTCAATGTCATAATGACCACCTAAGTATGTGAGTCAATGTGTATGTGTGTGGATTTACATGAGTTTGTGTGTGTGAATGAGTATGTGTGTGAGTGTTTGTGTGGATGATGTAATCAGTGATGTCATCTCTGATGTCATTTTAGATGCCAACAGTGATGTCATCAATGATGTAACTGACCATGTCATGAGTGATGTAATATGTGAGATCATAAGCAATGCACTATTGGGGCTCAAGTTATAGTTAGCTCAGTTAACTATAACTGCTGAATGTCACTGTTTTTGTAGGTTTGAAGTGTCACCTTAGCTGTAACATCCCTATAACCTTTGGTTTTGTCAGTGAATTTCTATGATTTTTGTAATTTTCCTAACTAGATTGGCACTACATGGACCACCACGGCAGTAACAGCTGCCGGGCTGGAGATATCAATCTCCAGCCCAGCGGCCGTCACTGTACCACCTGCGGGATCATGACCCCCCCTACCGTCATGGTTTTTGTGGCTTCCTTTCCGCCACGAAAACCATGGTGATAGGCACTCTCAGTGACAGGGAATCCCTTTCCTGTCACTGATAGGGGTCTTCCACACCCCCACCCCCTATCCAGAGTCCCCCCCACACTCCATTCCTCTCCAGATCCCCCCTTCATTCACGCCCCTCCTTTTACACATGCACACACCTACACACACCCATTCCCACATTCAGCCATGCATGCATACATCCATTGAAACACACATCGGCACACACCATCCATACATGCAGACACGCATTCACACAACTCAAGATACACACACTCACACCTCCAAACATGCACACACATAAAACACACACCTGCATGCACACACGTACAGACATACACACATACACCCCCCCACACAACACCCCTCACCCCCCTCACACACCACACCCACTTACCTGTGTTCAGAGGGTCCTCCGGCAGGGGACGGGGCGGGGCGCTGCTGCCAGCAGCAGCATCTGCCAGCAGAACACTGCCAAGTCGAATTATTTCTCATAATATGGCTGGCGGCGGTCTACTGGCGTGGTGCTGTTGCTGGCAGCAGCACCACCTTACCGCCATCCGCCGGCATGGCCACAGCCTGATTTCTGCCATCCTTTTGTCGGAAATCCGGCTGTGGTCATAATCCAGCGGACGAATGGTAGCCGCGGCGATGGTCTTTTGGCGGCCGTCGCCACGGCGGTAGGCGGTTTTAACCGCCAAGGTCCAAATGAGGGCCTCAGTGTATGAGTGTTGTGTGGGTAACTTAGTCAGTGCAACAGAGCTATATATGTGAATGTATGCATGTATGGACAAGATATGTGTTAATTGGTGTGGGCAGGAGTGCTACAGAGCTGATTGACTGAGTGGATGAGCATCTGTAAAAGTGAATGAGTGAGCGTATAAGTTATTGTTTAGCTATTTTAGCCATAGTTTTATACATGTTATTTTAGCAAACTAGGCCTGCCATTGTGCATTTTAACCCAGTTATATTTTATTCAGCATTGCTTTGTTTTATTAACATTAGCCCCATTTTCGGTATTGTTGTATTTTCTCTATCTAGCTGTTCTTTGCCTAGGCCAGCACTGCGTTCTTAGCAAGACATTTTTTTCACTTTGTGCTTTTCTCAAGGGTGCAGTAAGATAGGGTTGCCGGCAAACGTGGTACAATGTGTCTCCAATATTCACAGAAACATACACATCCTTATGTAGGGACCTTTTCTTAGAACATCATCTGCTTTATTATAAAAACACTACTCTGTCCCATGCACGTTAGAGGGATATTCCAACTAGGTGACAACAAGTGTATGCTGATTTTTGACTGCTCCGCTACAGCTCCTTGCTTAGACTGCCGAATCCCTGACCCACAAGGGGACGGTGTCTTTTTAGACAACAGGCTTCCTTACACAGGTATGAGGGGTGATGGCTTCCCAAGGGGGAAACCTGAAGGGCAGATTAAGTTTTATTACGCTGTGCTCTAACATATCTTAGGTAGGAATTATACATACATTACTTTTTAGTGACAGTATGGTGGGACTGTTTTTGTGTTTCACTCTTCTTGTCCAAATTTTGCTTCTAATGTGTTCCATCATCCTAGTTATTGCAAAACATGCTATTTTATCTTAGATACAGTTACTTCAATAAATCTTCTTGAACTATACTGTGACTCTGATTGTCTTTTTTTGTGTGAGACTAATGTAACTGAGAGAAATGGATGAGATCTGACGGACCACGATTCCCCTGAGGAGTCATTTATGTCATAATCATCCCTGCTCTTGGGTAGAGATGAGGCACTGATAGTTAGCCGGCAAAAAACTGGATTAGGTCAACAGGTGTCACTTGGTGTGGGATTAGACTTGGTTCTCCATAATACAGGTAATTCTGCCACCCAAATCCAGTAGTCTCATTAGGATAATGAGAACATATGCGACAAAGTGGTGTATAGGTGATTGAGTGAGTGCATGATTGCTTCTGTGGATCAATAAATGAATGCATGAGTGAGAAATGAGTAAGTAAGGTAACAAATGAATTGGTATGCATCAGTAATACTCTATGCGAGGATTTCTACTGTTCTTTCAGTTACTGTGGGCCTGATTTTGAGTTTGGCAAATGGAAAAATCCATCTGCCAAACTCCCAACAGGGAGGACGCTGTCTACATAGCAAGCTCCCCGCCTGAGTTATAAAGGTTTTCTCACTTGGTCAGCGGGCAGAAACCTGAGTTTCCGCCTGCTGTCCTAGTGGAAAACAGGCTACAGCATTGTCTCCAGCTTGTAATCGAGCCAGTGGCAATGCTGTAGCCTGCAGGGTGCACTAGACAGTGAACATTGCAATGGTGCTGGCCAGGAGGGCCCCTGCACTACCCTTCCTAAATGCATGGGCAGTACAGGGACCCCCCTGGAGCCCTCAGCACCTGTTCTCTGCCAGCCTGATGGAGAACGAGGTCGTAATCAACAGGGCACTGCTGCTTGTAGCGCTGCCCTGGCAGATTTGGACTGCCATCTATCACCAGACAGCCAGGATCCCTAATCCTGGTGGAGCTGGTGGTCCCCTAATGGCCCAACCACCAGGGTTGCAATATGGCGCTCATCCAACCGCCATCTGCAAATCTGGTCTAGTGACTGCCAGGTTCATAATAAGGCTCTATATGTGTTCTCTACACGACATTGGCAGAGTACATATGTGACTGACTGAGTGAATGCTTGCATGGTATATGGTATCTTAATACTGATATGACTGTTTACATGACATAATTTGTATGGTTCTTATAAAGATACTTATCTGAAACATCATTGAAATAATTAAAATATTTTTTACAGTAAATAGGTAGAAAAAATTAAACAAAGGATTTGTGCGAGTAATTTTTTATTTAAAAATTGTTTTGATAGTGTCTCTGCAAAATGAATGTGCTTGAATAAGTCTTTTCTCATTCATTACAATCATGAACTTGAACAAATATTAGGTAAAAAGAAAAAAAGAAAAATATGTTAGAACTGAATCTTTTTAGTTAAAAAAACATAATAATAATGAATAATTTCTGTTGCGTATAAATACAGTGATTTAGTATATAATTTTTTATATTTTTCACTGTTCTCAGCTTTTATACTTCTTCACCGTATAATGATGGTTTGTATAAAGCGTCATCTGTGAACAGCGGGAAAAAAAAATAGATTGTCAAATAACTCAAATATGCACAGTACATCACTGCAGATAAGTGTGACTATGCATTGCACTCACTAAGGGCCAGATGTAGCAAAGGGTTTTTTCTATTCTGTGTCAATGGGAAAATGTGTTCGTACATATGGCCCTAAGTTTCTTATACTAGATTCTTTCTTATTTACTTACTTGAGTAATGTAAAGAATTACATTTTAATGTTATTCTTGTGCAGCAATATCTGGTACAATATCACCACTTAATAACAAATATTTTTCTAATTCAGAGTTCTTTACAAAAACATCATCCCTGGCAGGCCAAATGACGTACCAGGTGTTCATAATTCATATGTATCATATTTGAATCCGTAGACTTTTCTTGAATATGAATGTATAATTTGCTTTACAGATACAACAGTGGAGTAGTTTCCATTGTTTAAGAAACATTGATGTTTGAACTTTGAGCTACTTTAATTTCAGTATATTTTGAAGATTTACAGTTTTGTTGAACTTTTATAGATTAACTTACTTTTGGCATGTTAAAAGGAATTTCAGTTCTGACAATGTATTTTGAAACATATTAGCCTTCATAGGCCGAATAATATCTGAAGATTATATGTAAGGAGTACTAGATAGTAAGGCCCATATGTATGGTTTTTGATGCAAAACTGCACTAATGCAGTTTTGTGTTAAAACATTTAGGCCCTCATTACAACCGTGGCGGTCTTTGACCGCCAGGGCTGTTTTGTCGGAAGCACCGCAATCAGGCTGGCGGTGCTTCCCTGGGAATTACGACCGCGGAGGAAGCACCGCGGTCGCACCGGCGGGACCGGTGGTTTCCCGCCACTTTTGTCCCGGCGGTTTAAATCCCCCAGGGCAGAGCTACTTGCAGCGCTGCCCAGGGAATTACGAGTCCCCCTCCCGCCAGCCGTTTCATGGCGGTTTGAACTGCCATGAAAAGGTTGGCGGAAAGGGGAGTCACGGGTCCCCTGGAGGCCCCTGCACTGCCCATGCCATTGGCATGGGCAGTGCAGGGCCCCCCTGCCACGGCCCCATGCAGCTTTTCACTATCTGCATAGCAGACAGTGAAGAGCGAGACGGGTGCAACTGCCCCCGTCGCACAGCCGCAACACCACGGCTCCATTTGGAGCCGGCTCCTGTGTTGCGGCCGAGATCCCCGCTGGGCTGGCGGTTGCCGCCGCCAAGGTTGAAATAAGGGCTTTAGTGCCGGCTTGCATCATTCTACACCACCAGCCGGGCGCCATACTTAAGGAATGGCACAAGCGGGCGCTAACTATGGGCTAGCGTCAAGAAAAAAGATGTTAGCTGGGTGTGGGTGGCGGTAGGGGAAAAGAAGATTGTGTGTCAGAAAATGACAGTAGGCTGGTTATTTGCCAAAAAAAATCCGCTAACTATCCTAGCGTCACTTTCTTATGCACTACCATCCAAAAATGACTCCTGTCTTTGTAAAGACAGGAATAATGCCCAACACCCCAATAGCCAGCACAGGGGACCAGTGTCCTCTGGGCATGGCCATACATCCTTGTGCCAAGCAGGGGGCCCCCTGCTAGGATCCCCCAATGGCACTTAATTTAAAAAACAAAATACTCAGCTACACCTATCTAGGATGGGGTCCCCCATTCTCTGGTGTTCCTCTGGTGTGGATAGGGGTGTTACTGGCATTTGAGGCAGGCATCTGTGGGCCCATTCCATGGTGTTTGGCCATAGAAATGAGTCAACAGGTACCCTAACGCATGGTCTGACCCAGGCATTAAATAATGGCTCTAAGCAGGCATAGCACCATTATTTGGGTCTGACTCCCACCCATGCATTTGTTTGCACTAGGGATAAATATGGTGCTTAGGTCTTAGCTTCATTTTTTGGACGGGAACGTCTACCTTGCATCTCATTGATGCAAGGTGGGTTTGTGCATCCAAAAAAGGCGCTAACTCCATTATTTTGCTGCTAGATGGGTCTAGTGTCAAAATATAAATATGGAGTTAAGTTTGTGCCATTTTAGCATACAAAAATGAAGCTAAAATGGTGCAAACAGACCATAAACATGGGCCTAAGCATATTAGTTTTTCTGTCCATAATTTGTCTTAGAAATTTGGTTGAAGTAAAAGAAGATATGGGTTTGGTAGTTTGAGAGAAAGCTTTTGTTTGTATATCTGACAGAGACAACTAACCTTATCCTTATCTTAGCATTCTCTCCCAGACGTCAGACTGGATCCGGAAACTTTTATTTAGCCATACTTCTGAGCGTCGGTAAAGGGTGTCGAGCGACTCCGCAGTAACATCATCCCCAGACATGACGTCAGCGGAGTTCATATACTCCCTCCCCCAATGCGCTGACGTCAGTTTCTTCTTTTCCGCGCAGCAACATGGATCTGGTCTCGTAGTACCTTGGCCCCTTTTGGCCTTTTCTACCCGACGTCAGGTATTTTGTTTAAAAATAACATATCTCTCAGTTAATAGTGTATATGCCCTCTGGTTTTAAACCCTGTGGATCTTGTGCCTGGCAGATATCTGCCACGGATCCTCACTCTGTCTGTTGGTGGTACCAGTGGTCTCATCATGACGTATTTGATGCCTGCCATCTTCTAAAATTGAAGTCTTTGAAAGAGGATCGTATGAAGCTCCTTGCGGCACGGATGGACAGGTCCTCTTCGTGCCGGCGTCGCAGTTCGTCTTCGTCTTCATAGTCCCAGGAGCGCTCCAGGAGTCATTATCGGATAGTTCCGTCGACCTCAATGGCACACTCGACGTCTCCAAGAAGGTCTTCTCAGGCGCCTGCATGCTCTTCAGCGACCCCGCCTCCACGTTCTCTGCCAGTGTCGACCCCCTTGCTTCCCCCGTTTCCCAGAGCTGGGGCAAATATGGACCAAATGTGGTGTTATTATACGTCTCTTCATTCTATCTTTGGTCCTTCCCCTCCCTCTGGAGTGCCTTCAGGCCCTATGGAGGTGGTGAGTGTTTTGGCAGGGTCCTCACTGGCGGTTTCCACCTCGGTGTCTGCTCACACTCTCAGATCCGACTCTGGAGTCAGAGTGGCGTTGGTGCACGGCTTCGTACGACCTCTTTTGCCTTTGCCTGATCTTCTTGTCCCGATGCCTAACACAGCACCGTTGGACCCATCGACTTCGCTCGGTGTACCTATATAAAGATATCTGGAGTCAGACGACGATGCTTCTGAGGAAGCTTCCCCCACATGACGTCAGTCGACATTGACACCGACGCTGGGAGTGGCGCCGGGTACTTTACATGAGGATTCTCTGCTGGCCCCACTTTCTGACCCCCTTGCTCTTCCTCAGGCTCCCCTTCTGGGGCCCATTCCAGGTTCATCCTCGGATTGGCTGCTTCATGTGGGACATTCTAGTGGTTTAGACTCTTCTCCCGCATACAGTCTACCCTTGTCTCCTGGCTTGGCGACAGAAGCCAGCACTGCATTTGCCGATGTTTTGAGGCAGGTGTTTTAAACTTACATCTTCCTACGGTGCAATTGTCTATTGATCCCTTGTTGTCTTTTACCCGGGATCAATCTGGCACTGAACCAGTTCTGCCTTTTTGCAAGACTCTCTACGACATCCTTCTAGGTGTCTGGACTCAGCCTGTCTCTGGTCCTTCTGTGGATCATTCTGTTTCACACAGGCATCGGCTAGCACAGGCATACCCGTTGTGCCTCCTCTACCACCCTGCCCCTAGGGGGTTTGTTACTCCAATTGCTTTGGGTGTTCCTGCTCTGGAATGGGTATCACCTACTCTGCCGCACAGGGACTCTCGATAGTTGGATGTGGCTGGCAGGTGTATTTTTGCCTCTTCTAGTGCCACTCTTCGTTCAGCGTTCCCCATGCTCTTTGGGACTCTGTGGAACGCTTACTTCATTTGCTTTCTGATGATGTTCGTCCTGTTCTAACATTGTTGATCAGATATGGTCAACTGGCTGCTCGCCTTGCAGTTAGCTCCGGTATGGATTCTAGTGATTCCACTGGCTGGATCATGGCTGCTTCTGTTGCCGTACGTTGCAGGGCTTGGTCAGTGGCTTTCAATTTCTCATCTACAATGAGAGATGCTCTTCTTGATATGTCATTTGATGGCAAGTCACTTTTTGGGACGCATGCGGATTCTGCTTTGCATTTTTTCCGTGATTTCCATGGTGGGGACTAGTGGACTTCTTCTACCCTTGCACGCCCTCGTCTGTTGCAACTTTCTGGGAATTGTCATGTTCCTGTCAAGTGTGAGCATTCTTACCCCCTGTTGGTTGTGCTGCCATTTGTTTTGTTAGCTGAGTCCTTTTGGACTCATTTTTGGGTTGCGCTTTGTCTTCTACGTTGGATTTTGTTGCTCCTCCTTTCGTATGCATAGTGCCTTTCTTTTTGTTGCTACTTTGGGCAGGGCTGTGGTTCCAGAGCATATCTTGTGCTTAGGCTGGTCCAGCCTCCTTTGTTCATGGGGTTGCTTATGCTGCCATAACAGTGTGGTCCTCTGTGGTTTCTGGGTGAGTTTCGACTCTCCCTTTGTTTACCTTAGACAAGGCTTTGCAATCATTGCTGTGTCTTGGCTTTTGAGACTGGCAGAGTACCCTTTTCTCGTTTGGTGCGATTCCTGGCAGAATGTTCACCTTACCTTGGCCTTTTTCTACTACAGTTTGTGGGTTTCTTTCTGTTGGGTCTACCTGCCCCATTGCCTCTCCTTTCATTTGCCTGGGCATTTTACCCTCCATCTCTGTTGCTAAGAGATGGGGTTGGACATTTGCTCTTTGAGCTTCTGGTAGTGGATGCTGTTTCATACATTTCTCAATTTTATTCCACATGTGGATATATATATATATATATATATATATATATATATATTTGTACTCCTTTCGGAGCCTATTCTTGCCTACTCATGTATGTTATTTGTCTCTGGCTCCCTTCCTTGGAAGGTTTCATTTCCATGTTCTATGTTCCTTGTTCTGTTTCTCCCCTGCTACGGGTTCATACTTTGCTTGTTACACGTTCCACTCCCTGTCTTTTCGACGCAGGGTGCTATGGCTCGGTGCCAAGGACTTCTGCCTCTAGTGGTACAGGCTTCTCCAGAGAGAAGTTCCCTTCCTGCCACCGCTGTCAGTCGCTGCAGGACTTGGTGTTAGCTGTTACTCACGCTTCTTTCCGGTCCATTTTGCTCTGGCTTACTGTTTGTGCTTTCTGTCTTTCGGGGCACTGGCTCCCCTTCTCCTACTGGTCATATCTTGTGCCTTTGGTGTCATGGACACTTATACATCAAGGGTTCACATCCCTCATATGGCACGGTGCCATTGGGGTACCTTTACAAGGGGCTCCTTTATATGGCATTTTCAATTTATACTTTGGTACTGCACTGTTACTGTACTCTTTTATATGATTTTTTTCCTCTATCCCCAACCTACACTATTGTTCACGGGTTTTTACTTATTTTCCACATCCTGTTGTGGTTCTTTTTTCTTGCTCCCTCTTCTGGAGGCAGTGCGGCTCCTCTTTTTTCACCTTCACTGTGGTAGCCTTCATTCTTGGATTTCATTCTTAGTGACACTTTTTCGTCCCCCCCCCACACTTCACTGGGTGGGGTATGGTGTTACTCCCCCTTCTATCTCCTGCTAGGCTTCTGCCTTGCTTGGTGCCCTTTTGATCCCTTGCCTTCATTGTTCATAGTGATGGCCTCCAAGATGTCACATCTTTAGGGTTGAATATCAGTATTCCCTCCATTGGCTGGTGTTTTCGCGGATCTCATGACTACTGGAGCTGTATCTCAGTGGCAAGGTCTAGTGCCTCTGGGGCAGCAGGCTACCCCCGTACAGGGGTTCGTATTCAGCCACTGCCCATAAAGTATATTTGTGGTCCCCTTCTGGGCATGCTCTAGGGTTTCTCTCCTAGTGGTTTCGACTATTTGGTAGTTCTTCCTTGCCGTTCCTCCTCACTGTTTTCTCCGCCACCCAATGTCCTTCAGCCTCCAGGATAGATCTAGTGTTTTTTCTTACTGATGATCTTCTTGACACCTTGCCTGTTTCATGCCTTTTTTCCTTGGCATATGCTGTGGTGGTCTTCCCATGTCTTTTCCCGTCCTTCCGGACCTATTCCCAGATCCTCACTCCTTTTGACCTTTGTCCCTTCTCAGGTCTCACATGCCATATTTTTTTTCCCTTTTCTTCTTTGCGGGGTGCCATCATTGGTGGCTTTGCAAATTTGTGGAGCTCTTGCTTGGTGGTTGGGTCTACTGATTTGGTGTCGTAGGCTATCCCTCTCCAGGGGTTCGCATCTCGCCACCGCTCTTAAAAGAAATTTACTATGCTCTTTCCGTTGTACTCTATGATTCAAACTGCACAGTTCTTTGTCTTGCTTATTCTGCCTCTACTTTCCCTGTCAGCTGGTTTTCTGATCTACATTTTTTCTCTGTGTTCATACTAGACCGTTACCCTACCTGGTGTATGTCTATACACTTTGCACTTGCGCAAGGCCTTCCTGGCCTTTCCCAATTTCTTGTTCCTTTTGGGCCTGGTGCTATTTCTCTACGTCGTCTGAGCCCACCATCAGGTTGTTATTCACTTCTCTTACTGGAGTTCCTTCTCCTTCCGCCTGTGACTTTGTTATATGTCACAGTTGTGCTAGTCTTTCTACTTTGTCTCTTTTGCACGTTTTTTCACGTGTGTATGTGTCGTTCTGGTGACCCTTGCAGGGTTTCCTTTTTCTCCTCCTGCTGGTTTGTTCCCAGTGTACCTCCCCTGTGGGTGTGGTTCCTATCTCACCTCTGGTGGAGGTTTTTTCCTACCCATCCCTACCTTTGTTTTACCCCAGCGGTATTGTAGTTTACTTTTCTAGTGTTAGCCTTTTCTCTTTTTCTCTCGCCACTCTGTCTTGAGCCTGGTTCTACCTCTATGTTACCGGATTTTTCTTGCAAGACTGGTGTGGTCCGTTCGTGTCCCTCTGCCATAGGTTGGGATTGCTGGGGTATGTTATTCTAAGATAAGGAATCTGCGGCTAGTTGTCTCTATCAGATGAACAAGTTACTTACCTCCAGTAATGCCTTATACAGACTAGCCACAGATTACTTATTGACCCACCCATTCTCCCTGCTTACGAACTGTGTTTTCTTCAGTCTCATTTGCGGTGGTTTGGGGTGTTTGTTGTTCTGTTATGTCTCTTAACATCTCATTCCCTTCTGGCTGGCATATACACTATTGCACTGCTTTTCTATTCCATTGCCAGTTTCTCTGTGGCTCTGCATTAGTCTGCAGCTTCAAGCCATCTGAAGAAACTGACATTAGCAGGTCGGGGGAGGGAGTATATGGACTCCGCTGACGTCATGTCCAGGGACGACGTAGCTGAGGATTCGCTCAATGCCCTCTACTGACGCGCAGAGGTGCTGCTGAAGAAAAGATTCCGGATCCAGTCTAATGCCTGGGGAGAATTCTAAGGTAAGGAATCTGCGGCTAGTCTGTGTCTCAACCAGATAAGGCATTACCGAAGATAAGTAACTTGTTCGTTAGGTTAATATAGTTGCATTCTGTCCATCCAGCTTTAGTTTTTAATATTTAGTGTAGTGTCCAGATGCGATAGTAACTCCTTCATGAAATATGATAGCTAAAGTTGTAAAAGTACTGATAGAGATATTTGTCCAGCTTTAAAATTAGTAATTTGAGTTTCCAATTTTTTACCATCTGGAGTGCACCATTGTAGCATTACTATTATATATTTTACTTGTCTTTGTAGAAATGGTTTGGACAGCAATCTGATCTACAGTTTGGGCAGGTCATATTTTGGTTCGCATTTTTGGACAGTTTTTCAAAATCTGCAGTTCTGCAATCAGGTAAAGTTAGGTATAGAAATGTCTCAGAGAGGATGTCAGTTGTGGATGTAAAAGAGCAGCCTTTGCAGTCGTGATTCCATTTGTAACTCAGTCCACAAATATCATCAATATTAGCTTGCTCTTCTCCTAAGACTCCAATCAGCACTATAGTAAACTACTGGGCGTCATGCTGAGCATTCAGAGTAAGCATCAAGGATCCAGTGCATAAATCTATAAGATCTTTAAAAATGTTGCAGCAGATTATATAGTGTTGAACACATTATTTTATCCTTCTTCAGTTCAATTTCATTTACTTAATGTGGTAAATGGAATAGTGCATTGAGAATGACATTGACAGAGCAGTTGACACCTCAACTGTTTTCCCATTGATAGCCTACAATTTCACTGTTATTTTCAAGTTTCCTCTCCTTTCCACTCTCCAGGTTGTCTTTCTTTTCTTTTTTTCTTAAACATCTCTAGATTGTTTAGTAATCTTTCATTTTGAACAGAGAATTTGTTTTTTATAAATTGGATACTGCCCTAAGTGAGGACAATATCTCAACCGAGGATATTCTTTTACACAGGCAATGTCAGCAGTAACTTTACTATTATGAATCTCAATCAAGAACAATCCAGACAAAGTTCTAATTGGTGAGGGTGCTACATCTGACATTCCTTCTTTAAATACAGAAGTACCAACATTAACCAAAGTTTAATCTATACCTAAGCCTTGAGATTTATGGTTTGTTACTGCATATGCTAAAGACAGTGGCATCTGTTGCTTCTGGATGTATAATTCTTTTGCAAGTAAAAACCGGGCAAAACACCAGTCAATCTTGTTTGCATCAGATAAGTGATCAAATTTTATACCTAATAATTCTACCTCATCTTTATTTGGAAAATTAATCAATGGCACAACTTTACCAATTGCACCATTGGCTAAGTCTTCTTCAACATTCAAATTGCGACGTTAAATATTGCAACAGGTTTTGCAGGCACTGAAACACTTTTCTAATCCTGCTCTTTTTGATACAGATTTATCTAAAGAATCCAATGTTGCTTGAACTTTGTCTGTGAGCAGTATAGTCACTCTTTGATGTTCCATTTTATCTATAGCCGTAATAGCCACCAAAAAATATTTTTCCAGCTGCAGTAAATTTTCATTAAAGTTTGCACACTCTTCAAGTGTTGGTAATAAACAAACTATAGAATTGCTTTCTTTTTTAAAATTTAACATTAGCTGTGCTGCAGTTATACAAAATGGAAGTAGATTCCTGGTCTGGTGACTTTTTAAAGCATGTTTTCCTGCTTCTGTAAAATCCTACTCTCTCTTTCAATATTTCTTCACATTGTATGTCAGACGCTTGAGACATATATTACACTAATTCTATGTATCCAAAATTAATCCCAATACTTGCATTTCCAATGTGTCATTATGCAGAAGAGAATTCCTTGTATCATTATGCAAAAGTGTTTTAAACATCGGTTGTCCTTTTGCAGGTGCGAGTTGGATAGGTCTCCAAGCACAATTACATGTTTTCCTCCAAAGAGCACATCGTAGTTTGTCCTTAATACTTGCTGTATTCTTAAATGTATAAAAGCAAGCATCATGTTTGATGCCATACTGACTTCTTCAACAATAAGAAGAGTCATCCTTTTTAATACTCTTGATACCTCATGACAGACATCTCCAGATAATTTCTGATATTCAAGTTTATCATCATGTTCAACAGGAAGCATAAGTAATTGACACCTTTAATGTTATGAGCAGCTAATCATGTTGGAGCCATCACAACACATGATAAGTTCGAATTAGTAGTCTTTTGAAGAAAAGTAGTGAGAACTTTATTTAGAAAGTTTTTTTTTCTAGTACCAGCTTGTCCATTGATGTACATTAATATTGGTTGATATGTAGAATACTCACATATTTTTTTGTTGTGAAGTAATCCATGTTCGATTTTACTTTAAATTTAATTGTAAATTTCTCTTTGTTCATTGTTCAATTGTAGTACTAACTCTTCTAAATCCACAGTTTCCCCTCTTGCCTGCTGCATGGCAATCTCCACTTCATTCATTGCCATAGCTGCTTCATTTTGAATTACTGGTTCTCCAAGAGGATCTTGACCTCCTTGTGCAGAGGTTTGACTGCTTTGTGATTTGTCCTTAGCTATTTCAGCAGCAATAGTTTCTTCTTGTGCAATCTCATCTTTTAACATCTGATAATATGTAGGAAATATTGAACAGCCAATGATATATTTACAGCATTAAGTGAATCTTCATAACAGTCATACTGACCAAGTAGTTCTGATTTTGTTTTGCCAGGCTTGAACAGTTGTAAAAGGGTAAGTGAAAGAATTCCTTCTTGTCTGAAGTTTGACAGCTGAGCGTCCTATGATTGGTTTGATTTTCCTTGTTATGCCAAAACAAACAAGCAGCAGATCCAGTAACAGCAAATCGTCCTTCGTCAATGCTCTCAGTAGCATCGCTTCTCTATGTGTCATGCTGAAGCATTTCATATAAACACACATGTTCAAGATGGACACTTCTTCTAGGGTAGTGTGTATCCAGCATGTTACTCTTCAAATATCTGTAGTGTCAGGATCTACTTCAGCAAGATACTGTATTTCTGGAAAACTCTTTAATACTCTATTATGACTAGTAGCAAGGCCTAGGCTTACCCAAGCAACTCCTCATGATTGTGAGATCAAACCTGCTCAGCCCAACCTGTCTGCACATTCATAAGAGATGATTTCCCAGTGTGACAATATTTTTAAACTGAAACTGTACAATTTCTTAGTGATACTCTTTTCTGCAGAAATGTCTGTCGATATCTCTTTCATTTCGCTCTTTTCTGCTTTTGCTATGTAAGAAGTGATGTAACAAGCTACAGCAATAGAGTTATCTGCAACAAATTGGATGTCCATATTTCCATTCCACATTTATAAAATCACAGGGTTGTAGTCGTTGATATATTTTGATGCTTCAGTTCTTTTGAGGTTGTATGTGTTCTTGGGTATTTCCGTGTCAAGGTGTGTCTCACGGCAGACAAAAAGCTATTTGCTTTTTATTCTGAGATGACAGGTCAAGGGAATCCAAAGCGACATTGAGTATAACATTTGGCTTTTGATCTGTATTTTCATTGGCAGGATTTACCACACCTATGAGTTTGAAATCTGAGAACTTGTTGTCTCAACCCTTTTTCAGAATTTACGTTTGGTACTGAACATGTGACATACTGCTCTATTAAAGTCAACGCATACTTGGCAGTTTCTCTTCCACATTTTGGAGCATCTTTTATCCACAACAGCATGTGAATATGTGGAGCACCTCTAGCTTGGTACTCTTTACACCAAAAAAAAAAAAATGAAAGCCATCATTGCTTGAAATCGGTGATTAAAATATCTACAAATATTTGCAGGATCCAATGAACACAGTTCTCCTAGTGTTTGCAGATTGATATCTCTTAAGTTTGAGTTTGTCTGTCTTAACAAATATAGGAGATCATCCCATTCATACTCTGCACAACTTAGTGTTACAAACTAAGTTGGTGACAATACCAATATTCATTAGTACCACATTGACATGCCACCAAATGATTTAAGTTGTACTCAAGGTGTTCATCTTTTCCATGAACTTTGTCAAATAAATTCCCTTGCTGTCACATTGGGGAGTTAAACTCCTGTTTTTAGAATGTGATATACTGCATAGGATAATTCAGACTATAGTCTGCTTGATCTGAATTAGGATGCTGGTGTTTGTAGAGTACGTTCATCACACCTTCCTCCTACTCCTGTAGGAAAGAGGTGTGGGAAACATCGAGCTTCTAAACTTTTCTCCCACACACTTATTCAACTTCCTTGCACTTTCTTCATTAGAAATAGGTCAATATCATCCCTGGTAACTTTTTTAGAATGAAGAGGATGAATGCTGTAGTGTTCATAAACTTGTTCAGTTTTTGATTGATGCACTTTCTCTAATTGACCTCTTGATTCTACTGTATTGTCATATAGATGTGAAATATCTTGTAGAGAGTCTAAATCTTTATAATAAATGTTATGTTGTACCAGATATAATGTTGCTTTCTTAACTTTGGCAACATCTACTAACTCTTGCCAAATGTTTTTACTCTTAGTAGGTACACCATTCATTAAAATTATAAGTCCTTCTCCACAATCTCTTTCTACGCCAACAGTTTGAACATTGTGCTTGAAATCTAATGGCACGTAAAGAGCTCTACCTTTTAGACCTCATTTGGAAGCAATGTTCGTGTTTTAGGTTCCATAAGCACAATTGCTTGAAATGTATGCACACGTTGCATAAGTAAAGACTGATACACATTCAAATCTTACAATTCAGGTAGAACACAAACTAATTCTAAATTATTAGAAACTGCTTTAGCTTGCATTTTGTTATCCTCTAATTTATCATAACAATACCTTCATATGACTGTCCTAAAAAACAATCAAACTGTTCTTCTACAAATAAATAAGCTGCAAAATCTCACCACTTATCTCTATTTTTTTCTACTGTTTCTAAAGAAACTATAACATGTCGTGTTTGGTTTTTGTAGTGAGCGCGTCTGCAACATACACATATGCAGTGTGATTATTTGTGTGGCTTAACGGAACCTTGTTAATACGGCCCCTTCCCGCTCAGCACTCTGCATGGAAGAGGTGAGTAACACCATTACATTTTGACGCTGCATCAGATTAACGAGATTTTGTGGCACAACAAGGAGAAATGTATTTGTTTCTCCTTGTTTTTTGCTCTTTCTATGTGTGCTGCATTTTGCAGCATACATAGAAAGAGCAAATCACCATTTAAGATTGTTTTTTGAGGTGTTCCTTCCTGCACAAAAACAATCTTCCCCTAAACGCAGTCATCCTTGCTGTTAGAAATGGGGTCTCTAGTTTGAAGAGGTATACACCCTTGTTCAAGTAGGGACCACAATCCTAGTTAGTGTAAGTCACACACAATCCAAAGTATCCTGTGCCCACCCACTGGTGGCTTGGCACTGAGCAGTCAGGCTTAACTTAGAAGGCAATGTATAAACTATTTGTGCAACAAATCATACAGTAACACAGTGAAAACACCACACAAATACACCACACAGGGTTAGAAAAATATAAGATATATATCTGGTAAACTTAAGGTCAAAGCAATAAAGATTCAATAAGCACAAGCTGAAATATCACATTTGCAAGATTAAAAAGAGTCTTAAATCTTAGAAAGAAGCATATGTCTCTTGATTACACAAAGTACTTTGTTTGCATAAAAAATTACACGCACGGACACAGCGGAGGAGAAAATGCGTGGAAAAATATGATGTGTGTTGGATTTTCCGATGCGGCACAGACGATGCGTTGTTTCTTTCCACACAGCAAGGGGCTTTGCGTCATTTTTTGGCGTGCAGTCTTGGTTCTTCTAATGCAAGCACTACTTAGAGTACAGCACTTATTATGCAACACATATTTGTGTTTCTAGAATTGAATTGGTGTGTCAGAGCTCCTGACATAAAAGTAGAGACACTGCGTAATACATTGTCAGATTTACAGAGTCATACAGGTTCTAAAATTGACAGTCTAATACTAGCACGTGTACTAAAGGATGTTTGGTGCCTGCTGAAGCAGGGGGAAGATTCAGTTGACCCACGGGAGATTTCTTTGTGGCTTCCAGTGCAGGGTGAAGGCAGGCAGCCCTCAGAGCATGGATCTTAGACATGTTACATGGCCATATTCAGAGTTACCATTGTGAAGCTACATATAGGTATTGACCTATATGTAGTGCACGCGTGTAATGGTGTCCCCGCACTCACAAAGTCTGGGGAAATGGCCCTGAACTCTGTGGGGGCACCTTTGCTAGTGCAAGGGTGCCCTCACACTTAATAACTTTGCACCTCACCTTCAGCAAGTGAAGGTTAGACATTTAGGTGACTTATAAGTTACTTAAGTGCAGTGAAAATGGCTGTAAAATAACGTGTGCGTTATTTCACTGAGGCTGCAATGGCAGTCCTGTGTAAAGGTTTGTCTGAGCTCCCTATGGGTGGCAAAGGAAATGCTGCAGCCCATAGGGACCTCCTGGAACCCTAATACCCTGGGTACCTAGGTACCATATACTAGGGAATGATAAAGGTTTTCCAATATGCCAATTGAAATTGGTAAAAGTGGTCACTAGCCCCTTAGTGACAAATTTAAAGGCAGAGAGAGCATAAGCACTGAGGTTCTGGTTAGCAGAGCCTCAGTGATACAGTTAGGCACCACACAGGAAACACATATAGGCCACAAACTATGAGCACTGGGGTCCTGGCTAGCAGGATCCCAGTGACACAGGTAAAAACAAACTGACACACAAGTAAAAAATGGGAGTAACATGCCAAGCAAGATGGTACTTTCCTACACAACCCACCCAAACGAGGGACAATGAGGCTAACCTTGCCCATTGTCTAAGTGGAAATATCTGGAGAGACCATCTGCATTGGAGTGGGTACTCCCAGGTCTAGGTTCCACTGCATAGTCCATTCCCTGTAGGGAGATGGACCACCTCAACAATTTAGGGTTTTCACCTTTCATTAGTTTTTTTGATCTGTCAATACCCTGTAGTCAAGTCAAAGGTGCTGAGATATTGTACAGATGCCAGTGTATCAGAGAGCACATCTTCCCTGAGTATAGGATGAGCATCTGTCTTGGTTACTTGGTTGAGCATTCTATAGTCAACACAAAACCTCAACTCTCTTTTACCATCCTTACTGTGAGGTTTTGGAACAAGCACCACTGGGCTAGCCGATGGGCTTTCTGAAGGCTCAATCACTCCTAAGTCCAACAGTTTCTGCACCTCTTGTTTTATGCAGTCCCTGACATGGTCAGGCTGCCTATAAATCTGACTCTTCACAGGTAAACTGTCTCCAGTATTGATTGTGTGCTCACACCAAGTAGTGGTACCTGGTATTAGTGACTAGAGTTTAGAAAACTGACTTAAGAGATTTACACAGTTGTCCTACTGCTCAGCAGTATGGCAATCTGCCAATACTACTCCCTCCACTAAGCCATCAGCTTCAGTGGTGGAGAAGAGATCAGGGAGAGGGTCACTCCCTTCTTCCTGTCCCTCATCAATTGCAATTAGCAAGGTGAGATCAGCCCTGTCATAGTAGGGTTTTAGGCGGTTGACATGGAGCACCCTAAGGGGACTCCTGGCAGCGCACAGGTCTACCAAGTAGGTAACATCACACTTTTTCTCAACAATTAGATGGGGTCCACTCCATTTGTCCTGGAGTGCTCTTAGGGCCACAGGCTCCAATACCCACACCTTCTGTCCTGGGTGGTACTGGGTCAGGACAGGTTTCTGGTCATGCCATTGCTTTTGCAGCTCCCGGCTGGCCTGAAGGTTTTTGCTGGCCTTTTTCATGTACTCAGCCATTCTGGATCTTAGGCCAAGTACATAGTCCACAATGTCCTGTTTAGGAGCTTTTGAAGGTTGTTCCCAACTCTCCTTAACAAGTGCAAGGGGACCTCTCACAGAGTGCACAAAGAGGAATTCAAAGGGGCTGAAGCCCAC
This sequence comes from Pleurodeles waltl, assembly GCF_031143425.1. Lineage (NCBI taxonomy): Eukaryota > Metazoa > Chordata > Amphibia > Caudata > Salamandridae > Pleurodeles > Pleurodeles waltl. The sequence goes on from NC_090444.1 coordinate 27,702,318, forward strand.
TCCTTTTTGGGGTACTTCCCTGTAAGCAAAAAGGAGGCAAGGTAACAGGACATCCCATCTCTTTCTGAGTTTTTCAGAGAGTCCCATTATCATACCTTTGAGAGTTTTATTAAACCTCTCAACCAGACTATTTGTTTGTGGATGATAAGGAGTAGTGAACTTGTATGTTACACCACACTCCTTCCACATTGCTTTGAGGTATGCAGACATAAAATTACTACCTCTGTCTGGCACCACTTCCTTAGGGAAGACCACTCTGGAAAAGATTCCCAGGAGGGCCCTTGCCACTGCAGGAGCTGCAGCGGTCCTTAAGGGAATTGCTTCAGGATACCTAGGCCCGTATTTATACTTTTTGACGCTAAACTGCGCTAACGCAGTTTAGCGTCAAAAAGTTTTGCGCCGGCTAACGCCATTCTGAAGCGCCATGCAGGCGCCGTATTTATTGAATGGCGTTAGCCGGCGCTAGCAGACCGGCGCTGCCTGGTGTGCGTGGAAAAAAACCACGTACACCAGGCAGCGCCGGCGTTGGGGAAAATGGCGTTAGGGCGTCTTAAAATGGTGCAAGTCAGGTTGACGCCAAAAAATCGCCTCCACCCGATTTGCGCCATTTTTAACGACGCCCGGACGCCATTTACATGACTCCTGTCTTAGTAAAGACAGGAGTCATGTAGGGGGGCACAAATCAGGCCCCCCTATGCCAAAAAAAAATATAAAAAAAATAAAAAATTATACTTACCTGAACTTACCTGAATCTTGGGTGTCCTCCTGGGGTGGGCAAGGGTGGCAGGGGGGGTCCCTGGGGGCATGGGAGGGCAGCTGTGGGCTCATTTTGAGCCCACAGGTCCCTTAACGCCTGCCCTGACCCAGGCGCTAAAATCTGGTGCAAATGCGGAGTTTTTTGCCCCGCCCACTCCCGGGCGTGATTTTTGTCCGGGAGTATAAATACGACGCATTTGCGTCGCAGTCATTTTTTTAGACGGGAACGCCTACCTTGCATCTCATTAACGCAAGGAAGGCGTTCACGCAAAAAAATGACGCTCTTTCCTCATACTTTGGCGCTAGACGCGTCTAACGCCAAAGTATAAATATGGCGTTAGTTTTGCGCCGAATTTGCGTCTAAAAAAACGACGCAAATTCGGCTCAAACGGAGTATAAATATGCCCCCTAGTGACATGGTCCACTCCCACAAGGATAAACCTATTGCCTGAAGCTGTTGGAGGGTCAAGGGGGCCAACTATGTCAACCCTTTCAAAGGGCACCCCAACCAAAGGAAGTGGAATTAAGGGGGCCTTTGGTGTCCCATCAGTCTTGCCACTGGCTTGGCAGGTCACACAAGAACGAAAAAACTCTTTGGTGTCCTCTGACATATGAGGCCAGTGAAACAGGGGAACAAGTCTCTCCCAAGTTTTACTCTGGCCCAAATGCCCAGCCAAAGGTATATCATATGCCAAGGTAAGAAGAAACTCCCTATACTGCAAAGGGATGACCAGTCTCCTGGCAGCTCCAGGTTTAGGGTCCCTTGACTCAGTATACAGGAGGTAGTCTTCCCAATTCACCTTATGGCTATCACTGACATCCCCATTCCGCTATTTGACAGCTTGCTGTCCTAAACCCTCTAGTGTGGGAGAGGTCTGCTGTGCCACACTCAGCTCTTTCCTAGCAGGCCCCCCTGCACCCAAAAGCTCAGCGGTGTCTGCTGCCAGCTACTCTGGTGTAGCTTCTGCACAGGGAGAGGATTCCTCTTCCTCAATCGGGGAATCTTCTGGTGAGGGATGGATAGTGGGCAAGGATTTACCCTTACTACCCCTAGCTTTTGGTAGCACCTGGCTCATTGTTCCAGGATCTAAGTTTCCCTGTCCTTTTTGCTTTTTGGCCTGAGCCCTTGTCAAAGCAAAAATATGCCCAGGAATGCCTAGCATTGCTGCATGAGCCTCCAACTCCACTTCAGCCCAAGCTGATGTTTCCAAATCATTGCCTAGTAAGCAATCTACAGGTAATTCAGTGGCTACCACAACTTTCATTGGACCAGTAACAACCCCCCAGTTGAGATTCACAACAGCCATGGGGTGGCTAAGTCTGTTATTGTGAGCATCATTCACTTGGTACTGCTGACCAAGTAGGTGTTGATCAGGGTGGACCAGTTTCTCTATAACCATAGTTACACTGGCTCCTCTGTCCCTGTAGGCCTCAACCTCAACAACCTTAATTGGGGTAGTTGCTTGTACTTACCCATAGTAAGGAGACAAGCAACCACGGCAAAGTCAATGCAACCATCAGAGACTAAAACAGCCTCTGTGGTCTCCCTAACAAGGCCAACCCCAACTACACTGCCAATGGTGAGCCCAGCTACACCCTTGGATTGGCTATTTTTAGTAGACTTCCCACCATGACTGTTATTACTAGGGGCACTAGAGGTTGCAGTTGGGGTTGTGGTAGTGGGAGCCTTGGTGTTTTTCTTTGGACAAGTGGCATCACTTGCCCAATGGCCTTTTACTTTACATAAATAACACCATGGCTTTTTCTGATTGTGAGAAGAGGATTTGGACCCACCACCCCCAGAGGATTTTTGTGGGCCTGATGAAGGCTCAGAATGCTTTTTATCTTTGTCCCCACCCTTGCCAGAATACTAAGCTACCTTCTTCTTGCCATCCTAGTCACCCCCTGTATGAACTTTTCTGTTCACTCTTGTTCTGATCAATTTGTCTGCCTTCTTTCCCAATTCTTGGGGAGAGGTCAGATCTGAGTCTACCAAGTACTGGTGCAACAAATCGGACACACAATTGTTCAAAATATGCTCTCTCAGGATTAGATTATACAGCTTTCATAGTCAGTCTCCTTACTGCCATGTAACCAACCCTCCAAGGCCTTCAGTGAACAGTCTACAAAGTCTGTCCAGTCTTGAGAGGACTCTTTTCTGCTGTCTCTGAACTTAATCCTGTATTGTTCAGTGGTTAAGCCAAATCCATCAAAGAGTGCATCTTATAAAACTTTGCAGTTATTAGCATCACTTTCTCTGACAGTAAGGAGCCTATCCCTACCTTTACCAGTGAAAGATAGCCACAAGATAGCAGCCCATTGCCTTTGAGGGACCAACTGTGCCATACAGGCCCTCTCAAGTGCAACAAACCACTTGTTAATGTCATCCCCCTCCTTGTAAGGGGGGACTATCTTATGCAGGTTTCTGGAATCTTGCTCTCTAACAGGATTGCTATCAAAACACTGCTGCTGCCACCATGGGGAACTAACCACAACCTCTGCCTTTCCCTTTCTACATCCAGAGATTCCCTGTCTAAGGCCAGCTGCTGCTGTTTAAGCTTCAGCCTGGCCTCTTCCAACCTCAGCTTTCTGCGTTCCCTTTCCATTAAGTTATCCTCAGGGTGGGAGGCTTGGAAATTGTGAGACACAGAAGAAATATGGGAATTGGCAGAGTTGGACCTGTCCCTAACTGGCTGGACTCTAGTAACCTGGCCTTTAGGAGTGATAGGTACCCTCCTAGTGTGTGACCCCCTCCTTGGAAGAACCCTCCCCAGCATCCTCATGAGACTCCTCTGAGTCTGGCTGGGTAACCCCCTTCTCTACCTCCTGATCCTGGGATGGGCCAGACTGGTTTTGGTCACTTTCTAGGAGAAGGCTAAGGAGAAGATCTTTTCTAGGATTCTTACCAATACTTATACCTCTTTCAATGCAGAGATCCCTCAAGCACTTAACGTTTAGACTTCCATAGGTTGCCTGGACAACTGTGGGAGTAAGTTCTACTGCAGACATGATAGTGTGAAAGGGTTTAAGACAAAGATAAAAAAAATTTTTAGCTTTCAGAGAAAAGAGAAAAACTTTTAAAAACTTTTCAAAACTTTTTAAAACTTTTCAAAAACTTTAAAAAACTTTTCTAAAACTTTTTTAGAAAGTTTAGAGAAGGAAAGTTAATCTGTTTAGGTTAACTGTGTATATTCTGAAGTATTTGGTATATGTTTCTACTCCTCCCCAGCCCTTAACACCTATTTTCAAAGGGAGAGTGTGTAACACCCTCTCTCAGAGGAAATCCTTTGTTCTGCCTTCCAGGGACTAGGCTGCCCAGACCCCAGGAGGGCAGAAACCTGTCTGAGGGTTGGCAGCAGTGGTAGCTGCAGAAAAAACGCCAGAGAGCTAGTTTGGCAGTACCCGGGATCCATGCCCCGGGGATGCATGGGATTGGCACCCCAATACCAGATTTGGCTTGGCGGGACAATTTCATAATCTTAGATAAGTTACATGGTCATGTTCGGAGTTACCATTGTGAAGCTACATATAGATATTGACCTAAATGTAGTGCACTCGTGTAATGGTGGCCCCACACTCACAAGGTCTGGAGAAATTGCAATGAACAATGTGGGGGCACCTTGGCTAGTGCCAGGGTGTCCTCACACTTAGTAACTTTGCACCTAACCTTCACCAAGTGAGGGTTAGACATATAGGTGACTTATAAGATACTTAAGTGCAGTGTAAAATGGCTGTGAAATAACGTGGTCGTTATTTCACTCAGGCTGCAGTGGCAGTCCTGTGTAAGAATTGTCTGAGCTCCCTATGGGTGGCAAAAGAAATGCTGCAGCCCATAGGGATCTCCTGGAACCCCGATACCCTGGGTACCTAGGTACCATATCCTAGGGAATTATAAGGGTGTTCCAGTGTGTGAAAATAGTCACTAGCCTGCAGTGACAATTTTAAAAGCAGAGAGAGCTTAAACACTGAGGTTCTGGTTAGCACACCCTCAGTGATACAGTTAGGCACTATGAGCACTGGGGTCCTGGCTAGCAGGATCCCAGTGACACAGGCAAAAACAACAAACTGACACACAAGTAAAACATGGTGGTAACATGCCAGGCAAGATGATACTTTCCTACACCCATGCACACTAAAAAATCTTATCACACGGCAAGCAAGAGGACATTTGATTATTTTCGGTTTTGGTTTTACATTTGGTCCATGAGAGCTTGTCGAACTCTCAAAATCGTCCCACTTCGAATGGTGAGGGCTGCACTTTACACATCTGAAAACTAAACATCCGGGAGAGTCCAGGGTGGTGTCCTTCACATGCACTGCACCATTTTCCTAACCACAATGCCCTGAAAAGCTCCAACCTTGCTTGAAATCACACATTTTCCCACATTTTTGTGATGGAACCTTCAGGAATCTGCAGGAATCCACAAAATTCATACGATCCAGCACTGTCACATCTATACCAATAAAAATTCTGCCCCACTTGTCAGCCTAAAATCGTTTTTTATCAAACTACCCTTTTGGACCCACTTTGATTCGCCCTATTTTCTACTTGTTTTTGGCTCTTCCCTTTTACAGGCACTTGACCCACCTTCACAAGTGAGGTATCATTTTTACCGGGAGACTGAGGGGCAAATTGGGTGGGAGGAAATTAGTCCTGGTGCAGTGATCTCACACAGAAATGTGGGAAAAATGTTATTTTTTTATCTAAATTTGAGGTTTGCTGAGGATTCTGGGTAACAAAACAATGGGGGATCCATGCAAGTCACACCTCCCTGAACTCCCTCGGGTGTCTAGTTTTCAGAAATATTTGAGTATGACAGGTTTCCCTGCATGGCTGCTGAGCCCAGGACCAAAAACGCAGGTGCTACCCACCCCCCCCTCCCCAAAAAATCCAAGAAGTTTTGTATTTAATAATTTTGATGTGTCCACATAGTGTTTTGGGGCATTTCCTTTTGTGGGCACAAGGCCTACCCACACAAGTGAGGTACCATTTTTATCGGGAGACATGGGGGAGTGCTGGGTGGAAGGAAATTTGTGGCTCCTCTCAGATTCCTAAACTTTCTGTCACCGAAATGTGAGGAAAAGGTGTTTTTGTTTCAAAATGTTGAGGTTTGCAAAGGATTCTGGATAAAAGAACATGATGAAAGCCCTACATGTCAACCCATCTTGGATTCCACAGGTGTCTAGATTTAAAAAATGCACAGGTTTGGTAGGTTTTCCTAGGTGTCTGCTGAGGTAAAGGGCAAAATCCACAGCTTTGCACTTTGCAAAAAACTGGCCTGTATTTTTTGAGAAAGTGTGATGCGTCCATGTTGTGTTTTGGGGCATTTCCTGTCGTGGGCACTAGGTCTATGAACACCAGTGAGGTATAATTTTTACCGGGAAACTTAGGGAAACACTGGGTGGATGGAAATTTGTGGCTCCTCTCAGATTACAGAACTTTCTTTCACCGAAATGTGTGGAAAAAGTGTTTTTTTGCCAAATTGTGAGGTTGCGAAGGATTCTGGGTAACAGAACCTGGCGAGAGCCCCACATGTCACCCCATCTTGGATTCCCTTAGGTGTCTAGTTTTAAAAAATGCACAGGTTTGGTAGGTTTTCCTAGGTGCTGGCTGAGCTAGAGGCCAAAATCCACAGCTTTGCACTTTTTAAAAAAACAGGTCAGTTTTCTTTAGGAAAATGTGATACGTCCATGTTGTCTTTTAGGGCATTTCCTGTCGCGGGCACTAGGCCTATGCACACCATCGAGGTACCATTTTTATCGGGGGACTTGGGGGAATGCTAGGTGGAAGGAAATTTGTGGTTCCTCTCAGATTACAGAGTTTTCCCTCAACAAAATGTGTGGAAAAAGTGTTTTTTGCCAAATTTTGAGGCTTGCAAAGGATTCTAGGTAACAGAAACTGGTGAGAGACCCACATGTCACCCCATCTTGGATTCCGCTAGGTGTCTAGTTTTAACAAATGCACAGGTTTGGTAGGTTTTCCTAGGTGCCAGCTGAGCTAGAGGCCAAAATCCACAGCTTTGCACTTTTTCAAATAACAGGTCAGTTTTCATTAGGAAAATGTGATGTGTCCACGTTGTGTTTGGGGCATTTCCTGTCGCGGGCGCTAGGCCTACCCACACCAGTGAGGTACCATTTTTATCAGGAGCATTTGGGAAATGCTGGGTGGAAGGAAATTTGTGGCTCCTCTCAGATTACAGAACTTTCTATCACCGAAATGTGAGGAAAAAGTGTTTTTTTTGCCAAATGTTAAGGTTTGCAAAGGATTCTGGGTAACAGAACCTGGTGAGAGCCCCACAATTCACCCCATCTAGGATTCCCATACGGGTCTAGTTTTAAAAAATGCACATGTTTGGTAGGCTTCCCTAGGTGCCGGCTGAGTTAGAGATCAAAATCTACAGCTAGGCCCTCTCCAAAAACAATGTTTTCAATGTTAAAATGTGATGTGTCAATGTTGCATTTCCTGTCGTGGGCATTAGGCATACCAACGCAAGTGAGGTACCATTTTTATCGGGAGACTTGAGGGAACACAGAACAGCAGAACAAGTGTTATTGCTCCTTGTATCTAGTGGGCAGCAGAAATGCCCACTAGACACCAGGGAGTTTATATTTCTTGATATTTGAGAATAAGGGGAGTGGCCCCTTGGGCAAGGGTCGCTTTCTAGGAGGGCACTTTTTTAAGACCTTTTATGCCCCCCCGGGGGCAGATTGGCCTACTACAATTAGGCTGATCTGCCCACAGGGATGGCAGTAACCATTAGACGCCAGAGATTATTTACTTTGCATTTTTATGCAGGAGAGGAGTGACCTCTTAGGCAAGGGTTGCTCCCCTGTCCGGCAAATTATTTTTAGGCCATTTCTGCCCGCCTTGGAGGCAGATCGGCCTATTTTTCTTAGACTAATCTGCCCCCATGGGGGGCAGAAACTATTTAGGCACCAGAAATTGGTGTCTGTGTGTGTGTTGTTTGGGGGAGCAACCCCTTAGGCAAGGGTCGCTCCCCTGTGGGACAAATTATTATTGGGCCATTTCTGTCCCCCTTGGGTGCATATCAGCCTATTTTTCTTAGGCTAATCTGACCCCAAGGGGGGCTGAAACTACTAGACAACAGGGACTTTTTTGCACCAATTTCACACAAAGGGAGCGACCCCACAGGCAAGGGTCGCTCACCTGGGGGGCAATTTAATTTTTGGCCATTTGTGCCCCCCCCCTTGGAGGTAGATTGCCCTATTTTTCAATTAGGCAGATCTGCACCACTAGCCTCCAGAGATTTGTCGTTTTTTTACAGATGGGGAGTGACCCCTTAGGCAAGAGTCGCTCCACTGGGGGGCAAATACATTTTAGGTCATTTCTGCCCCTCTTGGGGAAAGATCGGCCTATTTCTAATAGGCCGATCTGCCCCCTGGGCGGGCAGAAACCACTTTGGCACCAGGAATTGGTGTGTGTGTGTGTTGTTGGGGTTGGCAGCTCCTTGGACAAGAGACACTCCCCATGGGGTCACATTACTGTTGACCATTTCTGCCCCCCTGTGGGCCAGATCAGCCTATTTTTGAAAGGCCTTCTTGCCCCCAAGGGGAGAAAAAAGCCCAGCACAAACCAGGGAAGATTTAAAAAAAAAAGAAGGTGGGAGTATGGCCATACCCCCACCTCAAATAAATGGGGACAAAGTTGTTCTGCCCACCGGTGGGCAGATGGGGCATTTACTCCCAATTCACTCCCGGGGGCGTGGCAGAAAACCTACTAGATGCCAGGGAATAAAAAAAAAAATAGTGGGGTGGTGGCTACCAACCAGTATGGGTCCCCACCCCAACTGAAGGCAGTAAAAGTCTTTCAGCTCTCCCCCTGCACACTAAAACATCTTATCCCACGGCAAGCAAAAGGACATTTCATTATTTTGGGTTTTGGTTTTACATTTGGGCAATGAGAGCTTGTCAAACTCTCAAAATCGTCCCACTTCGAATGGTGAGTGCTGCATTTTTTGGACTTTGCGACACTGCCATATAGAAAAATCTACAAGACCTAGACACATCTGAAAACTAAACATCAGGAGAGTCCAGGGTTGTGTCCTTCACATGCACACGCACCATTTTTTTTACCCACAATGCCCAGCACACATTTTTTCCACATTTTTGTGATGGACCCTTCCGGAATCTGCAGGAATCCACAAAATTCCTACCACCCAGCATTGTCGCATCTATACCAATAACAATTCTGCCCCACTTGTCAGCCTAAAAACATTTTTTTTCAAACTGCCATTTTGAACCCGCTTTGTTTCCTCCTCATTTTCGACATGTTTTTGGCTCTTACCTGTCACAGTCACTTGGCCCACCTACACAAGTGAGGTATCATTTGTACCGAGAGACTGAGGGGAATGTTGGGTGGTAGGAACTTTGTTCCGGTGCGGTGATCCCACACAGAAATGTGGGAATTTTTTTATTGTTTAGCTAAATTTGAGGTTTGCTGAGGATTCTGGGTAAGAAAACACTGGGGGGGGTCCACGCAAGTCACACCTCCCTGAACTCCCTTGGGTGTCTAGTTTGCAGAAACGTTTGAGTTTGGCAGGTTTCCTCATGTGGCTGCTGAGCCGAGGACCAAAAACACAGGTGCTACCCACTCACCCCGAAAAAAACAGGTAGTTTTGTATTTGATAATTTTGTTGTGTCCACATAGTGTTTTGGGGGCATTTCCCAAGTGAGGTACCATTGTTATCAGGAGACTTGGGGGAATGCTGGTTGGAAAGACATTTGTGGCTCCTCTCAGATTGCAGAATTTTCTGTCACTGAAATGTGTGGAAAAAGTGTTTTTATTGCCAGATTTTGAGGTTTGCAACAGAACATGGTGAGAGCCCCACATGTCACCCCTATCTTGGATTCCCCTAGGTGTCTAGATTTCAACAATGCACAGGTTTGGTAGGTTTTCCTAGGTGTTGGCTGAGCTAGAGGCCAAAATCCACAGCTAGTCACTTTGCAAAAACAGGTCTGTTTCCTGTTGCAGGCTCTAGGCCTACGCACACCAGTGAAGTACCATTTTTATCGGGAGACTTGAGGGAACACTGGGTGGAAGGAAATCTGCGGCTCCTCCCAGATTCCAGAACTTTCTGTCACTGAAATGTGTGGATTTTTTTTAGTTTTTTTGCCAAATTTTGAGGTTTGCAAAGGTTTCTGGGTAACAGAACCTGGTGAGAGCCCCACATGTCACCCCATCTTGGATTTCCCTCAGTGTCTAGTTTTCAAAAATGCTCAGGTTTGGTAGGTTTCCTAGGTGCCGGGTGAGCTAGAGGCCAAAATCCACAGGTAGGCTCTTTTTCAAAAAACAGATTTGTTTTCTTTAGGAAAATGTGATGTGTCCACATTGGGTTTTGGGGCATTTCCTGTTGCGGCCACTAGGCCTACGCACACCAGTGAGGTACCATTTTCATCTGGAGACTTGGGGGAATGCTAGGTGGAAGGAAATTTGTGGCTCCTCTCAGATTACAGAACTTTCTGTCACCGAAATGTGTGGAATTCTTTTTGTTTTTTTGCCAAATTTTTAGGTTTGCAAAGGATTCTGGGTAACAGAACCTGGTGAGAGCCCCACAAGTCACTCCATCTTGGATTCGTGTCTAGTTTTAAAAAATGCACATGTTTGGTAGGTTTCCCTAGGTACCAGCTGAGCTAGAGATCAAAATCCACAGTTAGGCAGTTTGCAAATAACAAGTCAGTTTTCAATGTAAAAATGTGATGTTTCCATGGTGCGTTTCCTGTTGTGGTCATTAGACCTACCCACACAAGTGAGATACAATTTTTATCAGGAGACTTGGAAGAACACAGAACAGCAGAATAAGTGTAATTGCCCCTTGTCCTTGACAGTGTGTAAAAAAATGTCTATTTGATAAATGCCCTGTAAATCACATGCTAGTATGTGCACCCCGGAATTCAGAGATGTGCAAATAACCACCGCTTCTCAACACATTATCTTGTGGCTATTTTGGAAATACAAAGGTTTCCTTGATACCTATTTTTCAATCGTTATATTTCAGCAAATTAATTTCTGTATACCATGTATACAATGAAAACCCATTGCAAGGTGCAGCTCTTTTATTGGTTCTGGATACCTAGGGTTCTTGATGAACCTACAAGCCCAATATATCCCCGCAACCAGAAGAGTCCAACAGACGCAGCGGTATATTACTTTTGAAAATCTGACATTGCAGGAGAAAGTTACAGAGTAAAACATGGAGAAAAATTGCTTTTTTTAAACCTTAATTTCAATGTTTTTTTTATTTCAGCTGTTAGTTTCTGAAGGAAAACTTGTAAGATCTACACAAATGACCCCTTGGTGAATTCAGAATTTTGTCTACTTTTCAGAAATATTTAGATTCCTGGATCCAGCATTGGTTTCACACTTATTTCTGTCACTAACAGGAAGGAGGGTATAAATGGGCTGTGTCCCAGTAAAATGCCAAAATTGTTTTGAAAAATGTGATTTTCTGATTCAAGTCTGTCTGTTCCTGAAAGCTGGAGATGGTGATTTCAGCGCCACAAACACTTTGTTGATGCCCTTTTCAGGGGAAAAATCACAAGCTTTCTGCTGCAGCCCTTTTCCCCCATTTAAAAAAAAAAAAATTAATTGTTGCTGTATTTTGGCTAATTTCTTGGTCTCCTCCAGGGGAGCCCACAAACTCTAATGAGTTTGAGGTGAAAGAAAACAGACAATCCACAATGTGAAATCATATGGGTGTCCCAATTGAATGAAGTTATTGATAGCTTTAATAATAATACATTTACATATACGAAGAAAAGGTCAACAAATACAAGGTTTTATTTAATGCTATATTACACAAAGAGGCTACCCGAAGAATTTATTGGTGAAGTCTAGAAATTAGATTAATAAATTATCGAGGACATCTATAATGAGAGCAAACAGTAGATCGAGATCTTATTCATCATATAAAACTGTATCTTTTTGCACAGCTTACAGTCAAAATAGCCATGACATTTATAAAACCCTCTATAAACATTGGAATGTTTTACATACTGATCCAATTTTTTCTTAGATGTTACCCTCAAAACCTAAAATGATTCACAAGAGGGGGAAATAATTAGAGATTTGATATGCAAGAGTTATCTACCCCCAATGAAGGATAAGATTGAAACTTGGCTTCCCAATAAGATCTGTGGGTTTTATAAATTTGGTCACTGCAATATGTGTAATATAGCAGTAAATAAAACCATGGAATTTAGTTTTAATGGGAGCAATACATACAAGATAAAGACTTTTATAAATTGCAACACCAAATATGTTGTTTATCTATGTGAATGTGGTGAAATATATGTAGGTACTACCATCAGGCCCCTTAAGGAGAGAATGCAGGAACATATGCGGTCATTACGGAATAATGATCCCACATTGCCTTTATTACGCCATATGAATCAGAAGCATGGTGCATTGGAAATCCCATTATTAAAATGCATAGGTATCAGTCACACCCTGCAAACACCCTAGAGGAGATGACAGAACGATAGATCTTAGGAGGAATGAGGCTAGATGGATTATTAGATTACAATCTATTGAAAAGAGTATTAACATAGATGATGAAATGCACCATTTTATATCAAAGCAATAGCTCGTATAAATATCTAGACTATGATGTGTGAACTGATAAGTATGTAAAAATATGAGGACTAATGTTTGTATTCAGTTGAAATGCTTATCCATCCAATAAAATAGATTTGTTATGTTTTGTAAATTAGAAAACACGACAAATTAATTACAATGCATTACATTTTTAAGTGTTGTATAAATGATAACACAAATGTATTGGTTCATATCTTTGTATGAAGTTGTGTTTATGTTACATTGTTCCTACCCCTACCTTACACCTTCCTATCGACACACTTGGGTGTAGTGGGTTAAAGTACCAATGGCGGATGGACTAAATTGATGTGGTGAATGCTGTATGTGTTTAATTTTCCATATCCTTTATTACACAGATTGGATGATAAAACAAAAACTTATCTGGTATAATTTGAGTTTAGTTTGGTGCAAAATGATTTGGTATGCTTATATTATTGTTTGACTTTCCGGCAAGGTGTGGAATCTTGTAGACTTTAACAGGCCATCCAATTCATCTGTAGCTGTTATCCTTTGGTAACAGGTTTGTTAATGGATACTATAAATTATGTGCTTCCTTTCATATTGACCAACTATATTTTCACATATAGACCAGCCAGTTAATCTATAGGGAACTTATCAACTATGTTCCATACTTTGGTAGTGGATAGTTGACATGTACTTTAGTGTCCCTTGTGTGGTATAGGTATGAGCCTAATACAGTAAAGGTAGCTCGTACCGTTCATTATTCGTTGTGCCTGATGATGTCTCTTAATAAGCTTGTTTTATGGCTTTTACAATGTTTAATATTGCTTTGGAGAATTAGGTATCTTTATTACCTATGGTTTTGTTGGAAAATATAAATTTTCTCATGCAACGTTATGTTTTGGTGATCAACTCATATACCGTAAAATATTTTTGACCATGACACAATGTGGAGAATAATTTAAAATTCCTTTGGACGGAGATCTTTACTTTTTGTTATGTTTTCTGTAATATAAACTGCAACTTTTGCCATTACGAAATGTCCGCCACGTTGTTAGGGATATTATTTGGTTCCCTCGCTACACCTGACAACCTACTAATCGCGTATTGGCTAGCGTTATTTTTAAAACCCGTCCGCGTCTAACGATCAGGTTTTCATATACTTATGAGACATCTCTCATCTGGAACTGGACCGGGTCTCTTCTACCTACCAGACATTTCTTGTGAAGAACTGGCACAAGTTGGACTTAAGAGGTAGGATTGTTCCCACAAATCGTGACTGTGAGCCGCGCGGCATAAACATGCATTCCTACCATTAACTCAAATTGAAGCTCTTTAGTGATACTAGTACCGAAATACAATATAGCTTCTTTTCTTGTTGTTTACATGTCCCTGGTTTTGAGCAAGTTGGTTATGTACACAACATGTTCCTTTTGGATTGTAGCACCAGCTATTTACATATTAATGAATATACTTTTCCTGTGGGTGAAGCATACATTCTCCTTTGAACACAGCGTTACCCTATATTCGGTCTTTATTACTTTCAATGTGCTATGTTTAGCAATTGAGGACATTTGGATCAGTTAACATATCCTTCTACTTTCAAAATATATATATGAGTGATTAAGTGAGGATGAGGAATCTCAATTAGTAGATGAACAATCTAATGACTGACCAATTATACAATCTGATTACGTGGCATATGTGGACACAGATTGGGTGCCAGCCAGACAATCTGTAAATGAAGGTAATATATCTCATTGTATTTTTGCGGTATTATCTTACAGAGTGGCATTCTAAGAATACTGGATTTTGAAAGATGTGAGAATGAAATTGAAGGTATAACTGACATCCTGCTTGGTATGGTACTCTTGAGATAACTTTCTATTTTGGATCTTTTATCTTCGCTAATACAGCATGTGTCACATTATAAGGGACCTCAGATGAGTTGTTCTGCATGTTATCTATTCTCTTTGAGCATATGGGTGATGCACTATATTTTAATCACTTTTCTTTTTATGGTGACATGGCACTATAACTTTGGGCTTTAGAAAAAAAATTGATCATGTGGTACATTGGACTACATAATATAAAATATCCTTGATGTCTCTCACTCAGCACTTACTAATTTGGGATTGTTAATATGAATAGGTTAACAGATATATGATATAGATGATAAAAGATTCTCTTTTTTTGTTGTCAACGTACTGCCAGCCTTGATAAAGTCCCGGATTGGGATGAAACACGTGTCGGCTATAAGCATCACACGGGCTGATGTCTATCATCACCAATGGAAGAGTTATAGAGATTGGCTATAAACATTACATGGGCTGATGTCTTTTGCCATCGATGGACGATCTACAGAGATTGGACAATTGGATTCACAACATACGAATTGAAGTCACTCTTATTGGCTGATGTCTCATAGAAAGTGGACATTTTGAGTTTCATTTTGAATGGAATCTCACATGAATGTTCATTAGCATTTTTTATTGTGCTCTCAATAGGAATGACAAACATTTGTTGACCTTTTCTTCGTATATGTAAATGTATTATTATTAAAACTATCAATGATTTGATTTAATTTGGACACCCATCTGATTTCACTTTCTGGATTGTCTGTTTTCTTTCACCTCTTACTCATTTGAATTTACTTTCCTAGATGGTCCTATTAGGCACTGAACTAAGGATTTACATTTAAATTTGAGTGCTCCACTATTATCTAATGTTCATAGTAACTGGTTATTTCCAGTTTACACATGGTGGCAATGGATGTGTTGTAGTGTTATTGAGCACCATTAAGCCAATACTTTACCATTGAACTGTTTCTGGGATGTGCAGCCTGTTTGTGGTCATCGTTGCCATGTCTTCTCCTTAGCCCACAATCTCTGGGTACCTCTAGAATCCCTAGGAGTTTGGAAGACAAGGACGTGAATTTGGCCTGGGTAGCTCATGTGAACAAAACGTTATGAGGGCCTAAGCGCAAACTGCCCCAAATAGCCAAGAAAAGGCCTGCCACCTGAGGGGGAAAAGGCCTGGCAGCAAAGGGGTTAAACAGGGCACACCCTTGGTGTGGTTAGTTGCAAGTTGGGGGGTGCAGAAAAAGTGGTATATCATAGCTAATGCACCACTTTTCCATACATATGGACCTATGACTTCCAGTTACTTAAGCACATTGCAGCATGCTCCCTTCTATACATACAGCAAACATAACAGATTTGCATTAAAAAATATCATAACATTTCATAAACCAATTTTATAGTCAAATTTTAATGCCCGATGCTCAATAAGGAAGCACAAAGAACCTCTATAGTACAAGGTCTCACACTTCACAAAACCAGTATTTCAATGTATGCATGATAACATTGTGTCAGTAGTTGTGTATATATTTCACTCTATATAGATATCTACCTGTAAAACATTCATAATACATTTTATTAAATCTATTAGCAATTCATAGGGTCTTTTAGAACCTGTATAATTGTGCATATGTATACATAAGTGTTTCAAGATGTATGGGAACCTCCATTAGGACATGGAAGGGTACACGGCTATCTGAAACTTCTTTTGTTAATCTTTGCATATGCATTTACTCTCTCAGTACATAAGCTAGTATACAAGTTTTTCTCTTTCTCTGTCACTACATACATGCTGTGTTAACATGAATAACACTTCCTTGGCGATTAGTATACTTTATGTAGTGCCTAACACTCTCATTGCAGCAGCATTAGCACTTCCATAAGGAATATGATTGTCACGGTTTTCACTGGGCTTACCGTCGAAGTTGATGAGCGTTGGAGAACGACCCCGATTCCGGCAGATTCTGCTCTGGCCGAGGTAGGGGCAACCCCTTCCGGTAGCCACAGTGCTGTTTGACAATAGCAAGCCACTACAGTCCGTGCCCTCCAGAAGGAGTCCCAGACGAAAAACCCCAAAAGGGTAAAAAAACTCCAACAGGAACTCCCTGAAACAGAAGGAGGACACAAGGACGTTAGAACTGAAGATCCGAGAGTACAGGAAAACTGGAGATGAAGACAGGTCAGGAATAACTGGATCCACAAGAGGAAACCAGCCGGAGCGTGACTACCACCAAAGGAGTGTTGCAACGCAATGAGCAAGAAGCTGAATTCCCCTTATATACCCCTAGACAGGAAGTAGGAAACAGGAAGTAGAAACACCACCATCTTGGATTGGGGAAGAGAGTATAACAATGAATAAAGAACATGCGTCCAAACAAAGAGAAACAATGCATGCTGGGAAGAGAGGAAGTGAGCAGCATGCTGGGAAAGAGAAGGATATGTATAAAAGAGAATCGTGTGCAAACATCCGGCTTTTGCTTGTATGGCCGGTAAGTGGTGGAAAAGAGGGTTTCCTAATATGCCAGAATGTTAAGCGCACTAAATGCGCCATGCGCGGCAGGTTTGAGACCCAACTCGGGGTCTCATCTCCTGCCGCATCTGCCCTTGCGGCAGAAACGAAAGAAGGGGGCGCGGCGAGTGCCGCGACCCCTGGCCGGACTCGCAGCTTCCCCCGTGGCCCGCCTTCGTGCTTGCGGCCGCCGCGGCGTGACAGTAGGACCCCCTCGAGGCCCCAGGTTTGTGAGGGAAAAGCCGAAAAAAGCGACGGGCCAAAAGAGGGGCATGAACCGAATGGGCTTCCTCCCAGGAACAGTCACTCATAGGGTAGCCCTTCCAATGAATAAAGTATTGGAGGCGGCCATGGAAAAACCGAGAGTCACAGATCTCCTGGACCTCGTACTCAGGCACATTATCAATCAACAGAGGGGGAGGACAGGAGAATTTTCTGTGAAAAGGATCAGGAAGGTAAGGTTTGAGTTGAGAGACATGGAATACAGGGTGTATCTTCCATGTCTGGGGCAGGCGAAGACGCACAGACACTGGGTTAATCTTTTTGAGAATCAGGAAGGGACCATAATAACAGGGTTTAAATTTGTTCTGAGTAAGACGGAGAGGCAGAAATCTAGAGGAAAGCCAAACTTTATCATGGACCTGATAGTGAGGAGCCTCACAACGTCTCTTATCAGCCATCATTTTCATGTGTGACTTAGTGGCCACAAGGTTTGAATGGATAACACGTTGGACACCCCGTAGCTGTCGAACATAAGAGGAGATGGCAGGAAGATTGGAGGTATCTTTCAGGGGAGTCAGGAAGGCCTTAGGATGGAAACCGTAAGAGCCATAGAAAGGGGAGACTTTCGAGGCACTGTGTATGGAGTTGTTGTAGGAGAATTCTGCAAGTGGTAAATAGGTAGACCAATTACTCTGCATAGCATTGCAGAAGCTACGTAAATATTGTTTGAGGCCTTGATTGAGTCGTTCCGTTTGTCCGTTAGTTTGAGGATGGAACCCTGATGATAAGGCCACTTTGATTCCCAAGGTCTTACAGAATTGTTTCCAGAATCGGGAGATATATTGAGGACCCCTATCCGATATAATGACCTGAGGTAATCCATGAAGTCGAAAGATTTCTTGTGTAAAGACTTGGCTTATTTCTTTTGCCGTTGGTAACTTTCTTAAGGCCCTGAAGTGAGCCATTTTAGTGAAGGAGTCCACGGTTACCATAATTACTTGATTTCCCATTGAAGAGGGTAAAGAGCACATGAAATCCGTGGAGATAGTGTGCCATGGACCTGGGGGAACTGGTAGTGGGCGAAGTAATCCTACTGGTTTAGTACGAGGTGTCTTGGCTTGAGCACATATAGGACAGGATGATACATAATCTTCAGTATCTGTCTTGAGAGTTGGCCACCAGAAGGAGCGAAGCAGAAGTTCTTGGGTAGCTTTCATTCCTCGATGACCTGCGATAGGGGAATCATGGCACATACGTAAGGCTTCAGTCTGTCCTAGCTTAGTGGGTAAGAACAGGGCCTTATCATGATAATAATACCCTTGATCTATATGAAGTTGCGGACGCAACTTATTCAGCTCTGTATCTTCTAGACGGGAATATTCGGACTTAACTTGGTCTAAAAAAGTCTGTACTAAACCAATGATCTTGTTATTGTCAAATAGGTTCTGTACAGGAGAATCGCTACACTCAGGGTAACGTCGGGACAAGGCATCCGCCAGGATGTTCTGAGAACCAGGGAAGTATGTGATATAAAAGTCATATTGGCTGAAAAAGAAAGCCCATCGAACCTGCAGGCTATTCTGACACTGAAAGTTTCTCAAGCATTGTAGATTTCTGTGATCTGTCCGGGCTTCAAAGGGTTCTTTCGAGCCCATCAGAAAGTGTCTCCATTCTGTGCACGGGGTCTTTAAGGCGAGTAATTCACGTTCTAGCATGGAATAGTTCAGTTCAGAATCAGATAAAATGTGTGACAGGTAGAATACAGGGTGCTCTAAATCATCATCGTCTTGTTTTTTCAGTAAGGCAGCCCCAATGGCTCTTTCGGATGCGTCTGCGACAACAATGAATTGTTTGCTGGTGTCTGGGTGTCGTAGAATGGGAGCTAGAATGAAGGCTTTCTTTAAGTCTTGCAAGGCTAACTCTGCGTCTTGTGTCCAACAAAAGTCCTTCTTTAGATGGGTTTGAGTAATGTAGCTGGTTCTCTGGGCAAAGTCTGCTATAAATTGTCGATAGAAATTGGCTAATCCCAAAAAACACTGAGTCTCCTTGATGGAAGAGGGAGATGGCCAATCCAATATAGCTTGCACCTTGTCTGAATCCATGGCGACCCCAGTTTGGTTAATGCAATATCCCAAGTATTTTACCTCTGTCTGATCAAACTTGCACTTTTCGGGTTTGCAAAATAAATGGTGTTGTCGGAGTCTCTCTAGAACTTGGCGAACATGCTTAGAGTGTTCCTCTGGGTGGACAGAAAATATTAAAATGTCGTCGAGATAAACCACCACTGTTTGTTGCAGAAGATCGGAAAAAATAGAATCCATGAACCTTTGAAAAATGGAAGGGGCATTGGTGAGTCCGAATGGCATTACTCGATATTCGTAGTGACCGAAGGGTGTTCTAAAAGCGGTCTTCCACTCATCACCTTCTTTGATCCTTAAAAGATGGTATGCTCCTCTGAGATCCAGCTTGGTGAATCTCTTTGCCCCTCTGACTGCTTCTAGGATGTCCTTAATAAGGGGTAACGGGTACCGATCCTTAATAGTGATCTTGTTTAATCCTCTGAAATCAATACAGGGACGCAAATCTTTCGTCTTCTTAGGCACAAAGAAAAGAGGAGCCCCTGCAGTTGAAGAGGAGGGAGCAATCAATCCGTTCTGTATGTTCTCATCAAGGTATTCCTTAAGAATCTGCTTCTCAGGTTCTGTTAGAGAGCACATTTGCCCAAAAGGAACCACTGTATCTGGTTCTAAAGGAATGGCGCAATCGTATTCTCTATGGGGTGGCAGTTCAGGTCTTTCTGGCTTCTGGAATACATTGGCATATTCATGATAATGCCTGGGTACTCCCTGTAGGACGTTAATAGAGCATCCCACCTTAGGGGGTGCTGCTAAGAGACCTTTTGGGGACCAATAATCCCCTGCTAGGTAGCAGTGGTGTTGGCAGAAGTGAGAGGATAAAGAAATAGTTCTTGTTTCCCAGTTGATGTAAGGGTTGTGCCGTGTGAGCCATGGAATTCCCAGGATCATGACGTGGTGTGGCGATGAAATTAAATCAAACAAAATATTTTCTTGGTGTTTCCCAAACAGAAAGTAGGGGTGGTATACTGTACGGGTCCTGAGGCCAAGAGTGACCCATCCACCGTGTGGACTTGTTCTGGTACTTCCTTAGGTATTTGTGCTATCTGTCGTTCTTTGGCCCATGCTTCATCTAAATAGATGCCACTGGCTCCGCAGTCCAATAAGGCCAGGGTTCTTTCTTCCGACCATCAGTTAGGTGAAGGATAACTGGTAAAAGAAAAAGAGCAGTTCCTTCCTCCCTGGAAGAACAAATGGAAGGTATTTCACTATATCCCGTCCTCACCCTTCTTATGAGGACGGGAGTTGGCTTTTCCCAAAGGCTTGGCTGGACGAACGGGACATGTGCGAATTAGGTGACCAGCTGCACCACAATACAGACAAAGTCCCTTCCTTCGTCTGTGTTCTCTTTCACTAGCTGATAAAGGTCCTCGAGCCGTATCAATTTGCATCGGCTCTTCCTCGGTAGCCCCCTTAGGTTCAGGACGGACTTCTTCGGTACGATGAGGGAAGGTGCGAGACGTCACTGAGTGTGATGGCAAACGACTCTTCTTTTTCTCCATTCTTCGCTCATTCAACCGATATTCTATCGTCAGGGTCTGATCCATCAATCCTTTAAGGTTCTATATTCTAGAAGAGTGCACCAGTTCATCCTTAATGTCCTCTCTGAGACCCCTGCGGAACAGTGTCACCAAGGTACGTTCCACCCAGGATGTTTCTGCTGCTAATTGTCTGAAACGGGTGATGTATTGTAATGCATCTTGATTTCCTTGTTGGATATCGCAGAGAGCTTCTTCTGCTGACGCCTCGAGTCCAGGGCGTTCAAACATCTGTTTAAAGGTAGTGACAAAGTTGGAATAATTAGACAGGCAGGGGTCATTTCTTGTCACTAAAGGAGTGGCCCACGTCAAGGCTGGCCCAGATAAAGCGCTAATCAAATACCCCACCTTGGTCTTGTCTTGCGCAAATTGTGAGGGGCGAAATGCAAAATAAACCGTCAAGGCATCCAGGAATTCTCTCAATTTGTTAGGATCCCCGGAGAAACGAGGTGTAGTGGCAGATACTGAGGGGACATCAGTGGTCCTGGATGCAAAGGCTTGTCGATAGACGGTGTTTTCAGTTCGTAGCTGTTGGAGGTCTTGAGCCTGTTGTTGTATAGTCATGAGCAGGGTCTGGCTGGTGGGTTCCGTATTTGCCACTGGATTATCCATGGTTTCGGACTGCAACTGGATTTTTGGGCGTTGCAATCTGTCACGGTTTTCACTGGATTTACCGTCGAAGTTGATGAGGGTTGGGGAACGACCCCGATTCCGGCAGGTTCTGTTCTGGCCGAGGTAGGGGCGACCCCTTCAGGTAGCCATGGTGCTGTTTGACAATAGCAAACCACTACAGTCCGTGCCCTTCAGAAGGAGTCCCAGAGGAAAAACCCCAAAAGGGTAAAAAACCTCCAACAGGAACTCCCTGAAACAGAAGGAGGACACAAGGACGTTAGAACTGAAGATCCGAGAGTACAGGAAAACTGGAGACAAAGACAGGTCAGGAATAACTGGATCCACAAGAGGAAACCAGCCGGAGCGTGACTACCACCAAAGGAGTGTTGCAACGCAATGAGCAAGAAGCTGAATTCCCCTTATATACCCCTAGACAGGAAGTAGGAAACAGGAAGTAGAAACACCACTATCTTGGATTGGGGAAGAGAGTATAACAATGAATAAAGAACATGTGTCCAAACAAAGAGAAAC
The DNA here is from genome assembly GCF_031143425.1 of Pleurodeles waltl. Taxonomy (NCBI): domain Eukaryota; kingdom Metazoa; phylum Chordata; class Amphibia; order Caudata; family Salamandridae; genus Pleurodeles; species Pleurodeles waltl. The sequence continues at coordinate 27,724,055 of NC_090444.1, forward strand.
AATGCATGCTGGGAAGAGTGGAAGTGAGCAGCATGCTGGGAAAGAGAAGGACATGTATAAAAGAGAATCGTGTGCAAACATCCGGCTTTTGCTTGTATGGCCGGTAAGTGGTGGAAAAGAGGGTTTCCTAATATGCCAGAATTTTAAGCGCACTAAATGCGCGGCAGGTTTGAGACCCAACTCGGGGTATCATCTCCTGCCGCGTCTGTCCTTGCGGCAGAAACGAAAGAAGGGGGCCCGTGCTTGCGGCCGCCGCGGCGTGACAATGATAGATCAACAGTAAACAAAACGGAAAAGCTACATTACATAAAACCATAATATATACACAATATCAGAAACCTCAGACATTCACAGTGCCTTAAAAAAATACCCCAGTGCCTCTCTTAAAGTAAGCAGACATATATAAGTGTATCTGCACGTGCCTTTTTTACTGCTGGTTATATAAATGCTTTGGAGTATTAAATGCACGATAAAATTGTCTGTCTTTCTCAGTCAATGTTTAGATCACAGCATACGTGTTCCAGAAATACGATTAGAAGTTCCTTGCTAACTACTAAAGTCTATGTACTGCTCTGTTAAAAGCTGTAATTGTGCAACAGTCAATGTCCAAACGTGAGAAAAACATTACCAAATCACTTAACCGCATTGCAGCAGACTTCATGAAATACCTACATCATCTCAAACACTTGACAAGATTCTAGTAAAACATACACTTCCATTTATAAAGTGTTCTGTCGGAATAATACCCTGCTCAGTAACACAACAAAAACTGCACCTGCATTACTACCTGTCACCATTCCGACAAATAGCATTCCACTGCATGACACATTCTGTCAGTACTATACCACAAACAGAGTCACTGGTAGAAAATCTAAGATTCATACAACAGATATTATACCATAAAAAGTACAATGCTACCACACATGTAAATCATTAGAACTTTAAGGAACACATCAGGTAATCACCCCACATACACACCTGTTACTCTTCAATCATCTATTAAGTTTAATTACATTTGCTATATTTGTTAGAATCTGCTTTATTATTTTAAAACAATATTTTTTATTCACTTCCAAATACAATTTACATACCTGAAAAATATTTATATTCCAGATTTCTTCTTCTTATCTCTTGTCTGATAGTTTGAATATTCTCAGCGACTGAGAAAAATAAGCATAAGAAAGGGTCAATACTCTTCCACTTAGCAACCATGAATGGCAACCTATGCACTTTGCACTGTGTCATGATGCACACTACAGCACATACAAGCAGACCTTTCATTTTTTTCTTTTGCAAGACAAGTTCTGAATGGCTACTAACCGTTTCATGTAGTTTTCTAAAGAAGCTCTATATGGTAGGCTTCCTTTTTGTGATTGCGGTTTAACCACGATTATCGGGAATACGTCGCAAAACAAATGTGTGTCATAAAACACATTGGGCCTGATTACAACTTTGGCGGAGGGGGTTAATCCGTCCCAAATGTGACAGATATCCCGCCCCCCCCTATTACGAGTCTATTATATCCTATGGAACTCGTAATACGGTGGGCGTCTGGATGTCAATCTTCTCGGTAGCTGAAGAGTTTGTGCCAGGATCAGAGAAGCTGTCAGTAGAATGATGTGCTCCCCTGGAAGGCCATGACCAAAAGTGTAAACTTAGACAAAGTAAAGTTGGACTTTTGGTCTAACTTTACACTTTTGGTCCAAACTTAGACCAAAATGTAAACTAAGACCAAAAGTCTATCTTTAAAACCAGTAAAGTTAAGCTTTTGGTCTAAACATACAATTTTGGTCTAAACTTAGGGGAAGATTTAGAAGCCCCTGTCGCCTCCTTACATCACACTAGTGCCATTTGTTTTACCCTAATGTGGCCCAAATGAGGCCAGAATCGCCACGCCATATTTACAAAGTGGCACTATGCATGCATTGTGCCACTTTGTAATCGTTTGTGCTACATAATGCCTGTGCCAGCCATAATGTATGTAAAGGTGGTGTTCCCCTGTGGGGCGGAAGCTGAAAAAAAGGTACAAAGAAGCAGAGCAGGTGTTAAATGGAGGCACACCATTGATTACAATGGGCCTTAGTGAGCTTTGCTGGATTAGCGTCAACATTTTTTATGCTAATGCTGCAAAGCTGCGAATTAGCGTAAAAAATTCTGACTCTAGTCCCTCTAACTACTGCCATGGTGCACCTTACTTTAAATATGGTGCACACATGGTGGCATTAGGGGTGTTCTAAGGGGTGCAAGGAAAGTGGTGCTGCACTATGTGCAGGACCACTTTTCTTAAATATGCCCCTGTGTTTAGACCTAACGTCTAACTTTACCAAAAATCTAAACTTAGACCAAAAGTCTAAGTTAACTACAAATAAAGTTAGACCTAAGTTTATACTTTTCATCTAAACTTAGACCAAAAGTCTAAACTTAGACCAAATGTCTAACTTTACTGCGAGCAAAGTTAGACTTTTTGGGCCCTATATTTAGACCAAAAGTCTAACTTTAGACCTGAAGTCTAACTTTAGACCTGAACTCTAAGTTTAGACTTCAGGTGTAAAGTTAGACTTCAAGTCTAAACTTAGACTTCAGATCTAAGTTTACCTTTGTGAATTGGGCCATTAGACTTCGGATGTAAACTTGACCTTCAGGCGTAAAGTTAGGCTTCAGCTGTAAAGCTGGACTTCAGGTATAAACTTAGAACTGTTGGTCTAACTTTACCTTTGTGGTTACCTTTGTGGATCAGGCCCTCATACTCTTATTTAGAGTTCATCAGACAGGGCACTCTACCACAAAACAAGGTAGAGAGCTCTGGCTGAGAAACAGGTGGTCTGCCTGCTCTGTTTAGAGTCAGGCAGACAGTTTTCACCAACAATCCCCCATGTGCCTCTTCTAGTGGATGCCTTACACTGTTTGTCTGATAAAGTCAGGCCTTTCAGTGTAAGCACTATGAACAATCCACCCAATTCAGAGCAGAAAGTCTGATGCACTGCTTTTCTTGTTCACAGCCACCAAGGAAAGCCTTGCGGGCCCAAACAGTAAAAAGAGAAAATGACCCCTACATCATGAGAAAATTCCCATGGTGGGTGCATGGTCATTAGTATTTTGTTTCACAAAAACATACTCTTACTTGTAAATCAAAAATGTTACTGACCGGTGCTATGTAACATGGCAAATCTCTAAAAATGGCTGGAAGTAGGCCATCAGGGAGGCAAAGGAAAATAACTTTCCCCATTCTGGTGCCTTCCAAATTCTAAATGATGCCTTACGTTTGCCTTTTAGTGCATTCATTAATGCACTTTGCCTTTTAATGCATTACTTCATCTTTAGTTGATTTCTGCTAAATGTATTTTTTCACTGCAGAACCCAAAGACGGAGCCTATGGACAGCAGAAATGAAACCCATTTGACTGAATTCATACTTGTAGGATTTTCTTGTCTCCCACAAACAAAAGTTGTGTTGTTTGTGGGATTTCTGACAGTTTATTTGGTCAGTCTCACGGCAAACAGTCTTTTCATCTTAGTTACTCTCATAGATGCTCACCTTCACTCGCCAATGTACTTCTTTCTATGTAATCTATCCTTTCTGGATATTTGTTATTCATCAGTCAACACTCCCACAGTCATTGGAGGCCTCCTTGTTCAGAGGATGGTCATCACTTTTTCACAATGTATGACCCAAATGTACATCTCCCTCTCCTTGGGCCAAGCTGAATGCTTCCTACTGGCTGTGATGGCGTGGGATCGCTACGTTGCTATCTGCAACCCCTTTCACTATCAACGGGTTATGAACAATCAAGTCTGTGTGAGGCTCGCTATTATCACGTGGGCTGGTGGATTTATTATTGCACTCTCATCTGTGGTCGTTCTTCCAGTGACACATTTTTGTGGACATAACATCATTGACCACACAGTCTGTGAGGTGGAAGCTGTTTCACGACTGACCTGCATGGATGGACAATATTCTGATATTTCAACTCCTCTTTTTGCTTTTTTAGTTCTTGTGATTCCACTTTCAATAATTCTTTTCACTTACCTTCGGGTCATCTCCACCATCCTGAGAATGCCGAAAGCAGATAGAAGACACAGAACGTTTACTACCTGTGGATCTCACCTAGTGGTTGTTACTCTCTTCTATGGAACAGCCATGGGGATTTACCTGATGCCAAAATCTACTGTCTCATCCAAGAAGCACAAGTCAATTTCTTTATTTTATGGGGTGGTTGTTCCTGCACTTAACCCTTTAATTTACACTCTTAGGAACAAAGAAGTTAAGGGGGCAGTAAAAAAGCTTTATACTTTTACTCCAAAGATTATTATCACAAGTTGCCACTAGGAGTAGGCAAATGATTCCACTCAATTGCAAATGTCTATTTTTGGATTTATTCCTTGCACAATCCTATTTACCCCTAGTTGATGCTTTAGGGCCTAATCACAAATGTCAACACCTCCCGATTTGGTTGCAAATTAGAGCTTATACCTGATTCAGGATCAAAAGGCTTATGGTAATTGTCAACCTGCTGATCTTTGACCCCAAGTGACAACCTAGAAAAATTTGAGTAGGTAAGGACCACACATTTGAAGGTTGCTCACCTCAGAAGGAGGAAAATGTGCTGTTACAACATTGTTTTTCCTCATGCTATGAAGTGAGCTTCACTCTAGCTCCTTTTTCAGGCCTTAACAGGGGACAACTTTAGCTGATACATATAACAATATTTGCGTAAAAAGCAAAGGTTAATGTGAAGTTATAGATAGTTTTTTCTCTTAATGCAATACCATAATCTATGTCAGAAACCCTCTGAGTGCAGTTATGTTTTCAAAGCAAAACATAAACCTCACTGTATTTTGCAACTTATGGTTCAGTAAACTGACATTAATTTGGGTACTATGTCATGCATTGTCATGCAATGTTTATTACCTCACATACTACATCACTCATGATGTTCTGATGACCTCAATGAATATCAGAGATAACTATAAATCACCTCTTTTCCAAGCATTGCTTGCACCTTTCATGGAACTCATAGCACTTATGACATCACTTATATTTCAAGTCAAATCATTTGTGAGAATATAGTGCATGGTAGAGTGGTGAGTTATAGTCACACTTGTGTGATTGTTGAGCTGAAAACAGTTTGTATGGAGGCGCACTAATTATAACAATGTGAAGGGTGTACCTACATTTAAATTATTGTTTAACTAACGTTTTTCAAGTTTAAGTTTGGTTTGTTTAGAAAGAAGAAGTAAAGTTCTAGTAATTTGAAGGTGGTGCATATATTAGCAATATAAAATATAGCTATAACTTTATATGTTTTTAATGTTTGTGTAGTCTAAGTTTGGTTTGTATCGAAAGAATAAATAAAGTTTTCAATTTATAACTATATCTATGTTGTAGCCTTTATTTTTTTAATTGAAATTTACGTATATCATTAGGAATTACAATTATATCGTACCTTAAAACCAACCTTAGAAATTAACTGAAAAATTCAAAGGTGAAAGAAAGGTTCTAGTAGTGGAAACACAATATTGTAAACTAAAAAAAACACTGTAATTCAGCGGTTATAGTTATCTCTAGTAACAACAACTTGTGTCCTAAAGTAACTAGAATCCCTGCTCCTGCCACACACAGTCTTTTCATCAATGTTGTTATTTCAGATGTAATCGTCATGTCATTAAAATGTCATAGATGATGCCCGGCGTGATGCAATTCCTGGAGTTATTAGATTAGAAGTGCATGTCAAGGGCCCTTGGTTTTTTATATAATGTCACTTTCATCTTTGTGTTTTTCAGTGAACTTCTAGGTTTTTTTCAACTGCAAAGTAATATTTTATTATCATATAAAACATCTTTTATGGCCAAGTCCAACCTCTAATTAGCTGCCAACGACATAGCCCTCTGTCATCCACAGTGTTCATTTGGTCTCACATGTCCTAGCCACACTCACGCAGACTTACTGACTTGTTTAAAATGAGGAGCTGTATGCATAAATATCCATATATATTCCCTGAAAAAAGAAAGATTAAAAGTAACAGTATGATTAGGTGTTGAAATAAGTTACAAACCAGCACTGAAAAAAAAAAAAAAAACTGAAATTTATCAGTTATAGTTAAATGACGTAACTATTACTTGTGTGTGTTAAATGATATAGCTGATGACATCAATGATGACATCTTAAACCACATCATTATTCACACCCCTGATGACATCATACAATGAATTGAAAAGGTTGCTGTACACTTTTCGTACTGGACGGTTTTCAGTGATCTACACCTCGACCCATTTTTCCATCACAGGCTGTCATGGGTGTAACCTTCTGTAAAATGCAGAACTTGGAGTATATCTGGGAACGCACCCTCATTTTGAAGGGATAATGCTTTTTATACTGCTGTTTCTGGTATTGTGGTTACATGTATTTACGCGGTATTGGGTTGTTGAGGGGAAAGGGACAGTTACGGCAGCTGTAATGAGTATGCCAATCAGTGGAGATGCTGAATATAAACCTGCACCTTTTGACAGCCAGAAGCCTCAATGAGACTATACACTACGATTTGCTGTTGAGCGGTGGAGGACAGTAATTCCACATAGACCTGCTGTGGTAAGCACAGTGGAAGAGATGTGGTCAACTAATTAATGATCACACAAGCAGAAAATTCCAGAGAAAACTGGCATACATGGTAACTGTAAGGTCTATCAGTGACTAATGGAGGCATTGTTTGAGAAGCTAGAGGGTAGGTTGGTGGCAATATATTTCCATGAAGTGACTCAGAGCTGGTGGGAGAGTGTGCTCCACAACCCACAGAACAATAATTCAGAATTGTTTCTCATTACAGCTTTATTTGACCATTAGGAAGGTGCATTTTCATTGGAGAAATAAACTCATTCACCCACTAAGATGACACACAACTAGAAAACCTGGGCGCCACTTGAAATTTGGTCAGTCATGGGTATATAGTAATAGTGCGCAAATTGGTGGAAGCTGGTGGATCTTGGAAGTTTACTGAAGCGTCGTCGGTGTCGAACCTGCAGCGACCATATTGTAGTGGTGGAAATCCTGTAGGAAGAGAACGGTGAGAAACTGTGAGTATGTTCAGAAACTCATTGGTGACATGTACTCTTGGTAAATCATACTGTGCATATTGAGCAGAATACACTGGTGATGTGCCTATAGGATGACGTTGGGTCTTTGGTGACATGCACACCTGGAAACTAATAGTACGCATATTCTACTTAATAAATCGGTGATGTGCTTTCTGGATGACTTTGGGATTTTGAAAAATAGAAAGGAAGAAAAAATTAATTTGGCAGGCTATGTAGTTTGTAGAGTATATGGTCTAATTTAAACGTAATGGTTTAGAATCCTGAAGAGTGAAAGAAAAAACAAAATAAGAGATATTTGGATGAGAGGAAGAGGTGCCAGAATTGGCAATTAAAGTAGGTGATAGTGTGCACTGAATGTTCCTTGTGGACAAGAATGGGGTGCACACTTCTCTCATGTTCTAAGAGGTATTGAAGCGTAGAAGAATGCAGTGAGATTGGATGATGGGTGGATTTGGGACCAAAACTGACTAGTGGAAGCGAGAGATTTATTGGCTGGAAAACAAAATACATTTTTACCTATTAATGTTCAGGATTCTGAAAAGTGTATTGGATTTTTTACTACCAATGAAGACTTACAAAGTGATGATGAAATAAGAAGGATGAGCTCAAGAGTTTGCAAACAACCATCTAATTTGCAGTATTCTGTTAATTAATGCTATGTGATTGTAATTACATATGTATATGTCTATAAAATTATCCTTATGGTATGTTTCTTTCAGTCTAGACAGTATGTATAAGATAATTTTAAAGATGCAAGTTGACACTTTAAGAAAGTTAAATAATTGATACCATTATGGTGTTAAATGTGTTTTTTCATATTTGAATGTTTACAGTTAAGAAAGTGAGAATTGTGGTTTTGTGGGATATGTAATGCTAGAGAATGTGATGGGGGTTCTAGAATGTTGAGGGGAAAGGGAATGTTACAGCACTTGTGATAGGGATGTAAACCTATGGAGATGCTGAAGAATACCTCATACCCTATTACAGTCTGAGGCCTCCTTTTTCTATGACTCCACGCCACAGTATCCAGGTGCTTAAGAAACAAAGGGCCTGATTTAAATTTTGGCGGATGAGTTGCTCTATTATAACAAGAATAGATATTCGGTCCGCTGAAATATGAATCCTGTAGGAAATAATGGGATTTATATTACGGAAGACAGGAAATCTGTCACCTTTGTGACGAGTAACCCATCTATCTAAATCAGGCCCAAAGTGTCTCTGTGGACCAGAGGTCTTCAAAGGGGAGCCCCCTCTGGGGGACGTCTGTGGATGTAGTCTTCAGGTCGGGGTCAAATGCCTTTGTAAATACTCGAATAAGAAAATGTCCTGAAAATGCAACTTTGTTTAATTGTCATATTTCCAGGCTGCCTTTATTTTCATGTAGGACTCTAGTGCTTACAAACATTGTGAGAACTGTAATCTGTGCCATGGTGGCAGGGTTAAAGATTAAATATTCAGTCTCTTTTTTGGTTTTTCAACTTCAGTTAACTGCATCTGAAAAACACAAAACCTTCAAATGGAAAAAAAATGCAAGTTAAACTAATCACTGGGGCATGCAGACGTTTTCATTATCAACTCTCAATTAACTAATTTGACCAGTACAGATGTCTATGTGGGTGTTCAAAGAGCAAAGAACTGAATCCTGATTGGTGCAATGTGGAAAAGTGACTTGTGTATTTATAGTGCTGCGAGGTCCCACCCTGAAAAAAAGCACTGTGAATATGTAAGTCATTATTTTAAAACTGTATTGCACACAATATGATGTAGGCTGCAACAAATTTATTTAGTGTTAAAAATATATATTTTAGTAATGGGTGGATTGTACATAGTACTAACCTAATGTCCATCAAAAGTTCTCATTCGAGATCTTAGCTGACCTTACCCTTGCATTTATTCCTAAAAAGAATAAACCTTTGTTACCATAAAAATTCAAATGATTCTATTGATTAGTGACTGCCTCTCTAGCAGCCTTTGCATTTGGTGATTAACCAAACGCACACATTTTTATTTCTTGCAGGTAGAAGGCACCCTGGTGAGAATACCTCCTTGCTTAACTCTCTGTCCGTTCTTGAGCGTTACAGCAGATACAATTCCCAAGCCTTATTCCATGCTCTCTCACTTCACTTTCATCCTAAGGCACCTCAAGGTCTGCATTAACTACTGAGGGACAGTTGTTTTTCATCAAATATATGGGAACTGCTTTTGTAAAATTAAAAAAGTATGGCACGTCAGTCCCCATAGATCCTGTCCACTTTGGCCTCTGCCCAGATGTCCTTTCTGGTGAGTCTGAACATCTGGACTCTTGAGGCCTCAGAGTAATGTACCAAGAGAAGGAGGAAAAGAGCAAGACCTATGTACCGCATCAGAGATCGCCCAGAGGAGGGGGCAGCTTGATCAGATGGACGCCCTGAGAAAGGTAAGGAGATATTGGGTCTCATTTTTTTCAATAACTGAGGTTAATGCAGAAGGTATGAGAGGTATGAGGAGTGTGAGAGGCTATGGCACTGAAATCATGGCTGTAATATTAGCAAAATGTGGCAGGAACCATTGTTATTGCTTGCTCTCAGGCCCATGGCATCTCTCCTGCACAAGGAACTAAGCCAAAGCAACAGTGGGATAACATGTTGGGATTTCCCCCCGCTGTTTTACACAAAGGAGCCTGCTTGGGATAAAATGTTGGGATTTTCCCCCCTGTTTTACACAAAGGAGCCTGCTTGGGATAAAATGTTGGGATTTCCCCCCGCTGTTTTACACAAAGGAGCCTGCCTGGGGCCTCAGACCTGGGGGTAATGGCCCAATGGGAAGGACAGAGGAAATATCCTGATCAGAGGGTGAATGTCTCTCTTGTTCTGACACTGGGGGAAAGCCTGTTTTATGGCCAGGTATAGTGGGAGGGGGTGAAAGAAGTGGAGGAGACAGCTTGTACTCGGGCTGCAGCTATCGTTGGTGCAGCAGGTGCAGCTGCATTGGAGCCCAAGAGAGTGACAAGACACTGTACCCCAATAATGAAAACTAGCATTTTCCAGTCAATTTCTGTTTTTGTTCCTTATATTTTCTCTTTCATAACTCTCACATTTAAAATTTTCAGCTATAGAAACAGTCCCCAAGAAGTTATCTCTTAAGCCCCACCCCTCATGAGATTATGTTGTAAAACTTTAGGGGAGGTAGGCCCAACTTCAAACCATTTTACTTATGAAGGCTCAGAGCAAAAACATTTGCAGCTCTCAGGTGTAAGTGTAGATATCAATACAATCAGTCATTTATTATACTTTAAACACTGTTCAAAATAGTGTTAGTTCATTTTCACCTTAATGAGATATACCGGTTAAATACCTACATTGATGTGAAATTTTAGGACAGCAGCTTCACATCTATGCATTTTACACTGATCAGGAATGTTTATGAAAATACTTTAGACATAGGGCCTGAGTTAAGGTTTTAGCGGAGGGGGTTCAACGTTCAAAAAGTACTTTATTTGATGTTTTGGTTATCAACCAAAAAAGTTAATCATAAAACATCTTCAGCACATATGAATAGAACGTCAAAAGAAATAGCACAGACACAAAAGGGTTTTAAAAAACAACCAATTAAAAAACATTGATCTAACATGGCATGCAAGCAACATGTGTAATTTTTAACTAAAAATGGCTCTACAAAATCCCCCTGGTGGCTTGGCTTCCACAATGTAGGACGTGTACCCATTACACCCACCGTGCTGACAGCCCAAGTTTCCTGGAGCAGGCATCAAAGTTGCTGATATAACTTAGCCACTCAGAATCAACTAATTTTTCCTTGATCCCATTCCAGGAAATTAGAGAAATGCTAGTTTGGTTACCCACGGTCCCAGTACATTTAAACCCTTTCTTAACCTGAGTTCCAGTGTCAGTGCTGCAATTCAGGGCACTGTCAATGTTATTATAAATAGGGAGGGTCAGAGAATGATCTTTATCAGGCAGCGGAAGACCATTGTTGAGAAGCAAATGCTTATCAGAAACCCAGTTGTTTATCATATCGAGAGCAACCTGCTGTAGCAGTGAATCAATGTCATCTAAACAGAGCACCCCATCCCTGTGTCTTTTGATAGTGGATGTTCACATGTTTTTAAAAGGGTCATCGGGTCAGTTCTCTCTGGCCTGATAGTGGGAGGAGATATCTTCAGCCTAATTCTGGTCACAGAGTTACCAGGAAGATGACAAGACTGAAGTTAGAAGCTTATGAGGTTCTCACCCAGGCCCTCACTCGTCAATGTAACACATATAGACAAGAGATGTTGGGTCGTTCAGACTACAGCATTTGGCGTGCTCGGTGTCAGACCTAACCATGGAAGGGCAGTTGTGCATGGTCCTAAGCCAGTGCACTACCTGTGTCTTCCTGAGCTCCAGAGGGTGCATTAAACATGTAAATTACCAGTCTGAGGTTAGAACCTTGCCTAAAGTGTATTTGATTAGTGTGAGTCATATTGCAACCCCTAGAAGGGGAAATTATATTTGGGAGCGTAGTGGGCCTAGGAATAGGTAAAACAACAGATGGCTTCTTGAACTGGAAGCTAGGAGTGGTTTTCAAAAGCAAATGCTGTGAAAAGGTGGCGCCTGGGATTAATCATTGACAAGGCTTGTGGGCCCAAATGAGGATGGCGGTTAAGAGCAGTGTGGGCAGTGCCAGATCCTCGATTAAGCTGGTCAACTGTGGGCTTCATGGTAGAAGGTTTTGCCCAAACGTGTAGCCCATCTGTGGTTCCGGTAAATATTTGCCAGCTACACAGGCGCAGCAGCATTTATTAGTTTGAATCTTAGCAATTTGAGATGACAAAGAGATAAGCAAACTTCTTAAATTGTTCAATTTATCATGATTGGAAAATAAGTCATTGCTATCATTGACTTCCTGGGTTTTGAGAGAGAGAACCTCATTTGGAATGGAGTCCTCCTCATGGGGGATCTATGCACATCCTTAGTGTTAGGCTCAACTTCTGCTAAACATCAAAATATATTTAAGTAAGGAACTTTGGATAAAACAGTAATTTTGTGAGACAGCGGAAGTAGTCACTTGGATGTCTTGTCACCTAGAAGACCTGGACAACAACTCCCCATTGAGCCAACTTCTGAATCACAGCTACCAGACCAAACTGCCCTGCTTTAAACAACACAATCAATGTTGCTATCAGTCATGCACAAAATCGCTGCTCTGCGGGCATGTCAACATCAGGACAGTGTGCGCTCTACGGGCGACAAAAATGCAAAAACCCAGCCTTTATGCAAGAGCATAATTCATGCATTGTGTTTATATGCAGTATGTTAACCTTTTGCATTGCAGAGTTTAACCTTAAAAAGCACTATTAATGATGTTTGCAATAACTATTCATTTGCAAGGTATTGCTTCAGGCTCACTGAGTGTGTTAGGGTGTGGTCCCTTTCTAGGACCTTCTAGAAACTTTCCCTGCAGCATGACTGGGTGTGGTTTGTGGGCTGGGCTTGACTCTATATAAGGGAGCCAGCCTAGCTCCACGTTCTCACTATTCAGAGGTCCCGGTGCAGAGCAGCAGCAACTTCCTGAGCTCCTGTTCCTGAGGCCTACACTGATATCTAGGCCTGCCCTCATTATATTGGTGATCCTTGAGCAGGGCGGTAAGGCGGAGGTCGGGCTGGGCCCCTGACCCCGTTCTCAAAGACATTCGAGTTTTGGGCCTAGTTGTGAAACTCTCTGTGTGCGTGAGTGTGATTTCATGGCATTTGCATATTCTTGTTCGAATCAGCAGAGTGCGCGATTCATTTCTAACATGTAAACCTTGGCATTCAGATCGGCAACAGTGTGCGCGATCATTTCATGGCATTTGCATATTCTTGTTCGAATCGGCAGAGTGTGCGATTCATTTCTAACATGTAAACCTTGGCATTCAGATCGGCAACAGTGTGCGCGATCATTTCATGGCATTTGCATATTCTTGTTCGAATCAGCAGAGTGCGCGATTCATTTCTAACATGTAAACCTTGGCATTCAGATCGGCAACAGTGTGCGCGATCATTTCATGGCATTTGCATATTCTTGTTCGAATCGGCAGAGTGTGCGATTCATTTCTAACATGTAAACCTTGGCATTCAGATCGGCAACAGTGTGCGCGATCATTTCATGGCATTGAAAACTTTGGTGTGCCGTGTTTGTTGAGGTGCACACATTTATCTGGAGCTTTTGGATTTCTTTGAAACGCTTAATTCAAAGTGCAACATTCTTTGTGCATATTAAGTTCCTGTTGTTTCCAGGGAATGTTCAGATAGCCTTTGTCCTCATGTAAAAATGCAATGTTTATTCTGAAACATTATTGATGAAGGTTCTTGTATTCTAGACAGTATGTGATATTTCCTGAAAAGCTCATATGAAACATTGCATTAACCCATTCTTGATTTTTCCAGGTACCTAGATTTCTTCAGGTCTAGTTATAGTCATTTCTCAGGTTATCTATGATTACAGTATAAGAACTCTTAGAACCATAGTCTAATGAAAGTCAATGTGATTATATCTTGACATTGTGATGTTTAACCTCTTGCTTCCTACAGGTCGCCTTCCCAGCTGTTCCCTACCTAATCCCATTTCCCCCCCACTTGGACTCTCTCAGGCTCTGTGGTATATCTATCAGAGCTTTGGAGCTGTCTAGTGGTGGACATGTTGGGAACGTGCGCAGGCCCGAGGATCTGGTCTCCCTGACGGGGCAGCAGGTTTAGGGAGGTTTGAGTTCTTCATAATAACATTCAGAAGTTTTACTGCAGGTGGTAGGAAAGGGGTCTGAGGTTTAAAATGGATTCCACTTCCTCAATCAGGTGGTCAATTCCAGCAAATATGGAACCATCAGTGTCATTAGCAGTGGCCCTACTACAGGAGACCACACTATCCCTAGAAGGCTTCCTCATTTTCTTAGCACTTGCTGGGCAGTTAGAAGTGTCCATAGCTCTCAGTTCCCCGTGGTGTGTAACCGCTGGAAAGGCTGGTATCAAGCAGAAGCCTGACGTGGGGAGAAACTTATTGTAACATTGGTGCCCAAAGCAACTCATAATAAGAAGATAGCAGCAACTGGTCAAAAAGAGGTCGATGGAAGAGAGGGGCCCCAGCCCAGTGCCTTCTAGGCAATGATAGGTGAAGACGGGCCACGTCTTGGCCCTGTCCATACCCAGGAATAAGCCTGGGTGCATCCCACATGTGTCCTGCTCTACCTTGCACTACAGTGCTTTTAAAGCCCTTTTGGAAGCATGGGCCCTTCTTTCTCTGGCCCGGATAAGATGCAGCAAAAGGGCCTGCTGGGTGACATAGTTCTACCCCAGCAGGTCAGAGCAGGTGGAAAGCCCATCCCTCGCTGCGTTGTGCTGTAGCGCTCTTAACCCTTTTGCTGCTAAGCCTCCACCCGTGCTAAGCCTTTTTTGGCTATTTGGAATAGTTTGTGCTTAGGCCCCATAACGTTTTGGCCACATAAGCTATCCATGCTAAGTTTGTACTCTTCTAAAGGTACCCAGGGTGTGTGGATTCCATTGGAGCGGACTGAGAAATTAGCCAAAATACAGCTAAATTTTGGGTCTTTTTTAGAAAAATGGGGAAAAGTGCTTCAGAAGAATGCATCTGCTTTTTCTCTGCAAATGGCATCGATTAATGTTGTAAAGTGCTAAACTTACCATCCTCCTATGTTTCAAGAACAGGCAGACTTGAATCAGAAAAACAAATTTGTTAACACAGTTTTGACATTTTACTAAGACATTGCCTATTTTTCCTATTTTTTGTGCTTTCAATCTCCTTCCAGTTAGTGGTAGAAATGAGTGTGAAACCAATGGTGGATCCCAGAAAGCTATACATGTCTGAAAAATAGACAACATTCTGAATTCAGCAAAGAGTCACTTGTGTAGATTCTTCAGGTTTTCTCAAGCAAAGTAACAGTTGAAATATAAAAATATTGAAATTAAGTAAAAAAACAATCAAGTTTCATGTTTAACTTCTTCTAACTATGACAGTTTTTCAAATGCAATATACTGTTACCTCTTCAGAACACTTCTGGTTGCAGCATATATAGGGCTTGTAGGTTTACTCCAAACCCTAGGCACTCAGAGCCAATACCAGAACCGCACCTTGCAATGGGTTTTCATTGTGTATGAGGTATACAGAAATGTATTTGGTCAAATATAAAGAGTAAACAATAACTATCAAGGAAACCTATGTATTTCTGAAATGGGCATATGATATGGAGTTTGGAGGCAGTGATTTTTTGCACATCTCTCAATTGATGTTTACCCATACTAGCATGTGAATTAGAGGACATTTCTCAAAATTATTTCTTTCTTTCACATGGTCTTACATTTGGAAGGCACACATGCAGAGAAAGACAATTGGTAATTACATGTATTATACTATTCTGTGTTCCCCTAAGTCTCAATAAAAATAGTACCTGACTTGTGAGGGCAAACCTAGTGATCGCAACATGAAACAGCCACAAAAGGCAATGTGGATTCTTCATTTTTTTCCATGCAAAGATGACATGTTTTTTGCTCACATTGCTGTGATGGAAAGTCTTGAAATCTGCACAGAGCCACAAAGGTCCTTCCACCCAGCATTATCCTATGCCTTCTGATGAAAATGGCACCTCACTTGCGTGGTTAGGTCTAGTGCCTGCAACATGAAACAGCCTAAAACGCAACATGGATACATCAATTTTTTTCTATGCAAAAACTGATCCATTTTTTACAGAGTGGGTAACTGTGGTTTTTGGGCCCTACCTCAGTAGGCACCTAGGTAAACCCAGCAAACCTGTACATTTATTAAAACTAGACACCCAGGGGAATCCAGGATATGGCGACTTGTGTGGCTCTCTCCAGGTTCTGTTACCCAGAATCCTTTGAAATCTTCAAAATCTGTCTAAAACATACATTTTCCTCAAATTTCTGTTAAGGACACTTCTGGAATCTGAGGGGAGCCACAAATTTTGTACCACCCAGCATTTTCCTTCGTCTCCCGATACAAATAATAACTCACTTGTGTAGGTATCCAAGTGTCTGCGACAGGGAAGGGCCAAAAACGTTTAGGAATTGGGGGGGAACCAAAGAGGGTCCCAAAGGGCAGTTTTGTTTTCATATGTGTTTAGGTTGACTCTGCTTTGGGCACCCACACAAGTGGGGCATAGTTTTTAACAGTAGAGATGGGGCAATGCTGAGTTGTAGGAATTTTGTGGATTCATGCTAGTTATGAAAGTTTCCATCACAGAAATGTAGGAAAAATGTGTGATTTCAGGTAAAGTTGGAGGTTTGCAGGTCACTGTGGGTTAGAAAATGGTGTGGGGTACATGTGAAGCACACCCCACTGGACTCTCCTAGATGATCAGTTTTCAGTAGTGTCTGGGTCTGGTAGGTTTTTCCAAGTGGCAGCGTACCCAACTCCAAAAAGTGCAGCGGCCCACCATTGCAAGTGGGACAATATTGGAAGTTAGCTAAACTCTCTAGGCTCAAATGAAAAATCAAAACCCAAAAAGAGTCAAATGTCCTCTTGCTTGCCATTAGGATGAGATGTTTTAGTCCACAAAGGGGCTAAAAGATTGTTAACCCCTTCAGTTGGGGTGGGGAGACACAACCATGTTCATTGTGGTAGCCAGCCCCCACCCCTTTATTTAAAAAAATACTTCCCTGGTGTCTAGTGGGCATTCTGGGAAGCAGATCAGAGTTATTAATCCCCATCTGCCCCAGGGGAGCAGAAAGACTATGCCCATTTATTTAGGGAGATGGGTGCGTTGCTGTGCCCATTCAAGGTAGCCCCTACTTCTACACTAACAAAACAAATTCCTAGTATCTAGTGGGCTTTCTGCCCGCCTGGGGGTCAGATGGGGGCCTATTGTCCCATGTGCCCCCCCAGTGAGGTCAGAAAGACTGTGCTGGTTTTTTCTTTTTTTTTTTAGAGGAGTGGTGGCATAGCAATGCCCATTTTGTATAGCCCTCACCCCTTAATGAATAAAAAATATCTGGTGTCTAGTGGGCTTTCTGACCCACCCACCAAGAGGCACATTAGGTACTATTGCCCCATCTGCCTATCCTCTGGGGGAGGAGCTAGAGAGATGGTAATGATTTTTGGGGGAGTAAGGGTGGGGATATTGCAGTGCTCATTCTGGGCAGCCTCCACTCCTAGATGAATAAAAAAAATCCCTGGTGCCTAGTGGGTTTTCTGCCACCCTGGGGGCAGAAAGACTGTACAGTTTTTTTTTTTTTTTTGTGGGAGGATTGGTATATTTCAATGCCCATTCTGGACACTCCCAACCCCTAGATCTATAAAACAAAATCCCTGGTTTCTAGTGGGTTTTCTGCCCCCCGGTGAGCAGATTGGTGGGTACTGCCCCCATCTGCCCCTTAGAGGGTCAAAAAGACTGAATGTAACTAAAAAAATTGGAGGGGAGCAAAATCCCTTGCTCAAGGGGCCATTCGCCCCTTCCTGGTGTCTAGTGAGTGGATCACTGCTTGGGAATTGTCCTACTGTGGTGATTCTCACCAAGGGATCCACTAGGGAGAGGTACCATAGCAAAGCAGAGATTCTCCCCTTTCCAATGATAACTCTCCATTCTGCCTCAGTCCAGTGGGGCTGATAAAGCCCCCTGAGCACCTAGACAGTGAAGGTGAATTAGGCTTATAGGCTTATTTCAGTGTCATTTTCAGTGAAATGACATCAGCATGCCATGCATCAAATGCCATGTGCACAGGCAGCAGGGAGCCACCCAACGCACATGATCACTAATGCATCAGACACCTCCCAGCCGTCTGATGCACCAAAACATTTAAAATACTTTTGGAAGTGTGGCCCCTCCTAGTCTGTTCGGGATCATATACAGCAAAGGGGCCTGCTGGGGGAAACAGTCCCACCCTAGCACCTCAGAGCAGTCAGAAAGGGAGTTCCCCCAAACGGGATGGATATCCTGTCCACTGTATTACAATCCCATAATAGTCTATGGAGATCCTTATGTGCTAAACTATCCCATTTGTGACTAAATAATTTGTCCACCAAACTCTAAACCAGGCCCATATTATTGAAATTAACAGAATGACATGTCTCATTACAACAAAGATTTCAATCATTCTGTGATTTTAACCATTTGTTAGTCACTCATAAATTATACATTCTTCAACAATGATTAATGTTTCATAATTTTCATTGAACTTCTGGAAATAAATGTCTCTACCTCGTGATTGTCCAGTTCACATAAAATGTGTTAATACTACTACATGACAACTTTATAATATCAGCATGTGCACTGTAACCCACAGGTGAATACTGTATTGTAAACATAAACTTTACTTTTTCTTACAAATTTGGGCAACCAGGCTTTGATTTAATCCACAACCTATTTGTAATGCACGTCTGCACCTCACACTATTTGTGCTCAGCCTCTCTCTTATTCAAATGAAGCATGGTTTGCTCCTATGGTTTCCACCACCACCAAGAAAAACAGACCCAAAGACTGCAGCTAGGGCACAGTAATGGAACCACAGTGGACTTAGGCCCGCAGCACCTCCCAACTGAACTCATTGCTGCCACAGATGACATCAAAACACCCATTAATCATAGGGAGATCACTGCCTGATTCTCCCAGACCTAGTTGCATCTTTTGACATCATCTCCCACCACACCCTCATCAACAGACTCCACAGCATCAGTATACAAAGGGACTCCTTCAAATAGATTGCACCCTTCCTGGCAGGATGTACTTAGAGCATACTGCTGCTTCCCTTCACTTCTGCACCTAAAGACATCATATGCGGTGTGCACCAGGGGTCATCCCTCAGCCCCACATTGTTCAACATCTACATGACCCCCCACCCCAGCAGACTCAACTCATCCCTTCACTTACTGAAGACCACTCCCCCACCAGAACAAATGTCTGCAAAACCATGACTAAAGTTACTGACTGGATGAAAACAAACTGCCTCAAGCTCAACTCTGACAAAGCAGAAGTGCGAATCTTCAGGAAAAGCACATCTGGGACCACAGCTTGTGGCGAGCCAAACTCAGACACATTCTCACACCCACGGACCATGCCTGAAACCTTGGCATCATCCTTGACAGTGAACTGACCATGAAGTGACAAATCAATACAGTTGCCTCCTCCTGCTTCCACACCCTCCACATGCTCCACAGACTCTTTAATTAACACCAGGAAAACCATCAGCCATACCCTCATCACCAGCCACCTCGACTAAGCCAACACACTCTTCACTGGCATTTCACCCCACTCCTCAGAAGACTCCAGACCATACAGAATGCAGGAGCCAGACTTGTTCTGGACCTCCCTAAAAACACCAGCATCTCCCCCCACCTCAGACACCTCTACTGGTTCCTTGTCCAGAAGAGGTGCCAGTTCAAGCTCCTCACACACGCCTACAGAGCCTTACACAATCAAGGACCAGTCTGTAACAACCACCAACTAAACCTCTACCAACCCGCCAGACATCTGTGCTCCTCCTCATTGATCCTCACTCACACTCCCAGAATTAGTCACAGCCCCAGTGGTGGCTGCTCCTTCCCCCACATTAGTGCCAAGACCTGGAATGACCTGCCACTCCTCTCTAGACTGCACCCTCGCTTGGAGACTTCAGGAAGAGAATAAAGACCTGCCTCTTTGACAGAGACGTCACCCCCAGTACCCAAATATCCCCAAGGATGACAGCACCTCACTCTACAAATAACTGATCGATTGATTGATTAATAAACTATTGCTTGTAGTTAGACTGGGCACATATACTTTTTACTATACTGAATCAGACTTGTTTCCAGGACTACACTATTTATATTTCATAGATGCACACATGAACATACAGTCAACATATGCTATAAAAATGTATGGGCAATTTACTACTAACTTTCTGTATTAAAGTGATAAAGCGGTTATAAAGTATCTTGAGGAGCAGTAACTTGGAAGATGTCATCACTGATCTCATCAGTTATGTCAATTATGCCATTTAACATGTCATGAGTGATGTAATATGTGTGGTCATGAGCCAGAGAGCACAAGTTACAGTTAGCTCCTGTTAGACCCGGCATCCTTGGCGTGGTTTCCCCTGCCTTTGTGTCTCTACTTCCTGTATTTATGACTGTGTTCTGGACTTTATTTTTACTGGTTTTGGTACTTTGGGCACGTTCCCACTGCTGACCAGGGCTAAAGTACAAGTGCTCTCTGTGTAAACTGTGGGCCAGATTTATGCTGCCCTTGCGCCATTCCAACGCCACATTAGTGTACGTTGTTTTATGCTAATGTGGCATTGGAAGAGGAAAAATGCTGCAACATATTTACAAAGTGGCGTAATGCTTGCATGGCTTCACTTTGTCACTCCTTGCAATCCAGCTCCTGCGGGATGGAAATTGGCCCCAAAGTGAGTTTACAGCTGATTTTGGTGATGCGTTTTTCATGCAGGGAAATATGAGCACATCTTCACCAAACAGAGAAGCATTTCATATAATTCAGAAGAAGAGTTTTGGTGGAGATTCAATTTTTTGTAGTGTCACTGTCTTCTCTATACAAGGATTCATGTTATTATGGATTTATATATGAAGACACTCGAAGAACAATCATATTGCCAAAAATACACACAAACAAGGTCACTGGAAACATGACCTAGTGGTCCTTAATGCAGTTGTAGGGTAAAATGTGCACTAGACATTTACCCAACGAAGTTGCATTTACTAATTAGTCGGTAAAAAGTATTGCAGTGGGGTAGACTTTTTCTACAAAACTGTGGACTCTACTTGGATAAATAAGGATGTTTGTTGTACAGAAATTAAACCTCAACTTGAAGCACTTGCAAATATAACCATAGAATGTGCCCCAGTTGAAGCTCCACTTCTGTAAATGACAAATCATCCTAACTTCTTGTGCTTGTGTGTTTTGTCTATAATTCCACATTGTAAAATGATCTAAAATCCTTGATTGAGGTGAATTCATTGTTGAAATGTAGGAGGCTGGACTGGCTTGTAGTGAGTACCAAGGGGTACTTACACCTTGCACCAGGCCCAGGTATCACTTATTAGTGTATAGGGTGTCTAGCAGCTTAGTCTGATAGATAATGGTAGCTTAGCAGAGCAGCTTAGGCTGAACTTGGAGACGTGTGAAGCTACTACAGTACCACAAGTGTCACTTGCACAATACCATAAGAAAACACAATACACAGATATACTAAAAATAAAGGTACTTTATTTTTATGACAATATGTCACAGTATCTCAGAGTGTACCCTCAGAGTGAGGATAGCAAATATACACAAGTTATATGTACACAGTACTAAAAATATGCAGTATAGTCTTAGAAAACAGTGCAAACAATGTATAGTTACAATAGGATGCAATGGAGACACATAGGGATAGGGGCAACACAAACCATATACTCCAAAAGTGGAATGAGAACCACGAATGGACCCCAAACCTATGTGACCTTGTAGAGGGTCGCTGGGACTATTAGAAAATAGTGAGAGTTAGAAAACTAGCCCTCCCCAAGACCCTGAAAAGTGAGTGCAAAGTGCACTGAAGTTCCCCAAGAGACAAAGAAGTCGTAATAGAGGAATAATGCAGGAAAGACACAAACCAACAATGCAACAACTGTGGATTTCCAATCTAGGGTACCTGTGGAACAAGGGGACTAAGTCCAAAAGTCACAAGCAAGTCGGAGATGGGCAAATGCCCAGGAAATGCCAGCTGCAGGTGCAAAGAAGCTTCGACTGGACAGAAGAAGCAAAGGTTTCTGCAGGAACAAAAAGGGCTAGAGACTTCCCCTTTGGTGGACGGATCCCTCTCGCCTTGGAGAGTCGTGCAGAAGTGTTTTCCCGCCGAAAGGACGCCAACAAGCCTTGCTAGCTGCAAATCGTGCGATTGGCGTTTTTGGACGCTGCTGAGGCCCAGGAGGGACCAGGAGATCGCAAATTGGACCAGCAGAGAGAGGGGACGTCGAGCAAGACAAGGAGCCCTCTCTGAAGCAGGTAGCACCCAACAAAGTGCCAGAAACGGGCACTATAAGGATGCATGAAACGGTGCTCGCCGAAGTTGCACAAAGGAGTCCCACGTCGCCGGAGACCAACTTAGAAAGTCGTGCAATGCAGGTTAGAGTGCCGTGGACCCAGGCTTGGCTGTGCACAAAGGATTTCCGCCGGAAGTGCACAGGGGCCGGAGAAGTTGCAAAAGTCGCGGTTACCAACAATGCAGTCTGGAGTGGGGAGGCAAGGACTTACCTCCACCAAACTCGGACTGAAGAGTCACTGGACTGTGGCAGTCTCTTGGACAGAGTTGCTGGATTCAAGGGACCTCGCTCGTCGTGCTGAGAGGAGACCCAAGGGACCGGTAATGCAGCTTTTTGGTGCCTGCGGTTGCAGGGGGAAGATTCCGTCGACCCACGGGAGATTTCTTCGGAGCTTCTGGTGCAGAGAGGAGGCAGACTACCCCCACAGCATGCACAAGCAGGAAAACAGTCGAGAAGGCGGCAGGATCAGCGTTACAGAGTTGCAGTAGTCGTCTTTGCTACTATGTTGCAGGTTTGCAGGCTTCCAGCGCGGTCAGCAGTCGATTCCTTATCAGAAGGTGAAGAGAGAGATGCAGAGGAACTCGGATGAGCTCTTGCATTCGTTATCTAAAGTTTCCCCAGAGACAGAGACCCTAAATAGCCAGAAAAGAGGGTTTGGCTACCTAGGAGAGAGGAGAGGCTACTAACACCTGAAGGAGCCTATCACAAGGAGTCTCTGACGTCACCTGGTGGCACTGGCCACTCAGAGCAGTCCAGTGTGCCAGCAGCACCTCTGTTTCCAAGATGGCAGAGGTCTGGAGCACACTGGAGGAGCTCTGGACACCTCCCAGGGGAGGTGCAGGTCAGGGGAGTGGTCACTCCCCTTTCCTTTGTCCAGTTTCGCGCCAGAGCAGGGGCTAAGGGGTCCCTGAACCGGTGTAGACTGGCTTATGCAGAATTGGGCACATCTGTGCCCAAGAAAGCATTTCCAGAGGCTGGGGGAGGCTACCCCTCCCCTGCCTTCACATCATTTTCCAAAGGGAGAGGGTGTAACACCCTCTCTCAGAGGAAGTCCTTTGTTCTGCCATCCTGGGACAAGCCTGGCTTGACCCCAGGAGGGCAGAAACCTGTCTGAGGGGTTGGCAGCAGCAGCAGCTGCAGTGAAACCCCGGGAAAGGCAGTTTGGCAGTACCAGGGTCTGTGCTACAGACCACTGGGATCATGGAATTGTCCCAATAATGCCAGGATGGCATAGAGGGGGCCATTCCATGATCTTAGACATGTTACATGGCCATATTCGGAGTTACCATTGTGAAGCTACATATAGGTAGTGACCTATATGTAGTGCACGCGTGTAATGGTGTCCCCGCACTCACAAAGTTCAGGGAATTGGCTCTGAACAATGTGGGGGCACCTTGGCTAGTGCCAGGGTGCCCTCACACTTAGTAACTTTGCACCTAACCTTTACCAGGTAAAGGTTAGACATATAGGTGACTTATAAGTTACTTAAGTGCAGTGTAAAATGGCTGTGAAATAACGTGGACGTTATTTCACTCAGGCTGCAGTGGCAGGCCTGTGTAAGAATTGTCAGAGCTCCCTATGGGTGGCAAAAGAAATGCTGCAGCCCATAGGGATCTCCTGGAACCCCAATACCCTGGGTACCTCAGTACCATATACTAGGGAATTATAAGGGTGTTCCAGAAAGCCAATGTAAATTGGTAAAATTGGTCACTAGCCTGTTAGTGACAATTTGAAAGACATGAGAGAGCATAACCACTGAGGTTCTGATTAGCAGAGCCTCAGTGAGACAGTTAGTCACTACACAGGTAACACAGTCAGGCACACTTATGAGCACTGGGGCCCTGGAGAACAGGGTCCCAGTGACACATACAACTAAAACAACATATATACAGTGAAAAATGGGGGTAACATGCCAGGCAAGATGGTACTTTCCTACAGCTATTGAAGCACAATCTCTTCCATAGTGACTGTGATAAGTGGCTTCAGTCTTGTCGTCTCTTGGTGAGAGGGGAGTCCATGGTTCTCCCTTTTAATCGGTATATCTATGTGAATGTGCAAAATCACCCAGAAGCACTGCCTGTTTGGCCCCGTCCCATATATGTTAGTGGTATGCAACAGTCATTCCTCCTTTTTCCAGATTGATGGACAACTTATCAAAAGGTCCTCAAACGCATTTCCTGCTGATTTTGGTGACACGTTCTTGATGAAGCAGAATTTGAGCACATCTCCACCAAACAAAGAAGCACTTATTTCGTACAATTTAGAGGAAGTACCCTTTTTTGGCAGAGATTCAACTCTTCCTGTTATCAGAGATTTCTGTATGAAGATGCTTGAAGAACAATCATCTGTCAAAATGCCACATATCTAAATATTGCTCCTCTCCCTAAAAATATTACCAAGCCCCATAGGATGGAGTCCCTGTGGTCAGAATCAGTCAGGTGATTTAAAGAGTGTCCCTGGGGAATGGGGTCCCCAGGACCTAACAAGGATTGAGGATCGGGGCTACCCAGCCCCCTTCCATTTATTTAAATTAGCGGCCCCAGAAGATAGGGTCCCAGGGCTGATACCGGGTCATGGAGGGGGACTGCTCAGCCCCTCCTCCCCTTTACAGTAAAAAAAACAGCCCTGGGAGATGGGGTCCCCAGGGCTAGGCCCTGTGCCCAACCCCTTTCTCTGTATGGCCGAAGGAAGTGTACAACATGGAGTTGGCTGTATGGGGTGGGCTGTTGACTGCACAGCCTGGTTGAAGGTCAAGTGCGCCATGGAGTTGCACTTCCATATGGTAATTAAGTATTACTTTACGTTAAAAAAATCCTAGAAATTCACAGAAAAAAACAAAGGTTAAATTAACATTATACGTAGGTGAGTTTGTGAGTGATTAGTGTGGACTAAAATGAACAAAATAAACGTAGCAGCGTAGCTATAATTTCCACCAACATCATGCACTGCTTACGACCTCACATATGACCTCACTCATGGCATGCACTATGACATAGTTTATGTCTTCACTGATGACATCTTAAATGGCATAATTCATTCTACGTAATTTTCTGGATAGCTTTGGTGCAGCTAATGGGTTTAAATGTGAGCAAAACACATGTGCTCCTAATGCACCATAGATGTGCAGAGGTATTGAGCACATTATAAATTCAAGAGTAACTCGGTGTGCGTTTGTCAGGTCAGTGGAAATTAAATAAAATGACTGTGTAAGGGGGAAGCAGAAAGGCATGATGTCCCCAAGATTTCTAGATCAGGTATCTAAGCCATAAATACTGTGATAAAAAAATATGTATTTTGTTTTTTAATAGTGTTTATGATCTCGTAGAACTCTCGCAGGATAGTGAATAGTAAACAGAAGTAGGTGAATTCTCAATACGTTGTACTTGTAGGAATTATTATGATAGCAATAGTTATTGAGACAAAAAGATATGTGCTGTGATGAGTAGAAGGGTAATTCTTATCTTAGAAATATATTACAATCTTGCAAAGCTCTCATGGGATTGTGAAATATAGGAAGAAGTAGGTGATCTTTGAAAACAGTGTAGTATGCACATTTGATACTGTAGGATGGGGTCTTTCTCGAGATGGTGCTTTTCGGAGTCTACTATTTATACCCATTGGCTTGGTAGCAGTTGTATGTAGAGTTCAGTCTCTTCACACCCTACTATTCAACGCTATCATGAAAGAGAGGGGTATTAGCAGGGAAGAAAGTTGCAGGACAGAGCATTCTAGGTACACCTGTCATCTTAGAGAGAGGTCAAAGCGGCGAGGCCAGTGTCTCTTAACACACCCTCCTACATAGACCCATCATCTGAGAGAGAGGTACGAAAGGATAGTCCAGTCCATGATCTCACCCTCCTATACATACCCGTCATCTGAGAGGGAAGTGTGAAAGGAGAGAGAAGGCCACCCATACACTCAACTAAGCATATCTGTCATCTGAGAGAGAGATGAGAAAGGAAAGACCAGTTCATCCTTACTCCCTGTTACACGCCTGTCATCTGAGAGAGAGATCTGACAGGAGAAGACAGCCCCTCCCCACTCACTACTACACAACCATCATCTTAGAGAAGTGTGAATGGAGAGGTCAGTCCACAAACACATCCTATGGGGACTGAGATATCGGCCGCAAAACGATCTCAAAATTTGACCCCTCCAGAATGAGATTGAGCATGTGGCAGAGATTGTTGGAAAAAAGAAAGGAGCCCAGTAAAAGGTGTGAGTGGGGCCCCCACCCCTACTCTCCTAAGGCCCAGGCCAGTCTTATCCTTAGGGGAACCCATCTCCAGGCCCATGATACAACTAAGGACTTCAATGCAGGGAAATGCCATTGTGCTTTACCTGTTAATGCAGGAAAGGGCCCAGGACTCAATCCATGGGCCCCAGGAAAAAAGAGTTACCACAGAGGCATGCAGTCAGGCCCAAGACCCCATCCCTGGGCCCCGGCAAAATGAATGCCTCCACATGTGCAGGATCAGGCTCAGGAGCCCAGCCCTGGGCCCTGAAGGTCAAGGAGGAGGAACTCCCCTCGAGCTGCATGGGAATACCCCCTGCCCACAGAAGTGAGTAGGGAAAGAGATAGCATCTGCTCCTGTGGCCTCACAGAGGAGTGCAAGCAGCACAGAAGCAAGCCCAGGAGTAAGAAGGGGTGTGTCCTGTGGACTGCCCCCCAACCCAAGGAATATGCAGAGCGGGGCAGGAGAAGCAAGGCACTTCCCATCTAAAAAAGAAAAACAAGAGAATAAAGAGCTGAGTGGCATGAGGCTGTGCATTAAAGCCAATGCTATAATATTCAAGACAAGTGAGAGGAGTGACCCATAATGCCTTGCAGGACCGGCTGCATTTGGTGATTCAGAACCCTCGCTTTTTGGCTTGTAATGGTCCAGCAAAGATGGGGTCACCACCTAAATGTAGCAAAAGTGCAGGGGGGTGGGGCGGAACAGAGCAGCCTCCCCTAAAAGGATATAAAAAGTCTGCACACTAAGTTAGATGGGACTCCAAAGATAACCTTTCATATTACAAACGTCAGGTTTTATACCCAACATTATTATTCTTCATCTCCTCTCTGGTAAAATATAGTAGCATAGTGGCTAGTGTTTGTCTGAGGCCTTTTAGACCTTTTACTCTGTGTAATGATATTAGTACACACCTTGCTGTTTCTAAACCCATGTAGCCCAAGAGGTCTCAAAGGCCTTCTACACTAAGCACTTGATTTCTATTGAGGTGTCACTTAAAGAGACGGCTGTTAAAGGGTGGCATAAGATAGGATCACTGTTTGATGAAAATCTACCAAACACAATGTATACTGTAGAAATCCGAAGTCTAGTGCATAGGGCCTATTTATTCTTTTAACGTTTCTACAGAGACTGCCTATTTTTTGCAGACGGATCATACACCCTATTCCGTCAGACAGAAACATCTTTAGAGAAAGATGACCTTCCCAGTGAACCCTTCCACAGCCACTCCTCCCTGTAAAGGCTTGTCTCCACAGAGAGGCTATGTTGTCATAAAAAAGAAAGAAGCATTTACCCTGTATGCACCTTTAAGAAAAGGAAAAGCCCCTCTCTCTTGAAACTGAACCATGTAGAATCTGCAAATTGTTGAAGTGTGATAATAAAAGGTATTCTATTTGTATAGATCCTTATAATATATCTGAAGTGACAGTATACAGATAGCTCCTTCTGATCACTCTGACAAAACACCTGTTGAGAGGTATGCATCTATTACTAGAACTCGGCACACCCACTGTCTGACCTGTACAGGACTGTCAGGAGAGATGGTGCATTGTGACAAATGTAAATCATTTGCTCTGTACGGGCTTGTATAAGAAGGAGTTACTCTTTGATGAAACAGTGCCACAAATAAAGTGTGGCCTGTCTACAACTGGTAGGAGAGGGCCTAGTGCTTGTCTAAAACCTTCTACTAATCCTTTACTCTCTTCAGAGCTATCAGCAGAGACATTGCTGTCCGTAAACCCATTCATATACCATGTTCTGCCAGAGGAGACACCCTTAAGCAGGGATGAATTACTCAGTAAACTCTTTTACACCCAACCTATAGCATCTACAGACCTAAGTAGAGTGGGAATGTCCTAAAACAAATAAGCTGATCACTCTGTATAGAAATGCTTTGCAAATCTCTGTTTCTGCATCAAACTTTATTATCCCTCATCTCTCCTTTGGTAAAATGTGGTAGCATGGGGGCTACTGTTTATGTAAGGCCTTCTGCACTAAGCAGTTGGTCTCCCGAGGTGTCAGTTATTCCAGGGTTGCATGAGATAGGGCCTCTGTTTAATAAACCATAATGACGTATAGTGCACAGGGCCTACTCCTTCTTTCAATACATCTATAGAATCTGTCTGTTTTCTTCAGAGGAATCATTAGAGAGGATGGTCTTAATGCCCAGAGCTAAACACCCTATTCACTCAGAGAAAACATCTTTTGAGAGGGGTGACTTTCTCAGTAAAGCCTTTCACAGCTAGCTGTCACCGTGAGGGAGGCTACGTGGTTATAAAAAAAGAAGCATTTATCCTGTTTACTCTTATAATTAAAGAAGCCACTCTCTCGTGAAACTGCACCATACAGAATCTGTGGCTTCTTAAGATATGATAATAGAAGGCCCAATGTTTGTAGAAATCATTCTACATACATCCCTTATCCTCTTCAGAAGTGGCAGTACACAGATAACTGTTTCTGACCTGAACCAAACACCCTTTCTCTCTGAGAAAACATCTGTTGAGAGGTATGGGTCTATTGATAAAACCCTTCACACCTACTGTACAGGGCTGTAAGGAGAGATGGTGCTCTGTTATAAATTCACTCTGTATGAGTTTCTATAAGACTGAACTACTGTCTAATGAAACAGTAGCACAAATAAAGTGTGGCCTGTCGGCATCTGATGGGAAAGGGCCTACCGCTTGTCTAAAATCTTCTACACTAACCTGTTTCTCTTTTCAGAGGTATCAGTAGAGATCTTGACATCTGTAAAGACATTCATACACAATTTCCTGATGAAAGTGACCAGTCAATTTGTACATAATTCTATTACAAACATCAACTTTTACATGAAACATTACTATTCCCCATCTAACCTCTGATAAAATGTAGTGGCACAGGGGCTAGTGTTTGCCTGAGGTCTTTTACACATACCCTTTACTCAGTTCACAGATCCCAGTACACAGTTGCTCTTTATAACACCCATATAACACAGGAGGTACTAGCTCTCACAGGTCTTCTATACAAAATTTTAGGAGGCGTATTTAAGAAAAGTGGCATCTGAATTTTTGATGCTAGTCAGGCGTTTTGCAGGATTAACGTCAAAAATTCTGATGCTAATCCTGCAAAGCACCCAGAGGCCTATTGTAACCAATGGAACCGTCCTTTTAATGCCTGCTCTTAGCAGGCATTAAAAGTGCCCAAAAAATGGTGCATGGAAATCTCTTAGATTTCCTTGCGCCATTTTTTGACCCCCTAACGGAGGAACTCCCCCTTTGTATACATTATGCCTGACGTCTGCATAATGTTGCACAAAGGGTTACAAAGTGGCACAATGCATAATTGCGCCACTTTGTTAACACAGTGTGTCGTTTTGGGCCTTCTAACATTTGAATTGAAAAATGATGCTGATGTGGTGATCGGATTGAGCTAGGGGCTCTTAAATATGCCCCTAGGTCTCCTTTGAGCTATCACTTGGAGAGACTGCTGTTAAAGGCTTGTATGGAATAGGATCACTGTAGGAAAGTACCATCTTGCCTGGCATGTTACCCCCATTTTTTCACTGTATATATGTTGTTTTAGTTGTATGTTGTATGCCAGGGCCCCAGTGCTCATAAGTGTGCCTGAATGTGTTACCTGTGTTATGACTAACTGTCTCACTGAGGCTCTGCTATCCAGAACCTCAGTGGTTATGCTCTCTCATTTCTTTCAAATTGTCACTAACAGGCTAGTGACCAATTTTACCAATTTACATTGGCTTTCTGGAACACCCTTATAATTCCCTAGTATATGGTACTGAGGTACCCAGGGTATTGGGGTTCCAGGAGATCCCTATGGGCTGCAGCATTTCTTTTACCACCCATAGGGAGCACTGACAATTCTTACACAGGCCTGCCAGTGCAGCCTGAATGAAATAACGTCCACGTTATTTCACAGCCATTTTACACTGCACTTAACTAACTTATAAGTCACCTATATGTCTAACCTTTACCTGGTAAAGGTTGGGTGCTAAGTTACTTAGTGTGTGGGCACCCTGGCACTAGCCAAGGTGCCCCCACATTGTTCTGGGCCAATTCCCCGGACTTTGTGAGTGCGGGGACACCATTACATGCGTGCACTACATATAGGTCACTACCTATATGTAGCTTCACAATGGTAACTGCGAATATGGCCATGTAACATGTCTATGATCATGGAATTGCCCCCTATATGCCATCCTGGCATAGTTCGTACAATCCCATGATCCCACAGGTCTGTAGCTCAGACCCTGGTACAGCCAAACTGCCTTTTCAGGGGTTTCACTGCAGCTGCTGCTGCTGCCAACCCCTCAGACAGGTTTCTGCCCCCCTGGGGTCAAGCCAGGCTTGTCCTAGGATGGCAGAACAAAGGACTTCCTCTGAGAGAGGGTGTTACACCCTCTCCCTTTGGAAAATGGTGTGAAGGCAGGGGAGGAGTAGCCTCCCCCAGCCTCTGGAAATGCTTTCATGGGCACAGATGTGCCCATTTCTGCATAAGCCAGTCTACACCGGTTCAGGGACCCCTTAGCCCTGCTCTGGCGCGAAACTGGACAAAGGAAAGGGGAGTGACCACTCCCCTGACCTGCACCTCCCCTGGGAGGTGTCCAGAGCTCCTCCAGTGTGCTCCAGACCTCTGCCATCTTGGAAACAGAGGTGCTGCCAGCACACTGGACTGCTCTGAGTGGCCAGTGCCACCAGGTGACGTCAGAGACTCCTTCTGATAGGCTCCTTCAGGTGTTGCTAGCCTATCCTCTCTCCTAGGTAGCCAAACCCTCTTTTCTGGCTATTTAGGGTCTCTGTCTCTGGGGAAACTTGAGATAACGAATGCAAGAGCTCATCAGAGTTCCTCTGCATCTCTCTCTTCACCTTCTGCCAAGGAATCGACTGCTGACCGCGCTGGAAGCCTGCAAAACTGCAACAAAGTAGCTAAGACGACTACTGCAACTCTGTAACGCTGATCCTGCCGCCTTCTCGACTGTTTTCCTGGTGGTGCATGCTGTGGGGGTAGTCTGCCTCCTCTCTGCACTAGAAGCTCCGAAGAAATCTCCCGTGGGTCGACGGAATCTTCCCCCTGCAACCGCAGGCACCAAAGAACTGCATCACCGGTCCCCTGGGTCTCCTCTCAGCCCGACGAGCGAGGTCCCTTGAATACAGCAACTGTGTACAAGTGACTCCCACAGTCCAGTGACTCTTCAGTCCAAGTTTGGTGGAGGTAAGTCCTTGCCTCCCCACGCCAGACTGCATTGCTGGGAAATGCGACTTTTGCAGCTACTCCAGCCTCTGTGCACTTCTGGCAGAAATCCTTTGTGCATAGCCAAGCCTGGGTCCACGGCACTCTAACCTGCATTGCACGACTTTCTAAGTTGTCCTCCGGCGACGTGGGACTCCTTTGTGCGACTTCGGGTGAGCACCATTTCACTCCTCTTTGTAGTGCCTGTTGTGGCACTTCTGCAGGTGCTGCCTGCTTCTGAGAGGGCTGCTTGTCTTGCTCGATGCTCCCTCTGTCCCCAGATGCAATTGGCGACATCCTGGTCCCTCCTGGGCCACAGCAGCATCCAAAAACCCTAACCGCATGATTTGCAGCTAGCAAGGCTTGTTGGTGGTCTTTCGGCGGGAAAACACTTCTGCACGACTCTCCATGGCGTGTGGTATCCATCCTCCAAAGGGGAAGTCTCTAGCCCTTGTCGTTCCTGCAGAAACCTCAGCTTCTACTGTCCAGTAGCAGCTTCTTTGCACCCACAGCTGGCATTTCCTGGGCATCTGCCCATCTCCGACTTGCTTGTGACTTTTGGACTTGGTCCCCTTGTTCCACAGGTACCCTCGACTGGAAATCCATTGTTGTTGCATTGCTGGTTTGTGTCTTTCCTGCAGAATTCCCCTATCACTATGTCCTTTGGGGAACTTTAGTGCACTTTGCACTCACTTTTCAGGGTCTTGGGGTGGGCTATTTTTCTAACCCTTACTATTTTCTAATAGTCCCAGCGACCCTCTACAAGGTCACATAGGTTTGGGGTCCATTCGTGGTTTGCATTCCACTTTTGGAGTATATGGTGTGTGTTGCCCCTATCCCTATGTGTCCCCATTGCATCCTATTGTAACTATACATTGTTTGCACTGTTTTCTAAGACTATATTGCATATTTTTGGTATTGTGTACATATATCTTGTGTATATTTGCTATCCTCATACTGAGGGTACTCATTGAGATACTTTGGCATATTGTCATAAAAATAAAGTACCTTTATTTTTAGTATATCTGTGTATTGTGTTTTCTTATGATATTGTGCAAGTGACACTAGTGGTACTGTAGGAGCTTCACTCGTCTCCTAGTCCAGCCTAAGCTGCTCTGCTAAGCTACCATTATCTATCAGCCTAAGCTGCTAGACACCCTATACACTAATAAGGGATAACTGGGCCTGGTGCAAGGTGTAAGTACCCCTTGGTACTCAGTACAAGCCAGTCCAGCCTCCTACAATCACCGTTTGATTAAACTGTACCATACAAAATGCTTAGCATGTAAAGCCTATCTTTTGTCTTATACCTTCTAAACCCATTGCTTTATTAGTAAGTACTCTTTAGGAAGCAGAAATAAAACATATTTTTTATGTTTTCTTTGTAGGGCTTCCAGTTAATTCAAGATGCCAATGAAGCAGCAAAAGACAAAGAAGAAAAAAGAACAGTATTACAAAGAAGCTCCCAACATGGAACAGAGACAAAGAACTAAAATTATGTTAAAAAGACATTCGAATCTAGTATGAGTACCAAATCTTTCTAAACATCTAAAACAATCTTATTATTCCTAAAAGAAAAAAGATAATGTCTCAAAAAGAGCCCAACCAGACAGATTTAAAAAAAAGATATTTAAAGACCTTCATCAGAACTTCTTTTGTAGAAGAGCAATGTCTAACATTATGAGATGTATAGAAACAGTGAAAATTAAAACAGCTTTGCAAAATCAGGAAGATGTTGTTGAGTATGTATTTGACAACGCTTTTGTTTTAAAAAGAAAGATATTTATACCCATTCTGAAGAGAATGTGATGTTTAGATAAACTGAAGAAAAATGTTCAGCAAAAGATTAAAGTGATTAAAGCAAATTTGCAGCATTTTCCAGGAAGAGTGGAAACTTGGTGTTAGAAATTGAGTCTCTAGTTGGCAGAAGTATACACCCTTGTCCAAGCAGGGACCACAATCCTGGTCAGGGTAAGTCACTACATAACCTAAAGTATCCTGTGCTCACCATCTGGTAGCTTGGCACAGAGCAGGCAGGCTTAACTTAGAAGGCAATGTATAAAGTATTTGTTGCAATAACTTGTACAGTAACACAGCGATAACACCAAAAGTACTCCAACCCAGTTTAGGAAAATATATAATATTTATCTGAATAAAATAAGACCACAGTGACCAACATCTAATATACACCAGTCAAGATATCACTTTTTAAAGGTTCAAATGAGTCTCAATCCTTAAGAATCAGCCGTTGTATCCGTTATAAACAAAGTATTGCATTGAAAAGTAAGGCGTGGCAAAGAAAATGCGTTGTTTCTTTCTATGCTGCAAGGTGATGTGTTGACTTGCAGGAGCACAGCCTTGGTTCCTCACTGCGATGCGAGGATATTTTGATGCCCAGGGACAATGCATTGAAAATTCAGAATGCACTGGTAGAAAGACAAATGTGAGACAGGCACTGGGTCAATTTCTTCAGGATTTGTATCAAGGTTTTGATGCACTGAGATTTTCTCCTCTGTGGTGAAGTCTTTGTAGGCCCTGAGACTTCAGAACAGGAGAAAAACTCAATTCAAGAACTTGGAGAGCACTTTCGGAGTAAGACAGAGTCCTTCCAGCAGGGAAATAACAGGAGAGCAGTCCTTTTCAGCAAAGCAGTCCAGGTGAGTCATTTGGGCAGCCAGGCAGTCCCTCTGACAGAGTCCAGGTGCAGGTCCAAAAGTGTCTGATTTGGCGGGGTATATACCCAAACGTGCCTTTGAAGTGGAGGAAACTTCAAAGGGTGGTTTTGAAGTGCCAAAGAAGAACTGTCACCCAGCGCAGGCCAGACGTGGATTGGAGACAGGCTGAAAGGCACAGATAGCATTAGGTGCAAAGAAATGCCCACTTTCTAAAAGTGCAATTTATGAAATAGTAATGTAGAATCTAACTTCACAAGTCTGACTACCATTCCAACCATACCAAATATGACAAGTCCATTCCTGGCAGATCAGAAATGACCACTTAAAAGCATAAAAGGGAATCTCTAATGATGGCCTATGAGAAGAGCAGGCTTCACTACCAGGACATGTAAAACATATAAGTACATGTCCTGCCTTTGACTTACATAGCACCCTATGGGTTACCTAGGGCCTACCTTAGGGGTGACTTATGTAATAAAAGGGGAATTTAAGGCTTGGCAAGTAGTTCTAAATTACAAGTTGAAGTGGCAGTAAAAATGCCACACAGGCCTTGCAATGGCAGGCCTGAGACATGGTTAAAGGGGTGCGTGGCACAATCAGTGCTGCAGGTCCACTGGTAGCATTTTATTTACAGTCTGTGGGCACATCTAGTGCACTTTACTAGGAACTTACAAGTGCATGCCATTGTTACCATGTTTTAGGGAGCAAGCACATGCACTTTAGCCCTGGTTAGCAGTGGTAAAGGGCACAGAATCCCAAAGCCAACACAAATAAGGTCAGAAAAAGAGGAGGAGGAAGGCAAAAAGTGTTGGGTGACGCTTCAGAAAGAGCCGTTTTCAACACACACTTCCAGTACTGAGACATATTTTTAATGAGAGGCATTTACAAGCAACTCAGCATTTGCTATTGACAGAGATGGTTGTGGATATGAAATCATTGAAGGTACACTGATTAAAAAAAGAAGAATTAGTACCTAGAAATGTAGAGGAAGAAGACGTAACTAATGAGGTATTAGGTAATGTCCTAAAAATCCAGTTTTTGAGTGGAACTGTAGAAACATACGCAACATTGGGACGCACTCTATTGAAAGAACTTTGCTCCTTCTTAAACAAATATAGCAAAGGACCTGTAAAAAAAAAAAAAAATGACTTCAAAGGCTTGCTCCTTATAGAGTAGGGAAACTCACAAACCTTCGAGGACATTCATTGGCTTGCATATCACAGCAGATCTGTTGCAGTACTTTTCATCATATGCGAATGCTGTCTGTGCTCCACAATAAAATGTGTGATCTTGTAAGAAGATTGTATTTTGTGAAAGGTTCAGCTCTTCAACTTCAGAATGGAAATTATATGCTATTAAGAGGTACTCATTCTGAAGTCAATTCTGTAATAGATGACATTCAAATGCAATACTTTGGGCCTGAAAAGCCAAGTGAATATAATGAGATGTTTGTGTGGAATAACACTGAAAATTAGCATACTATTACAGTGTTAGACAATTTAAAAAATGAAAGCAATGCAGTTGCAAGAACCACTGCAGAAATTCTAGACAAGGTGTTTTTTTGTTGCAGTCAAACTCCCTAGAAATCACAAGTCAAAAATGATATTACTGAAAAAACAGAAGATAGCAATCTTGTATAGTGGCTTAAACTTGCTTTTTATTTGATCCCTGATATAGGCTTGACTTGTGCATAAGCAAGAATGTCTGTAAATATTGTATTGACAAACTGGGTGATAATAAAATACCCTCTAGAGGAATTCCTAAAAAATTTGAGGTTTTTCCAAATCCCTCCTCAGCTTCAAAACCTGAATGTGTATGAAACTATTACCAGGATCTGGTTCAGCTCCCCGAGTGTTGTCCCTCCACTTCAGGTCTTGTGGCCGGTCTCGACTTGTGCTGTCTCTATCTGACCTCATCCAGGCATGCCCATGCATGCCTGGACTGAGCCCACCGCCAGGACCACTGGCTGTCCCATCCCCCAAAGTTACTCTGTGACTGAGCTCCGAACCCTCAATGCCAGGAATCAAGTCAACAACAACTGCTGCACCGCATCCCCCTGGGACCACGGTCGAATCTTTCACTTGCATCCAATGCTGCTTCTCCTGCATCATCAAGTCCCCCACTGTCTTACTAACACCTTGGTGCACAACAGGAAAGGCCCTCCACTTCCTACTACTCAACAACAGATATCTCAGCAAACAGGCCTCGGAAGTTTGGGACACCATCACCTCTCTCAAACAGGAACAGTTGTTCATCACTGAAACCTGGCTCACGCTCTCAGCCGCCCCTGACATCTGTTGCACCATCCCACAAGGCTACAAGATGATCCACAAAGACTACATCAACAAACAGGGTGGGGGCATTGCCATCATCCATAAGGAAAACCTCCAATGCACCCCCATAGAGGACAAATCGTCACCTCACCAGGAGCATCTCAATTTCAATGTCCGCACCAATGCCACCACCACAATCAGAGATACCCTCATATATCATCCTCTGGGTCCCAGTGCCAACTTCTGCAAAGTCATCATTGAACACAACACCCCACTAGCGATCAACTTGAAATACTATGGGCCAGATGTAGCAAGATATGCTTTTGCGATTCTGAAATTGCGAGACGCAAAAGCATATGCAGAATGGTGTCTCAGACACCTTCTGCGAATCGCTATAGGGTCGCAAAGACCCACCTCATTAATATTAATGAGGTGGGTCGCATTTTGCGACCCCATAGCAATTTTCTGCACTCACAGGGATGGTGGCCTGCTGACAGCAGACCTCCATGTCTGTGACTGCTTTTTAAATAAAGTAGTTTTTTATTTTATTTTGCAGCCCGTTTTCCTTAAAGGAAAACGAGTTGCAAAATAAAAAAAATACCGAAACCATTTGGTTTCGTTTTTTCAGTGTAGGCCGTGGTCCATTGGACCACTGCCTGCTCTGAAAAAACATTCTGGGCAACATTCACAAAGGGGAAGCGGTCCCATGGGGACCCCTTCCCTTTTGCGAATGGGTTACCACCAGTGTAACACTGGTGGTAACTGCAAATTGCTTTGCAACCGCATTCGCGGTCACAAAGCAATTTAGCATAGCGATGCGAGTCGCAAATTGGAAGGGGACACCTGTTCTAATTTGCGAGTCGCATTCACAATTTGCAAGTCGGTACCGACTCGCAAATTGCGAATGTGCATCGCGATGGGCATTTTGCATAGCGCAAACTGCGATTTTCGCAGTTTGCACCATGCAAAATGCTTGCTACATCTGGCCCTATATGCTACTTGGTGACCTCAACTTCCACGTAGACGATCTTAATGACCACAACTCCACCGACCTCCTGGAAAGCCTCAACATCATCGGACTCATGCAACTTGTCTCCGAGCCCACACACACAGCAGGACCGCCCTTGACCCCATTTTCATGGTCAGTGACATAATCTATTTCTTCCACACTTCAGAACTCATATTGACTGACCACCACATCCTCCACTTCTTCATTGAGGGTAAGCCAGAACACACCACGCCTCCCTGGCACCCCACCATCACAGATGGGGTAAAGTCATGGAGTCACAATGGTTTACCGCCCTCGATGCCAACAAACCCAACCACACAGGCCACCTAAAG
This sequence comes from Pleurodeles waltl, assembly GCF_031143425.1. NCBI lineage: Eukaryota > Metazoa > Chordata > Amphibia > Caudata > Salamandridae > Pleurodeles > Pleurodeles waltl. Next base: position 27,761,896 of record NC_090444.1, read on the forward strand.
GCAGATCTCCCAATGAATTCACCCAAGCTAGAAAGACCAACACCAGGAGAACTAACGCTCCAGCCTCCTAGTTCTCCCCTGAGCTCCACCCACATAAGAGGGAATGTAAACGACTAAAAAGACATTGCAGACTTAGCAAACACCCCTCAGACCACACCACCTTCAAAAGAATTCTCAAAATGTACCACCTCCACCTAAAGAAACAAAAAAGAACACCCTACACAGCTACCTTGAAGCCAGCAACAACCACTTGAAGGAACTCTTCAAAATCATCAAGGGGTTCGCTTACACCGCCATCACTGCAAATGCCTTCCAACCCTTACAAACACTCTGCAATGCCCTTTTAAACTTCTTTCATGACGAAATCGCCAACATAAACAGTAACTTCCCCCCACAATCCATGAGCATCGACCACTTCTTCATCCAGACATCACCTTCGGCTACAGATTGGAGACAGCTGACCTGACAGGAGACAGCAGCCCTCATGAACTCCATCCTCTCTGGCTCCCACAATGACCTCTGCCCTCAACACGCATACAACCTCAGCCAGAGCAAGATCAGCACCATCCTCACCCCCAACCTCAACACCTCTGGCAACACTACCATCATCCCCAAAATCCTGAAAACAAATCGAAGTCAAACGTTTCCTAAAAAAACTGACAGCAGGCCCCAACAAATGCAAGAACAACTATCCAATCTCGCTGCTCCCTTTCCTTGTGAAGGTCCTAGAAAAAGGCATTAACTGTTGTAGGAGACTGGCCTGGTGTGTGGTGGGTACCTATGGTACTTACACCTCATACCTGGTCCAGTTATCCCTTATTAGTGTAGTGTAGTCAGTGTCTAGAAGCCAGGCTCTCTAGAGGTAGCTGTGGATGAGCAGCCAAGACTTATCTAGGAGACATGCAAAGCTCATGCAATACCACTGTAGTCACACATAGTACTTACATATATGAAAGAAAACACTCAGTGTTACAAAAATAAAGGTACTTAATTTTGGTGACACAAATACCAAATATAACATAGATACTAGACTCCCTTAAGAGGTAAGTAATACACAAATTATATACACTAGTATGCAGGAATAGGCATAAAACATTTAGAAAACAGTGCAAATATTGAAAATCACAATAGTTAGAAATAGGACTAAGGGGAGCACAAACCATATACTAAAAAATGGAATGCGAAAGCCAGTCACCCATCTAGGCAAGTGTAGTGTGCAGGGGGGAGTTGGGAGTACTAGGAAAGCCCAAAGGTAAGTACCACAATCCATCCCAGTGACCAGGAAAGCAGGAGTAAATCACTGTATATTCCTCTGGTCACACACAGAGAAGAGAAAAAAAGAATAATGCAAAACACAGAAGAGACTGCAAGACACCAACAGTGGATTCCTGGACCAGAGGACCTGTGCTAAAAGGGGACCAAGTCCAACAAGCACATAAGAGTCCAGGGAGGGCAGGAACCCCATCCAAACCAGATAAAGGTCCAAAAGGTGAACCAACGGGGAAGAAGAAGAGTCAGCACTGCACCCAAGAAGATGAAGTCAGGTTCCTGGAGGGTGCAGGAGATGACCCACACCGGATGGAGGATTGCAGTCAGGTTTGCATCATCAGAGTCCACCAACAAGCCTTGGTACATGCATAGCTCGCCGTTAGCGGAAAATGGCGCTGCTGGGGACCAGCAAGGACCAGGCGGACTATACCCAGGAGGGGGAGTCAGAGGGAGCCCTCAGCAACTCAGAGAGCCCACAGAAGACCAGGCAGCATGCCCAGGAATCCCAGAGTCCAGGTGCAGTTTATTCGGTCAGAAGTTGAAGTGGAGGTTGCAGAGGATTTCTGCTGGAGTCTTGCAATCTGAATCTGTGAAACTACCCAAAGGAGAGACCCTAAATAGCCCTGAAAGGGGGGTTGGTCACTTAGCTGGGTGACCACCTATTAGGAGGGGGCTCTGATGTCACCTTCTGGAAATGGCCTCTCAGATGCTCCTGGAGTTCCCTGCAAACCTTGAATCCAAGATGCCAAAACCCAGGGACCCTCTGGAGGAGCTCTGAGCACCACCCCTGGGATGTCGATTGACAGGGGGTCACTCCCCTTTCCTTGTCCAGGGTCCCTGAACCGGAGTAGACTGGTATATGCAAGAACGACACCAAATGTGCCCTTCAAAGCATTTCCAGTGCACTGGGTAGCTACTCCTCCCAAACCTGTAACACGCATTTCCGAAGGGAGAAGGTGTAACATCCCTATCCCAAAGGAAATCCTTCGTTCTGCCTTCCTGGGCTCAAGCTTTTCAAGCAACAGGAGGGCAGCAACCTGTCTGTGAGGTGGCAGCAGCTGGGCTGCCTGGAAACCCTCAGAAGGCTGTAATGCAACACAAGGGTGTAGGAGGCTGGACTGGCTTGTAGTGAGTACCAAGTGGTACTTACACCTTGCACCAGGCCCAGGTATCCCTTATTAGTGTATAGTGGTGTCTACCAGCTTAGGCTGATAGAAAAGGTAGCTTAGCAGAGCAGCTTATGCTGAACTAGGAGACGAGTGAAGCTCCTACAGTACCACTAGTGTCACTTGCACAATATCATAAGAAAACACAATACACAGATATACTAAAAATAAAGGTAATTTATTTTTATGACAATATGACAAAGTATCTCAGTGAGTACCCTCAGTATGAGCATAGCAAATATACACAAGATATATGTACACAATACCAAAAATATGCAGTATAGCAATAGAAAACAGTGCAAACAATGTATAGTTACAATAGGATGCAATGGGGACACATAGGGATTGGGGCAACACAAACCATATACTCCAAAAGTGGAATGCGAACCACGAATGGACCCCAAACCTATGTGACCTTGTAGAGGGTCGCTGGGACTGTAAGAAAACAGTGAGGGTTAGAAAAATAGCCCACCCCAAGACCCTGAAAAGTGAGTGCAAAGTGCACTAAAGTTCCCCAAAGAGCACAGAAGTCGTAATAGGGGAATTCTGCATGAAAGACCAAAACCAGCAATGCAACAACAATGGATTTCCAGACGAGGGTACCTGTGGAACAAATGGACCAAGTCCAAAAGTCACAATCAAGTCGAGAGTGGGCAGATGCCCAGGAAATGCCAGCTGTGGGTGCAAAGAAGCTGCTACTGGACAGTAGAAGCTGAAGATTCTGCAAGAACGACAAGGGCTAGAAACTTCCCCCTTGGAGGACAGGTGTCACACGTCGTGAAGAGTCGTCAAACGTGTTTTCCCGCCGAAAGACCGCAAACAAGCCTTGCTAGCTTCAAAGCTCATGGATAGGGTTTTTGGGTGCTGCTGTGGCCCAGGAGGGACCAGGATGTTGCCAATTGGGTGAGGGGACAGAAGGGGCATCCAGCAAGACAAGGAGACCTCTCAGAAGCAGGCAGCACCCGTAGAAGTGCCATAACAGGCACTCTGAAGTGGAGTGAAACGGTGCTCACCCGAAGTTGCACAAGAGAGTCCCACGCCGCCAGAGGACAACTCAGGAGGTCGTGCAATGCAGGTTAGAGTGCTGTGGACCCAGGCTTGGCTGTGCACAAAGGAAATCTTCTTGGAGTGCACAGGAGCCGGAGTAGCTGCAAAAGACGCGGTTCCCAGCAATGCAGTCTGGCGTGGGGAGGCAAGGACTTACCTCCACCAAACTTGGACTGAAGAGTCACTGGACTGTGGGAGTCACTTGGACAGAGTTGCTGAGTTCAAGGGACCTCGCTCGTCGTGCTGAGAGGAGACCCAGAGGACCGGTGATGCAGTTCTTTGGTGCCTGCAGTTGCAGGCGGAAGATTCCATCGACCCACGGGAGATTTCTTCGGAGCTTCTAGTGCAGAGAGGAGGCAGACTACCCCCACAGCATGCACCACCAGGAAAACAGTTGTGAAGGCGGCTGGATCAGCGTTACAGTGTCGCAGTAGTCATCGTTGCCACTTTGTTGCAGTTTTGCAGGCTTCCAGCGCGGTCAGCAGTTGATTCCTTGGCAGAAGGTGAAGAGAGAGATGCAGAGGAACTCTGATGAGCTCTTGCATTCGTTATCTAAGGAATTCCCCAAAGCAGAGACCCTAAATAGCCAGAAAAGGAGGTTTGGCTACTTAGGAGAGAGGATAGGCTAGCAACACCTGAAGGAGCCTATCAGAAGGAGTCTCTGACATCACCTGCTGTCCCTGGCCACTCAGAGCAGTCCAGTGTGCCAGCAGCACCTCTGTTTCCAAGATGGCAGAGGTCTGGAACACACTGGAGGAGCTCTGGGCACCTCCCAGGGGAGGTGCAGGTCAGGGGAGTGGTCACTCCCCTTTCCTTTGTCCAGTTTCGTGCCAGAGCAGGGCTGAGGGATCCCTGAACCGGTGTAGACTGGCTTATGCAGAGATGGGCACCATCTGTGCCCATCAAAGCATTTCCAGAGGCTGGGGGAGGCTACTCCTCCCCAGCCCTGACACCTTATTCCAAAGGGAGAGGGTGTAACACCCTCTCTCTGAGGAAGTCCTTTGTTCTGCCTTCCTGGGCCAAGCCTGGCTGGACCCCAGGAGGGCAGAAACCTGTCTGAGGGGTTGGCAGCAGCAGCAGCTGCAGTGGAACCCCGGGAAAGGCAGTTTGGAAGTACCCGGCTCTGTGCTAGAGACCCGGGTAATCATGGGATTGTCTCCCCAATACCAGGATGGCATTGGTGGGGCAATTCCATGATCTTAGACATGTTACATGGCCATATTCGGAGTTACCATTGTGAAGCTACACATAGGTAGTGACCTATATGTAGTGCACGCGTGTAATGGTGTCCCCGCACTCACAAAGTCCGGGGAATTTGCCCTGAACAATGTGGGGTCACCTTGGCTAGTGCCAGGGTGCCCACACACTAAGAAACTTTGCACCCAACCTTCACCAGGTGAAGGTTAGACATATAGGTGACTTATAAGTTACTTAAGTGCAGTAAATGGCTGTGAAATAACGTGGACGTTATTTCGCTCAGGCTGCACTGGCAGGCCTGTGTAAGAATTGTCAGAGCTCCCTATGGGTGGCAAAAGAAACGCTGCAGCCCATAGGGATCTCCTGGAACCCCAATACCCTGGGTACCTCAGTACCATATACTAGGGAATTATAAGGGTGTTCCATTATGCCAATGTAAATTAGTAAAATTGGTCACTAGTCTGTTAGTGACAATTTGGAAAGAAATGAGAGAGCATAACCACTGAGGTTCTGATTAGCAGAGCCTCAGTGAGACAGTTAGTCATAACACAGGTAACACATACAGGGCACACTTATGAGCACTGGGGCCCTGGCTGGCAGGGTCCCAGTGACACATACAACTAAAACAACATATATACAGTGAAATATGGGGGTAACATGCCAGGCAAGATGGTACTTTCCTACACAACCCCCCCCCAAATGAAGGACAATAAGACTAGCCATGACCTGTTGAGTCGTCATTGTCTAAGTGGAAATATCTGGAGAGTCCATCTGCATTGGAGTGGGTACTCCCAGGTCTATGTTCCACTGTATAATCCATTCCCTGTAGGGATATGGACCACCTCAATAATTTAGGGTTTTCACCTTTCATTTGTTTTAGCCAAAGTAGAGGTTTGTGGTCTGTCTGAACAATGAAGTGAGTGCCAAACAGGTATGGCCTCAACTTCTTCAGTGCCCAGACCACAGCAAAGGCCTCCCTCTCTATGGCAGACCAACGCTTTTCTCTAGGGGTCAACCTCCTACTAATAAAAGCAACAGGTTGATCCTGGCCCTCAGAATTAAGTTGTGATAGGACTGCCCCTACTCCTAATTCAGATGCATCAGTTTGGACATAGAATTTTTTAGAGTAACAAGGGCTTTTCAGGACAGGTGCAGAGCACATGGCCTGCTTCAGCTCCTCAAAAGCTTTCTGACAGCTAGTGTGAGGTCATTAAGAGGGGCTGCAATGGAGCCATAGTTCTTTATGAACCTCCAGTAATACCCAATGAGGCCTAAGAAGGCTCTCACCTGGGTCTGAGTTGTAGGAGGAACCCAATCTATTATAGTTTGGATTTTACCCTGAAGTGGTGCAATCTGTTTACCACCTACCAGGTGTCCCAGATAAACCACTTTGCCCTGCCCTATCTGGCACTTTGAAGCCTTGATAGTGAGGCCTGCCTTTTGCAGGGCCTCCAAAACTTTCCATAGGTGGACCAGGTGATCATCCCAGCTGGAGCTAAAGACAGCTATATCATCTAGATATGCTGCACTAAAAGCTTCCAGCCCTTGCAGGACTGTGTTCACCAACCTTTGAAAAGTGGCAGATGCATTTTTCAATCCAAAAGGCATTACTGTGAATTAGTAATGGCCTCCAATGGTTGAAAATGCAGTTTTTGCTTTTGCATCTTCTGATAACTTGATCTGCCAATACCCTGCAGTCAAATCAAAGGTGCTTAGATACTTGGCAGATGCCAGTGTATCGATGAGCTCATCTGCCCTGGGTATAGGGTGAGCATCAGTTTTGGTTACCTGGTTGAGACCTCTATAGTCTACACAAAACAGCATTTCCTTCTTTCCATCTTTGGAATGAGGTTTTGGTACAAGTACCACAGGATAGGCCCATGGACTTTCAGAGTGCTCAACCACTCCCAGTTCAAGCATTTTCTGCACCTCTTGTTTTATGCAGTCTCTGACATGGTCAGACTGCCTATAGATCGTACTTTTGACAGGCAAGCTGTCTCCAGTATCTATAGTGTGCTCACACCAAGAAGTGGTGAATGGCACAGTAGAAAAGAGTTCAGAAAACTGACCCTGGAGATTTATGCAGTGGTCTTTCTGCTCAGCAATAAGACAATCTGCCAAGACTACACCTTCCACTAGAGCATCTTGTTCTGTGGAAGAGAAGAGATCAGGGAGAGGGTCACTCTCTTCTTCCTGTCCTTCATCTGTTGCCATGAGCAGGGTGAGATCAGCCCTGTCATAGTAGGGTTTCAGGCGATTGACATGGAGCACCCTAAGGGGACTCCTGGCAGTGCCTAAGTCAACTAAGTAGGTGACGTCACCCTTTTTCTCAACAATAATGTGGGGTCCACTCCATTTGTCTTGGAGTGCTCTTGGGGCCACAGGCTCCAAGACCCACACTTTCTGCCCTGGTTGGTACTGAACCAAAACAGCCTTCTGGTCATGCCATTGCTTTTGGAGCTCTTGGCTGGCCTGAAGGTTTTTACTGGCCTTTTTCAGGTACTCAGCCATTCTAGATCTTAGGCCAAGTACATAGTCCACTATGTCTTGCTTAGGAGCTTTTAAAGTTTGTTCCCAACACTAATTCACAAGTGTTAGAGGACCTCTCACAGGGTGTCCAAATAGGAGTTCAAAGGGGCTGAAGCCCGCTCCTTTCTTGGGTACCTCCCTGTAAGCAAAAAGGAGGCAAGGTAACAGGATATCCCATCTCCTGCAGAGTTTTTCAGGGAGTCCCATTATCATTCCTTTGAGAGTTTTATTAAACCTCTCAACCAGTCCATTTGTTTGTGGATGATAGGGTGTGGTGAACTTTTATGTCACACCACATTCCTTCCACATGGCCTTTAAGTAAGCAGACATGAAATTGCTTCCCCTGTCTGATACCACCTCTTTTGGGAAGCCCACCCTGGAAAAGGTTCCCAGGAGGGCTTTTGCCACTGCAGGAGCTGTAGTGGCCCTTAGAGGAATTGCTTCAGGATATCTGGTGGCATGGTCCACTACCACCAAGATAAACCTATTGCCTGAAGCAGTAGGAGGGTCAAGGGGGCCAACTATGTCAACCCCTCCCCTTTCAAAGGGAACCCCAACCACAGGCAGTGGAATAAGGGGTGCCTTTGGAGTGCCACCTGTTTTGCCACTGGCTTGACAGGTTTCACAGGACTTACAAAATTCCTTTGTGTCCTCTGACATTGTAGGCCAATGAAACAAGGGGACAAGCCTGTCCCAAGTTTTCATTTGCCCCAAATGTCTAGCTAAGGGAATGTTGTGGGCTAGAGTTAGGAGGATGTTCCAGTATTCCTGAGGAATCACCAATCTCCTGGCAGCTCCAGGTTTTGGATCCCTTGCTTCAGTATACAAAAGGTTGTCCTCCCAGTAAACTCTGTGAGAGTCACTGACATCCCCATTTGCTTGTTTGACAGCTTGCTGCCTTAGACCCTCTATTGTGGGACAGGTATGCTGTGCCACACTCAGCTCCTCCCTGGCAGGCCCCCCTTCTCTCAAAAGCTCAGCAGTGTCTGCTTCCAGCTCCTCTGGTGGAGGTTCTGCACAGGGTGGAAATTCTTCTTCCTCAGAAGTTGAATCCACTGTAGAGGGAGGGATAGTAGGCAGTGTTTTACCTTTACTAACCCTAGCTTTAGGGAGGACTTGGTCCATTCTTCCAGGATCCACGTCACCCTGTCCTTTTTGCTTTTTGGCCTGAGCCCTTGTCAAAGCAAAAATATACCCTGGAAAGCCCAGCATTGCTGCATGAGCCTCCAACTCCACATCTGACCAAGCTGATGTCTCTAAATCGTTCCCTAGTAGACAGTCTACAGGTAAATCTGAGGCAACCACAACTTTATTTGGACCAGTAACCCCCGCCAGTTGAGATTCACAACAGCCATGGGATGGCTAAGAGTGTTGTTATGAGCATCAGTCACTTGGTACTGGTGACCAAGTAGGTGTTGTTCATGGTGGACCAGTTTCTCTATTACCATGGTAACACTGGCACCTGTGTCCCTGTAGGCCTGAACCTCAACACCATTTATTAGGGGAAGTTGCTTGTACTTATTCATATTAAGGGGACAAGCAACCAAGGTTGCCAAATCAATGGCCCCCTCAGAGACTAACACAGCCTCTGTGGTCTCCCTAACAAGATCAACCCCAACTAAATTACCAAAAGTGAGCCCAGCTACTCCCTTGGATTGACTATTAGTAGGTTTTCTCCCACCACCACTGCTATTACTAGGGGCACTAGGTGTAGCAGTAGGGGTTGTGGTAGTGGGAGGCTTGGTGCTTTTCTTTGGACAACTGGGATATGTTGTCCAATGGCCTTTTATTTTACATAAATAGCACCATGGTTTCTTTTCTTTGTTTTGATTTGAAGAGGATTTGGGCCCACCACCCCCACCAGAGTGTTTTTGTGGGCCTGATGAAGACTCAGTTTTAGATTTGTCTCCACCCTTGTCAGAAGACTTACCATCCTTCTTCTTGACATCCTTGTCACCCCCTGTATGAACTTTTCTATTCACCCTTGTTCTGACCCATTTGTCTGCCTTCTTTCCCAATTCTTGGGGAGAGGTCAGATCAGAGTCTACCAGGTACTGGTGTAACAAATCAGACACACAATTATTAAGTATATGCTCTCTCAGGATTAAGTTATACAGGCTGTCATAGTCAGAAACTTTACTGCCATGTAACCACCCCTCCAAGGCCTTCACTGAATGGTCAACAAAGTCTACCCAGTCTTGTGAAGACTCCTTTTTGTTTTCTCTGAACTTGATACTGTACTGTTCAGTGGTTAAGCCATAACCATCTAGGAGTGCATTCTTAATAACTGTAAAAGTATTGGCATCACTTTCCTTCACAGTAAGGAGCCTATCCCTACCCTTTCCACTGAAAGATAGCCATAGGATAGCAGCCCACTGCATTTGAGGGACCTCCTGTACAACACAGGCCCTCTTAAGTGCAGCAAACCACTTGTTAATGTCATCCCCCTCCTTGTAAGGGGGAACTATCTTGTGCAGATTCCTAGAATCCTGCTCTTTTACAGGATGACTATTTGGAATACTGCTGCTGCCACCATGGGGTCCTAACCCCAACCTCTGTCTTTCTTTTTCTAAGTCTAAAGATTCCCTGTCTAGAGCCAGCTGTTGCTGTTTAAGCCTCAGCCTGGACTCTTCCACTCTCAATCTATTGAGTTCCCTTTCTAACATTCTGTCTTCAGGGAGGGTGGGTTGGGCATGCTTTGACACAGAAGAATGGTTTGAATGAACAGAGGGAGACCTGTCCCTAACAGATGGCACTCTAACATTCTGGCCTACAGAAGTAACACTTCTACTGTGATGGGAAGTCACATTAGTACCAGCCATGCTAGGTGGCTTGCTAGGGGGCAGGTTGGGAAGGTTCCCTCCTAACTCTCTTACTAGGGGTGCCCCAGAGTCAGATTGTGAACCATCAGCTAATTTCTCTACAGATGTGCCAACTAAGGTCTTATCCTGTTCAATGGGCATATTAACTAACAGTTCTCTTGAAGGATTCTTCCCTACCCCTAAACCTCTTTCAATGCATAGACTCCTTGCTCCTTTCCAGCTAAGGTGATCATAAGCAAGTTTGGTCAGATCAACAGTTTGGCCTGTACCAGACATTACAGAAAAGGTTTAAGGGATAGAAAAAGATTGAAAAAGTTTCAGAACTTTTTAAAGAACAGAAAAAAAAACTTTTAAAACTTTTTAGAAACTTTTTGAAAGTTTAGAGGTACTTTTCAGCACTTAGTAAAGAAGTGAGAGAAGAAAAGCAAAACTTTTTGGTTAGGTGTACATACACTGAACTTGTTTTGTATATTTTTCTCTTATGAAAAGTACAATATGACAAAGTGATAAGTAGTTGCAAGTACTTATCCCACCGCTGCACAACCAATGTAGGAGGCTGGCATGGCTTGTAGTGAGTACCAAGGGGTACTTACACCTTGCACCAGGTCCAGGTATCCCTTATTAGTGTAGGGGGGTGTCTAGCAGCTTAGGCTGATAGAAAAGGTAGCTTAGCAGAGCAGCTTAGGCTGAACTAGGAGACAAGTGAAGCTCCTACAGTACCACTAGTGTCACATGCACAATATCATAAGAAAACACAATACACAGATATACTAAAAATAAAGGTACTTTATTTTTATGACAATATGCCAAAGTATCTGAGTGAGTACCCTCAGTATGAGGATAGCAAATATACACAAGATATAGGTACACAATACCAAAATATGCAGTAATAGCAATAGAAAACAGTGCAAACAATGTATAGTCACAATAGAATGCAAAGGGAGCACATAGGGATAGGGGCAACACAAACCATATACTCTAGAAGTGGAATGCGAACCACGAATGGACCCCAAACCTATGTGAGCTCGTAGAGGGTCGCTGGGACTGTAAGAAAACAGTGAGGGTTAGAAAAATAGCCCACCCCAAGACCCTGAAAGGTGGGTGCAAAGTGCACCTAAGTTCCCCAAAGAGCACAGAAGTTGTGATAGGGGAATTCTGCCATAAACAACAACACCAGCAATGCAACAAAGATGGATTTCCTGACGAGAGTACCTGTGGAACAAGGGGACCAAGTCCAAGAGTCACGATCAAGTCAGGAGTGGGCAGATGCCCAGGAAATGCCACTTGTGGGTGCAAAGAAGCTGCCACTGGATGGTAGAAGCTGTGGATTCTGCAAGAACGGCAAGGGCTAGAAACTTCCCCTTTGGAGGATGGATGTACCACGTTGTGAAGAGTCGTGCAGAAGTCTTTCCGTGCAGAAAGACCACCAACAAGCCTTGCTAGCTGCAAAGGTCGCAGTTAGGGTTTTTGGATGCTGCTGTGGCCCAGGAGGGACCAGAATGCCGCCAATTGAGTGAGGGAACAGAGGGGGCGCCCAGCAAGACAAGGAGCCCTCTCAGAAGCAAGCAGCACCCACAGAAGTGCCAGAACAGGCACTACAAAGTGGAGTGAACCGGAGCTCACCCAAAGTCACGAAAGAGGGTCCCACGACGCCAGAGGACAACTCAGGAGGTCGTGCCCTGCAGGTTAGAGTGCCGGGGACCCAGGCTTGGCTTGCACAAAGGAAATCCTGGAAGAGTGCACAGGAGCAGGAGTAGCTGCAAAACACGCGGTTCCCAGCAATGCAGTCTGGCGTGGGGACGCAAGGACTTACCTCCACCAAACTTGGACTGAAGAGTCACTGGACTGTGGGAGTCACTTGGACAGAGTTGCTGAGTTCAAGGGACCTCGCTCGTCGTGCTGAGAGGAGACCCAGAGGACCGGTGAAGCAGTTCTTTGGTGCCTGCGGTTGCAGGGGGAAGATTCGGTCAACCCACGGGAGATTTCTTTGGAGCTTCTAGTGCAGAGAGGAGGCAGACTACCCCCACAGCATGCACCACCAGGAAAACAGTTGAGAAGGCGGCAGGATCAGCGTTACAAGGTCGCAGTAGTCGTCTTTGCTACTTTGTTGCAGTTTTGCAGGCTTCCAGCGCGGTCAGCAGTCGATTCCTTGGCAGAAGGTGAAGAGAGAGATGCAGAAGAACTCTGATGAGCTCTTGCATTCGTTATCTAAAGAATTCCCCAAAGCAGAGACCCTAAATGGCCAGAAAAGGAGGTTTGGCTACTTAGGAGAGAGGATAGGCTAGCAACACCTGGAGGAGCCTATCAGAAGGAGTCTCTGACGTCACCTGCTGGCTCTGGCCACTCAGAGCAGTCCAGTGTGCCAGCAGCACCTCTGTTTCCAAGATGGCAGAGGTCTGGAGCACACTGGAGGAGCTCTGGGCACCTCCCAGGGGAGGTGCAGGTCAGGGGAGTGGGCACTCCCCTTTCCTTTGTCCAGTTTCGCGCCAGAGCAGGGCTGGGGGATCCCTGAACCGGTGTAGACTGGCTTATGCAGAAATGGGCACCATCTGTGCCCATGAAAGCATTTCCAGAGGCTGGGGGAGGCTACTCCTCCCCTGCCTTAACACCTTTTTCCAAAGGGAGAGGGTGTAACACCCTCTCTCTGAGGAAGTCCTTTGTTCTGCCATCCTGGGCCAAGCCTGGCTGGACCCCAGGAGGGCAGAAACCTGTCTGAGGGGTTGGCAGCAGCAGCAGCTGCAGTGAACCCCCTGAAAAGGCAGTTTGGCAGTACCAGGGTCTGTGCTACAGACCCGTGGGATCATGGGATTGTGCCAACTATGCCAGGATGGCATAGAGGGGGCAATTCCATGATCATAGACATGTTACATGGCCATATTCGGAGTTACCATTGTGAAGCTACACATAGGTAGGGACCTATGTGTAGTGCACGCGTGTAATGGTGTCCCCGCACTCACAAAGTCCGGGGAATTTGCCCTGAACAATGTGGGGGCACCTTGGCTAGTGCCAGGGTGCGCACACACTAAGTAACTTTGCACCTAACCTTTACCAGGTAAAGGATAGACATATAGGTGACTTATAAGTTACTTAAGTGCAGTGGTAAATGGCTGTGAAATAACGTGGACGTTATTTCACTCAGGCTGCAGTGGCAGGCCTGTGTAAGAATTGTCAGAGCTCCCTATGGGTGGCAAAAGAAATGCTGCAGCCCATAGGGATCTCCTGGAACCCCAATACCCTGGGTACCTCAGTACCATATACTAGGGAATTATAAGGGTGTTCTAGTATGCCAATGTAAATTGGTAAAATTGGTCACTAGCCTGTTAGTGACAATTTGGAAAGAAATGAGAGTTCATAACCACTGAGGTTCTGATTAGCAGAGCCTCAGTGAGACAGTTAGTCATAACACAGGTAACACATACAGGGCACACTTATGAGCACTGGGGCCCTGGCTGGCAGGGTCCCAGTGACACATACAACTAAAACAACATATATACAGTGAAATATGGGGGTAACATGCCCAGGGGACACAGGCACAGGGTGCTAGGGCAAGTTCAAGTGTCCTAGTGGGCCAGGGGGGAGAACACAGGATGGATGCAGCAGCCCAGGACTTTATTGCAGAGGTATTGGGGGCCTACCAACATACCCAAGACAGGTTGGCACAAATTGTGTCCACCCTGGAACAAAGTCAGAGGATGCAGCAGCAACAACACCAACAGGCCATGGAGCAGTGGAAAGAGCACAATGCCACAAAGGCGACCATTGCTGGAGCACTGCTGCAGTTGGTAAAAAAACAGTCTGACACCCACACGGACAAGAGGCCCCAACAACAGCCCGGGATAACCAGCATCTGATGACCCAAGCAGCAGAAACATCCCAGGAAATACCCTCCCAGGAAACCCAAGGGCCAACCATGCCACCTCAAGAAGCTCTAAAGCAGGTGCCCAAACATATACTTAGGCCAAGATATGGCACTGGAAACCCAGCTAAGAACAAGGCCCCCTCCAACCATTGACTCTGCTACTAATGCAAAGCAACCATCAAACACATTCACCAACAACACTTAGCTGAGGGCAATATGAAGTACTGTTCAACAAAATGGACCCATCTAAACCATCCAACAAGGCTGCCACCAAGTTGGTTTTGAGGACACCCAACCCTTACAACTCCCATCACTGTATATAGCACAATTCCCTCAATTCTACCAATAAAACACATTTTACACCTGTAACACTGTCCCCTGTCTTAAATTGTGAGCAAAGTGGAGTATGGATGCAACTGGCAGAGAACAACTTTATTGTCAATTTTTGCTTGATGGTGGTGCTGTGTGCCCAAATGGTGGCAAGGAGGGAATGCATGTATTTTCTGTCAGTACCATGCAGAAGTGGTCCATGTATCGCCTATCATGACCAATCCCCCCTATATGACAGAGCACACTGACAGTATTAGTCACTAACCCCAATGACAGGCTTAAGTCCAACACAATTATTGGAAGTAGAGTTGTATCAGTTGGTTCCTGGAATGGACATCTTCCCCTTCCTCATCCTCACCATCACTCTCCTCACCTCTCTGAGGTAGCTGATCAGGACCTATAGCACCCTCCACCTCCAAGAGGGGGAAAGAATGTCTCACTGCCACGTTGTGCAGCATGCAGCAGGCCACCACTATTCTACACACCTTATCAGGCCCATAGGCCAGGGAACCCCCAGATATATGTAGATACCGGAATCTAGCCTTCAGGAGACCTATAGTACGCTCTATTACCCTTCTAGTACGTCCATGGGCCTCATTGTATTTCCTCTCTGCATCCGTCCTGGGATTCCTCACGGGTGTCAGGAGCCAACGCAAGTTTGGATAGCCAGAATCACCTAAAAAATGGTTCAATACAGACTCGTCATTGTTATGTCCCTTAGTTAGACAGGCTGTTTTTCTGCGATGTGTCAGTTATTGACAGGCAAACTTACCTATGATCCACCCTCTGTCCTCTTGTAGTTGTTCCATCTTCTGTGGCACACTACTGTTCCTCAACACAAATGAATCATGGACTGAACCTGGAAACATGGCATTCACATGTGAAATGTACTGGTCTGCAGAACACACCAATTGGATGTTCATGGAGTGAAAGTTCTTCCTGTTTCTGTACACCTGTTCACTCACTCTTGGGGGGATGATGGGTATGTGTGTGCCATTGATGGCTCCTATGACATGGGGAGTGTTTACAAAGGCATAGAAGTTAGACTTGATGGCAGGGAGGTCAGTACTTTGGGGAAACCGCACATAGGATTGCAGATGTTGTACAAATGCATTCAGAAATCTTGTCAGTACCTGGCTGAACATTGGCTGTGAGAAACCAGCACCCATGCCCACTGTCACTTGAAATGAGCCTGTGGCCAGGAAACGGAGTGCGGAGAGCACCTGCACTTCAGTTGGAATGGCATGCTGATTACGATTTTCCAGAGTTAGTGCAGGATCCAGTAATGCACAATGGTCCTGAATAGTTGCACGTGTGAGTATGTAAGTGATTATGATCTGACGCTCCACCATGGTCCTCATATCCACAAGTGGTCTGTACACCGATGGTGCCCTTCCTCGCCACAAGGGTCGGTACCTACGAGGGTTTACAAAAAGGAGTGATGAAGACACATACATAGGCACACTTCTCAACATTTCTGCACTGCATTGTTCATTGTAGTGTCTCTACAATAACTGCTACCTGACAGATATACATGGCCATCACTAGGAGGGAACAGAGTAATTCATGTGTGCTACTATATGGAATGGATAGAGGCCTAGGTGCTTCCTGTGGCTAGTAGGCCCTGCATTGTGAGTAGTGGGAAATTCAAGATGCGTAGGTGATGGCAAAATGTCTGCCCACTGTAGATCTGCCCCTTCGTTGTGGAAGTGACCTCATACCGCTAGCGGTTGACGTCATAGCGTAAGGTGGTGTTGACCGCTGTTCGCACCCTCATTGGCTAACATGGATGCCAATGGGGAATCCTGGCGAATCATGATCGCCGCCGGTTGTGAAGGTGCATACCGCCGCGGAACGTACACGCGTTCGTCATCGTTTGATCACTTGACTCCCTGATCTCGTGCGGACAGGTACTCCACTCTGTGTACTGCTGTGGCCTGCCTCAGGCTATGGATGTGCCACGTGGTGCAGGTGAAAGGGCCCCCGCCCTTCACCCAGCAAGAACTGGAGAAGCTAGTGGACGGGGTCCTGCCCCTGTACGGCAAACTCTACGGACGGCCAGAGGTACAGGTGAGTCTGGGTTTGGAGGGCACTGTGTGTGTAATGGATGGTGTGGATTGGACATATGTGTGCTCCTCTGAGCCTGCATGGGCCATGGTGCATGGAATGCTGTGTGCGACTGTCCTGTATGTCTGAGAGTAATGTCCGTCCCATGTTGGACAATTTGCCAGCTGTTCCTATAGTGCAAGTGCCTGACCTCTGTGTTCCATTTCTGTGTCGCCATTCTAGGTCAGCGCCCACCAGAAGAGGGCACATTGGCATGCCATTGCCAAGGAGGTGCGGACCCTGGGGGTCTACAACCGGAGTAGCACCCACTGTAGAAAGAGGTGGGAGGACCTGCAGCGCTGTGCGCGAAAGATCAGTGAGGCCCAGCTGGGGAAGTCCTGCCTACATGGAAGGGGTGCCCGTCGGGCACTGACCCCCCTCATGCGACGGATCCTGGCAGTGGCGTATCCAGATCTGGATGGGCGCTTGAAGGCTGCACAGCAGTCACAAGGGGGTGAGTATTCATTGACCATACTTCAGTCTGGAAGGATGACTGGGTGTGCAATAGGGCTCATGCTGCTTAGAGCAGGGAATTTGACTGGTGTCCATCTACTGTAAAACTGTAAACTTTGCACTGGTATAGTGCACTACTAACCCACTAGGGTCTCAAGGCGCTGTACGCATAATGCTGTGGACCCCCTTCTGGCTTTTCCCTATGAGGCGCCCACTCCTGGACAGCCCCAGGGTGAAGCCAAGCATCCAATCGCTGTGAGGGCCGCTGTGAAGATTAAGCAAGCTATTGCCCAGAGTGGGACCCATTAATTAGATTAGGCACTGTGGCGAGAATTATCTGGTCCAAGGGAATTGAGCCCAAGACCCACTGAGGTGGGAATTGAACCCTGGTCCCAGACCAGATCTCTGCACTAGGGTCTGCCACTCTAACCATTGTGCCACACTTTTCCGCTATATGTTCACCAAAGGGTGTAGGGGTGTCCCTGTCAGGTTTCACCTACCTCAGCTCCCAAATTATTTCAGGGGATGGGTGTAGAGCAGGTCAGTAGTCAGGGGCATGGCCATGGGCATAGTGTACAGTGCTGCCTGTTGGGTGTTTGCTTGGTGGGTGCATGTCTGGCCATTCTGTATCTGCATTCAGCTATTTACAAGTGTCTCTCCTGTTTTGTCTCCCCATCCCTGTTCTCTTGTGTTTGTTTGGTACAGCATCAACATCAGGCAAGGGAGCTGAGGCACCGGCAAGTGGGGAGGCAGCGGCCCACAGATCCTCTGAGGCAGAGACAACAGACGCCCAAGGGATCAGTGGGTGGGAGGGCAAGGGGACTTCCACGGGGGAGTCTACTACCACAGGAGGTAGTGACTCTGAGACCCCCTCCGATGGGGGTCCCCGGCGGTGGCGGACCCTACTGCACACACCACTACCGTGAGATCTTCAGCCACTCCCCATACCATCACCGCCCTCCCTTCTGCTCCCCACCGAGTTGCCCGTGCCCACCCACTCAGAAAGGTGGGCATCTCCTTCGCCCCAGGCACCTCCTCCCCTACCCCAGTCAGCCCCGCTGCCCTCATAGAGGAGGCTATTGACCTCCTGAGAACCATCTCTGTAGGGCAGACAACCATCGTCAATGCCACCCAGGGGCTAGCATCAGTGGTGCAGCAGACCAATAACTATCTGGATGGCATTCACAGTGCCGTGTTTGCCCTACAGAGATCTTTTCAGGCTCTGGCCTCATCTCGGATGGCAGCCAGTTTCCCTGGTCATTCCATCTCCCATCCAACCTCCTCTACCCCTTCCAGCACCCCACTCCCTTCACCTATCCAAAGCACACAATCAGATCTGCTGACAGGCACATCAACACACAAGTAGCACACTTCAAAACACAAGCACCACACTTCCCACCACAAGCATTCACACAGCCAACAGACACCTGCACACACAACATTGTCCAGTTCCCCAAGTATGCCCACCTCTTCCGCCTCCCTGTCTGTCCCCTCTACATCCACACTCTCATGCACTGCACCTTCACTCACTGTTACTGCTCCTCTTCCTGCACTCACCAAAATAGCAGACAGCCATACATGCACCCCATACACCACACCTGCACTCACCACCTCTACTGTAGTTGACACATGCAGCACACTCACCAGACTTGCAGACACCCACCCAACATACATCCACACTAGCTGTCTGTCTTCTCCCACTGTGTCTACCCCCCTACCTCCCAAGACACACAAACGCACCAAGACACCCACCCATCAGACATCCACCACACAACAGCATACTGAGCAGTCACCTGCACCCACTACACGCACTCCTACACCCCATACATCCACTGCCTCTGCCTCCACTCCCACGTCTCTTCCACGCCCACCCCAATTGCTCCCAAAAAACGTTTCCTCTCCCGTGCTGACCTCTTCCAACCCACTGGCCCACCCCGTCTTGTCTCCAAACGTGCCCACCTCCTTGCCCTTTCCGCTCCTTCCACATCACAGCCTACCCTGGTCCACCCTTCACATTCCTGTGCCCCTTCCCCAGAGAAGAAGAAGGCCCGGTCAGAGCCTAGGCCATCCAGCTCTACCCGATCCAAACAGCCCCCACCCCCATCAAAGGAGAAGCCCACCCCCTCCACCCTCCACAAGAAAGTCAAAGGCCCACCCCCGTCGAAAATCAACCCCCCACCACCCCCTGCCCCCATTCCGTGAGGTGCCTGATCCCCATATGGTGCCCCGTTCTGTGGAGTACCCAGCACTTGTGGGAGTCAGATGGGGCCCGTTGTGGCCGATGACAATTGGGATTTTACGGACTGGCCATTGGCCCTGTTTGCACTGTTTGGCTCAGTGAGCTTCTTATTAAAGTTTCTGTGTGGCCTGTGTTTGGGCTGCACGCAGTTATATCCTGGTGTTTGTTTTGATTTTTAATGGGTGTGGGGCTTTTGTATATACTATGGTCAAGTTGCATTAGCCTTCGATCCGGTACATCCCTCTTGGTGTGGGGACTATGGCCCTCATTCTGACCTTGGCGGTCGGCGGAGAGGCGGTGGTCGGACCGCGAACAGACCGGCGGTATTAAAAATGGCATTCTGACCGCGGCGGTCACCGCCGCGACCGACCGCCACTTCCCCACTCAGACAGCCACGGCGGTCATGACCGACGGGCTGGAGTCTGCGCACTCCGGTCCGGCGGTCGACCCAAGACCGCCAACGGTATCATGACCCTGCTTACCGCCGCGGTTTCTGGCGTTCGGGAACCGCCATGCGAACCATGGCGGTAGGCACTATCGGGGCCAGGGAATTCCTTCCCTGGCACTGATAGGGGTCTCCCCCACCCCCCACTGCCCCCCGAGTCCTCCCCCCACACCCTCCACCCCCCTGCCACCCCCCAGAGGTGGTACGAACCCCCTCCCCACCCCCACCCCGACATGCACATACACGCACCCCGACATGCACACACCCCCAACATGCACATATACACACCCCCTACACACACACATACACAACGGGGACACATACCCGCACACATACATGCCGACATGCGCACCCGCCGAACTACACACATTGCCCATAGGCACAGCAGCACTCCCCGCCCGCATGCACGCACTCACACACCCCCTCTACACACTCACACGCACACCCCCATGCACGCACACATCACACAACACCCCCCACCCCCTCCCCTCACGGACGATCAACTTACCTTGTGCGTTGGTCCTCCGGGAGGCGACGGGAGCCATAGGGACGTGACCGCCAACAGAAGACCGCCAACAGAAGACCGCCACACAGAAATGTGGGTCGTAATTCTGGGGGCGGTGTTCTGCTGGCGTGGCGGTGGAGGTTGACCAGTCTCCACTTTCCCGCCGACCGCCAGTGTGGCTGCTGGCGGTATTCCGGCGGAACGCTCCCAGCGGTCGGAATACGCGCAGCGGCATACCGCCGCGGTCGGCGGACTTTACCGCGGCGGTAACTCGGCGGTCTTGCGAAAAGACCGCCAAGGTCAGAATGAGGGCCTATGACTTGTGCTGCTGGGAAGGGTTGGGGGGGGCGTTGTCTGATGGGTGGAGTGGGTGGGTATGTAACTGTGCCCTTTCCTCCCTTGTGTCGTAGGTTGCGGTACTTACCATCTTCGTCTTCGTCGGCGGTCTCGGTCGTGTAGGTATATGGCAAGGAGCAGGGCCGGCATGAGCTGCAGCTCTCTATCCATGGCTGCCACTGCACGTTCTGTGGGACTCCGGTACGTGGTTCCTTATATTTGGTTAATTTCCACCTGGCTTTGTGTGGCAGTGGTTCCTGCCCCGTAACTGGTGGCGGGATGGTGGTTCATTATTTGATGGGCAGGTTGGGCCTTTCCGACGGCCTGTAGGCGGACTCTGCCGTCGTCAGCGGGACTCCTCTCCTGGCGGTGGGTGGTTCGTGGGATGCGTGTGTTTCGTTTAGATCATTATTTGGTCCGGACAGCTCCTCTTTTGGCGGTTTCTACTGCCACCTCCGGCGTAGCGGAACAGACCCCCATGTTCGTAATGAAGGCCTATAACTTTATCCCCTGCTCCCCCTGCCT
The DNA here is from genome assembly GCF_031143425.1 of Pleurodeles waltl. Lineage (NCBI taxonomy): Eukaryota > Metazoa > Chordata > Amphibia > Caudata > Salamandridae > Pleurodeles > Pleurodeles waltl. The sequence continues at coordinate 27,782,724 of NC_090444.1, forward strand.
GCTGTAGGCATCTGGCACACACTAGCCATCATTTTATGAGGATTATGTTATTTTCACCTCTACTCCTTCCCTGCCACAGATGTCTCCTCTAAGATGTATGTAAAACAAGCATTGACTTCTGCATCTAGGGATTATGATTGTTATGGTGTGGATTGGAATGGATACAATGTTGTGAATTATTTGGGAAACACTCACTAAATTATATTGTCTGTCTATGAATAATTCAAATTGCAAAAATGCCACATTTCACTGAATGTTTTTCTCTTGTTTGTTTGCTTTTAGGTGAACAAGAGACATCACCCACAGTACTGCCAGAGAGAAGGCTGGCACGAAGTGACTGGATCACAACATGTGACTCCTCTGCTTGTGCTTGTGTAGTTAAGTGCCAACTGCCAGAGCTTGAAGATGTCCCCAAAGAAATGGGCTGCCAAGAAAGTGGCCAGTGTCGAGGAGACAAAGAAGCAGATTTCCACCACTGGATTGCTGTCCTCCTCTCTTTTTAGGCAACCTCTTGTGCCTGCTGTACAGTCCGCTGGGCAGCATGCGGTGAGCAGCACTGCCACATCAATGGCATCACCATCCTAACCCATGCCCAAGCCCGGGTCGCTCAGTGAGGCAGCCACTGTGATCAGGAAACTGAGCGAAGTGAACAGGAGCGGCAACCAGAAATAGTGCTTCCTGTTGAGCATGATGTACCTCTTCTTGAACCATTGGCTTCCTGATCTCCAGCAAGCAAAATAAAAGGTACACTACCTTCTTCTCCAAATCCCCCTTCTGATGATCTGGACATGAAGTGGACCCCAGTTGAGTTCTTGACCCGCAAAGAGAGAAACATAATTATGGAAGGAGATAAGTGGGACGAGCCAGTGATTGTTACGGAAGCTGGCTCAGAGGACCCTGACATTACCCCTCCTATTTAATCTACTCAGAGGGACCTGGCACTTGTTCCACCACCACTGCCAACCTTCTTATTTGTAAGGCCCCAGCTGAGACCTGCATTCACCAATATCTAGGTCGAAGTACGCACTGCAGAGAGGCAATCATTGACACACCCACTTACTTCCAGTTCTTCAGACATTGCCAGTGGCACACGTGGCACACTAAACATGTTCTCCTCCCCAGTTTGGGACTTCTTAACATGTAGCAAGCAGGAGGATAACATATGAAAAAACATCATGCAATCTGGTTGGCGAAGTACCTTTGAAACGAAACTGGTGATGGTGGTGGTAGTGGTGGTGATGATAGGGGGGGGTGCAGCTCCAAGTTCAATCACAGCATTAGGACTAGGTGATGAGGAAGAAGATGATGACAGTTTTATCACACAAAGTAGCTCTGTCCCCTCCAGTGTGCCAGCATCACCCATATCAGAAATGTCCAAATGGTACAAGACTCAGTCAGATGTAGACACCATTGCATACAGTGATATTCCCCCAAGACACATATTGAGTCCACCACCTCCTGGATCTCTCCAGACATCGCATGCATTAGTGGTAATACAGAGTAACAAAATCCAAGATATTGTTACAGTCAAGTTTAGGCAGGATGGGTCCTAAGAATGCATCATCCTTCCGTTGCCCTAGCGTAATTCTTTTTTACTCTAAGGCGACGTCAAGGAGGCCTTTTCCCTGTGCCAGATTTACAAAGTGACGCAATGAAAGCATCTCGCCAGTTTGTAACCACTTGCGCCACATTATGCCTTGCCAGGGATGAAGTGTACAAGCGGCCCAGAAAAATGGCACAGTGAAATTTACAAGATTTCACTGCACCATTTTTCCCGTCATTTTTAACACCTGCCCAAGGTGTTTCCAATGGGCCTCCACACGCATTGCTGGACTAGCATCATAATTTTAAGCGCTAGTCGACCAATTCACCACAGTAGCATCAAAAATATTGACACTGTTGTACTAACGTGCGCCATGGTGTTCGTGTTATACATACTGTGCTACCATGGTAACATTAGGGGGCAAAATAAAAGTAATGCATCATAGCTGATGTGCCACTTTCTTGTAAATATGTACCTGGACCTCTTTTGTATGGTGTTAGGCAACAGCTATCTGCCAGTAACATCGCTAAATATACCTTTAAGGGTATTCCACAGCATGCAACAGTAAGAATGTTTGTCACTGAGAAATCCTACTCAACTGCAAACATCTTGGAAGACTTTAACAGCAAGGTGTTTAAATGTCTGTGACACAGATGTTTCAGAATTGGATGGTGGGTCCTGTTTCAGCACATTTCATCAACCTGATTGTGCAGGACTTTCTCAAAAAAGGAAGGCATAGTCAGCAAAATACTGGCCACCTGCAGAAGAATATGCACTAATTTCAGCCATTCTTTAAAAGCCTGGAGGCAAATGAGGATCATTCAGCTTGCCAATAGACTGCCAGTTAAAGTCCTTATGCAGGAGGTGCTAGCACATTGGAACTCTACCAACCACATGCAGAAAGTCCGTTTGAGCAGTACAGACCAATCGCAGAATATGTCTTTCAATAAAAAAGGAATGCAACTGGGAAAAACATGACCATGGAGCTGGACAAATGGAGCCTAGCCAAATACCTGACACAAATGCTACCTCCTTTTGAAGTTGTCAAATGGTAAGTCAGCAAAGAGGACAGTAGGATGAGCCAAGCTATCCCATTGTTGCATCTGCCATAGGATTAGTTACTAAAGGTGTTGCAAAGGTTCAACAGCGTGAAGAAGTGCATGTGTTATTTGAGAGCCTAATCCTTCGCTTGGCTGCTAATACAAGTCTCCAAAGAGAGATTGTGTCCTCCAAAGAGTACATACATGCCACAATACTAGATCCACTGTACAAAATAACACTGCCCACTTTCATTAATTTTTCATAAGGATATGTTTCACTATGCATAATGTGGACATTTAAGTAAGCGAGAGACCTGAAAGAAGAATTTCTGGACGTTAGAGTCCTGGCCAGAAATTCTGGTGCACAGCCTTCTACCCCTAGAGTGGGTAGTGCTGTTGTTTTACTGCAGCCAACAGTAGCACCACCAGGAGCAGCACCTGCAACAACACCAGCAACAATACTAACTGCAGAAGAATCATACCTAGCCTCTGCAATCACTTGGTTTCATGTGGCAGGACTTAACTTGAGTGCAGAGGTGAAAGCAACAGAGGTCAGGCAAATGGACATACCAATGATCATTCAGACGATGGTCCCAGACTATCTTCTGAACCCAAAAGAGGTCGAACTGGATCAAAACATATTGGTATGGGAAGATGTGTCAAAGGCCAGAACTTAGCAGGCTGGCCATAAAGATTCTGACTTGTACTGTAGCCAGAGTATCTGCTGAGCATGTGTTCAGTGCAGCTGGCACAGTTGTCACCATCTGAAGGATAAGTCCCTCTCCTCAAAACATGGATAGATTGACATGATTAAAATGAACCAACACTTCAGACCCTATAATTATAGTGTTCCTGATACACTACAAGAGGAGGAGGATTGGTACAACTCAAGTACATTTGTTGACCAACTTCTGGGCAACCCCCCTGAGTTTGAGGAGGAACTTATGCAGCCCCACCCTGTATTCACATATATGACTGGATTGGAGCTGGACCATTGTGCAGTGAAAAGGCTTCTCCATGCCCTTAAAGGATATGAAGACAATGCCTACCTCCGCCCCATGCATAGCCTTCTTTTTTTCATTCCCTAGTAAGGCTGTTCCAGTAAAGATCATTAATTTACAAGTCTGACATGGTGTCACTTACATGGGAATAGAGGAGATGCAATATGATGATTGTGTGCCACTGTTCTTGTATTGAAAAAGGTGACTATTGGAACAAGGAGTGATACATCTTGATGTATATATATATACATATATATATATATGTAAATGTATATATATATATATATTGTGTGACTGGTGATAATTCATGTAATGGCAAACAGTGAGAGTGTTCAACTAATTTGTAAAGTTGATTTCCATGGTTTTCTATGTTTGGGGGCTGATGGGTGATTTTGCCTGAAGGAAATTGGCCCTTACACACTCGGCTAGATTTACTTACATGGTCCACTCCTTGCTGTGTTTTTTTGTCTGGTTCTTCAGAGACCAGATCAGTCAGTTTAGCTAACAAATACAAATCTAAACAAAATGCTCACATTCTTTTGCTCTTCTTGTTCATCAACAGTGCACTACAGATCTATCTTTCTCAATCTCATTTGGGCCTGGAATTAGACCATTACCCGGTCAAGACTCAGGACAGGATTACCTCATCAGCCAGAAGCAGGAAGTTATCCACCTCAAAGGGAAACCAACATGATGATGACTCTAAGGGGCTTACTCAGCCCTGTGGACTTGAGAGAGGTGCATTGATTTGTGAAATGCTAAGTAGTGTGCTGGCTCAAATTTCAAACTCTTCTATTATGTGTTTGAGGTTGGGGGTGTAACTAGAGGCAGACATGTGATGTCACATCATTACGTGATGGACTCACTTGGTTAAATGTTATGACAGTTGTTCGATTGATCAGCCAGGTACATGCAGCTACTTCTCTGGGATTGGTTGCAAAATGCTTGCTCTTACTTCTTAGTTAATCACACATGAGTCCTCATGATTGCATCATCCTATGCTCTTACTCTGCCTCTTGCTCCACTTCCCATGAAGCTTGCCTTCTGTCCTTCTCCTTGACTCTACCATATTGTTACTGCTTTATAATCAACAGACCTTCTCTTCTAAGGTGAAAGCGACAAAGCACTCCTGCTTAGTGCTTACATTACTGGACCGATTGAGCCAGACATCCAAGGTGGACAGAATGCACTGCGCACATTGGCATCTGCATAGAGTGGCATTTTTCTTTTAACAATCATAATGTGGGTGACAGACCATTTAAATATATAATAATAACATGGGTCCCTGGGGCTGAAGGACTGTTTGCAATGCATTTAATTGAGCTGTGCCCTTCATTTCAGTCCACAATAGATTTGATGATGTGCTGCTCACGGTCCTGATGAATAGTGTTGTTCTGTAGCATTTGTCTTTCCTCAACTCCCTGTTCCGATCCATTCATCAAAGCCCCAAACCTCTTCTCCCAGGTTGTGTGGTTTATTGAGGTGCGACTTAATTAAGACCATCAATATATCACACACTGGATGTGATGAAAGTGACACCAACTCACTGTTCAATCTTGTTACCTGAACAATACAGTAACCCAGGCTTCTCCAAAGAGTAGCTCGTCGGCTACTGGTAGCTCTCCAGCTACCTGTAAGTAACTCTCCTGGGTAAAGTCCACTCTCAAAAAATTGAAACATTTACTTTGGTGAATTTATGTATGTATCTCAAAATTGAAATACCTAAAAATGTCTGCATTTCCACAACTTGTAAGCTACAGTTTTGAGGAAAATTATAGAATTTCCAAAGTATCCATCAAGCTCAATATTTGGGTGATGAACACTCAGCATTGGACAGACTTATTACTACATATGTTTGGTACCAGGAGCATTTACAGCTATGGCTGTCATATATTAGCCATGTAGAGGCATTCCAAATTGATAAAGCCTCTTTATATTACAGCTGGCAACCCTGCCTTATGCATGAATGTCATTATTGGTAATCTTGCATGCACTAGCCACTAATGTACTTTTGTCTGAAGTGGTCACTGTTGCAACCCCAATAATATTAGTAGCTCTGCATCATTTTCATTGAACATAAAGTAGCTCTTATTACAGAAAAGATTGGAGAACCCTACAGTAGCCTATACCAGCCCAGCCTACCTGCCCAGGCATAAAAGGGATAGAATATTTAACTCAGCATGATAGGGCAGAAGAGTCAGAACAATCTCTTACTCTGTCCCAGTATCCCACATTAGTGCACACTAGTACAAGAGTTTTTTGTCATGGTGTTCTGGTCTCAGTCTCTGATAACCCACCAACTCTGTGGTTTCTTTCAGTCGAGTTCCCTGTGATGAATAATCTTTCTCATGAGTCCTACAATTGGAGTTCATCTCATTGGAATAGGTGGGAGTGGGATCTCAGTAGGGCAAGAAGAGAACACTAATACCAACATCATTAATGAGAAGGCCCTTTTAGGAAACCCTGCAATAATGTTTGGGAAGATTTTTGAGAGATGCCACCACCTAATCAATTCAGGTAAGAAAACACTAGAAGAAATAGTTAATTTAGTAGTTAGGATTTTCTTCAGAAGGAGAGATAGATTACATTTTTATGTATGTTGGCAGACCCCCTTACTGGGGGAATAGTTACAGACGAAAGGACATGGGCAGTTACTACACTGACTACTGCTATACTATCTTGTATAATTATAATTATAACAATAAGTATTATCATATACAGTATTGCATAAATGATTGATGGCTGGGTGCTGCAAAACCTCATCAAGTGAAACAGATTTAAATTGACCAGTTTTCTGCTCCCAGACAGGGTACAGGTGGACTGTAGGATGAGGTAAGTTACCTACTGAAGAATAACACATGGCAAGGGACGTCAGGTACAAACATTTAGGGGGAATGGATAATGTGTGAATAATGTGTGACAATTTGACAAACATGCTCAGAGGGCAGCTCAGTCACACCACACAATGCCATAATAATATAATAATGATGACAAAAAAACACAAAATAAAACTCATGTATTTTTAGGACCCACCCTCTTTACCTACAACAGGCCCACCCCCTCCCTAAGCCAAGATGTCCCAAGAAGTTACCAAAGTAACAAGATCCACTGCCCAAATACCTTTCCCCAACGTTGTGCCCTTCCCACCCTCTCCACACACAACATGCCCTCCCACGAAAGCAAAAAATTAATAAAAAAGGGCCTTGAGGTCATCCGTTTCACAGGCCTAGTCCTGCTGCCCATATCGGAACAGTATGTTCTCTTGCATGAGGTGTGCCAGCCATCATAGGACATGGTGTAGGAGACATTGTGTTGGGCCTGAGGTAGGGAGGGCAGTGGTGGTATGGGCTACAGTAGAGGATCCCAGCTGCAGTTGGTGGTGGCAGTGGTGAGTGGCCAAGTTGCAGGTGTGCCTGGCCTAGGGCAAAAAGTACCTTGTGACTGGTCCTGGGGCTGTGCCTCCTGTTCCTCTAGTTCCAGGTTCACCAGCCTGTGATATTCGGAAGCCACTGCCTCCAACTTTTGCTGCCCCACTCGTGACTACCTCCTGCTGTGTTGGTGGGATGGGCAGCGGCTATTGCTGCCTGTCGTCAGCAGCAGGAGCAGGTATATCAAGAAAGTTAGAAGAACAAAATACAAAAACACAAATTGTGGTGCTCAGCTCAAGCACTTGTTTATATTGTCTATAGTGGCACAGGACAGTAGCAGTACATTGCTCTTCCCCTATGGCCACTGAAATTTTATTTGAAAGTGACGATTGATGATATTGGTACTAGTCAGTTACACACAACCTGGGCCAATTTTTCCCCACTCAAGCAACACAAGATGGCTAGGTAATCAATAATAGCACTGAATGCACAGAATAGTTATGCCAGAACACCTACATAATCAAAAGAAAGAAAAGAAAACATGACTTTTTAAAAGGATTTAATTTCATACGGAAACAGAACATGCACTTTGTGTGTTATAAAAATGTCCATTATGGACCCCGGGTACTGCCAAACCAGCTCTCTGGGGGTTTCTCTGTAGCTACTGCTGCTGCCAACGCACAGACAGGGTCCTGCCCTCCTTGGGTCTGGGCAGCCCAGTCCCAGGAAGGCAGAACAAAGAATTTCCTCTGAGAGAGGGTGTTACACCCTCTCCCTTTGAAAATAGGTGTTAAGGGCTGGGGAGGAGCAGCCTCTGGAAATGCTTTGAAGGGCAGAGATGGTGCACTGGTTAAGGGAACCCCCAGACCCTGCTCTGGCATTCAACTGGGCAAAGGAAAGGGAAGTGACCATTCCCCTGTCCATCACCACCCCAGGGATGGTGCTCAGAGGTCCTCCAGTGTGTCCCAGACCTCTGCCATCTTGGATGCAGAGGTGTGAGGGCACAATGGAGGCCTCTGAGTGGCCAGTGCCAGCAGGTGACGTCAGAGAAACCTCCTGATAGGTGCTTACCTCACTAGGTGGCCACTCCTCCTCTGAGGGCTATTTAGGGTCTCTCCTGTGGACTCTTCCTCAGATAACGACTTGCAAGAATTCACCAGAGTTCCTCTGCATCTCCCTCATTGACTTCTGCCAAGGATTGACCGCTGACAACAAAGTAGCAAGAAGACTACCAGTGACATTGTAGTGCCTAATCTTGCCAGCTTTCTCACCTGTTTGCTGGTGGTGCATGCTTTGGGGGCTGCCTGCCTTCATCCTGCACTGGAAGCCACAAAGAAATCTCGCGTGGGTCGACGGAATCTTCCCCCTGCTCCAGCAGGCACCAAACTTCAGCGTCACCGGTACTCTGGGACCCCTCTCATCCTGATGAGGTGGGCCCTGGAACTCAGGTCATGGACCCAAGTGACCCAGACTGTCCAGTGGTCCAACTGTCTACATTTGGAGGAGGTAAGTCCTTGCCTCCCCTCTCCAGATAGTAATCCTGTGCACCATGTGAACTACAGTTGCTAGGGCTTCTGTGCACTTTTGCAAGGAATCCTTCGTGCACAGCCTAGCCCAGGTCCCCAGCACTCTGTCCTGCATTGCTCAACTCACTGAGTTGACTACCGGCTTCGTGGGGCCCTCTTTTGTAGTGTTGAGATGACCGCTGTGCTCAGTTTTCTTGAACCCATGTTCAAGGACTTCTGCGGGTGCTGCCTTCTTGTGTATGGGCTCTGTATTTTGCTGAGGGCCCCCTCTGTCTCCTCTCCTAAGTGGCGACATCCTGGTCCATCCTTGGCCCAGGCAGCACCCTTTTTCTTCAACCATGACCTTTGCAGCTAGCAAGGCTTGTTTGTTGTCTTTCTCCAAAGAAACAACTCTGCTTCCTCCAGAACTCCGTGGGACATCTTCTGCACAAAGGAGAAGTTCCTAGCACCTTTTGTTGTTGCAGAATCTTCAGCCTCTTCCATCTGGAGGCAGCCATTTTGCACCTTCATCCGGGGTTTAGTGGGCTCCTGCCCCCCTGGTCACTTTCGTGACTCTTGGAATTGGTCTCCTTCCTTTTCAGGTCCTCAGGTCCAGGAATTCGTCTTCAGTGCTTTGCAGTCTGTTGTGGTCTTTGCAGAATCCTCTATCACAAGTTTAGTGTGTTTCTGGGGAAGTAGTATCACTTTACTCCTACTTTTCAGGGTCTTGGGGTGGGGTATCTTGGACACCCTTAGTGTTTTCTTACACTCCCAGCGACCCTCTACACACTACACTAGCCTAGGGGTCTATTCGTGGTTCGCATTCCACTTTCTTAGTGTATGATTTGTGTTGCCCCTAAGCCTATTGCATCCTAGTGCATTGTACAGTGTTTGGACTACTTTTCTAACTGTTTACTTACCTGATTTTGGTTTGTGTGTATATTTTGTGTATTTTACTTACCTCCTAAGGGAGTATATCCTCTGAAATATTTTTGGCACATTGTCACTAAAGTACCTTTATTTTTAGTAACTCTGAGTATTGTGTTTCTTATGATATGGTACCTAAATGATATAAGTGGTATAGTAGGACCTTTGCATGTCTCCTAGTTCAGCCTATGCTGCTCTGCTATAGCTACTTCTATCAGCCTAAGCTGCAAAGAACACTACTAACCTACTAATAAGTGATAACTGGGCGTGGCACAAGGTGTAAGTACCATCAGGTACCCACTATAAGCCAGGCCAGCCGCCTACAGGTAAGAGCTTGCCTTCCTGGTTTGCGACAGTACCCCTGTGCACCGCGTCATCTCTAACTCCTTGGGCTTCTGTACACTTCTTCCAAGAATCCTTCTTGCACAGTGTAGCCCAGGTTCCCAGTACTCCATCCTGCGACGCACAACTCGCTGAGTTGTTCTCCGGTGGCGTGGGACCTTTTTCTGTTGTGCTGCACCAACTGCATTTTGCATCCACTTTTTCCCCGTGTCCTGGGACTCCTGTGGGTTCTGCCTGGTCATCTGTGGTCTCCCTCCAGTGTTCGGAGCCCCCTCTGCCTCCTCAGTCTGAATTGATGCCCCCAGGTCCCTCCTGAGTCTAGGCAGCGCCATTTTGATTCAAAACGCGACCTTGCTTGAACCAAGGCTTGTTGGATGATTCCAGCGAGGCAAACAGCCTGCATCCAATGTCTCGACATGGCTGTTGTTAATCTCAACTGGGGGGGGGGTTACTGGTCCAAAGAAAGTTGTGGTAGCCTCAGATTTACCTGTAGACTGTCTACTAGGGAATGATTTGGAGACATCAGCTTGGTCAGATGTGGAGTTGGAGGCCCATGCAGCAATGCTAGGCATTCCAGGGCATATTTTTGCTTTGACAAGGGCTCAGGCCAAAAAGCAAAAAGGACAGGGTGACTTGGATCCTGGAACAATGGACCAAGTGCTCCCTAAAGCTAGGGCTAGTAGAAGCAAACCACTTCCTACTATCCCTCCCTCTACAGTGGATTCTACTTCTGAGGAAGAAGAATTCCCTCCCTGTGCAGAACCTACACCAGAGGAGCTTCAAGCAGACACTGCTGAACTTTTGGGTGAAGGGGGGCCTGCCAGAGAGGAGCTGAGTGTGGCACAGCAAACCTGTCCCACATTAGAGGGTCTGAGACAGCAAGCTGTCAAACAGGCTAATGGGGATGTCAGTGACTCTCACAGAGTTTACTGGGAGGACAACCTCTTGTACACTGAGCATAGGGATCCTAAACCTGGAGCTGCCAGGAGACTAGTGATTCCTCAGGAGTACAGAAAGTTCCTCCTAACACTGGCACATGACATTCCCCTAGCTGGGCACCTAGGACAAATGAAAACTTGGGACAGGCTTGTTCCCTTGTTTCATTGGCCTAGGATGTCTGAGGACACAAAAGATTTTTGTAAGTCTTGTGAAACCTGTCAAGCCAGTGGCAAGACTGGTGGCACTCCAAAGGCACCCCTTATTCCACTGTCTATGGTTGGGGTACCCTTTGAAAGGGTAGGGATTGACATAGTTGGCCCCCTTGACCCTCCTACTGCTTCAGGCAATAGATTCATCTTGGTGGTAGTGGACCATGCCACAAGATACCCTGAAGCTATTCCTTTAAGGACCACTACAGCTCCTGCAGTGGCAAAGGCCCTCCTGGGAATATTTTCCAGGGTGGGCTTCCCAAAGGAAGTAGTATCAGACAGAGGAAGCAATTTCATGTCTGCATACTTAAAGGCCATGTGGAAGGAGTGTGGGGTAACGTACAAGTTCACCACACCCTATCATCCACAAACAAATGGACTGGTTGAGAGATTTAACAAAACTCTCAAAGGCATGATTATGGGTCTCCCTGAAAAACTCCGCAGGAGATGGGATATCCTTCTACCATGCCTCCTTTTTGCCTACAGGGAGGTACCCCAGAAAGGAGTGGGCTTCAGCCCCTTTGAACTTCTTTTTGGACACCCTGTTAGGGGTCCACTCACACTTGTTAAGGAGGGTTGGGAACAACCTTTAAAAGCTCCTAAGCAGGATATTGTGGATTATGTACTTGGCCTCAGATCAAGGATGGCTGAGTATATGAAAAAGGCCAGTAAGAACCTTCAGGCCAGCCAAGAGCTCCAGAAGCAATGGCATGATCAGAAGGCTGTTTTGGTGCAGTACCAACCAGGACAGAAAGTGTGGGTCTTGGAGCCTGTGGCCCCAAGAGCACTCCAAGATAAATGGAGTGGTCCCCACACAATTGTTGAGAAAAAGGGTGAAGTCACCTATTTGGTTGACTTAGGCACTGCAAGGAGTCCCCTTAGGGTGCTCCATGTAAACCGCCTGAAACCCTACTATGACAGGGCTGATCTCACCCTGCTCATGGCAACTGATGAGGGACAGGAAGAAGACAGTGATCCTCTACCTGATATCTTCTCTTCCACAGAACAAGATGCTCTTGTGGAAGGTGTAGTTTTGGCTGATTGTCTTACTGCTGAGCAGAAAGACAATTGCATAAATCTCCTGGGTCAGTTTTCTGAACTCTTCTCTACTGTGCCAGGTACCACTTCTTGGTGTGAGCACACTATAGATACTGGAGACAGCTTGCCTGTCAAAAGTAAGATCTATAGGCAGCCTGACCATGTCAGGGACTGCATAAAGCAAGAAGTCCAGAAAATGTTAGAGCTGGGAGTGGTTGAGCACTCTGAAAGTCCATGGGCTTCTCCTGTGGTACTTGTACCAAAACCCCATTCCAAAGATGGAAAGAAGGAAATGCGGTTTTGTGTCGACTATAGAGGTCTCAACCTTGTAACCAAAACTGATGCTCACCCTATACCCAGGGCAGATGAGCTCATAGATACACTGGCATCTGCCAAGTATCTAAGCACTTTTGATTTGACTGCAGGGTATTGGCAGATCAAATTGTCAGAAGATGCTAAACCTAAGACTGCATTTTCGACCATTGGAGGACATTACCAGTTTACTGTAATGCCTTTTGGTTTGAAGAATGCACCTGCCACTTTTCAGAGGTTGGTGAACACAGTCCTGCAAGGGCTGGAAGCTTTCAGTGCAGCATATCTAGACGATATAGCTGTCTTTAGCTCCAGCTGGGATGATCACCTGGTCCACCTATGGAAAGTTTTGGAGGCCCTGCAAAAGGCAGGCCTCACTATCAAGGCTTCAAAGTGCCAGATAGGGCAGGGTAAGGTGGTTTATCTGGGACACCTTGTTGGTGGGGAACAGATTGCACCACTACAGGGGAAAATCCAAACAATTGTTGATTGGGTTCCCCCTACCACACAGACTCAGGTGAGAGCCTTCCTAGGCCTCACTGGGTATTACAGGAGGTTCATTAAGAACTATGGCTCCATTGCAGCCCCTCTTAATGACCTCACTTCAAAAAAGATGCCTAAAAAGGTATTATGGACAGCAAACTGTCAGAAAGCTTTTGAGGAGCTGAAGCAGGCCATGTGCTCTGCACCTGTCCTGAAAAGCCCTTGTTACTCTAAAAAATTCTATGTCCAAACTGATGCATCTGAATTAGGAGTAGGGGCAGTCCTATCACAACTCAATTCTGAGGGCCAGGATCAACCTGTTGCTTTTATTAGTAGGAGGTTGACCCCTAGAGAAAAGCGTTGGTCTGCCATAGAGAGGGAGGCCTTTGCTGTGGTCTGGGCACTGAAGAAGTTGAGGCCATACCTGTTTGGCACTCACTTCATTGTTCAGACAGACCACAAACCTCTACTTTGGCTAAAACAAATGAAAGGTGAAAATCCTAAATTGTTGAGGTGGTCCATATCCCTACAGGGAATGGACTATACAGTGGAACATAGACCTGGGAGTAGCCACTCCAATGCAGATGGACTCTCCAGATATTTCCACTTAGACAATGAAGACTCATCAGGTAATGGCTAGTCTTATTGTCCTTCGTTTGGGGGGGGGTTGTGTTGGAAAGTACCATCTTGCCTGGCATGTTACCCCCATTTTTCACTGTATATATGTTGTTTTAGTTGTATGTGTCACTGGGACCCTGTTCTCCAGGGCCCCAGTGTTCATAAGTGTGCCTGACTGTGTTACCTGTGTAGTGACTAATTGTCTCACTGAGGCTCTGCTAATCAGAACCTCAGTGGTTATGCTCTCTCATTTCTTTCAAATTGTCACTAACAGGCTAGTGACCAATTTTACCAATTTACATTGGCTTTCTGGAACACCCTTATAATTCCCTAGTATATGGTACTGAGGTACCCATGGTATTGGGGTTCCAGGAGATCCCTATGGGCTGCAGCATTTCTTTTGCCACCCATAGGGAGCTCTGACAATTCTTACACAGGCCTGCCACTGCAGCCTGAGTGAAATAACGTCCACGTTATTTCACAGCCATTTTACACTGCACTTAAGTAACTTATAAGCCACCTATATGTCTAACCTTTACCTGGTAAAGGTTAGGTGCAAAGTTACTAAGTGTGAGGGCACCCTGGCACTAGCCAAGGTGCCCCCACATTGTTCAGAGCCAATTCCCTGAACTTTGTGAGTGCGGGGACACCATTACACGCGTGCACTACATATAGGTCACTACCTATATGTAGCTTCACAATGGTAACTCCGAATATGGCCATGTAACATGTCTAAGATCATGGAATGGCCCCCTCTATGCCATCCTGGCATTATTGGGACAATTCCATGATCCCAGTGGTCTGTAGCACAGACCCTGGTACTGCCAAACTGCCTTTCCTGGGGTTTCACTGCAGCTGCTGCTGCTGCCAACCCCTCAGACAGGTTTCTGCCCTCCTGGGGTCAAGCCAGGCTTGTCCCAGGATGGCAGAACAAAGGACTTCCTCTGAGAGAGGGTGTTACACCCTCTCCCTTTGGAAAATGGTGTGAAGGCAGGGGAGGAGTAGCCTCCCCCAGCCTCTGGAAATGCTTTCTTGGGCACAGATGTGCCCAATTCTGCATCAGCAAGTCTACACCGGTTCAGGGACCCCTTAGCCCCTGCTCTGGCGTGAAACTGGACAAAGGAAAGGGGAGTGACCACTCCCCTGACCTGCACCTCCCCTGGGAGGTGTCCAGAGCTCCTCCAGTGTGCTCCAGACCTCTGCCATCTTGGAAATATAGGTGCTGCTGGCACACTGGACTGCTCTGAGTGGCCAGTGCCACCAGGTGACGTCAGAGACTCCTTGTGATAGGCTCCTTCAGGTGTTAGTAGCCTCTCCTCTCTCCTAGGTAGCCAAACCCTCTTTTCTGGCTATTTAGGGTCTCTGTCTCTGGGGAAACTTTAGATAACGAATGCAAGAGCTCATCCGAGTTCCTCTGCATCTCTCTCTTCACCTTCTGATAAGGAAACGACTGCTGGCCGCGCTGGAAGCCTGCAAACCTGCAACATAGTAGCAACGACGACTACTGCAACTCTGTAACGCTGATCCTGCCGCCTTCACGACTGTTTTCCTGCTTGTGCATGCTGTGGGGGTAGTCTGCCTCCTCTCTGCACCAGAAGCTCCGAAGAAATCTCCCATGGGTCGACGGAATCTTCCCCCTGCAACCGCAGGCACCAAAAAGCTGCATTACCGGTCCCTTGGGTCTCCTCTCAGCACGACGAGCGAGGTCCCTTGAATCCAGCAACTCTGTCCAAGAGACTGCCACAGTCCAGTGACTCTTCAGTCCAAGTTTGGTGGAGGTAAGTCCTTGCCTCCCCACTCCAGACTGCATTGTTGGTAACCGCGACTTTTGCAACTTCTCCGGCCCCTGTGCACTTCCGGTGGAAATCCTTTGTGCACAGCCAAGCCTGGGTCCACGGCACTCTAACCTGCATTGCACGACTTTCTAAGTTGGTCTCCGGCGACGTGGGACTCCTTTGTGCAACTTCGGCGAGCACCGTTTCACGCATCTTTGTAGTGCCTGTTTCTGGCACTTTTCCGGGTGCTATGTGCTTCAGAGAGGGCTCCTTGTCTTGCTCGACGTCCCCTCTCTCTGCTGGTCCAATTTGCGACCTCCTGGTCTCTCCTGGGCCTCAGCAGCGTGCAAAAACACCAACCGCACGATTTGCAGCTAGCAAGGCTTGTTGGCATCCTTTTGGCGGGAAAGCACTTCTGCTCGACTCTACAAGGTGAGAGGGATTGGTCTACCAAAGGGAAAGTCTCTAGCCCTTTTTGTTCCTGTATAAACCGCAGCTTCTTCTGTCCAGTCGAAGCTTCTTTGCACCTGCAGCTGGCATTTCCGGGGCATCTGCCCTTCTCCGACTTGCTTGTGACTTTTGGACTTGGTCCCCTTGTTCCACAGGTACCCTAGATTGGAAATCCACAGTTGTTGCATTGTTGGTTTGTGTCTTTCCTGCATTATTCCTCTATTACGACTTCTTTGTCTTCTGGGGAACTTCAGGGCACTTTGCACTCACTTTTCAGGGTCTTGGGGAGGGCTAGTTTTCTAACTCTCACTATTTTCTAATAGTCCCAGCGACCCTCTACAAGGTCACATAGGTTTGGGGTCCATTCGTGGTTCGCATTCCACTTTTGGAGTATATGGTTTGTGTTGCCCCTATCCCTATGTGTCTCCATTGCATCCTACTGTAACTATACATTGTTTGCACTGTTTTCTAAGACTATACTGCATATTTTTAGTACTGTGTACATATAACTTGTGTATATTTGCTATCCTCACTCTGAGGGTACACTCTGAGATACTGTGACATATTGTCATAAAAATAAAGTACCTTTATTTTTAGTATAACTGTGTATTGTGTTTTCTTATGGTATTGTGCAAGTGACACTTGAGTACTGTAGTAGCTTCACACGTCTCCTAGTTCAGCCTAAGCTGCTCTGCTAAGCTACCATTTTCTATCAGCCTAAGCTGCTAGACACCCTATACACTAATAAGGGATAACTGGGCCTGGTGCAAGGTGCAAGTACCCCTTGGTACTCACTACAAGCCAGTCCAGCCTCCTACACCCTGTACATTACAGGCCCTCTCAAGTGCAGCAAACCACTTGTTAATGTCATCCCCCTCATTGTAAGGGGGAACTATCTTTTGCAGATTCCTAGAATCATGCTATTTTACAGGATTACTATCTGTAATACTGCTCCTGCCACCATGGGGTCCAAACCCCAACCTCTGTCTTTCTTTTTCTAAGTCAAGTGCTTGCCTATCTAAATCCAGCTGTTGCTTCTTAAGCTTCAGCCTGGATTCTTCCACTCTCAATCTATTGAGCTCCCTTTCTAACACTCTGTCATCAGGGTGGGTGGGTTGGGCATGCCGTGACACAGAAGAATGGTGAGAATGAACAGAGGGAGACCTGTCCCTAACAGATGGCACTCTAACAACCTGCCCTACAGAAGTAACACTCCTACTGTGATGAGAACTCACATTAGTACCAGCTATGCTAGGTGGTCTGCTAATGGGCAAGTTGGGAAGGTTCCCTTCTAACTCTTTTACTAGGGGTGCCCCAGAATCAGAGTGGGAACCATCAGCTAATCTCTCACCAGAAGTGCCAACTAAGGTCTTATCTTGTTCAATGAGCATATTAACTAACAGTTCTCTAGAGGGAATCTTCCCTACCCCTAAACCTCTTTCAATGCAGAGACTCCTTGCTCCTTTCCAGCTAAGGTGATCATAAGCAAGTTTGGTCAGATCAACAGTTTGGCCTGTACCAGACATTATAGAAAAGGTTTAAGGGACAGAAAATGAAAGAAAAAGTTTCAGAACTTTTAAAAGCACAGAAAAAAACTTTAAAAACTTTTTAAGAACTTTTTGAAAGTTTTAGAGGTACTTTTCAGCACTTAGCAAAGGAGTAAGAGAAGAAAAGGAAAACTTTTTGGTTAGGTGTACATACACTGAACTTGTTTTGTATATTTTTCTCTTATGAAAGTGCAAAATGACAAAGTGGTAAGTAGTAGCAAGTACTTATCCCACCGCTGCACAACCAATGTAGGAGGCTGGACTGGCTTGTAGAGGGTACCAAGGGGTACTTACACTTTGCACCAGGCCCAAGTATCCCTTATTAGTGTAGAGGGGTGTCTAGCAGCTTAGGCTGATAGAAAAGGTAGCTTAGGAGAGCAGCTTAGGCTGAACTAGTGTAGGAAAGTACCATCTTGCCTGGCATGTTACCCCCATTTTTCACTGTATATATGTTGTTTTAGTTGTATGTGTCACTGGGACCCTGTTCTACAGGGCCCCAGTGCTCATAAGTGTGCCTGAATGTGTTACCTGTGTTATGACTAACTGTCTCACTGAGGCTCTGCTGATCAGAACCTCAGTGGTTATGCTCTCTCATTTCTTTCAAATTGTCACTAACAGGCTAGTGACCAATTTTACCAATTTACATTGGCTTACTGGAACACCCTTATAATTCCCTAGTATATGGTACTGATGTACCCAGGGTATTGGGGTTCCAGGAGATCCCTATGGGCTGCAGCATTTCTTTTGCACCCATAGGGAGCTCTGACAATTCTTACACAGGCCTGCCACTGCAGCCTGAGTGAAATAATGTCCACGTTATTTCACAGCCATTTTTCACTGCACTTAAGTAACTTATAAGTCACCTATATGTCTAATCTTTACCTGGTAAAGGTTAGGTGCAAAGTTACTAAGTGTGAGGGCACCCTGGCACTAGCCAAGGTGCCCCACATTGTTCAGGGCCAATTCCCCGGACTTTGTGAGTGCGGGGACACCATTACACGCGTGCACTACATATAGGTCACTACCTATATGTAGCTTCACAATGGTAACTCCGAATATGGCCATGTAACATGTCTATGATCATGGAATTGCCCCCTCTATGCCATCCTGGCATAGTTGGCACAATCCCATGATCCCAGTGGTCTGTAGCACAGACCCTGGTACTGCCAAACTGCCTTTCCTGGGGTTTCACTGCAGCTGCAGCTGCTGCTGCTGCCAACGCCTCAGACAGGTTTCTGCCCCCCTGGGGTCAAGCCAGGCTTGTCTCAGGATGGCAGAACAAAGGACTTCCTCTGAGAGAAGGTGTTACTGTAGGAAAGTACCATCTTGCCTGGCATGTTACCCTCATTTTTCACTGTATATATGTTGTTTTAGTTGTATGTGTCACTGGGACCCTGGTATCCAGGGCCCCAGTGCTCATAAGTGTGCCTGACTGTGTTACCTGTGTAGTGACTAACTGTCTCACCGAGGCTCTGCTAATCAGAACCTCAGTGGTTATGCTCTCTCATTTCTTTCCAAATTGTCACTAACAGGCTAGTGACCAATTTTACCAATTTACATTGGCTTTCTGGAACACCCTTATAATTCCCTAGTATATGGTACTGAGGTACCCAGGGTATTGGGGTTCCAGGAGATCCCTATGGGCTGCAGCATTTCTTTTGCCACCCATAGGGAGCTCTGACAATTCTTACACAGGCCTGCCACTGCAGCCTGAGTGAAATAACATCCATGTTATTTCACAGCCATTTTACACTGCACTTAAGTAACTTATAAGTCACCTATATGTCTAACCTTTACCTGGTAAAGGTTAGGTGCAAAATTACTTAGTGTGAGGGCACCCTGGCACTAGCCAAGGTGCCCCCACATTGTTCAGGGCCAATTCCCTGAACTTTGTGAGTGCGGGGACACCATTACACACGTGCACTACATATAGGTCACTACCTATATGTAGCTTCACAATGGTAACTCCGAATATGGCCATATAACATGTCTAAGATCATGGAATTGCCCCCTCTATGCCATCCTAGCATTATTGGGACAATTCCATGATCCCAGTGGTCTGTAGCACAGACCCTGGTATTGCCAAACTGCCTTTCCTGGGGTTTCACTGCAGCTGCTGCTGCTGCCAACCCCTCAGACAGGTTTCTGCCCCCCTGGGGTCAAGCCAGGGTTGTCCCAGGATGGCAGAACAAAGGACTTCCTCTGAGAGAGGGTGTTACACCCTCTCCCTTTGGAAAATGGTGTGAAGGCAGGGGAGGAGTAGCCTCCACCAGCCTCTGGAAATGCTTTCTTGGGCACAGATGTGCCCAATTCTGCATAAGCCAGTCTACACCGGTTCAGGGACCCCTTAGCCCCTGCTCTGGCGCGAAACTGGACAAAGGAAAGGGGAGTGACCACTCCCCTGACCTGCACCTCCCCTGGGAGGTGTCCAGAGCTCCTCCAGTGTGCTCCAGACCTCTGCCATCTTGGAAACAGAGGTGCTGCTGGCACACTGGACTGCTCTGAGTGGCCAGTGCCACCAGGTGACGTCAGAGACTCCTGCTGATAGGCTCCTTCAGGTGTTAGTAGCCTATCCTCTCTCCTAGGTAGCCAAACCCTCTTTTCTGGCTATTTAGGGTCTCTGTCTCTGGGGAAACTTTAGATAACGAATGCAAGAGCTCATCAGAGTTCCTCTGCATCTCTCTCTTCACCTTCTGCCAAGGAATCGACTGCTGACCGCGCTGGAAGCCTGCAAAACTGCAACATAGTAGCAAAGACAACTACTGCAACTCTGTAACGCTGATCCTGCCGCCTTCTCAACTGTTTTCCTGCTTGTGCATGCTGTGGGGGTAGTCTGCCTCCTCTCTGCACCAGAAGCTCCGAAGAAATCTCCCGTGGGTCGACGGAATCTTCCCCCTGCAACCGCAGGCACCAAAAAGCTGCATTACCGGTCCCTTGGGTCTCCTCTCAGCACGACGAGCGAGGTCCCTTGAATCCAGCAACTCTGTCCAAGTGACTCCCACAGTCCAGTGACTCTTCAGTCCAAGTTTGGTGGAGGTAAGTCCTTGCCTCCTGTAGGAAAGTACCATCTTGCCTGGCATGTTACCCCCATTTTTCACTGTATATATGTTGTTTTAGTTGTATGTGTCACTGGGACCCTGGTAAGCCAGGGCCCCAGTGCTCATAAGTGTGCCTGAATGTGTTACCTGTGTAGTGACTAACTGTCTCACTGAGGCTCTGCTAACCAGAACCTCAGTGGTTATGCTCTCTCATTATCCCTATGTTTCCCCATTGCATCCTATTGTAACTATACATTGTTTGCACTGTTTTCTAAGACTATACTGCATATTTTTGCTATTGTGTATATATATCTTGTGTATATTTCCTATCCTCTCACTGAGGGTACACTCTAAGATACTTTGGCATATTGTCATAAAAATAAAGTACCTTTATTTTTAGTATAACTGTGTATTGTGTTTTCTTATGATATTGTGCATATGACACTAAGTGGTACTGTAGTAGCTTCACACGTCTCCTAGTTCAGCCTAAGCTGCTCTGCTAAGCTACCATTATCTATCAGCCTAAGCTGCTAGACACCCTATACACTAATAAGGGATAACTGGGCCTGGTACAAGGTGCAAGTACCCCTTGGTACTCACTACAAGCCAGTCCAGCCTCCTACACCTCCCCACTCCAGACTGCATTGTTGGTAACCGCGACTTTTGCAACTTCTCCGGCCCCTGTGCACTTTCGGCGAAAATCCTTTGTGCACAGCCAAGCCTGTGTCCACGGCACTCTAACCTGCATTGCACGACTTTCTAAGTTGGTCTCCGGCGACGTGGGACTCCTTTGTGCAACTTCGGCGAGCACCGTTTCACACATCCTCGTAGTGCCTGTTTCTGGCACTTCTCCGGGTGCTACCTGCTGCTGAGTGGGCTCCCTGTCTTTCTCGATGTCCCCTCTTCCTCCTGGTCCAATTTGCGACCTCCTGGTCCCTCCTGGGCCACAGCAGCGTCCAAAAACGCTAACCGCACGATTTGCAGCTAGCAAGGCTTGTTGGTGTTCTTTCGGCGGGAAAACACTTTTGCACGACTCTCCACGGCAAGAGGGATCTGTCCACCAAAGGGGAAGTCTCTAGCCCTTTTCGTTCCTGCAGAAACCTTTGCTTCTTCTGTCCAGTAGAAGCTCCTTTGCACCCACAGCTGGCATTTCCTGGGCATTTGCCCATCTCCGACTTGCTTGTGACTTTTGGACTTGGTCCCCTTGTTCCACAGGTACCCTAGATTGGAAATCCATCGTTGTTGCATTGTTGGTTTGTGTCTTTCCTGCATTATTCCTCTATCACGACTTCTTTGTCTTCTGGGGAACTTTAGTGCACTTTGCACTCACTTTACAGGGTCTTGGGGAGGGCTAATTTTCTAACTCTCGCTATTTTCTAATAGTCCCAGCGACCCTCTACAAGGTCACATAGGTTTGGGGTCCATTCGTGGTTCGCATTCCACTTATGGTTTGTGTTGCCCCAACCCTGTGTGTCTCCATTGCATCCTATTGTAACTATACATTGTTTGCACTGTTTTCTAAGACTATACTGCATAATTTTAGTACTGTGTACATATAACTTGTGTATATTTGCTATCCTCACTCTGAGGGTACACTCTGAGATACTGTGACATATTGTCATAAAAATAAAGTACCTTTATTTTTAGTATAACTGTGTATTGTGTTTTCTTATGCTATTGTGCAAGTGACACTTGTGGTACTGTAGTAGCTTCACACGTCTCCTAGTTCAGCCTAAGCTGCTCTGCTAAGCTACCATTATCTATCAGCCTAAGCTGCTAGACACCCTATACACTAATAAGGGATAACTGGGCCTGGTGCAAGGTGCAAGTACCCCTTGGTACTCCCTACAAGCCAGTCCAGCCTCCTACATTGGTTGTGCAGTGGTGGGATAAGTGCTTTGAGACTACTTACCACTCTTGTCATTGTACTTTTCATAAGAGAAAAATATACAAAACAAGTTCAGTGTATGTACACATAGCTAAAAAGTTTTGCATTTCCTCTTTTCACTGTTTTCTAAGTGCTGAAAACTTTGCCGGGAATCGAGGAGGAGGTGGGCAGCAGCTGTGTGCTGCCATCAATCAGGGCAGGAGCCCTTTAAAATCACGTAAGCGCTCCCGCTCCGCGGGACGCGCTGAAAACTTTGCCGGGAATCGAGGAGGAGGTGGGCAGCAGCTGTGTGCTGCCATCAATCAGGGCAGGAGCCCTTTAAAATCACGTAAGCGCTCCCGCTCCGCGGGACGCGCTGAAAACTTTGCGGGACGCGCGCGCGCGGCGCCCGGGCGAAGCCCGGGCCAAGGGCGGGTCCGTCCTTGCCCGTCATTGCCAGGAAGAGGCAGGGCAGGGCCACCCCCCTGATATTTACCTTGAACTGTGGTCCCAGATAACCGCTTTCCATCTGTCTGCCCGAAGGACAAACTCTAGCCTATTTACACTGCGGTGGGGTAGCTTTCCCCCAAAACTCCAGGCCTCTACCTAGCTAGTGGTCAATTACCAATATTAACCTGCCTTTGCTCGCCCCGCTGTGATCTTACTTGAATCTCCCACTAAATATAAGGCCCTTGGTTTTTAGTAAAATGGGCCGACGACGTGGGGGGGGTTTGGACGGGAAATTGCACTCTAACAAAACCCTGGACGGCTTTTTACAAAAGGCCGTTGGGGAACTTGAAAGAGAAATAGAATTAGTTCAACGTCATCTTGCTGCCCCTCCTTCTGCATCCATTAGTTCAGCCCATGATAGCCCAGTCTCACAGCCCCACCCGCGACTAGAGCTCCAGTCTGTCCCGATTATCCATTCCCCTTCTCCATCCAAAATCCCCCAAGAGACCCAAGATGATACCTCAATTGCACCTGCCATTTGTGCCGCACCAACTCCGTTGGTCCAGTGTCCCCCAATAGAAGGTTCCCTTACTTTAACTGAATCTAATACCAAAGGGAAACGGAAGCGTAGGGAACCTGTCCTCAAAAATAAACGATCTAGAACCTTGAGTCCCTCTAACCTGGCCCAACCTTATATTAATGATATGGCATCAATCTCCTTACACAATACCAATAACTCCCATGCAAATGAGTTCATTAGGGATCTCATAAGAGATGAGCTCTCCAAACTACTTTTTCCTATCTCCAACCGTCTTCAAATAATTGAGGACAAACTTGATAGTCTTACGAGCAGTCAGCTACCAACAATTTCTTTACCTGTAGAAATCCATCCTAATCATGACTCTATTGTTGCCATTAGTCACACTGGCCAAATACCCAAAACTTTTCCTCCTATTCTAAATCATGACTGGCTTAGTTCTGCTAAAACCCCCAGTATCCCGACGAACAAGCCCCATATGGCCTTAGCTCCCTTATTAAAAGGAACCGCCACATGGAATAATCCAGCAACTAATTCGGGAGACGGCCCCCCTATTAGGGAATCCTCACAACCAGCATACCAGAAGATGGATAAGAGTAGTGACTCTCGAGAACCTAAAGTGCTTCATTTACCACCTGAATCATGCCCTTATGTTCTTATTATATCAAATGTTCCTGAACTCAAACCTCATTTTTCCGAATCCTTCATCGAACTCAAAAATAAGGTTATCCACTGTTTGCATGTGAATGCGGGGTTTGCTTTTTCTATGTCATCTTCAATATTGATGGTGAGAAGGGTAGGGTGGGTAGGGTGGGTGGGGTGGGTGGGCCCTCTAGCGAAGATCGGTGTTGGGGATTGTATTGTCATTAATTTTAATTCCCCCGATCTTGTCCAACGACTTTCTTTAAATGCTAACAGACTTTATCCTACTACTGGCAAAACTTCTCTTTGCAGGTTACAAGTGTTTTATCCACCTTCTATGTCGTCCTAGAGTACTCAATCACCACCATTATACGGGGCCGGCTCAGTTTCTCACACACTGCCTACCCCCGTAATTGGTCCCAGACGTCCTCTATCCTCTCTCTCTGAGGCAGATTGACTAGGAGATGCCCTTCAGGATGTGGTATTGTCTAACTGCGAAGCTGAGTCCATTTGCCCTATTGGTCTTAACATCTCGGCCGATTTTGTTGTCCCGGGTTCACCCAAAAGTTTAACATGTCAAGCAACTGAGGAATGCATTTCTAATCAGTCAAACGCTCCCTATACCTTGGGTCACACCTGCATGGTCAACTCACCAAATCCAAACACTATTGGGGTTATATCCAGCGAGGTTCTAAAGACACAGAGTGAGAAATCTTCTGATCTTAATCCACCCGAGGGAAGCACCATGGTCCTTAACAGTCCCCCCCCTAGTATCCTATATGCCCAGAATAAAGTTGGGTCCTCATGCTCAGAGGATCTCGATAAGGTGCTCAGCTGGAATATAGCTGGATTGGAAAGTAAATTACATAGCCCAGGTTGGGGTAACCTTATTGATGATCACTTGATTTGCCTTTTTCAAGAAACATGGGCATTAGAACCCAAATATAGACTCGGTTTCAAAAGCTTTTGGGTTCCGGCCCGTAAGTCATCTTCTGGGAGACCTTCGGGAGGGTTGCTCGTGTGGCTAAATACTTCTCTCAGGTGCAAGATAGAAGAATTAGACACTGGTTGCCCGGACCTGCAAGCCCTATCGTTAATGATTTCTGAAGAAAAACCCCTCCTTTTAATTAATATCTATAACAGGAATGTGAGTTCCCACTTTGAGTCTGACGTTCTGTCGAATTTGGACTATGTTCTTAAAAGTAATCCCTCCTCTTTTGTTTTAATTGGAGGAGATTTTATTGTTACCTTCGAACCTAATCCTTTAGTCCAAGGAATTTGTAAAGAAGAGGATGCCCATTGGGGCATCCCCCAGTTAGTCTCCAACAAAAAAACAAGATTGAACAAATTTGCACGCTTTTTGGCTGACATTGCACTAGCTCATGGCCTCCGAGCCTGTAATGGCCGCTCACACTCGGATGCTATTTTGAGACCTACTTTTAGGCGCGGAAAACATAGCAGTCGCATCGACTACATACTTCTTGATATCCGTCTTTGGCGTTACATGGTAGATATGAGGGTAGATGAGCAGCCCGTGAGCGACCACGATCCCCTGATTCTATCAACCAGAGGTCTTTTTCCTTCATTTATAGTGCCTCACTCTAGGTCCAATGTGTCCAAACTGGCCCTAACCAATAATAGATCCAATCTAAAATGGGAATCTGTTACCTCCTCCCCTAAACATTTAGCATCCATTTACAGCTTGCTTGCGAATCATATGGAGTGTATGATCCGGTTAGATGAGTCTGAGGAGGGCGATAGCCTTCTTACAGCCCACACTGATCTGTTCCAATCTTTAAAACAACTTTTCACAAAAGAGACTGTTAACAACTCCAACAAAAAACACAATGCCCCTTGGTTCAATAATTCTTGCAGAACAGCACAACTAGCTCTCCTGGATGCAATCAAAGAAGGCCATGCTGCGACGTTGAGAATAGCCAGGGGCGCTTATAAGAAGGAATGCTCAAAGGCACGCAGAAGCTGGGAGGAGGCCAGATGGGCCACTATTCTGGTTTCAGCCTTATCTAATAATACTTCCAAGTTTTGGAAACTAATAGCTGATAATGACAGTGACTCCCCAGCCGCGCCTGGCTCTACAATCCTCTCAGCAACTTGGGTAGAGCATTTTGGGCAACTTTATGGAGGTCCACCAGAAGTTTCTCTGTGGCCCCCCAATGATTCAACAAACCAAGAGATCATTCCAATTTCTTTTTCTCTTTCCGAAACTAGAGCTGCAATAGACTCCCTGAAATGGGGGAAGGCTCCTGGCCCAGATAAAATTCCAGGTGATCTATATAAATCTAGACCTGATATATGGGCTCCCTACCTCAATTTTATCTGCAATGCTATTGCAGCAGGCGCACCAGTTCCATCTACTTGGAAAGGGGCTGAAATTGTACCGATCTTCAAAAAAGGAAATCCAAACATTCCGGCTAACTACCGTCCAATTAGTCTCCTCGATAACTTCCAAAAAATTTATGCGAAACATCTTCTGTCCCACCTTGAGGAATGGATTATAGAGTCTGAAGCCCTTTCTGATTTACAAGCGGGTTTCAGACACGCAGTGAGCACAGTTGACCAAGCTCTAAGATTTATGTCAATAAAATGGAAGAATGTTGACCTGGGGGGGGGTAACCTTTACGTGGTCTTTATAGACCTAAGAGACGCATTTGACCTGATCCCCAGGAATCTGCTGTGGTCAACATTATTAAACATGGGAGTGCCATTTGGCCTCCTGAAACTCATAGCTCAGTTGCACCAAAATACCTTTGCCCAAATCAGGTGTGGACAGGGGGGCGAGCTGACTGACCCTGTAGCTATCAAAAAAGGAGTTAGACAAGGTTGTGTTTTGGCACCTACTCTTTTTCTGCTCTACATTAATAATTGCATCCACTACCTAGAGAACTGCATAAATGATTCTTCGAAACTAGGTGGGAAAAAAATCCCCTGCCTGCTTTATGCAGATGATACGATCCTACTATCAAAATCGCCAATGGGAATCCAACACCTGATTAACCAGTTCTGTGTTTATTGTAGTGATTATGGTTTAGATGTAAACATTAAGAAAACTAAATTTATGATATTCACTACCTCTAAAAAACGATTGCGTACTAATATTAAGATGAATTCGACTCCACTGGAGAAAGTTGAAGAGTTTGATTATTTGGGTTTCAGATTATCTACATCAGGCAAATGGAAGGCAGCAATTGACAAAGGGGCTCTGATCATAAGCCAAAGAGGTGGGGCCTTAGTCCGCAGATCTAGAAAGGCTCCGAGCCCCCCTCTGAACATTCTTGCGGAGATTTATAATGTTCAAATCAGAGCAGCAGCCCTATATGGAGCGGAACTTTGGGGGTCCCATAAAAACCTGGACATTCTGCAAACTAAGGAAAATATTTTCCTCAGGCAGGTGTCCAGGCTAGGTACGGGCACTCCAATGACCCCTTTAAGGCTTGACCTTGACATAAATGGCATTAAAACCATAGCGGCCTTAAGACCCCTTTCCTACTGGATTCGTCTATGGAAATCTGCTGAACTAGAACCATATAGGCTGGCTATAAGAGAGTTGATAGCCACTCCCAAGGCATTGGAGAGAATCCCTTGGCTGAAAGAGATGAAAATTGCCTGGGACAAAATGGGTCTTTCCCATTATTGGAACCACCCGGATCAAATCCCTGATAAGGCTAGGAGATTTGTTACGAGCAGATATTGGGAGAAAGTTAACGAAGATTCCCTGCACCAAAAGAGGGCGGGTAGGTTAACAATGGATTTTCTTCAAATTAAGCATGAACCCTGGGCTGAGAATTTCCTGAACCTCCCTATCCCTCCGTATGCACGCGCTCTATACCTGCAGTTAAGATATGGTACATTGCCTACTAATGGTTTCACGGCCCATTGGCCTTCTAACATCGCTACAAATGATAGGTGTATCTTCTGTCAACATTGTAAAGAAACATCAGAGCATGTATTATTCTTCTGCCCTTTGTATAAGACACCAAGAAAGAGGTGGATTATTCCCCTCTGTAAAAACATGTCATTTCAGGATAGAGCAACTGCCATTAGAATCTGTACACATGATTTTTCTCCCAGGGTTGCCATTCCAGTTACCAAATACTTATCGGAGGCCTGGTACATCCGTCGCAAGTTCATTGCACCCAAAGGCTTCTGAGTGATTTCTATACTAGTCTCTAGAAGGATTTTAATCTTCTTTTTTTATCCTTTTTGTATTGCTTTTAGTAGGAAATTTCCATTACGAATTTGTTGCCTTTATTATGACTACCAAGACTGCACAAGCTTATATAGCCTTCCCATATAGTCTCTCTGTTGTTTTTTTGATTGGTACTCTGATAATGTTTCCTTTTAGTCCAATTAGACTATTTTTTGTCTTTTTTGTCTTCTGGTTGTGCACACTGGTCCTCCAGACAAAAAGTTCTACATTTTAGTTTTTAACTCTGTCCCCTTTTTTATTATATCTATTTATGTTTTATTTTATTGTATTTATATATATGATTAAATGCTTTGTCCTGTTGTTCTTATTGTTACAATGTTTTGACGTCTATTGGTTTTATATTGTTACTATGTTTTTATCACATTCTTTTTTAAAGTATGATTGTTATTATTATCTTAAATGGACTAGATTTCTAGACCGAATGAACTTAATAAATAAAAGTGCTGAAAAGTACTTCTAAACTTTCAAAAAGTTCTTAAAAGTTTTAAAAGTTTTTTTTTCTGTCTTTCCAAAAAGTTCTGAAAACTTTTTTCTCTTTTTCTATCACTTTAACTCTCTCTAAAAATGTCTGGCACAGGCCAAAATGCTGATCTGTCCAAACTTGCATATGACAACCTTAGCTGGAAAAGAGCAAGGAGTCTCTGTGTAGAGAGAGGTTTGAGTGTAGGGAAGAATCCTTCCTTGGAATTGTTAATTAACATGCTTAGAGAACAAGATAAGGCTATAGGTGCCTCATCTGTTGAAAAAGTACCTAATAGTTCCCAATCTGATTCAGGGACTCCCCCTGGAAAAGATTCAGGAAAGAAACTTCCTAGCCTGCCCATTACTAGACAGTCTAGCATAGTTGGCAATGATGATGAGCCACACCATACAAATAGTGTTGTCTCACATCATAGCAAAAGCATTTATTCTCACCATACTGGTAGTGATGTTTCTGTTAGCCAAGCTGTTAGGGTGGCTTCTGTAAGGGACAGGTCTCCTTCTGTTCATTCCCATCATACCTCTGTATCCAGGAATGTCCCTCCCACCAACCCTGATGACACAATGTTAGAGAGGGAACTCAATAAGTTGAGGGTGGAACAAACCAGACTGAAGCTTAAAAAGCAACAGCTGGATTTGGATAGACAGTTTTTTGAATTAGAGAAGGAAAGACAGAAGTTGGGTTTTGAAACCCATGGTGGCAGCAGCAGTATTCCCCATAGTCATCCTGTAAAAGAGCATGATTCCAGTAATCTGCACAAGATAGTTCCCCCTTATAAGGAGGGGGATGACATTAACAAGTGGTTTGCTGCACTTGAGAGGGCCTCTGTGGTACAGGATGTCCCTCAAAGGCAGTGGGCTGCTATCCTATGGCTATCATTTAGTGGAAAAGGTAGGGATAGGCTCCTTACTGTGAAAGAAAGGGATGCCAATAATTTCCAAGTTCTTAAGAATGCACTCCTGGACGGTTATGGCTTAACTACTGAACAATACAGGATAAAGTTCAGAGAGACCAAAAAGGAGTCTTCACAAGACTGGGTTGATTTCATTGACCATTCAGTGAAGGCCTTGGAGGGGTGGTTACATGGCAGTAAAGTTACTGATTATGACAGCCTGTATAACTTAATCCTGAGAGAGCATATTCTTAATAATTGTGTGTCTGATTTGTTGCACCAGTACTTGGTGGACTCTGATCTGACCTCTCCCCAAGAATTGGGAAATAAGGCAGACAAATGGGTCAGAACAAGGGTGAACAGAAAAGTTCATACAGGGGGTGACAAAGATGGCAACAAAAAGAAGGATGGTAAGTCTTCAGACAAGGGTGGGGACAAATCTAAAAATGAGTCTTCATCAGGCCCACAAAAACACTCTGGTGGGGGTGGTGGGTCCAAATCCTCCTTTAATCAGAACAAGGAAAAGAAACCATGGTGCTATTTATGTAAAGTAAAAGGCCATTGGACAACAGATGCCAATTGTCCAAAGAAAGGCACCAATGCTCCTACCACTACAACCCCTACTGCTACACCTAGTGTCCCTACTAATAGCAGTGGTGGTGGGAGCAAACCTACTAATAGCCAATCCAAGGGAGTAGTTGGGCTCACTATTGGTAACTTAGTTGGGGTTGGTCTTGTTAGGGAGACCACAGAGGCTGTGTTAGTCTCTGAGGGGGCTATTGATTTAGCCACCTTAGCTGCTTGTCCCCTTAATATGGATAAGTACAAGCAGCTACCCCTAATAAATGGTGTTGAGGTTCAGGCCTACAGGGACACTGGTGCCAGTGTGACTATGGTCATAGAGAAACTGGTCCACCCTGAACAACACCTACTTGGTCACCAGTACCAAGTAACCGATGCTCACAACAACACACTTAGCCACCCCATGGCTGTTGTTAATCTCAACTGGGGGGGGTTACTGGTCCAAAGAAAGTTGTGGTAGCCACAGATTTACCTGTAGACTGTCTACTAGGAAATGATTTGGAGACATCAGCTTGGTCAGATGTGGAGTTGGAGGCCCATGCAGCAATGCTGGGCATCCCAGGGCATATTTTTGCTTTGACAAGGGCTCAGGCCAAAAAGCAAAAAGGACAGGGAAGCTTGGATCCTGGAACAATGGACCAAGTGCTCCCTAAAGCTAGGGCTAGTAGAAGCAAACCACTTCCTACTATACCTCCCTCTACAGTGGATTCTACTTCTGAGGAAGAAGAATTCCCTCCCTGTGCAGAACCTACACCAGAGGAGCTTCAAGCAGACACTGCTGAGCTTTTGGGTGAAGGGGGGCCTGCCAGAGAGGAGCTGAGTGTGGCACAGCAAACCTGTCCCACATTAGAGGGTCTGAGACAGCAAGCTGTCAAACAGGCTAATGGGGATGTCAGTGACTCTCACAGAATTTACTGGGAGGACAACCTCTTGTACACTGAGCATAGGGATCCTAAACCTAGAGCTGCCAGGAGATTAGTGATTCCTCAGGAGTACAGAAAGTTCCTCCTAACACTGGCACATGACATTCCCCTAGCTGGGCATCTAGGACAAATGAAAACTTGGGACAGGCTTGTTCCCCTGTTTCATTGGCCTAGGATGTCTGAGGACACAAAAGAGTTTTGTAAGTCCTGTGAAACCTGTCAAGCCAGTGGCAAGACGGGTGGCACTCCAAAGGCACCCCTTATTCCACTGCCTGTGGTTGGGGTTCCCTTTGAAAGGGTAGGGGTTGACATAGTTGGCCCCCTTGACCCTCCTACTGCTTCAGGCAATAGATTCATCTTAGTGGTAGTGGACCATGCCACAAGATACCCTGAAGCTATTCCTTTAAGGACCACTACAGCTCCTGCAGTGGCAAAGGCCCTCCTGGGAATATTTTCCAGGGTGGGCTTCCCAAAGGAAGTGGTATCAGACAGAGGAAGCAATTTCATGTCTGCATACTTAAAGGCCATGTGGAAGGAGTGTGGGGTAACTTACAAGTTCACCACACCCTATCATCCACAAACAAATGGACTGGTTGAGAGAGTTAACAAAACTCTCAAAGGCATGATTATGGGTCTCCCTGAAAAACTCCGCAGGAGATGGGATATCCTTCTACCATGCCTCCTTTTTGCCTACAGGGAGGTACCCGAGAAAGGAGTGGGCTTTAGCCCCTTTGAACTTCTTTGTGGACACCCTGTTAGGGGTCCACTAACACTTGTGAAGGAGGGTTGGGAACAACCTTTAAAAGCTCCTAAGCAGGATATTGTGGATTATGTACTTGGCCTTAGATCAAGGATGGCTGAGAATATGAAAAAGGCCAGTAAGAACCTTCAGGCCAGCTAAGAGCTCCAGAAGCAATGGCATGATCAGAAGGCTGTTTTGGTTCAGTACCAACCAGGGCAGAAAGTGTGGGTCTTGGAGCCTGTGGCCCCAAGAGCACTCCAAGATAAATGGAGTGGTCCCCACACAATTGTTGAGAAAAAGGGTGAAGTCAATTATTTAGTTGACTTAGGCACTGCCAGGAGTCCCCTTAGGGTGCTCCATGTCAATCGCCTGAAACCCTACTATGACAGGGCTGATCTCACCCTGCTCATGGCAACTGATGAGGGACAGGAAGAAGACAGTGATCCTCTACCTGATCTCTTCTCTTCCACAGAACAAGATGCTCTTGTGGAAGGTGTAGTTTTGGCTGATTGTCTTACTGCTGAGCAGAAAGACCATTGCATAAATCTCCTGGGTCAGTTTTCTGAACTCTTCTCTGCTGTGCCAGGTACCACTTCTTGGTGTGAGCACACTATAGATACTGGAGACAGCTTGCCTGTCAAAAGTAAGATCTATAGGCAGCCTGACCATGTCAGGGACTGCATAAAGCAAGAAGTCCAGAAAATGTTAGAACTAGGAGTGGTTGAGCACTCTGAAAGTCCATGGGCTTCTCCTGTGGTACTTGTACCAAAACCCCATTCCAAAGATGGAAAGAAGGAAATGCGGTTTTGTGTAGACTATAGAGGTCTCAACCTTGTAACCAAAACTGATGCTCACCCTATACCCAGGGCAGATGAGCTCATAGATACACTGGCATCTGCCAAGTATCTAAGCACTTTTGATTTGACTGCAGGGTATTGGCAGATCAAATTGTCAGAAGATGCTAAACCTAAAACTGCATTTTCAACCATAGGAGGACATTACCAATTCACAGTAATGCCTTTTGGTTTGAAGAATGCACCTGCCACTTTTCAGAGGCTGGTGAACACAGTCCTGCAAGGGCTGGAAGCTTTCAGTGCAGCATATCTGGACGATATAGCTGTCTTTAGCTCCAGCTGGGATGATCACCTGGTCCACCTATGGAAAGTTCTAGAGGCCCTGCAAAAGGCAGGCCTCACTATCAAGGCTTCAAAGTGCCAGATAGGGCAGGGTAAGGTGGTTTATCTGGGACACCTTGTTGGTGGGGAACAGATTGCACCACTACAGGGGAAAATCCAAACAATTATTGATTGGGTTCCCCCTACCACTCAGACTCACGTGAGAGCCTTCCTAGGCCTCACTGGGTATTACAGGAGGTTCATTAAGAACTATGGCTCCATTGCAGCCCCTCTTAATGACCTCACTTCCAAGAAAATGCCTAAAAAGGTATTATGGACAGCAAACTGTCAGAAAGCTTTTGAGGAGCTGAAGCAGGCCATGTGCTCTGCACCTGTCCAGAAAAGCCCTTGTTACTCTAAAAAAGTCTATGTCCAAACTGATGCATCTGAATTAGGAGTAGGGGCAGTCCTATCACAACTCAATTCTGAGGGCCAGGATCAACCTGTTGCTTTTATTAGTAGGAGGTTGACCCCTAGAGAAAAGCGTTGGTCTGCCATAGAGAGGGAGGCCTTTGCTGTGGTCTGGGCACTGAAGAAGTTGAGGCCATACCTGTTTGGCACTCACTTCATTGTTCAGACAGACCACAAACCTCTACTTTGGCTAAAACAAATGAAAGGTGAAAATCCTAAATTGTTGAGGTGGTCCATATCCCTACAGGGAATGGACTATACAGTGGAACATAGACCTGGGAGTAGCCACTCCAATGCAGATGGACTCTCCAGATATTTCCACTTAGACAATGAAGACTCATCAGGTAATGGCTAGTCTTATTGTCCTTCGTTTGGGGGGGGGGTTGTGTAGGAAAGTACCATCTTGCCTGGCATGTTACCCCCATTTTTCACTGTATATATGTTGTTTTAGTTGTATGTGTCACTGGGACCCTGGTATCCAGGGCCCCAGTGCTCATAAGTGTGCCTGACTGTGTTACCTGTGTAGTGACTAACTCTCTCACTGAGGCTCTGCTAATCAGAACCTCAGTGGTTATGCTCTCTCATTTCTTTCCAAATTGTCACTAACAGGCTAGTGACCAATTTTACCAATTTACATTGGCTTTCTGGAACACCCTTATAATTCCCTAGTATATGGTACTGAGGTACCCAGGGTATTGGGGTTCCAGGAGATCCCTCTGGGCTGCAGCATTTCTTTTGCCACCCATAGGGAGCTCTGACAATTCTTATACAGGCCTGCCACTGCAGCCTGAGTGAAATAACGTCCACGTTATTTCACAGCCATTTTACACTGCACTTAAGTAACTTATAAGTCACCTATATGTCTAACCTTTACCTGGTAAAGGTTAGGTGCAAAGTTACTAAGTGTGAGGGCACCCTGGCACTAGCCAAGGTGCCCCCACATTGTTCAGGGCCAATTCCCTGAACTTTGTGAGTGCGGGGACACCATTACACGCGTGCACTACATATAGGTCACTACCTATATGTAGCTTCACAATGGTAACTCCGAATATGGCCATGTAACATGTCTAAGATCATGGAATTGCCCCCTCTATGCCATCCTAGCATTATTGGGACAATTCCATGATCCCAGTGGTCTGTAGCACAGACCCTGGTACTGCCAAACTGCCTTTCCTGGGGTTTCACTGCAGCTGCTGCTGCTGCCAACCCCTCAGACAGGTTTCTGCCCCCCTGGGGTCAAGCCAGGCTTGTCCCAGGATGGCAGAACAAAGGACTTCCTCTGAGAGAGGGTGTTACACCCTCTCCCTTTGGAAAATGGTGTGAAGGCAGAGGAGGAGTAGCCTCCCCCAGCCTCTGGAAATGCTTTCTTGGGCACAGATGTGCCCAATTCTGCATAAGCCAGTCTACACCGGTTCAGGGACCCCTTAGCCCCTGCTCTGGCGCGAAACTGGACAAAGGAAAGGGGAGTGACCACTCCCCTGACCTGCACCTCCCCTGGGAGGTGTCCAGAGCTCCTCCAGTGTGCTCCAGACCTCTGCCATCTTGGAAACAGAGGTGCTGCTGGCACACTGGACTGCTCTGAGTGGCCAGTGCCACCAGGTGACATCAGAGACTCCTTGTGATAGGCTCCTTCAGGTGTTAGTAGCCTCTCCTCTCTCCTTGATAGCCAAACCCTCTTTTCTGGCTATTTAGGGTCTCTGTCTCTGGGGAAACTTTAGATAACGAATGCAAGAGCTCATCCGAGTTCCTCTGCATCTCTCTCTTCACCTTCTGATAAGGAAACGACTGCTGACCGCGCTGGAAGCCTGCAAACCTGCAACATAGTAGCAAAGACGAATACTGCAACTCTGTAACGCTGATCCTGCCGCCTTCTCGACTGTTTTCCTGCTTGTGCATGCTGTGGGGGTAGTCTGCCTCCTCTCTGCACCAGAAGCTCCGAAGAAATCTCCCGTGGGTCGACGGAATCTTCCCCCTGCAACCGCAGGCACCAAAAAGCTGCATTACCTGTACCTTGGGTTTCCTCTCAGCACGACGAGCGAGGTCCCTTGAATCCAGCAACTCTGTCCAACTGACTCCCACAGTCCAGTGACTCTTCAGTCCAAGTTTGGTGGAGGTAAGTCCTTGCCTCCCCACTCCAGACTGCATTGTTGGTAACCGTGACTTTTGCAACTTCTCCGGCCCCTGTGCACTTCCGGTTGAAATCCTTTGTGCATAGCCAAGCCTGGGTCCACGGCACTCTAACCTGCATTGCACGACTTTCTAAGTTAGTCTCCGGCGACGTGGGACTCCTTTGTGCAACTTCGGCAAGCACCATTTCACGCATCCTCGTAGTGCCTGTTTCTGGCACTTTTCTGGGTGCTACCTGCTTCAGATAGGGCTCCTTGTCTTGCTCGATGTCCCCTCTCTCTGCTGGTCCAATTTGCGACCTCCTGGTCCCTCCTGGGCCTCAGCAGCGTCCAAAAACGCCAACTTCAAGATTTGCAGCTAGCAAGGCTTGTTGACGTCCTTTCGGAGGGAAAACACTTCTGCACGACTCTCCTAGGCAAGTGGGATCCGTCCACCAAAGGGGAAGTCTCTACCCCTTTTCGTTCCTGCAGAAACCTTTGCTTCTTCTGTCCAGTCGAAGCTTCTTTGCACCCGCAGCTGGCATTTCCTGGGCATTTGCCCATCTCCGACTTGCTTGTGACTTTTGGACTTGGTCCCCTTGTTCCACAGGTACCCTAGATTGGAAATCCACAGTTGTTGCATTGTTGGTTTGTGTCTTTCCTGCATTATTCCTCTATTACGACTCTTTGTCTTCTGGGGAACTTTAGTGCACTTTGCACTCACTTTTCAGGGTCTTGGGGAGGGCTAGTTTTCTAACTCTCACTATTTTCTAATAGTCCCAGCGACCCTCTACAACGTCACATAGGTTTGGGCTCCATTCGTGGTTCGCATTCCACTTTTGGAGTATATGGTTTGTGTTGCCCCTATCCCTATGTGTCTTCATTGCATCCTATTGTAACTATACATTGTTTGCACTGTTTTCTAAGACTATACTGCATATTTTTAGTACTGTGTACATATAACTTGTGTATATTTCCTATTCTCACTCTGAGGGTACACTCTGAGATACTGTGACATATTGTCATAAAAATAAAGTACCTTTATTTTTAGTATAACTGTGTATTGTGTTTTCTTATGGTATTGTGCAAGTGACACTTGTGGTACTGTAGTAGCTTCACACGTCTCCTAGTTCAGCCTAAGCTGCTCTGCTAAGCTGCCATTATCTATCAGCCTAAGCTGCTAGACACCCTATACACTAATAAGGGATACCTGGGCCTGGTGCAAGGTGTAAGTACCCCTTGGTACTCACTACAAGCCAGTCCAGCCTCCTACAACTACCCCTCCAAGGCCTTCACTGAATGGTCAATGAAATCAACCCAGTCTTGTGAAGACTCCTTTTTGGTCTCTCTGAACTTTATCCTGTATTGTTCAGTGGTTAAGCCATAACCATCCAGGAGTGCATTCTTAAGAACTGTAAAATTATTGGCATCACTTTCTTTCACAGTAAGGAGCCTATCCCTACCTGTTCCACTAAATGATAGCCATAGGATAGCAGCCCACTACCTTTGAGGGACATCCTGTACAACACAGGCCCTCTCAAGTGCAGCAAACCACTTGTTAATGTCATCCCCCTCCTTATAAGGGGGAACTATCTTATGCAGATTCCTGGAATCATGCTCTTTTGCAGGATGACTATGGGGAATACTGCTGCTGCCACCATGGGTTTCAAAACCCAAATTCTGTCTTTCCTTCTCTAGTTCTAAAGACTGTCTATCCAAATCCAGCTGTTGCTTTTTAAGCTTCAGTCTTGTTTGTTCCACCCTCAACTTATTGAGTTCCCTTTCTAACAATCTGTCATCAGGGTTGGTGGGAGGGACATTCCTAGACACAGAAGTATGATGAGAATGAACAGAAGGAGACCTGTCCCTTACAGAGGGCACCCTAACAGCTTGGCTGACAGTGTAATGTGAGAGCACACCATCTGTATGATGTGACTCCACCTCAGTACCAACTATGCTAGACTCTCTAGTAATGGGAAGGCTAAGAAGTTTCTTTCCTGAATCTTTTC
Source organism: Pleurodeles waltl (assembly GCF_031143425.1). Classification (NCBI taxonomy): domain Eukaryota; kingdom Metazoa; phylum Chordata; class Amphibia; order Caudata; family Salamandridae; genus Pleurodeles; species Pleurodeles waltl. The sequence goes on from NC_090444.1 coordinate 27,819,904, forward strand.
CTGGGGGAGTCCCTGGATCAGATTGGGAACCATTAGCTACTTTTTCAACAGATGGGGCACTTTTAGCCTTATCTTGTTCTCTAAGCATGTTAAGTAACAATTCCAAGGAAGGATTCTTCCCTACACTCAAACCTCTTTCTACACAGAGACTCCTTGCTCCTTTCCAGCTAAGGTGGTCATATGCAAATTTGGACAGATCAACATTTTGGCCTGTGCCAGACATTTTTAGAAAGAGTTAAAGTGATAGAAAAAGAGAAAAAAGTTTGTCAGAGCTTTTTAGAAAGACAGAAAAAAAAACTTTTTAAACTTTTAAGAACTTTTTGAAAGTTTAGAAGTACTTTTCAGCACTTTAGAAAAGAGAGAAAAGAGGAAATGCAAAACTTTTTAGTTATGTGTACACACACTGAACTTGTTTTGTATATTTTTCTCTTATGAAAAGTACAATGACAAGAGTGGTAAGTAGTCTCAAAGCACTTATCCCACCGCTGCACAACCAATGTAGGAGGCTGGACTGCCTTGTTGTGAGTACCAAGGGGTACTTGCACCTTGCACCAGGCCCAGTTATCCCTTATTAGTGTATAGGGTGTCTAGCAGCATAGGCTGATAGATAATGGTAGCTTAGCAGAGCAGCTTAGGCTGAACTAGGAGACGAGTGAAGCTCCTACAGTACCACTAGTGTCACTTGCACAATATCATAAGAAAACACAATACTCAGTTATACTAAAAATAAAGGTACTTTATTTTTATGACAATATGCCAAAGTATCTCAGAGTGTACCCTCAGTGAGAGGATAGGAAATATACACAAGATATATGTACACAATTGTGAGGAAGTAGCCTCTTTCTAGCCTTGTTACCCCGACTTTTGGCCTGTTTGTGAGTGTATGTCAGGGTGTTTTCACTGTCTCACTGGGATCCTGCTAGCCAGGGCCCAGTGCTCATAGTGAAAACCCTATGTTTTCAGTATGTTTGTTATGTGTCACTGGGACCCTGCTAGTCAGGACCCCAGTGCTCATAAGTTTGTGGCCTATATGTATGTGTTCCCTGTGTGGTGCCGAACTATCTCACTGAGGCTCTGCTAACCAGAACCCCAGTGGTTATGCTCTCTCATATCTTTCAAATTGTCACTAACAGGCTAGTGACCAATTTTACCAATTTACATTGGCTTTCTGGAACACCCTTATAATTCCCAGTATATGGTACTGAGGTACCCAGGGTATTGGGGTTCCAGGAGATCCCTATGGGCTGCAGCATTTCTTTTGCCACCCATAGGGAGCTCTGACAATTCTTACACAGGCCTGCCACTGCAGCCTGAGTGAAATAACGTTCACGTTATTTCACAGCCATTTTACACTGCACTTAAGTAACTTATAAGTCACCTATATGTCTAACCTTTACCTGGTAAAGGTTAGGTGCAAAGTTACTTAGTGTGAGGGCACCCTGGCACTAGCCAAGGTGCCCCCACATTGTTCAGGGCCAATTCCCCGAACTTTGTGAGTGCGGGGACACCATTACACGCGTGCACTACATATAGGTCACTACCTATATGTAGCTTCACAATGGTAACTCCGAATATGGCCATGTTACATGTCTAAGATCATGGAATTGCCCCCTCTATGCCATCCTGGCATTATTGGTACAATTCCATGATCCCAGTGGTCTGTAGCACAGACCCTGGTACTGCCAAACTGCCTTTCCTGGGGTTTCACTGCAGCTGCTGCTGCTGCCAACCCCTCAGACAGGTTTCTGCCCCCCTGGGGTCAAGCCAGGCTTGTCCCAGGATGGCAGAACAAAGGACTTCCTCTGAGAGAGGGTGTTACACCCTCTCCCTTTGGAAAATGGTGTGAAGGCAGGGGAGGAGTAGCCTCCCCGAGCCTCTGGAAATGCTTTCTTGGGCACAGATGTGCCCAATTCTGCATAAGCCAGTCTACACCAGTTCAGGGACCCCTTAGCCCTTCTCTGGCGTGAATCTGGACAAAGGAAAGGGGAGTGACCACTCCCCTGACCTGCACCTCCCCTGGGAGGTGCCCAGAGCTCCTCCAGTGTGCTCCAGACCTCTGCCATCTTGGAAACAGAGGTGCTGCTGGCACACTGGAGTGCTCTGAGTGGCCAGTGCCACCAGGTGACGTCAGAGACTCCTTCTGATAGGCTCCTTCAGGTGTTAGTAGCCGATCCTCTCTCCTAGGTAGCCAAACCCTCTTTTCTGGCTATTTAGGGTCTCTGTCTCTGGGGAAACTTTAGATAACGAATGCAAGAGCTCATCAGAGTTCCTCTGCATCTCTCTCTTCACCTTCTGCCAAGGAATCGACTGCTGACCGCGCTGGAAGCCTGCAAACCTGCATCATAGTGGCAAAGACGACTACTGCAACTCTGTAACGCTGATCCTGCCGCCTTCTCGACTGTTTTGTTGGTGGTGCATGCTGTGGGGGTAGTCTGCCTCCTCTCTGCACTAGAAGCTGCGAAGAAATCTCCCGTGGGTCGACGGAATCTTCCCCCTGCAACCGCAGGCACCAAAAAGCTGCATTACCGGTCCCTTGGGTCTCCTCTCACCACGACGAGCGAGGTCCCTTGAATCCAGCAACTCTGTCCAAGTGACTCCCACAGCCAGTGACTCTTCAGTCCAAGTTTGGTGGAGGTAAGTCCTTGCCTCCCCACGCCAGACTGCATTGTTGGTAACGGTGACTTTTGCAACTTCTCCGGCCCCTGTGCACTTCCAGCGGAAATCCTTTGTGCACAGCCAAGCCTAGGTCCACGGCACTCTAACCTGCATTGCACGACTTTCTAAGTTGGTCTCCGGCGACGTGGGACTCCTTTGTGTAACTTCGGGTGAGCACCGTTTCACGCATCCTTGTAGTGCCTGTTTCTGGCACTTCTCCGGGAGCTACCAGCTGCTGAGAGGGGTCTTTGTCTTGCTCGACGTCCCCTCTTCCTCTTGGTTCAATTTGCGACCTCCTGGTCCCTCCTGGGCCACAGCAGTGTCCAAAAACGCTAACTGCACGATTTGCAGCTAGCAAGGCTTGTTGTCGTTCTTTCGGCAGGAAAACACTTCTGCACAACTCTCCTCGGCGAGGGAGATCCGTCCACTAAAGGGGAAGTCTCTATCCCTTTTTGTTCCTGCAGAAACCTCTGCTTCTTCTGTCCAGTAGAAGCTCCTTTACACCCACAGCTGGTATTTCCTGGGCATTTGCCCATCTCCGACTTGCTTGTGACTTTTGGACTTGGTCCCCTTGTTCCACAGGTACCCTAGATTGGAAATCCATCGTTGTTGCATTGTTGGTTTGTGTCTTTCCTGCATTATTCCTCTATCACAGCTTCTTTGTCTTCTGGGGAACTTTAGTGCACTTTGCACTCACTTTTCAGGGTCTTTGGGAGGGCTAATTTTCTAACTCTCACTATTTTCTAATAGTCCCTGCGACCCTCTACAAGGTCACATAGGTTTAGGGTCCATTCGTGGTTCGCATTCCACTTTTGGAGTATATGGTTTGTGTTGCCCCTATCCCTATGTGTCCCCATTGCATCCTATTGTAACTATACATTGTTTGCACTGTTTTCTAAGACTATACTGCATATTTTTAGTACTGTGTACATATAACTTGTGTATATTTGCTATCCTCACTCTGAGTTTACACTCTGAGATACTTTGGCATATTGTCATAAAAATAAAGTACCTTCATTTTTAGTATAACTGTGTACTGTGTTTTCTTATGATATTGTGAAAGTGACACTTGTGGTACTGTAGTAGCTTCACACGTCTCCTAGTTCAGCCTAAGCTGCTCTGCTAAGCTTCCATTATCTATCAGCCTAAGCTGCTAGACACCCTATACACTAATAAGGGATACCTGGGCATGGTGCAAGGTGTAAGTACCCCTTGGTACTCACTACAAGCCAGTCCAGCCTCCTACATTGGTTGTGCAGTGGTGGGATAAGTGCTTTGAGACTACTTACCACTCTTGCCATTGTACTTTTCATAAGAGAAAAATATACAAAACAAGTTCAGTGTGTGTACACATAGCTAAAAAGATTTGCATTTCCTCTTTTCACTGTTTTCTAAAGTGCTGAAAAGTACTTCTAAACTTTCAAAAAGTTCTTAAAAGTTTAAAAAGTTTTTTTTCTGTCTTTCTAAAAAGTTCTGAAAACTTTTTTCTCTTTTTCTATCACTTTAACTCTCTCTAAAAATGTCTGGCACAGGCCAAAATACTGATCTGTCCAAACTTGCATATGATCACCTTAGCTGGAAAGGAGCAAGGAGTCTCTGCATAGAGAGAGGTTTGAGTGTAGGGAAGAATCCTTCCTTGGAATTGTTAATTAACATGCTGAGAGAACAAGATAAGGCTATAAGTGCCCCATCTGTTGAAAAAGTACCTAATAGTTCCCAATCTGATTCAGGGTCTCCCCCAGGAAAAGATTCAGGAAAGAAACTTCCTAGCCTGCCCATTACTAGACAGTCTAGCATAGTTGGTAATGATGATGAGCCACACCATACAAATAGTGTTGTCTCACATCATAGCAAAAGCATTTATTCTCACCATACTGGTAGTGATGTTTCTGTAAACCAAGCTGTTAGGGTGGCTTCTGTAAGGGACAGGTCTCCTTCTGTTCATTCCCATCATACCTCTGTATCTAGGAATGTCCCTCCCACCAACCCTGATGACAGAATGTTAGAGAGGGAACTCAATAAGTTGAGGGTTGAACAAACCAGACTGAAGCTTAAAAAGCAACAGCTGGATTTGGATAGACAGTCTTTTGAACTAGAGAAGGAAAGACAGAAGTTGGGTTTAGATACCCATGGTGGCAGCAGCAGTATTCCCCATAGTCATCCTGTAAAAGAGCATGATTCCAGGAATCTGCACAAGATAGTTCCCCCTTATAAGGAGGGGGATGACATTAACAAGTGGTTTGCTGCACTTGAGAGGGCCTGTGTTGTACAGGATGTCCCTCAAAGGCAGTGGGCTGCTATCCTATGGCTATCATTTAGTGGAAAAGGTAGGGATAGGCTCCTTACTGTGAAAGAAAGTGATGCCAATAACTTTACAGTTCTTAAGAATGCACTCCTGGATGGTTATGGCTTAACCACTGAACAATACAGGATAAAGTTCAGAGAGACCAAAAAGGAGTCTTCACAAGACTGGGTTGATTTCATTGACCATTCAGTGAAGGCCTTGGAGGGGTGGTTACATGGCAGTAAAGTTACTGATTATGACAGCCTGTATAACTTGATCCTGAGAGAGCATATTCTTAATAATTGTGTGTCTGATTTGTTGCACCAGTACTTGGTGGACTCTGATCTGACCTCTCCCCAAGAATTGGGAAAGAAGGCAGACAAAAGGGTCAGAACAAGGGTGAACAGAAAAGTTCATACAGGGAGTGACAAAGAGAACACTAAGAAGAAAGATGGTGAAAAATCTCAATATAAGCATGGGGATAAGGGTAAAACCAAGGATTCCACTTCAAATCTTAAACACTCTTCAGGGGGTGGAGATAAAACTAATTCTTCCTCTTCTTCTCAACCTACACAATTTAAAAAGCCTTGGTGCTTTGTGTGTAAAAACAGAGGCCATAGGCCAGGGGATAAGTCCTGTCCAGGTAAACCCCCTGAGCCTACCACCACTAATACATCAAGCTCTAGTGCCCCTAGCAGTAGTGGTACTAGTGGTGGGACTGCTGGCAACAGTCAAGTTAAGGGTGTAGTTGGGTTCACTTATGGGTCCATAGTAGAAACTGGGGTAGTCACTCCCAAGACAGTTTCTGTCACACCTAGTGGCATTGGCCTTGCCACACTGGCTCCTTGTCCCCTTACAATGGATAAGTACAGTTAGATAGTTTCAATAAATGGTGTTGAGGCCTTGGCCTACAGGGACACAGGTGCCAGTATCACTTTGGTGACTGAAAACCTAGTGCACCCTGATCAACACATCATTGGACAACAGTATAAGATTATTGATGTCCATAACTCCACTAAGTTTCTTCCCTTAGCTATAATTCAGTTTAGTTGGGGTGGAGTTACTGGCCCTAAGCAGGTGGTGGTATCACCTAGCTTACCTGTAGACTGTCTCTTAGGTAATGACCTAGAGGCCTCAGGTTGGGCTGATGTAGAGTTTTATGCCCATGCAGCCATGCTGGGCATCCCTGAGGAATTGTTCCCTCTCATTTCTACTGAAATGAAAAAGCAAAGGAGAGAAGGCCTGAAAACTCAGGATCTCTCTCCATCAACAGGTAAAAAGGGTATCACAGTATCCCCTAACCACCCTACCATTCAGGATACCATTCCTGTGGTGGGAGAAACCTCTCCTGGGGTGGCACCTGTTCCAAGGGAATCATCAGCTTGCAAAGCTGGACTCCCTGAGGTAGAAGTACCTCTCTGTGGGATAACTAACATTGGTGAGAAAAAGAGCACCATTTTAGTTAACATGTGTAGAAGGATGGACTGGCTTGTAGTGAGTACCAAGGGGTACTTGCACCTTGCACCAGGCCCAGTTATCCCTTATTAGTGTATAGGGTGTCTAGCAGCTTAGGCTGATAGATAATGGTAGCTTAGCAGAGCAGCTTAGGCTGAACTAGGAGACGTGTGAAGCTACTACAGTACCACTTAGTGTCATATGCACAATATCATAAGAAAACACAATACACAGTTATACTAAAAATAAAGGTACTTTATTTTTATGACAATATGCCAAAGTATCTTAGAGTGTACCCTCAGTGAGAGGATAGGAAATATACACAAGATATATATACACAATAGCAAAAATATGCAGTATAGTCTTAGAAAACAGTGCAAACAATGTATAGTTACACTAGGATGCAATGGGGAAACATAGGGATAGGGGCAACACAAACCATATACTCCAAAAGTGGAATGCGAACCACGAATGGACCCCAAACCTATGTGACCTTGTAGAGGGTCTCTGGGACTATTAGAAAATAGTGAGAGTTAGCAAAATAACCCTCCCCAAGACCCTGAAAAGTGAGTGCAAAGTGCACTAAAGTTCCCCTAAGGACAAAGAAGTCGTGTTAGAGGAATAATGCAGGAAAGACACAAACCAGCAATGCAACAACTGTGGATTTCCAATCTAGGGTACCTGTGGAACAAGGGGACCAAGTCCAAAAGTCACAAGCAAGTCGGAGATGGGCAGATGCCCAGGAAATGCCAGTTGCGGGTGCAAAGAAGCTTCTACTGGACAGAAGAAGCTGAGGTTTCTGCAGGAACGAACAGGGCTAGAGACTTCCCCTTTGGTGGACGGATCCCTCTCGCCTAGGAGAGTCGTGCAGAAGTGTGTTCCCGCTGAAAGGACGCCAACAAGCCTTGCTAGTCGCAAATCGTGCGTTTGGTGTTTTTGGACGCTGCTGGGGCCCAGAAGGGACCAGGAGGTCGCAAATTGGACCTGAAGAGAGAGGGGACATCGAGCAAGACAAAGAGCCCTCACTAAAGCAGGTAGCACCCAGAGAAGTGCCAGAAACAGGCACTACGAGGATGCATGAAACGGTGCTCGCCGAAGTTGCACAAAGGAGTCCCACGTCGCCGGAGACCAACTTAGAAAGTCGTGCAATGCAGGTTAGAGTGCCGTGGACCCAGGCTTGGCTGTGCACAAAAGGATTTCCACCGGAAGTGCACAGGGGCCGGAGTAGCTGCAAAGTCGCGGTTCCCAGCAATGCAGCCCAGCGAGGTGAGGCAAGGACTTACCTCCACCAAACTTGGACTGAAGAGTCACTGGACTGTGGGGGTCACTTGGACCGAGACGCTGGATTCGAGGGACCTCGCTCGTCGTGCTGAGAGGAGACCCAAGGGACCAGTAATGCAGCTTTTTGGTGCCTGCGGTTGCAGGGGGAAGATTCCGTCGACCCACGGGAGATTTCTTCGGAGCTTCTGGTGCAGAGAGGATGCAGACTACCCCCACAGCATGCACAAGCAGGAAAACAGTCGAGAAGGCGGCAGGATCAGCGTTACAGAGTTGCAGTAGTCGTCTTTGCTACTATGTTGCAGGTTTGCAGGCTTCCAGCGCGGTCAGCAGTCGATTCCTTATCAGAAGGTGAAGAGAGAGATGCAGAGGAACTCGGATGAGCTCTTGCATTCGTTATCTGAAGTTTCCCCAGAGACCCTAAATAGCCAGAAAAGAGGGTTTGGCTACTTAGGGGAGAGGATAGGCTAGCAACACCTGAAGAAGCCTATCAGAAGGAGTCTCTGACGTCACCTGGTGGCACTGGCCACTCAGAGCAGTCCAGTGTGCCAGCAGCACCTCTGTTTCCAAGATGGCAGACGTCTGGAGCACACTGGAGGAGCTCTGGACACCTACCAGGGGAGGTGCAGGTCAGGGGAGTGGTCACTCCCCTTTCCTTTGTCCAGTTTCACGCCAGAGCAGGGCTAAGGGGTCCCCTGAACCGGTGTAGACTGGCTTATGCAGAATTGGGCACATCTGTGCCCAACAAAGCATTTCCAGAGGCTGGGGGAGGCTACTCCTCCCCTGCCTTCACACCATTTTCCAAAGGGAGAGGGTGTCACACCCTCTCTCAGAGGAAGTTCTTTGTTCTGCCATCCTGGGCCAGGCCTGGCTGGACCCCAGGAGGGCAGATGCCTGTCTGAGGGGTTGGCAGCAGCAGCAGCTGCAGTGAAACCCCAGGAAGGGCAGTTTGGCGGTACCAGGGTCTGTGCTACAGACCACTGGGATCATGGGATTGTGCCAACTATGCCAGGATGGCATAGAGGGGGCAATTCCATGATCATAGACATGTTACATGGCCATATTCGGAGTTACCATTGTGAAGCTACATATAGGTAGTGACCTATATGTAGTGCACGCGTGTAATGGTGTCCCCGCACTCACAAATTTCAGGGAATTGGCTCTGAACAATGTGGGGGCACCTTGGCTAGTGCCAGGGTGCCCTCACACTAAGTAACTTTGCACCTAACCTTTACCAGGTAAAGGTTAGACATATAGGTGACTTATAAGTTACTTAAGTGCAGTGTAAAATGGCTGTGAAATAACGTGGACGTTATTTCACTCAGGCTGCAGTGGCAGGCCTGTGTAAGAATTGTCAGAGCTCCCTATGGGTGGCAAAAGAAATGCTGCAGCCCATAGGGATCTCCTGGAACCCCAATACCCTGGGTACCTCAGTACCATATACTAGGGAGTTATAAGGGTGTTCCAGTAAGCCAATGTAAATTGGTAAAAATGGTCACTAGCCTGTTAGTGACAATTTGGAAAGAAATGAGAGAGCATAACCACTGAGGTTCTGATTAGCAGAGCCTCAGTGAGACAGTTAGTCACTACACAGGTAACACATTCAGGCACACTTATGAGCACTGGGGTCCTGGGTTACCAGGGTCCCAGTGACACATACAACTAAAACAACATATATACAGTGAAAAATGGGGGTAACATGCCAGGCAAGATGGTACTTTCCTACAACATGGAGCATCCCTCCAACCCTCCCAGAGAAACTTTAGTGCAGAAACTCTGCACTGCCTCACAACACTTAGGACAGCCTCCCTGCCCTAGTGTGGAGCTCATAGGAGAGCATCCCTGCCCTGCTCCAACTCAAGCGAAACAGCATCCCTGTTCTCTCTTCCAGCCATATGGACAAAGTTTTTGCCCAGCTACGGCTTTACTGAGACAGCATCCCTGTCTGGCATTCCCATCATTACAAATAGGTTCAGTGGATAATTCCCACTGCTCTAAACTAAAACTTACTGATAGAAACTCTGAAAATACATCTTCACATTGTTGCTTAGCTAAAAAACTTCAAACAGGGTGGTTTACATCCCCACAGGGAAGTAACCATATAGTGGATGATAAAGGGAGTAACCAGTCTATTGCAGAGCTACTCTCTACTTATCACCACTTAGACAATAAAGTCTCAACTGGCCAAGGTTAGCCTTATTGTCCTTCGTTTGGGGGGGGTTGTGTGAGAAAGTAGCCTCTTTCTAGCCTTGTTACCCCCACTTTTGGCCTGTTTGTGAGTGTATGTCAGGGTGTTTTCACTGTCTCAATGGGATCCTGCTAGCCAGGGCCCAGTGCTCATAGTGAAAACCCTATGTTTTCAGTATGTTTGTTATGTGTCACTGGGACCCTGCTAGTCAGGACCCCAGTGCTCATAAGTTTGTGGCCTATATGTATGTGTTCCCTGTGTGGAGCCTAACTGTCTCACTCAGGCTCTGCTAACTAGAACCCCAGTGGTTATGCTCTCTCATATCTTTCAAATTGTCACTAACAGGCAATTTTTTTAGTGACCGTTTCACGCATCCTTGTAGTGCCTGTTTCTGGCACTTCTCCGGGTGCTGCCTGCTGCTGTAAGGGCTCCTTGTCTTGCTCGACGTCCCCTCTGTCTCCTGACGCAATTTGCGACATCCTGGTCCCTCCTGGGCCACAGCAGCATCCAAAAACACTAAACGCACGATTTGCAGCTAGCAAGGCTTGTTGGCAGTCTTTCGGTGGGAAAACACTTCTGCACGACTCTCCACAGCGTGACGGATTTGTCCTCCAAAGGGGAAGTCTCTAGCCCTTGTCGTTCCTGCAGAAACCTAAGCTTCTACTGTCCAGTAGCGGCTTCTTTGCACCCACAGCTGGCATTTCCTGGGCATCTGCCCATCTCCGACTTGCTTGTGACTTTTGGACTTGGTCCCCTTGTTCCACAGGTACCCTCGACTGGAAATCCATCGTTGCTGCATTGCTGGTTTGTGTCTTTCCTGCAGAATTCCCCTATCACAACTTCTATGTCCTTTGGGGAACTTTAGTGCACTTTGCACTCACTTTTCAGGGTCTTGGGGGGGGCTATTTTTCTAACCCTTACTATTTTCTAATAGTCCCAGCGACCCTCTACAAGGTCACATAGGTTTGGGGTCCATTCGTGGTTCGCATTCCACTTTTGGAGTATATGGTTTGTGTTGCCCCTATCCCTATGTGTCCCCATTGCATCCTATTGTAACTATACATTGTTTGCACTGTTTTCTAATACTATTACTGCATATTTTGGTATTGTGTACATATATCTTGTGTATATTTCCTATCCTCTCACTGAGGGTACACTCTGAGATACTTTGGCATATTGTCATAAAAATAAAGTACCTTTATTTTTAGTATAACTGTGTATTGTGTTTTCTTATGATATTGTGCAAGTGACACTAGAGGTACTGTAGGAGCTTCACTCGTCTCCTAGTTCAGCCTAAGCTGCTCTGCTAAGCTACCATTATCTATCAGCCTATGCTGCTAGACACCCTATACACTAATAAGTGATAACTGGGCCTGGTGCAAGGTGCAAATACCCCCTTGGTACTCACTACAAGCCAGTCCAGCCTCCCACACAGGGTCCACACCTCCTTGGCGATGGCATGCCAAATACCCTTTTTCTGGTGGGCGCTGACCTGCAGGGAAAAGACAGCAGAAAAGGGAATTAGTCACCCGTCCGGACCGTCACACTCATTGCCCTACAGATCCCACCCATCCCCTGACGCACATACATTGACCACCTTCCATGCTGCACTCTGGCCAGGACGCCTCTGCCCCCCTACATGTGGCTTACACACACAGCAATCCCTACATTCATGGCCCACTCATCATGCTCACAGTGTACTCACCTGTTTGTCTGGAGGGCCGTAGAGTAACATGTAACCATCCACCAGTTTCTCCAACTCCTTCGCAGTGAAGGCAGGGGCCCTTTCCCCAGACACATGAGCCATGGTCGGTTCCAGACACAGGTCACAGCAGCACTTGCAGTGTAGGTCCTCTCCTGTTGAAAGTCAGGTAGCAAGTGAGTGATTAGGTGGAAAATGGCAGCGGCGGTGCGTACTGTCACCACCGGCGTACATCGCCTTTGGCTCCTGGAACCCATAGGTCCTAATGATAACCAAAGCGATTTTGTGCAGCGGTCATCGATCGCCTACGGTGCACAGCGGCAGTGCAATTACCTCATTTCCACTTGTCCTCCTCACAGGTCAGGCAGCCGCCATTTCAGGGGGGCACAGGGCATGGCATTGGCACATCAACTAACTCTCGATTTCACATACTCTTTCTGTAAAGTAAACAAATCATCATTAGTGCAATAGATGTGTGAATATGACCCTCTGCTCACCGTTCTCTCCCATAGGCTTCAACCGCTGAGGCAGAATATGAGATGGTGGCATCCTCCGGTGTACAGACCCCTGGTGGACCTTATGACAATGGACGACAGACACGTTATCATTACCTACAGACTTGATTGTGCCACAATCTAAGAACTGTGTGCCCAATTGGAGCCAGACCTGATGTCATCTATCCGCCAGCCCACAGGTATCCCCCCTCTAGTGCAGGACATGTCAGTACTCCATTTCCTGGCAAGTGGTTCCTTCCAAACAACAGTGGCCATGGCATCAGTGATGTCTCAGCCAATGTTCTCGAACGTGTTGACCAGAGTGTTGTCTGCCCTGCTGAAACACTTGCGCAGCTACATCGTGTTCCCCCAGGTGAAGGATCTGGCCACTGTGAAGGCTGACTTTGATGCCCTGGGACATATCACCAACATCATTGGTGCCATTGATGGTACACATGGGGCATTTCCCCCCCCCCCCGGAGAAATGTTTACAGGAATAGAAAAAGCTATCAATCTGTGAATGTACAGATGGTGTGTTTGGCAGACCATTACATCTCCCATATGAATGCCAAATATCCTGGCTCTGTGCATGACACCTTTATCTTGAGGAATAGCAGCATCTCATATGTGATGGGCCAACTCCAGAGGCACCGGGTGTGGCTAATAGGTGAGCGAAAGGTCCACACACCCACTATGAGTAGGTGTCTGGGCATGGGGTTGTCCCTAAGGGTTAGTGTGTGTCTAACAGTTGTCCCTCGATATTTGCAGGTTGTAGGAATTTACCATCTTGCCTGGCATGTTACCCACATTTTTCACTGTATGTATGTTGTTTTAGCCCTTGTGTCACTGGGATCCTGCTAGCCAGTATGTGCCCTGTATGTGTTCCCTGTGTGGTGCCTAACTGTATCACCGAGGCTCTGCTAATCAGAACCTCAGTGTTTATGCTCTCTCTGCTTTCGAAATTTGTCACTGCAGGCTAGTGACTAAATTGACCAATTCTCATTGGGACACTGGTACACCCATATAATCCCATTGTATATGGTACCTAGGTACCCAGGGTATTGGGGTTCTAGGAGATCCCTATGGGCTTCAGCATTTCTTTTGCCACCCATTTTTCACTGCACATAAGTAACTTATAAGTCACCTATATGTCTAACCCTCACTTTGTGAAGGTTGGTTGCCAAGTTACTTAGTGTGTAGGCACCCTGGCACTAGCCAAGGTGCCCCCACATCATTCAGGGCCATTTTCAGGACTTTGTGAGTGAGGGGACACCATTACACGAGTGCACTATACATAGCTCACTACCTATGTATAGCGTCACAATGGTAATTCCGAACATGGCCATGTAACATGTCTAACATCATGGAACTGTCACCCCAATACCATTCAGGTATTGGGGGGACAATTCCATGATCCCCCGGGTCTCTAGCACAGAACCCGGGTATTGCCAAACTGCCTTTCCCGGGTTTCCACTGCAGCTGCTGACAGGATTCTGCCCTCCTGGGGTCTGGGCAGCCCTGGCCCAGGAAGGCAGAACAAAGGATTTCCTCTGAGAGAGGGTGTTACACCCTCTCCCTTTGGAAATAGGTGTGAAGGGCTGGTGAGGAGTAGCCTCCCCCAGCCTCTAGAAATGGAGAGGACTCTGGTTACCCCAACCTCTCATGGCTACTAACCCCAGTGAGGAATGCCAGGACAAGGGCAGAGGAACGTTACAATGAGGCATAAAGGCGTACAAGGAGGATTATAGAAAGGACCTTCGGCCTCCTGAAGGCCACGTTCTGGTGCCTCCATCTGACAGGTGGATCCCTGTACTACTCACCCAAGAAAGTGTGCCAGATCATCGTTTGCATGTTGCATGTTGCACAACCTGGCCTTGAGACGCCAGGTGTCTTTTCTGCAGGAGAATGTGCCTGGAGATGGTCTTGTGGCAGTGGTGGAGCTTGTGGACATTGAGGAAGAGGAGGCAGAGGAAGAAGATGTTGACAACAGAACCAATATTATTGAGCAGTACTTCCAGAGACACACAGGTAAGACACTGTAACTTCACTTAACATTTCAGTTACCTGTTGGACATTGTACAAGTCAGCCTGTTTCCCTATGTCTATGGCCACTGACTGTACCCTTTGGCATCTCTATTTTCAAATCTCTGTGCCCCACTCTGGCTCCTGCTATGTGTACTTCTGCCCACCAAAGGTCATCCAAAAGTATATTTCACTGTACTTTTGAGTTGCAATGCTTTGATAATGTTGTACCAATACATTTGTGAATCATTTGACAGACTCCAGATTAGTATTTGTTACAAGGGTGTTTATTTAGGTGCTAATAAGTAGAGGTGGATGTGCAAGGGGCTGGGCTGATGGTGGAGGAAAGTTCAGGGTAGAGTCCAGTCTCTTGGTATCACAGGTGCATTGTTCATTGGGGCATAGAAAGGGGAGCAATGGCAGTTCAAGGTGGACAGGGTGATAGTGTGGGACACAAAGGTGATAATCAGGAGAGCCTTATTTCCTGGCGGGGGTCTTGGCAATGTTCTCTGGCTTCTGCCTGGATCGCAGGGACCGTTTGCGGGGTGGTTCTCCTTCTGCAGGGGGTGGGGTGCTGGTGGTCTGTTGGTCCTGTGGCGGGGCCTTCTGTGCACTAGCGCCGGCGGAGGTGGAAGGCTGTTCCTCGGTTTGGCTACTGTCAGGCGCCTGTTGTTGTGCCACTGCCTCCCTCATGGTCTAGCCCATGTCAGCCAGCATCCCAGCAATGGTGACCAGGATGGTGTAGATTTTTGTTAGGTCCTCCCTGATCCCCAGGTGCTGTCCCTCCTGCAGCCACTGGGTCTTTTGCAGCCTGGCCAGTATCTGTCCCATGGTCTCCTGGGAATGGTGGTTTGCTCCCAGGATGTTGGAGAGTGCCTCGTGGAGAGTGGGTTCCCTGGGCCTGTCCTGCCCCTGTCGCACAGTAGTCCTCCCAGCTTCCCTGTTGTCCTGTGCCTCTGTCCCCTGCACCGTGTGCCCACTGCCACTGACCCCAGGTCCCTGATCGTCCTGGGTTTGTGGGGTTGCCTGGGGTCCCTGTAGTGGTGGACACATTGCTGATTGACGTGTCCTGGGGACAGTGGCATGGGCCCATTGGGTGGTTGCTGTAATGGTGTTTCCTGAGGGGGATGTCTGTGGTGGGATGTGATTGTGGCAGGGGAAGCGATTGTCCAGAGGTCCCGGGTGGGCCAGGATGGTCTTCGTGTTCCAGGCGTGCAGAGCTGCTGTCGTCACTGTGGGCCTCTTCGGGAGGGGATCGGATGTTGCTGGCACCTCCGCTCCAGTGTCGTTGAGTATGGGTCCTGTGGGGATGTGTAGGAGGCTGGACTGGCTTGTAGTGAGTACCAAGGGGTACTTGCACCTTGCACCAGGCCCAGTTATCCCTTATTAGTGTATAGGGTGTCTAGCAGCTTAGGCTGATAGATAATGGTAGCTTAGCAGAGCAGTTTAGGCTGAACTAGGAGACGTGTGAAGCTACTACAGTACCACTTAGTGTCATATGCACAATATCATAAGAAAACACAATACACAGTTATACTAAAAATAAAGGTACTTTATTTTTATGACAATATGCCAAAGTATCTTAGAGTGTACCCTCAGTGAGAGGATAGGAAATATACACAAGATATATATACACAATAGCAAAAATATGCAGTATAGTCTTAGAAAACAGTGCAAACAATGTATAGTTACAATAGGATGCAATGGGGAAACATAGGGATAGGGGCAACACAAACCATATACTCCAGAAGTGGAATGCGAACCACGAATGGACCCCAAACCTATGTGACCTTGTAGAGGGTCGCTGGGACTATTAGAAAATAGTGAGAGTTAGCAAAATAACCCTCCCCAAGACCCTGAAAAGTGAGTGCAAAGTGCACTAAAGTTCCCCTAAGGACAAAAGAGTCGTGTTAGAGGAATAATGCAGGAAAGACACAAACCAGCAATGCAACAACTGTGGATTTCCAATCTAGGGTACCTGTGGAACAAGGGGACCAAGTCCAAAAGTCACAAGCAAGTCGGAGATGGGCAGATGCCCAGGAAATGCCAGCTGCGGGTGCAAAGAAGCTTCGACTGGACAGAAGAAGCTGAGGTTTCTGCAGGAACGAAAAGGGCTAGAGACTTCCCCTTTGGTGGACTGATCCCACTTGCCTTGGAGAGTCGTGCAGAAGTGTTTTCCCGCCGGAAGAACGCCAACAAGCCTTGCTACATGCAAATCGTGCGTTTGGCGTTTTTGGACGCTGCTGGGGCCCAGGAGGGACCAGGAGGTCGCAAATTGGATCTGCAGAGAGAGGAGACGTCGAGCAAGACAAAGAACCCTCACTGAAGCAGGTAGCACCCGGAGAAGTGCCAGAAACAGGCACTACGAGGATGCGTGAAACGGTGCTCGCCGAAGTTGCACGAAGGAGTCCCACGTCGCCGGAGACCAACTTAGAAAGTCGTGCAATGCAGGTTAGAGTGCCGTGGACCCAGGCTTGGCTGTGCACAAAGGATTTCCGCCGGAAGTGCACAGGGGCCGGAGTAGCTGCAAAGTCGCGGTTCCCAGCAATGCAGCCCAGCGAGGTGAGGCAAGGACTTACCTCCACCAAACTTGGGCTGAAGAGTCACTGGACTGTGGGGGTCACTTGGACAGCGTCGCTGGATTCGAGGGACCTCGCTCGTCGTGCTGAGAGGAGACCCAAGGGACCGGTAATGCATCTTTTTGGTGCCTGCGGTTGCAGGGGGAAGATTCCGTCGACCCACGGGAGATTTCTTCGGAGCTTCTGGTGCAGAGAGGAGGCAGGCTACCCCCACAGCATGCACAAGCAGGAAAACAGTCGAGAAGGCAGCAGGATCAGCGTTACAGAGTTGCAGTAGTCGTCTTTGCTACTATGTTGCAGGTTTGCAGGCTTCCAGCGCGGTCAGCGGTCGTTTCCTTGTCAGAAGGTGAAGAGAGAGATGCAGAGGAACTCGGCTGAGCTCATGCATTCGTTATCTAAAGTTTCCCCAGAGACAGAGACCCTAAATAGCCAGAAAAGAGGGTTTGGCTACCTAGGAGAGAGGAAAGGCTACTAACACCTGAAGGAGCCTATCAGCAGGAGTCTCTGACGTCACCTGGTGGCACTGGCCACTCAGAGCAGTCCAGTGTGCCAGCAGCACCTCTGTTTCCAAGATGGCAGAGGTCTGGAGCACACTGGAGGAGCTCTGGACACCTCCCAGGGGAGGTGCAGGTCAGGGGAGTGGTCACTCCCCTTTCCTTTGTCCAGTTTCGCGCCAGAGCAGGGGCTAAGGGGTCCCTGAACCGGTGTAGACTGGCTTATGCAGAATTGGGCACATCTGTGCCCAACAAAGCATTTCCAGAGGCTGGGGGAGGCTACTCCTCCCCTGCCTTCACACCATTTTCCAAAGGGAGAGGGTGTCACACCCTCTCTCAGAGGAAGTTCTTTGTTCTGCCATCCTGGGCCAGGCCTGGCTGGACCCCAGGAGGGCAGCTGCCTGTCTGAGGGGTTGGCAGCAGCAGCTGCTGCAGTGAAACCCCAGGAAGGGCAGTCTGGCAGTACCAGGGTCTGTGCTACAGACCACTGGGATCATGGAATTGTACCAACAATGCCAGGATGGCATAGAGGGGGCAATTCCATGATCATAGACATGTTACATGGCCATATTCGGAGTTACCATGGTGAAGCTACATATAGGTAGTGACCTATATGTAGTGCACGCGTGTAATGGTGTCCCCGCACTCACAAAGTTCAGTGAATTGGCTCTGAACAATGTGGGGGCACCTTGGCTAGTGCCAGGGTGCCCTCACACTAAGTAACTTTGCACCTAACCTTTACCAGGTAAAGGTTAGACATATAGGTGACTTATAAGTTACTTAAGTGCAGTGTAAAAATGGCTGTGAAATAACGTGGACGTTATTTCACTCAGGCTGCAGTGGCAGGCCTGTGTAAGAATTGTCAGAGCTCCCTATGGGTGGCAAAAGAAATGCTGCAGCCCATAGGGATCTCCTGGAACCCCAATACCCTGGGTACCTTAGTACCATATACTAGGGAATTATAAGGGTGTTCCAGTAAGCCAATGTAAATTGGTAAAAATGGTCACTAGCCTGTCAGTGACAATTTGGAAGTAATGAGAGAGCATAACCACTGAGGTTCTGGTTAGCAGAGCCTCAGTGAGACAGTTAGGCACCACACAGGGAACATATACATGCACACCTATGAGCACTGGGGCCCTGTGTGACAGGGTCCCAGTGACACATACATATAGGCCACAAACTTATGAGCACTGGGGTCCTGACCAGCAGGATCCCAGTGACACATAACAAACATACTGAAACATAGTGTTTTCACTATGAGCACTGAGGCCTGGCTATCAGGATCCCAGTGAGACAGTGAAAACAGTGACAAACACCCTGACATACACTCACAAACAGGCCAAAAGTGGGGGTAACAAGGCTAGAAAGAGGCTACCTTCTCACAGGATGCAAATGCAGTGTTAATGTATCTGCATGTGCCATCTTGTGCATGGGTGTGTTTCCCTGTATGATTGTGATTTCCCTGATAGCTTGGCCTTGTGTGAGTGGTGATTTTGTGGGCTGGTTGAGTCTCTCTACTGGGCATGCTGTGGTGATGGGTGTCCATGCAGGTCTGTGATGAGTGTCCATGCACTGATGAAGCATGCAGGGATTGGTTTTGGGATGGCTGGGTTGTGTTAGTGGGGTATATGTGAGGTGGTGGAGTGATGCGGGTGAGGGTAGGGGTAGTAATTTGTGTTGGCATGCAGGTAGGGTAGGGGGATGAAGTAGTTAAGATTTGACTTACCAGAGTCCAGTCCACATGCTACACCCATGAGGCCCCCAGGATGCATGATTTCCAAGACTTGCTCCTCCCATGTTGTTAGTTGTGGGGGAGGAGGAGGGGTCCACTGCGAGTCCTCTGTACTGCTACCCGGTGTCTTGCCACCATGGAATGCACCTTCCCCCATAGGTTGTTCTGTCGAAGTAAGTCTCAGCAAGGCCTACTAGTGCCAGGGGTTCGCCTTTCTCTGCACAAAGTCCTCAGACCATATAGGAAGAAGTTGGCACAGAAACTGAAATAAAAGACAAAGTTTATTAAACCTCAAGAGGTGGTACTACAGTTCAAACAGCACCCTTCGGCAATGTTTGAAGTAGCACACTGAAGTAAGAGAGCACTGTCCTTTTATACCCACGCAGGGGCTAAAAAAGAAGGTAATACAATTATAGAAGCAAGACTTATATACATATAAGGTCATATGGAAATGCACAGTCAACAGGTAGGAGGGGCTAACAGTTTTCAAGGACTAGTAAACACATTACTGTCAGTTACTAATTACTAACAGCTGCAGACCTTACTGGGCATGTGCGAAAGTGGGAGATGCTAAATATAACTTGTCACTAGACAGATTTTCATGAGTAGTTAACAGAAAGGTAGGACAGAGCACACGGCGAGCACATGGCAGCATATGGCAGAGATAATGGCTGCCGTGAATATAAATGGATTCCGCGAAATGTTCACAATAGTTGCTAAATACAAGATGTCTTCTGCTAATGCTTAATCTAATCGCTACTAAATTACAACAGTTCCACCTCTTCCTAATGTCATCCCTTGTTCTTGGGTAATGTCCCATGGCGTCGACCCTGTCCACGATTCTCCGCCATAGGTCCATCTTCCTTGCAATGGACGTCTCCTGCAACTGTGATACGAATAGCTGTGGCTCTTCCCAGATGATTTCCTCCACCATGACCCTAAGCTCCTCCTCAGAAAACCTGGGGTGTCTCTGGGGGCCATGGATGTGGTGCGAGTGATATGTGTGAGGATGTGTGGGGTGATGTGTGGGATGATGTGTTGGGGTGTATGCTGTGATGTGCGTGGATGGTGTATGGGTGATGGTGTTCTGTGCCTCTGATTGAATGGGTGCTCCTGGGTTTGTCTCTCTCTGCTTGCTATCATTTGTTTGCTGTAAGGGTTTGTGGGTAATGTGTGTGTGTGTTTTATAGTGGTGTAGGTGTGTGGGTGTGGTGTGTGCATGTGTATCAGGTGTGTGTAGTTTGAATTTTCCAATGTGGTGTAGTTTTGTAAGTGTGTGTATATTTTGAGCACGGCGGTGTGCACCGGCAATGATTTACTGCGTATGAAAGACCGCCGCGGTGATTAATGCATTGTGAAACTGTGGACGTGTTCCTGTTGGCGTAACGGTGTGGGTTTTGCTATCGCAAGTACATCACTGACCTTTGGTGTGGCGGACTTGTGTGGGTGTCTGTATTGTGGCGGTATTCTCAGTTTGGGTCATAATACCCGTGGCGGAATACCACTGCGGGCACAGTATGTTGGCAGCCGTCAGCACGGCGCTAGGAGGCATTTATCGCCACGGTTGTAATGAGGGCCTTAGTCATGATTCGTCAAACTGTGCCAAAGATATAGGCAAGCCAAAAAACACTTTTTCCATGGAAACATAGTCCTAACTATAATTACATACTGGCGAGTATATATATATATATATCCCAGTAGCAGTTGCCACTGGGTAGGTATAGTTAGGATTGTGTTTCCTTAGCAGATGCAGTTTTTGGTTTGCATATATGTAGTGTTTGGCAAATCTTCACAAAACTTACCAAGAAACATTTTTTTTCACCCCGCTCCTGAAAAGTTTTGGGCTGATCCATCAAGTGGAGGCGGAGAAAAACTGGGTTGAAAAACCCCTTTACTAATTAATTTGTTCAGAGGGATTTTTGCTTTGTATATTTCATCCCACAGAGACTCTGTGGTCCCAAGAGCTTTCCTGTTATAATCTGATTGGCTGCCACTACATCAGTTAGTAAGTGGTGGAAGTCATCATAGGACTTAGGTATAAAAAAAATGGCACTATAAGGCATAGCCCCTGAGGCCTGGTGGTGAGGACAAAAATGTGTTAAATGTATTCACGTTAAATTCCATACGTCGCCAGGATATGGGGTCCTCAGGGCTTTGGAAGGCTCAGGGAGGGGAGCCTTGCTGCCCCACTTTTTAATTGAATTTGGCCCTGGGGGATTGGGAGACTGGGTCTCCATGAGTCTCGGGAGGGGTGCCACATGGTGCCTTCCCCTTTTTGATTGGATTTGGTCCCGGGGTGGGATTCCTAGGGCCCAACGAAACTCAGGTAGGATGACATGCAGCTCCATCCACTTTTAATGGAATTCAGCCCCAGGCATGAGCCTTGGGGGCTGCACACTCCTCTCCTTAATATATATGTTTTGGCTTGGAAATGGGTCCCTGGGGACCCAAGGCCAATCATGAGTCACCCAGACCAGGCCCTGTGGCCAAGCCTGTAATTCACATGGTCGAAGGTCAAGGGGTTGGCCACAAGGCCTGGTGGAAGGCCAAGCCCTGTGGCTAGGACCCTGCTCGGCGATGCCAAAGGACAAGCAGTGCATAGGGTTGGTTGCCTGCAGGAAATTGGACATAGCAAGGCCAATGCTGCCAACCCCTTGCTGCACAAGACCAAAGACCATTCACCACGTGTGGTTCAAAGACCATTCACCACGTGTGGTTGGCTGCCTGTGGATGAGGTGGCTGGCTCCAAATGGTTTGGTTACAGGGTCAAAGGTTGTGTGTAGCATGGTTTTGACAACCTGTAAGGTGTTGGCGACCTAAAAAAACTGAGTAACGAGGTGTGCTGTTTATAACAATTTGTTTATCTAGTTTTTGTTTAGTTTGTATGGGGAAATAAAAGTTTTCTGAACTATAACTACGCTTTAAACCTTGTTTTTTTCATTGAATTCCAATTTTTTTTACAATTTGAATGAAAATGTGTTTTAAATCATAAATCCAGTGTCATCAAATTGGGTGTTGCTATGTTGGTTCTCAAACAGTACAGTGGAGTAGAGTGTTGTAAAGCCTATTGTCCAGTGGAGTATTGTAGATTGGAATATAGAGGAGTGGCATTTCTTACAGTGTAGTATAATGTTATATAGTGTTGTGGCATGGTGTCTCATTTAGTAGAGTTAAGTATTGTGAAGTTGGGTGGTGAATTGTACAGTGGACAGGCGTGTTGTACAGTAGAGTGTTACAGACTGTCATAGAGTGGAGTAGAGTGTTTTAGACTTGAGTAGGGTGAAGTATAGTGTCGTAGAGTGGAGTATCGTCAAATGGAAAGTCATAGAGTACAGTAGAGTAGAGTTTTGTAGAGTGGAATGTGGTGTCACAGAGAGGAGTGGAGTGGCAAGTCATTGAGTGTCATATAGTGCATTACAGTGACAAAGAGTGGATGGGCATAGAGTGCAGTAGAGTGTCATATAATGGCATAGTGTGTAGCACAGTGTTGTAAAGTGGCGTTGCATACAATAAAGTAGAGTGTCAAACACTGCAGCAGTGTAGAGCTGACAACGGTACAATGGCTTAGAGTGAGATAAAATAAAGTAGAGTATAGTGGAGTGGAGTACACTAAAGTGGGGAAGTGTAGAGTGGAGCAAAGTGACATAGAGTGGATTGGCATGTTCAAGACTATAGTGGCAAGGAGTACAGTAGAGTAGAGTGACATAGCCTACAGTTGAAGAAAGTGTCATAAATTGGAGTACTGTGCTGTACAGTAGAGTGTAGTGGTGTGTTGTAAAGTATTGGAAAGTGTTGTAGACTACAGTAGAGTGGAGTGGCATTCAGTCTAGTTGATTTTGTAGAGTGGAGTCGTGTGCAGTACAGTATAGGGTTTACAGAGTGGTAGAGTGGATTAACATACAGGCCTTCATTATGACATTGGTGGTAAATCCCGCTTACCACCGTGATGACGGCCACCAACATAACGTTAAGAAGCTGAACATCTGTTCGTCATATTATGACAGACACACACTAAACAAAAAGAATACTGCCACAAACACATATCCGGCAGACCAAAGGATAGTGTGTAGGAGGCTGGACTGGCTTGGAGTGAGTACCAAGGGGTACTTGCACCTTGCACCAGGCCCAGTTATCCCTTATTAGTGTATAGGGTGTCTAGCAGCTTAGGCTGATAGATAATGGTAGCTTAGCAGAGCAGCTTAGGCTGAACTAGGAGACGTGTGAAGCTACTACAGTACCACTTAGTGTCATATGCACAATATCATAAGAAAACACAATACACAGTTATACTAAAAATAAAGGTACTTTATTTTTATGACAATATGCCAAAGTATCTTAGAGTGTACCCTCAGTGAGAGGATAGGAAATATACACAAGATATATATACACAATAGCAAAAATATGCAGTATAGTCTTAGAAAACAGTGCAAACAATGTATAGTTACAATAGGATGCAATGGGGAAACATAGGGATAGGGGCAACACAAACCATATACTCCAAAAGTGGAATGCGAACCACGAATGGACCCCAAACCTATGTGACCTTGTAGAGGGTCGCTGGGACTATTAGAAAATAGTGAGAGTTAGAAAAATAACCCTCCCCAAGACCCTGAAAAGTGAGTGCAAAGTGCACTAAAGTTCCCCTAAGGATAAAGAAGTCGTGTTAGAGGAATAATGCAGGAAAGACACAAACCAGCAATGCAACAACTGTGGATTTCCAATCTAGGGTACCTGTGGAACAAGGGGACCAAGTCCAAAAGTCACAAGCAAGTCCGAGATGGGCAGATGCCCAGGAAATGCCAGCTGCGGGTGCAAAGAAGCTTCTACTGGACAGGAGAAGCTGAGGTTTCTGCAGGAACGAAAAGGGCTAGAGACTTCCCCTTTGGTGGACGGATCCCGCTCGCCGTGGAGAGTTGTGCAGAAGTATTTTCCCGCCGAAAGAACGCCAACAAACCTTGCTAGCTGCAAATCGTGCGGTTAGCGTTTTTGGACGCTGCTGAGGCCCAGGAGGGACCAGGAGGTCGCAAATTGGACCAGCCGAGAGAGGGGACGTCGAGCAAGACAAGGAGCCCTCTCTGAAGCCGGTAGCACCCGGAAAAGTGCCAGAAACAGGCACTACGAGGATGCGTGAAACGGTGCTCGCCGAAGTTGCACAAAGGAGTCCCACGTCGCCGGAGACCAACTTAGAAAGTCGTGCAATGCAGGTTAGAGTGCCGTGGACCCAGGCTTGGCTGTGCACAAAGGATTTTCCGCCGGAAGTGCACAGGGGCCGGAGTAGCTGCAAAGTCCCGGTTCCCAGCAATGCAGGCCAGCGAGGTGAGGCAAGGACTTACCTCCACCAAACTTGGACTGAAGAGTCACTGGACTGTGGGGGTCACTTGGACAGAGTCGCTGGATTCGAGGGACCTCGCTCGTCGTGCTGAGAGGAGACCCAAGGGACCGGTAATGCAGCTTTTTGGTGCCTGCGGTTGCAGGGGGAAGATTCCGTCGACCCACGGGAGATTTCTTCGGAGCTTCTGGTGCAGAGAGGAGGCAGGCTACCCCCACAGCATGCACAAGCAGGAAAACAGTCGAGAAGTCGGCAGGATCAGCGTTACAGAGTTGCAGTAGTCGTCTTTGCTACTATGTTGCAGTTTTGCAGGCTTCCAGCGCGGTCAGCAGTCGATTCCTTATCAGAAGGTGAAGAGAGAGATGCAGAGGAACTCGGATGAGCTCTTGCATTCGTTATCTGCAGTTTCCCCAGAGACAGAGACCCTAAATAGCCAGAAAAGAGGGTTTGGCTACTTAGGAGAGAGGATAGGCTACTAACACCTGAAGGAGCCTATCAGAAGGAGTCTCTGACGTCACCTGGTGGCACTGGCCACTCAGAGCAGTCCAGTGTGCCAGCAGCACCTCTGTTTCCAAGATGGCAGAGGTCTGGAGCACACTGGAGGAGCTCTGGACACCTCCCAGGGGAGGTGCAGGTCAGGGGAGTGGTCACTCCCCTTTCCTTTGTCCAGTTTCACGCCAGAGCAGGGCTAAGGGGTCCCCTGAACCGGTGTAGACTGGCTTATGCAGAATTGGGCACCTCTGTGCCCAACAAAGCATTTCCAGAGGCTGGGGGAGGCTACTCCTCCCCTGCCTTCACACCATTTTCCAAAGGGAGAGGGTGTAACACCCTCTCTCAGAGGAAGTTCTTTGTTCTGCCATCCTGGGCCAGGCCTGGCTGGACCCCAGGAGGGCAGATGCCTGTCTGAGGGGTTGGCAGCAGCAGCAGCTGCAGTGAAACCCCAGGAAGGGCAGTTTGGCAGTACCAGGGTCTGTGCTACAGACCACTGGGATCATGGGATTGTGCCAACTATGCCAGGATGGCATAGAGGCGGCAATTCCATGATCATAGACATGTTACATGGCCATATTCGGAGTTACTATTGTGAAGCTACATATAGGTAGTGACCTATATGTAGTGCACGCGTGTAATGGTGTCCCCGCACTCACAAAGTTCAGGGAATTGGCTCTGAACAATGTGGGGGCACCTTGGCTAGTGCCAGGGTGCCCTCACACTAAGTAACTTTGCACCTAACCTTTACCAGGTAAAGGTTAGACATATAGGTGACTTATAAGTTACTTAAGTGCAGTGTAAAATGGCTGTGAAATAACGTGGACGTTATTTCACTCAGGCTGCAGTGGCAGGCCTGTGTAAGAATTGTCAGAGCTCCCTATGGGTGGCAAAAGAAATGCTGCAGCCCATAGGGATCTCCTGGAACCCCAATACCCTGGGTACCTCAGTACCATATACTAGGGAATTATAAGGGTGTTCCAGTAAGCCAATGTAAATTGGTAAAAATGGTCACTAGCCTGTCAGTGACAATTTGGAAAGAAATGAGAGAGCATAACCACTGAGGTTCTGGTTAGCAGAGCCTCAGTGAGACAGTTAGTCACTACACAGGTAACACATTCAGGCACACTTATGAGCACTGGGGCCCTGGGTTACCAGGGTCCCAGTGACACATACAACTAAAACAACATATATACAGTGAAAAATGGGGGTAACATGCCAGGCAAGATGGTACTTTCCTACATAGTGGTAAAGTGTTGTTACGAAAACCCATACCGTTACGCCAACAAAACTATGCTCACCACATTATGACTCACAAATCACCATGGCGGACATTCAACGGCGGTAAACCATTGGCAGTACACACAGGCGCGGTCACAATGGCCACCCAAATACAAAACAACACAACATTGGACAAAATGAAAATCACACACCTGACACTCATACACACACCACACCCACCCAGCCACAGCACTATAGAACACACACCCACATTACACACAACCCTTTACGAACACGAAAAGACTGCAATAGCTTGCCACACATATCACAGAGACAACTACACACACACACACAGCATAAACACCCATTCATCCGCCATGCACCCCACATCCAACACCCCACCACGTTACTCAACACCCTCTGCACAACACACACCACACAACATCCATTTCCCCATTAAAGCACCCCCGTTTCACAGATAAGGAGTTGTGGGTCATAGTGGGGGAAATAGTCAGGGTAGAGCCACAGCTGTTTGGAGCACAGGTACAGCAAATATCCATTGCCAGGAAGATGGCGCTATGGTGGAGAATCGTGGACAGGGTGAACGCCGGAAACATCAATCAGCAATGTGCCAACCTGTACAGGGACCCAAGTCCACACCTCACATCCAAGATGATCAGGGTCCTGGGGCCAGTGGCAGCGGGCACACTGGAGGACAGCTGTGTGCCAGGTGGGGAACAAGCCCGGGGAACCGACTCTCCAGGAGACATTCACTAATTTCCTGAGGGCGTACCAACAATCCCAGGACAAGATGGGCCAGATCCTTAACAACATGCAGGAAAATAAGCGGCTGCAGGAGGTACACCATCAGAAGATCAGGGAAGATTTGCAGGCCCTCAACACCACCATGGTCTCCATAGCAGGGGTGGTGGCTGATATGGCCAACATCATGAGGGAATGGACAGCACACTGGGGTGCCCCTTCCACTAGCCAGTCAACTGAACAGCCCACCACATCTGCTGCAGTTTTGGAAAGGAGGCCCTGCCACAGGACCCACAGGCCACCAGCACCCCTCCCCCTGCAGAAGGTGAATCACTCCGCAAACGTTCCCTGCAACCCAGACAGATGCCAGAGGACCAAGAGCATCACCAGGAAATGAGACCCTCCTGAAAGTGCCCCTTGTGTCCCACCCTGTCACCTTGTCCACTTTGAACTGCCTTTACTCCCCTTGCTATGGCCCCTTGGACACTGGACCTGTGCAACAAACAGACCGGACCAATACCCTGGATTTACCTCTACCATCACCCCATTCCATTACACTTTTGCGTCTGTAAATTTCACTACAATAAACACCCTTGAACACAACTTGAGTGATAGTGTTTTATGTGATGAAAATGTGCAAATATGGAAACAGTCACATCTTGTGCAAATTACCTGAACACTGTGATAGCATACAAATAATGACCTGTAGCTGTCTGTAGTCATCACATCAATACACACTTGTTGTAACACCAACATCTGCAAAATTAGAAGGCATAGGTGTAGGAAAGTACCATCTTGACTGACATGTTACCCCCATTTTCACTGTATGTATGTTTGTTTTTGCCTGTCTCACTGGGATCCTGCTACCCAGGACCCCAGTGCTCATAAAGTGTGCCCTGTATGTGTTCCCTGTGTGGTGCCTAACTGTATCACTGAGGCTCTGCTAATCAGAACCTCAGTGTTTATGCACTCTCTGATTTTAAAGTTGCCACTGCAGGCTAGTGACTAATTTTACCAATTCTTATTGGCACACTGGAAAACCCTTATAATTCCCTAGTATATGGTACTGAGGTACCCATGGTATTGGGGTTCCAGGAGATCCCTATGGGCTGCAGCATTTCTTTTGCCACCCATAGGGAGCTCAGACAATTCTTACACAGGACTGCCACTACATTATTTCACAGCCATTTTACACTGCAATTAAGTAACTTATAAGTCACCTAAATGTCTAACCGTCACTTAGTGAAGGTTAGGTGCAAAGTTACTTATTGTAAAGGCACCCTGGCACTAGCCAGGTGACCACACATTGTTCAGGGAAAATTCCCCAGACTTTGTGACTGTGGGGACACCATTACACGCGTGCACTACATATAGGTCAATACATATATGTAGCGTCACAATGGTAACTCCGATCATGGCCATGTAACATGTCTAGGATCATGGAATTGTCACCCCAATACCATTCATTTCCATGCATCCCCGGGGCTCCAGCTGCCAAACTAACTCTCTGGGGTTTTCTCAGCAGCTACCGCTGCTGCCAACCCACAGACAGGTTTCTGCCCCTGTAGGAAAGTACCATCTTGCCTGGCATGTTACCCCCATATTTCACTGTATATATGTTGTTTTAGTTGTATGTGTCACTGGGACCCTGCCAACCAGGGCCCCAGTGCTCATAAGTGTGCCCTGTATGTGTTACCTGTGTAGTGACTAACTGTCTCACTGAGGCTCTGCTAATCAGAACCTCAGTGGTTATGCTCTCTCATTTCTTTCAAATTGTCACAAACAGGCTAGTGACCAATTTTACCAATTTACATTGGCATACTGGAACACCCTTATAATTCCCTAGTATATGGTACTGAGGTACCCAGGGTATTGGGGTTCCAGGAGATCCATATGGGCTGCAGCATTTCTTTTGCCACCCATAGGGAGCTTGGACAATTCTTACACGGGCCTGCCACTTCAGCCTGAGTGAAATAACTTCCACGTTATTTCACAGCCATTTTACACTGCACTTAAGTAACTTTTAAGTAACCTATATGTCTAACTTTTACCTGGTAAAGGTTGGGTGCTAAGTTACTTAGTGTGTGGGCACCCTGGCACTAGCCAAGGTGCCCCCACATTGTTCAGGGCCATTTCCCCGGACTTTGTGAGTGCGGGCACACCATTACACGCGTGCACTACATATAGGTCACTACCTATGTGTAGCTTCACAATGGTATCTCCGAATATGGCCATGTAACATGTCTAAGATCATGGAATTGCCCCCTCTATGCCATCCTGGCATTGTTGGCACAATCCCATGATCCCACGGGTGTGTAGCACAGACCCTGGTACTGCCAAACTGCCTTTTCAGGGGTTTCACTGCAGCTCCTGCTGCTGCCAACCCCTCAGAGAGGTTTCTGCCCTCCTGGGGTCCAGCCAGGCTTGGCCCAGGAAGGCAGAACAAAGGACTTCCTCAGAGAGAGGGTGTTACACCCTCTCCCTTTGGAAAATGGTGTGAAGGCAGGGGAGGAGTAGCCTCCCCCAGCCTCTGGAAATGCTTTCATGGGCACACATGGTGCCCATTTCTGCATAAGCCAGTCTACACCGGTTCAGGGACCCCTCAGCCCTGCTCTGGCGCGAAACTGGAAAAAGGAAAGGGGAGTGACCACTTGTAGGAAAGCACCATCTTGCCTGGCATGTTCCCCCCATTTTTCACTGTATATATGTTGTTTTAGTTGTATGTGTCACTAGGACCCTGCCAGCCAGGGCCCCAGTGCTCATAAGTGTGCCTGAATGTGTTACCTGTGTTATGACTAACTGTCTCACTGAGGCTCTGCTATCCAGAACCTCAGTGGGAATGCTCTCTCATTTCTTTCAAATTGTCACTAACAGGCTAGTGACCAATTTTACCAATTTACATTGGCTTACTGGAACACCCTTATAATTCCCTAGTATATGGTACTGAGGTACCCAGGGTATTGGGGTTCCAGGAGATCCCTATGGGCTGCAGCATTTCTTTTGCCACCCATAGGGAGCTCTGACAATTCTTACACAGGCCTGCCACTGCAGCTTCAGTGAAATAACGTCCACGTTATTTCACAGCCATTTACCACTGCACTTAAGTAACTTATAAGTCACCTATATGTCTAACCTTTACCTGGTAAAGGTTAGGTGCAAAGTTACTTAGTGTGAGGGCACCCTGGCATTAGCCAAGGTGCCCCCACATTGTGCAGGGCAAATTCCCCGGACTTTGTGAGTGCGGGGACACCATTACACACGTGCACTACATATAGGTCACTACCTATATGTAGCTTCACAATGGTAACTCTGAATATGGCCATGTAACATGTCTATGATCATGGAATTGCCCCCTCTATGCCATCCTGGCATAGTTGGCACAATCCCATGATCCCAGTGGTCTGTAGCACAGATCCTGGTACTGCCAAACTGCCTTTTCAGGGGTTTCACTGCAGCTGCTGCTGCTGCCAACCCCTCAGACAGGTTTCTGCCCTCCTGGGGTCCAGCCAGGCTTGTCCCAGGATGGCAGAACAAAGGACTTCCTCTGAGAGAGGGTGTTACACCCTCTCCCTTTGGAAAATGGTGTGAAGGCAGGGGAGGAGTAGCCTCCCCCAGCCTCTGGAAATGCTTTCATGGGCACATATGGTGGCCATTTCTGCATAAGCCAGTCTACACCGGTTCAGGGACCCCTCAGCCCTGCTCTGGCGCGAAAGTGGACAAAGAAAAGGGGAGTGAACACTCCCCTGACCTACACCTCCCCTGGGAGGTGCCCAGAGCTCCTCCAGTGTGCTCCAGACCTCTGCCATCTTGGAAACAGAGGTGCTGCTGGCACACTGGACTGCTCTGAGTGTCCAGGGCCAGCAGGTGACATCAGAGACTCCTTCTGATAGGCTCCTTCAGGTGTTGCTAGCCTATCCTCTCTCCTAGGTAGCCAAACCCTCTTTTCTGGCTATTTAGGGTCTCTGTCTTTGGGGATTCCTTAGATAACGAATGCAAGAGCTCATCCGAGTTCCTCTGCATCTCTCTCTTCACCTTCTGCCAAGGAATCGACTGCTGACCGCGCTGGAAGCCTGCAAAACTGCAACAAAGTAGCGAAGACGACTACTGCAACTCTGTAACGCTGATCCTGCCGCCTTCTCGACTGTTTTCCTGGTGGTGCATGCCGTTGGGGTAGTCTGCCTCCTCTCTGCACTAGAAGCTCTGAAGAAATCTCCCGTGGGCCGACGGAATCGTCCCCCTGCAACCGCAGGCACCAAAGAACTGCATTACCGGTACCCTGGGACTCCTCTCAGCACGACGAGCGAGGTCCCTTGATTCCAGCAACTCTGTCCAAGTGACTCCCACGGTCCAGTGACTCTTTAGTCCAAGTTTGGTGGAGGTAAGTCCTTGCCTCCCCACGCCTGCCTGCATTGCTGGGAACTGCGACTTTTGCAGCTACTCCGGCCTCTGTGCACTTCCGACGGAAATCCTTTGTGCACAGCCAAGCCTGGGTCCACGGCACTCAAACCTGCATTGCACGATTTTCTAAGTTGTCCTCCGGCGACGTGGGACTCCTTTGTGAGACTTCGGGTGAGCACCGTTTCACTCTTCATCATAGTGCCTGTTCCGGCACTTCTGCTGGTGCTGCCTGCTTCTGAGAGGGCTCCTTGTCTTGCACGACGCGTCTTCTGTCCCCAGACGCAATTGCCAACATCCTTGTCCCTCCTGGGCCACAGCAGTATCCAAAAACCCTAACCACATGATTTGCAGCTAGAAAGGCTTGTTGGCGGTGTTTTGGCGGGAAAACACTTCTGCACAACTCTCCACGGCGTGGGGAATCCATCCTCCAAAGGGGAAGTCTCTACCCTTGTCGTTCCTGCAGAATCCTCAGCTTCTATTGTCCAGCAGTAGCTTCTTTGCACCCACAGCTGGCATTTCCTGGGCATCTGCCCATCTCCGACTTGCTTGTGACTTTTGGACTTGGTCCCCTTGTTCCACAGGTACCCTCGACTGGAAATCCATCGTTGTTGCATTGCTGGTTTGTGTCTTTCCTGCAGAATTCCCCTATCACGACTTCTATGTCCTTTGGGGAACTTTAGTGCACTTTGCCCTCACTTTTCAGGGTCTTGGGGTGGGCTCTTTTTCTAACCCTTACTATTTTCTAATAGTCCCAGCGACCCTCTACAAGGTCACATAGGTTTGGGGTCCCGTCGTGCTTCGCATTCCACTTTTGGAGTATATGGTTTTTGTTGCCCCTATCCCTATGTGTCCCCATTGCATCCTAGTGTAACTATACATTGTTTGCACTGTTTTATAATACTATTACTGCATATTTTGGTATTGTGTACATGTATTTTGTGTATATTTGCTATCCTCATACTGAGGGTACACTCTGAGATACTTTGGCATATTGTCATAAAAAAACAGTACCTTTATTTTTAGTATATCTGTGTATTGTGTTTTCTTATGATATTGTGCAAGTGACACTAGTGGTACTGTAGGAGCTTCACTCGTCTCCTAGTTCAGCCTAAGCTGCTCTGCTAAGCTACCATTATCTATCAGCATATGCTGCTAGACACCCTATACACTAATAAGGGATAACTGGGCCTGGGTACTCACTACAAGCCAGTCCTGCCTCCTACACCACTCCCCTGACCTGCACCTCCCCTGGGAGGTGCCCAGAGCTCCTCCAGTGTGCTCCAGACCTCTGCCATCTTGGAAACAGAGGTGCTGATGGCACACTGGACTGCTCTGAGTGGCCAGTGCCAGCACTTGACGTCAGAGGCTCCTTCTGATAGGCTTCTTCAGGTGTTGCCAGCCTATCCTCTCTCCTAGGTAGCCAAACCCTCTTTTCTGGCTATTTAGGGTCTCTGCTTTGGGGAATTCCTTAGATAACGAATGCAAGAGCTCATCAGAGTTCCTCTGCATCTCTCTCTTCACCTTCTGCCAAGGAATCGACTGCTGACCGTGCTGGAAGCCTGCAAAAGTGCAACAAAGTAGCGAAGACGACTACTGCAACTCTGTAACGCTGATCCTGCTGCCTTCTCGACTGTTTTCCTGGTGGTGCATGCTGTGGGGGTAGTCTGCCTCCTCTCTGCACTAGAAGCTCCGAAGAAATCTCCTGTGGGTCGGCGGAATCTTCCCCCTGCAACCGCAGGCACCAAAGAACTGCATCACCGGTACCCTGGTTCTCCTCTCAGCACGACGAGCGAGGTCCCTTGAATCCAGCAACTCTGTCCAAGTCACTCCCACAGTCCAGTGACTCTTCAGTCCAAGTTTGGTGGAGGTAAGTCCTTGCCTCCCCACGCCAGACTGCATTGCTGGGAACCACGACTTTTGCAGCTACTCCGGCCTCTGTGCACTTCCGGTGGAAATCCTTTGTGCACAGCCAAGCCTGTGTCCACGGCACTCTAACCTGCATTGCACGACCTCAGGAGTTGTCCTCCGGCGACGTGGGACTCCTTTGTGTAACTTTGGGTGAGCACTGTTTCACTCCTCTTCGTAGTGCCTGTTCCGGCACTTCTACGGATGCTGCCTGCTTCTGAGAGGGCTCCTTGTCCTGCTGGGCACCCCCTCTGTCCCCTGACGCAATTGGCGACATCCTGGTCCCTCCTGGGCCACAGCAGCATCCAAAAACCCTAACTGCATGACTTGCAGCTAGCAAGGCTTGTTTGCAGTCTTTCTTCAGGAAAACACTTCTGCGCGACTCTGCACGGCGTGTGGCATCCGTCCTCCAAAGAGGAAGTCTCTAGCCCTTGTCGTTCTCACAGAATCTTCAGCTTCTACTGTCCAGTAGCAGCTTCTTTGCACCCACAGCTGGCATTTCCTGGGCATCTGCCCATCTCCGACTTGCTTGTGAATTTTGGACTTGGTCCCCTTGTTCCACAGGTACCCTCGTTTGGAAATCCATCGTTGTTGCATTGCTGATTTGTGTCTTTCCTGTAGAATTCCCCTATCACGACTTCTGTGCTCTTTGGGGAACTTTAGTGCACTTTGTACTCACTTTTCAGGGTCTTGGGTGGGCTATTTTTCTAACCCTAACTGTTTTCTTACAGTCCCAGCGACCCTCTACAAGGTCACATAGGTTTGGGGTCCATTCGTGGTTCGCATTCCACTTTTGGAGTATATGGTTTGTGTTGCCCCTATCCCTATGTGTCCCCATTGCATCCTATTGTAACTATACATTGTTTGCACTGTTTTCTAATACTATACTGCATTTTATTGGTATTGTGTACATATATCTTGTGTATATTTGCTATCCTCATACTGAGGGTACTCACTGAGATACTTTTGGCATATTGTCATAAAAATAAAGTACCTTTATTTTTAGTATATCTGTGTATTGTGTTTTCTTATGATATTGTGCATATGACACTAGTGGTACTGTAGGAGCTTCACTCGTCTCCTAGTTCAGCCTAAGCTGCTCTGCTAAGCTACCATTATCTATCAGCCTAAGCTGCTAGACACCCTATACACTAATAAGGGATACCTGGGCCTGGTGCAAGGTGTAAGTACCCCTTGGTACTCACTACAAGCCAGTCCAGCCTCTTACATTGGTTGTGCAGTGGTGGGATAAGTGCTTTGTAACTACTTACCACTTTTGTCATTGTACTTTTCATAATAGAAAAATATACATAACAAGTTCAGTGTATGTGCACCTAACGAAAAAGTTTTGCATTTCTTTTCTCACTTCTTTTCTAAAGTGCTGAAAAGTACCTCTAACTTTCTAAAAAGTTCTTTAAAAGTTTTTTTTCTGTCTTTCTAAAAGTTCTGAAAAAAAATTTCTTCCTTTTTTCTATCACTTAAACACTTTCTAAAATGTCTGGCACAGGCCAAACTGTTGATCTGTCCAAACTTGCTTATGATCACCTTAGCTGGAAAAGAGCAAGGAGTCTCTGCATAGAAAGAGGTGTAAGTGTAGGGAAGAATCCCCCTAGAGAACTGTTGGTGAATATGCTTGTTGAACAGGATAAGGCCAGAGCTGGCACTCCTGTTGAAAAGTTAGCTGATGGTTTCCACTCTGATTCAGGGGCACCCCTAGCAAAAGATGTGAGATGAAAACTTCCAAGCGTGCCCCCTAGCAAACCACCTAGCAGAGCTGGTACTGATGTAGAGCCACACCATACTGATAGTATTGTCTCACATCACAGTAAGAGTATCCCTTCTCATCATAGTAGAAGTGCTGTTTCTGTTAGTCAAGCTATTAGGGTGCCTTCTGTTAGGGCCAAGTCTCCTTCTGTTCTATCTCAGCATACTTCTGTCTCTAGACATGCCTCACCCACCCACCCTGATGACAGAGTGCTAGAAAGGGAGCTCAATAGATTGAGAGTGGAACAAACCAGACTGAAGCTCAAGAAGCAACAGCTGGATTTGGATAGGCAGTCCTTAGAGGTGGAGAGGGAAAGACAGAAATTGGGTTTAGAAACCCATGGTGGCAGCAGCAGTATTCCCCATAG
Organism: Pleurodeles waltl; assembly: GCF_031143425.1. Classification (NCBI taxonomy): domain Eukaryota; kingdom Metazoa; phylum Chordata; class Amphibia; order Caudata; family Salamandridae; genus Pleurodeles; species Pleurodeles waltl. Next base: position 27,855,023 of record NC_090444.1, read on the forward strand.
TCATCCTGCAAAAGAGCATGGTTCTAGGAATCTGCACAAGATAGTTCCCCATTATAAGGAGGGGGATGACATTAACAAGAGGTTTGCTGCACTTGAGAGGGCCTGTGTTGTACAGGATGTCCCTCAAAGGCAGTGGGCTGCTATCCTATGGCTATCATTTAGTGGAAAGGGTAGGGATAGGCTCCTTACTGTGAAAGAAAGTGATGCCAATAATTTTGCAGTTCTTAAGAATGCACTCCTAGACGGTTATGGCTTAACCACTGAACAGTACAGGATGAAGTTCAGAGAAACCAAAAAGGAGTCTTCACAAGACTGGGTAGACTTTGTTGACCATTCAGTGAAGGCCTTGGAGGGGTGGTTACATGGCAGTAAAGTTACTGATTATGAAAGCCTGTATAACTTAATCCTGAGAGAGAATATACTTAATAACTGTGTGTCTGATTTGTTGCACCAGTACCTGGTGGACTCTGATCTGACCTCTCCCCAAGAATTAGGAAAGAAGGCAGACAAATGGGTCAGAACAAGGGTGAACAGAAAAGTTCATACAGGGGGTGACAAAGATGGCAATAAGAAGAAGGATGGTAAGTCTTCTGACAAGGGTGGGGACAAATCTAAAATTGAGTCTTCATCAGGCCCACAAAAACTCTCTGGTGGGGGTGGTAGGCCCAAATCCTCTTCAAATCAAAACAAAGAAAAGAAACCATGGTGCTATTTATGTAAAATAAAAGGCCATTGGACAACAGATCCCAGTTGTCCAAAGAAAAGCACCAAGCCTCCTACCACTACAACCCCTACTGCTACACCTAGTGTCCCTACTAATAGCAGTGGTGGTGGGAGCAAACCTACTAATAGCCAATCCAAGGGAGTAGCTGGGCTCACTTTTGGTAACTTAGTTGGGGTTGGTCTTGTTAGGGAGACCACAGAGGCTGTGTTAGTCTCTGAGGGGGCTATTGATTTAGCCACCTTAGTTGCTTGTCCCCTTAACATGGATAAGTACAAGCAACTACCCCTAATAAATGGTGCTGAGGTTCAGGCCTACAGGGACACTGGTGCCAGTGTTACAATGGTAATAGAGAAACTGGTCCACCCTGAACAACACCTACTTGGTCACCAGTACCAAGTAACCGATGCTCACAACAACACACTTAGCCACCCCCTGGCTGTTGTAAATCTCAACTGGGGGGGGGGGTTACTGGTCCAAAGAAAGTTGTGGTTGCCTCAGATTTACCTGTAGCCTGTCTATTTGGAAATGATTTAGAGACATCAGCTTGGTCAGATGTGGAGTTGGAGGCCCATGCAACAATGCTGGGCATTCCAGGGCATATTTTTGCTTTGACAAGGGCTGAGGCCAAAAAGCAAAAAGGACAGGGTGACTTGGATCCTGGAACAATGGACCAAGTGCTCCCTAAAGCTAGGGCTAGTAGAAGTAAAGCACTACCTACTATCCCTCCCTCTACAGTGGATTCTTCTTCTGAGGAAGAAGAATTTCCACCCTGTGCAGAACCTACACCAGAGGAGCTGGAAGCAGACACTGCTGAGCTTTTGGGTGAAGGGGGGCCTGCCAGGGAGGAGCTGAGTGTGGCACAGCAGACCTGTCCCACACTAGAGGGTCTAATGCAGCAAGCTGTCAAACAAGCTAATGGGGATGTCAGTGACTCTCACAGAGTTTACTGGGAGGACAACCTCTTGTACACTGAAGCAAGGGATCCCACACCTGGAACTGCCAGGAGATTGGTGATTCCTCAGGAGAACAGAAAGTTCCTCCTAACTCTAGCCCACGACATTACCCTAGCTGGACATTTAGGGCAAATGAAAATTTAGGGCAGGCTTGTTCCCTTGTTTCATTGGCCTAGAATGTCAGAGGACACAAAGGAATTTTGTAAGTCCTGTGAAACCTGTCAAGCCAGTGGCAAGACAGGTGGCACTCCAAAGGCACCCCTTATTCCACTGCCTGTGGTAGGGGTTCCCTTTGAAAGGGTAGGGGTTGACATAGTTGGCCCCCTTGACCCTCCTACTGCTTCAGGCAATAGGTTTATCTTGGTGGTAGTGGACTATGCCACCAGATATCCTGAAGCAATTCCTCTAAGGACCACTACAGCTCCTGCAGTGGCAAAGGCCCTCCTGGGAATCTTTTCCAGGGTGGGCTTCCCAAAAGAGGTGGTATCAGACAGAGGAAGCAATTTCATGTCTGCTTACTTAAAGGCCATGTGGAAGGAGTGTGGTGTGACATACAAGTTCACTACACCCTATCATCCACAAACAAATGGACTATTGGAGAGATTTAACAAAACTCTCAAAGGCATGATTATGGGACTCCCTGAAAAACTCCGCAGGAGATGGGATATCCTTTTACCATGCCTCCTTTTTGCTTACAGGGAGGTACCCCAAAAAGGAGTGGGCTTCAGCCCCTTTGAACTCCTATTTGGACACCCTGTGAGAGGTCCTCTAACACTTGCAAAGGAGGGTTGGGAACAACATTTAAAAGTTCCAAAGCAAGACATAGTGGACTATGTACTTTGCCTCAGATCAAGGATGGCTGAATACATGAAAAAGGCCAGTAAAAACCTTCAGGCCAGCCAAGAGCTCCAAAAGCACTGGCATGACCAGAAGGCTGTTTTGGTTCAGTACCAACCAGGGCAGACAGTGTGGGTCTTAGAGCCTGTGGCCCCAAGAGCACTCCAAGATAAATGGAGAGGACCCCACACAATTGTTGTGAAAAAGGGTGAAGTCACCTACTTAGTTGACTAAGGCACTGCCAGGAGTCCCCTTAGGGTGCTCCATGTCAATCGCCTGAAACCCTACTATGACAGGGCTGATCTCACCCTGCTCATGGCAACAGATAAGGGACAGGAAGAAGAGAGGGACCCTCTCCCTGATCTCTTCTCTTCCACAGAACAAGATGCTCTAGTGGAAGGGGTTGTACTAGCAGATTGTCTTACTGCTGAGCAGAAAGACCACTGCATAAATCTCCTGGGTCAGTTTTCTGAACTCTTTTCTACTGTGCCAGGCACCATTTCTTGGTGTGAGCACACTATAGATACTGGAGACAGCTTGCCTGTCAAAATTAAGATCTATAGGCAGCCTGACCATGTCAGAGACTGCATAAAAAACAAGAGGTGCAGAAAATGTTATAACTGGGAGTGGTTGAGCACTCTGAAAGTCCATGGGCCTCTCCTGTGGTACTTGTACCAAAACCTCATTCCAAAGATGGAAAGAAGGAAATGCGGTTTTGTGTAGACTATAGAGGTCTCAACCAAGTAACCAAAACTGATGCTCACCCTATACCCAGGGCAGATGAGCTCATAGATACACTGGCATCTGCCAAGTATCTAATCACTTTTGACTTGACTGCAGGGTATTGGCAGATCAAATTATCAGAAGATGCAAAAGCAAAAACTGCATTTTCAACCATAGGAGGCCATTACCAATTCACAGTAATGCCTTTTGGATTGAAAAATGCACCTGCCACTTTTCAGAGGTTGGTGAACACAGTCCTGCAAGGGCTGGAGGCTTTTAGTGCAGCATAACTGGACGATATAGCTGTCTTTAGCTCCAGTTGGGATGATCACCTGGTCCACCTATGGAAACTTTTGGAGGCCCTGCAAAAGGCAGGCCTGACTATCAAGGCTTCAAAGTGACAGATAGGGCAGGGGAACGTGGTTTATCTGGGACACCTAGTAGGTGGAGAACAGATTGCACCACTTCAGGGGAAAATCCAAACTATTATAGATTGGGTTCCCCCTACTACTCAGACCCAGGTGAGAGCCTTCTTAGGCCACACTGGGTATTACAGGAGGTTCATTAAGAACTATGGCTCCATTGCAGCCCCTCTTAATGACCTCACATGCAAGAAAATGCCTAAAAAGGTATTGTGGACAGCTAGCTGTCAGAAAGCTTTTGAGGAGCTGAAGCAGGCCATGTGCTCTGCACCTGTCCTGAAAAGCCCCTGTTACTCCAAGAAATTAATTGTCCAAACTGATGCATCTGAATTAGGGGTAGGGGCAGTCCTTTCACAACTTAATTCTGAGGGCGAGGATCAACCTGTTGCTTTTATCAGCAGGAGGTTGACTCCTAGAGAAAAGCGTTGGTCTGCCATTGAGAGGGAGGCCTTTGCTGTGGTCTGGGCACTGAAGAAGTTGAGGCCATACATGTTTGGCACTCACTTCATTGTTCAGACAGACCACAAACCTCTACTTTGGCTAAAACAAATGAAAGGTGAAAATCCTAAATTGTTGAGGTGGTCTATATCCCTACAGGGAATGGACTATACAGTGGAACATAGACCTGGGAGTACCCACTCCAATGCAGATGGACTCTCCAGATATTTCCACTTAGACAATGAAGACTCATCAGGTCATGGCTAGTCTTATTGTCCTTCGTTTTGGGGGGGGTTGTGTAGGAAAGTACCATCTTGCCTGGCATGTTACCCCCATATTTCACTGTATGTATGTTGTTTTAGTTGTATGTGTCACTGGGACCCTGCCAGCCAGGGCCCCAGTGCTCATAAGTGTGCCCTGTATGTGTTACCTGTGTTATGACTAACTGTCTCACTGAGACTCTGCTAATCAGAACCTCCGTGGTTATGCTCTCTCATTTCTTTCCAAATTGTCACTAACAGGCTAGTGACCAATTTTACCAATTTACAGTGGCATAGTGGAACACCCTTATAATTCCCTAGTATATGGTACTGAGGTACCCAGGGTATTGGGGTTCCAGGAGATCCCTATGGGCTGCAGCATTTCTTTTGCCACCCATAGGGAGCTCTGACAATTCTTACACAGGCCTGCCACTGCAGCCTGAGTGAAATAAAGTCCACGTTATTTCACAGCCATTTTACACAGCACTTAAGTAACTTATAAGTCACCTATATGTCTAACCTTTGCCTGGTAAAGGTTGGGTGCTAAGTTACTTAGTGTGTGGGTGTAGGAGGCTGGACTGGCTTGTAGTGAGTACCAAGGGGTACTTGCACCTTGCACCAGGCCCAGGTATCCATTATTAGTGTAGAGGGTGTCTAGCAGCTTAGGCTGATAGATAATGGTAGCTTAGCAGAGCAGCTTAGGCTGAACTAGGAGACGTGTGAAGCTACTACAGTACCAAAAATGTCACTTGCACAATATCATAAGAAAACACAATACACAGTTATACTAAAAATAAAGGTACTTTATTTTTATGACAATATGCCAAAGTATCTCAGAGTGTAGCCTCAGAGTGAGGATAGCAAATATACACAAGTTATATGTACACAGTACTAAAAATATGCAGTATAGTCTTAGAAAACAGTGCAAACAATGTATAGTTACAATAGGATGCAATGGAGACACATAGGGATAGGGGCAACACAAACCATATACTCCAATAGTGGAATGCGAACCACAAATGGACCCCAAACCTATGTGACCTTGTAGAGGGTCGCTGGGACTATTAGAAAATAGTGAGGGTTAGAAAAATAGCCCACCCCAAGACCTTGAAAAGTGAGTGCAAAGTGCACTAAAGTTCCCCAAGAGACAAAGAAGTCGTGATAGAGGAATAATGCAGTAAAGACACAAACCAACAATGCAACAACGGTGGATTTCCAATCTAGGGTACCTGTGGAACAAGGGGAAAAAGTCCAAAAGTCACAAGCAAGTCGGAGATGGGCAGATGCCCAGGAAATGCCAGCTGTGGGTGCAAAGAAGCTTCTACTGGACAGAAGAAGCTGAGGATTCTGCAGGAACAAAAAGGGCTAGAGACTTCCCCTTTGGTGGACAGATCCCATTTCCGTGGAGAGTCGTGCAGAAGTGTTTTCCCGCCGAAAGAATGCCAACAAGCCTTGCTAGCTGCAAATCATGCAGTTAGAGTTTTTGGACGCTGCTGTGGGCCAGGAGGGACCAGGAGATTGCAAATTGGACCAGGAGGTAGAGGGGACGTCGAGCAAGACAAAGAGCCCTCTCAGCAGCAGGTAGCACCCGCAGAAGTGCCAGAAACAGGCACTACGAGGATACGTGAAACAGTGCTCACCCGAAGTTACACAAAGGAGTCCCACGTCGCCGGAGACCAACTTAGAAAGTCGTGCAATGCAGGTTAGAGTGCCGTGGACCCAGGCTTGGCTGTGCACAAAGGATTTCCGCTGGAAGTGCACAGGGGCCGGCGTAGCTGTAAATGTTGCGGTTACCAGCAATGCAGTCTGGCGTGGGGAGGCAAGGACTTACCTCCACCAAACTTGGACTGAAGAGTCACTGGACTGTGGGAGTCACTTGGACAGAGTTGCTGGATTCAAGCGACATCGCTCGTCGTGCTGAGAGGAGACCCAAGGGACCGGTAATGCAGCTTTTTAGTGCCTGCGGTTGCAGGGGGAAGATTCCGTCGACTCACGGGAGATTTCTTCGGAGCTTCTAGTGCAGAGAGGAGGCAGACTACCCCCACGGCATGCACCACCAGGAAAACAGTCGAGAAGGCGGCAGGATCAGCGTTACAGAGTTGCAGTAGTCGTCTTTCCTACTATGTTGCAGTTATGCAGGCTTCCAGCACGGTCAGCAGTCGATTCCTTGGCAGAAGGTGAAGAGAGAGATGCAGAGGAACTCTGATGAGCTCTTGCATTCGTTATCTAAAGTTTCCCCAGAGACAGAGACCCTAAACCGGTGACTTATAAGTTACTTAAGTGCAGTGTAAAATGGCTGTGAAATAACGTGGACGTTATTTCACTCAGGCAGCAGTGGCTGGCCTGTGTAAGAATTGTCAGAGCTGCCTATGGGTGACAAAAGAAATGCTGCAGCCCATAGGGATCTCCTGGAACCCCAATACCCTGGGTACCTCAGTACCATATACTAGGGAATTATAAGGGTGTTCCAGTAAGCCAATGTAAATTGGTAAAATTGGTCACTAGCCTGTTAGTGACAATTTGAAAGAAATGAGAGAGCATAACCACTGAGGTTCTGATTAGCAGAGTCTCAGTGAGACAGTTAGTCACTACACGGGTAACACAGTCAGGCACACTTATGAGCACTGGGGCCCTGGATACCAGGGTCCCAGTGACACATACAACTAAAACAACATATATACAGTGAAAAATGGGGGCAACATGCCAGGCAAGATGCTACTTTCCTACACAACCCCCCCCCCCCAAACGAAGGACAATAAGACCAGCCATGCCCTGATGAGTCTTCATTGTCTAAGTGGAAATATCTGGAGAGTCCATCTGCATTGGAGTGGCTACTCCCAGGTCTATGTTCCACTGTATAGTGCATTCTCTGTAGGGATATGGAGCACCTCAACAATTTAGGGTGTTCACCTTTCATTTGTTTTAGCCAAAGTAGAGGTTTGTGGTCTGTCTGAACAATGAAGTGAGTGCCAAACAGGTATGGCCTCAACTTCTTCAGTGCCCAGACCACAGCAAAGGCCTCCCTCTCTATGGCAGACCAACGCTTTTCTCTAGGGGTCAACCTCCTACTAATAAAAGCAACAGGTTGATCCTGGCCCTCAGAATTAAGTTGTGATAGGACTGCCCCTACTCCTAATTCAGATGCATCAGTTTGGACATAGAATGTTTTAGAGTAACAAGGGTTTTTTTAGGACAGGTGCAGAGCACATGGCCTGCTTCAGCTCCTCAAAAGCTTTTTGACAGTTTGCTGTCCATAATACCTTTTTAGGCATCTTCTTGGAAGTAAGGTCATTAAGAGGGGCTGCAATGGAGCCATAGTTCTTAATGAACCTCCTGTAATACCCAGTTAGGCCTAGGAAGGCTCTCACCTGAGTCTGTGTAGTAGGGGGAACCCAATCAATAATTGTTTGGATTTTCCCCTGAAGTGGTGCAATCTGTACTCCACCTGTTGGTGGTCTTTCGGCGGGAAAACACTTCTGCACGACTCTCCATGGCGTGTGGTATCCATCCTCCAAAGGGGAAGTCTCTAGCCCTTGTCGTTCCATCAGAATCCTCAGCTTCTACTGTCCAGTAGCAGCTTCTTTGCACCCACAGCTGGCATTTCCTGGGCATCTGCCCATCTCCGACTTGCTTGTGACTTTTAGACTTGGTCCCCTTGTTCCACAGGTACCCTCGTTTGGAAATCCATCGTTGTTGCATTGCTGATTTGTGTCTTTCCTGCAGAATTTCCCTATCACGACTTCTGTGCTCTTTGGGGAACTTTATTGCACTTTGCACTCACTTTTCAGTGTCTTGGGGTGGGCTATTTTTCCAACCCTAACTGTTTTCTTACAGTCCCAGCAACCCTCTACAAGGTCACATAGGTTTGGGTCCATTCGTGGTTCGCATTCCACTTTTGGAGTATATGGTTTGTGTTGACCCTATCCCTATGTGTCCCCATTGCATCCTATTGTAACTATACATTGTTTGCACTGTTTTCTAATACTATACTGCATATTTTTGGTATTGTGTACATATATCTTGTGTATATTTGCTATCCTCATACTGAGGGTACTCACTGAGATACTTTTGGCATATTGTCATAAAAATAAAGTACCTTTATTTTTAGTATATCTGTGTATTGTGTTTTCTTATGATATTGTGCATATGATACTAGTGGTACTGTAGGAGCTTCACTCGTCTCCTAGTTCAGCCTAAGCTGCTCTGCTAAGCTACCATTATCTATCAGCCTAAGCTGCTAGACACCCTATACACTAATAAGGGATACCTGGGCCTGGTGCAAGGTGTAAGTACCCCTTGGTACTCACTACAAGCCAGTCCAGCCTCTTACAGCCCCCCTGGAGCCTGGGCAGCCCAGTCCCAGGAATGCAGAACAAAGGACTTCCTCTGAGAGAGGGTGTTACACCTTCTCCCTTTGGAAATAGGTGTGAAGGGTCTGAGCGGAGTAGCCTCTCCTAGCCTCTGGAAATGCTTTGAAGGGCACAGATGGTGCCCTCCTTGCATAAGCCAGTCTACACCGGTTAAGGGATCCCCCCAGCCCTACTCTGACGTGACCCTGGACAAAGGAAAGGGGAGTGACCCCTCCTCTGACCAGCACCTCCCCAGGGGAGGTGCCCAGAGCTCCTCCAGTGTGTCCCAGACCTCTGCCATCTTAACTGCAGAGGTGTGAGGGCACAATGGAGACCTCTGAGTGGCCAGTGCCAGCAGGTGACGTCAGAGACCCCTACTGACAGGTGCTTACCTCTCTCTGTAGCCAATCCTCCTCTGAGGGCTCTTTAGGGTCTCTCCCGTGGGCATCTCAGCAGATAACGAGTGCAAGAGCTCACCAGAGTTCCCTTGCACTTATCTCTTTGGCTTCTGCCAAGAATCGACCACTGACTGTTCCAGGACGTCTGCAAAACTGCAACAAAATAGCAAGAAGACTACCAGCAACCATGTAGCGCCTCATCCTGCCGGCTTTCTCCACTGTTTCTTGGTGGTGCATGCTCTGAGGACTGTCTGCCTTCACCCTGCACTAGAAGCCAAGAGGAAATCTCCTGTGGGTCGACAGAATCTTCCCCCTGCCAACGCAGGCACCAAGTTTCTGCATCACTGGTCCTCTGGGTCCCCTCTCATCTTCACGAGTGTGGTCCCTGGAACACAGGAGCTGGATCCAAGTGTCCCCGACAGTCCAGTGGCCCTTCTGTCCAAATTTGGTGGAGGTAAGGCCTTGGCTCCCCACACCAGACAGTAATCCTTTGTATTGCATGAACTGCAGCTGCCAGTGCTTCTGTGCACTTCTGCAAGACTTCCTTCATGCAGAGCACAGCCCAGGTCCGCTGAGTTGGACTCCGGCTTCATGGGACCCTCTTTTGTTGTGCTGAGTCAACCGTCGTGCTCAGATCTTCTGAATGCCTGTTCAGGTGCTTCTGCGGGTGTTGCCTGCTTCTGCATGGGCTATCCATGTTGCTCAGCGGCCCCTCTGTCTCCTCCTCCAAGGGGCGTCCTCCTGGTCCTTCCTGGGCCCTAGCACCACCCAAAATCCTCAACTGCAACTCTTGCAGCTAGCAAGGCTTGTTTGCAGTCTTTCTGTGTGGATACAACTCTGCATGCTCCAGCACGCTGTGGGACATTCTGTGACCAAAGGAGAAGTTCCTGGCACCTTCCGTTGTTGCAGAATCTTCGGCTTCTTCCACCCAGAGACAGCCCTTTTGCACCTTCATCTGTGGTTTAGTGGGCTCCTGCCCCCCCCGGGACACTTGCGTGACTCTTGGACTTGGTCCCCTTCCTTAGCGGGTCCTCAGGTCCAGGAATCCTTCTTAAGTGCTTTGCAGTCAGTTGCTGTCCTTGCAGAATCCCCTATCTTGACTTTACTGTCTTTCTGGGGTAGTAGGGTAACTTTACTCCTATTTTTCAGGGTCTTGGGGTGGGGTATCTTGGACACCCTTAGTGTTTTCTTACACTCCCAGCGACCCTCTACACACTATACTAGGCCTGGGGTCCATTCGTGGTTCGCATTCCACTTTTGGAGTATATGGTTTGTGTTGCCCCTAGGCCTATTGTCTGCTATTGCGTTCTATTGTGTTCTACAGAGTTTGTAATACTTTTCTAAGTGTTTTACTTACCTGATTTTGGTTTGTGTGTATATTTTGTGTATATTACTTACCTCCTAAGGGAGTATATCCGCTGAGATACTTTTGGCATATTGTCAGGGGCTGGCACCCCAGATGCAGCAATGCAATGCATACCTGGAGGGCATCCACGGTGGGTTGGCGGCCGTACAAAGATCATTTCAGGCTCTAGCCTCCTCTCTGATGGCAGCCAGTGTCCCTGTTCCTACTGTCCCCCTCCAACTACCACTTCCCAGTTCCAGTTTCCTCAACCCCAACCCATCCCTTGGACACATAGAGACAAGCATGCACACAAAACATCAGACACAAGTAGCACAGTCAAACACAGGCAGCACACTTCAGGCCACAAGCACTCACACAAACAACAGACAGTTGCACACACTGCAACATCCACTGTCTCCCCCTCCTCCTTCTCCTCCCTCACAGTCACATCTGCACTCACACCTGCATGCACTGCATCAACAGCCACCACCACCACACTACATCAAGCAGCACACTCACACCTGACTTGCAGACACCTCCACAACATCCATCCACGCGTCCCCTTTGTCTGTCTGCCTCCCCTCATGCACTCAGACTCCCAACAGCCATCCACCTCACACACTCACACTGCCTATGCACCTGCACCCAAGTCCAGCAGACGGAAACCTCTGACAACCACCCCCTCAACCTCCACTCCCATCCCTCCTCCCATATCCCGCCCAACGTCCCTAAGAAGCTTTTCCTTGCCCATCTTGACCTCTTACCTCCCCCTTGAATCCCCCTGTCCCGCTCGTAAGAGTAGGGTCCCACCGACCCAGCACAGCACTTTAGCCAAACAGTCTCCCACTGCTCCCATCAAATTTTCAGCTACTGGCACAAAGGGCCCCCAGAGTGTGATGGCTGCCACTCTTACTGTGAGCACACCTCCGCCTCAGACATGGGAGGACCAGGGTGGTGAAAACCAAGGGATATGTGACGGCGACAGTGGAGGTACCTCCTAGTTGTGGAGGCAGGAAAAGGAAGGTTCCCACTCCACAACCCAAGAATGGGAAGGATCCCACTCCACCACCCAAGAAAGGGAAGGATCCCAATCCACCACCAAAGAGAGACAAGAGGCCTCCTCCACCAGAAGTGGGCAAGGAGCCTCCACCTCCAGCAGAGGCAGCCAGGACAACTCCTCCACTAGCAGTGGGCAAGGAGCCTTCACCTCCAGCAGAAGCAGCCAGGGTAACCCTTCCATCAGCAGTGGGCAAGGAGCCCTTACCTCCAGCAGAGGCAGCCAGGGTAACACCTCCATTAGCAGTAGGCAAGGAGCCCTCACCTCCAACAGAGGCACAGCAGCCCTCACCTCCAGCAGAGGGCATGCAGGCCACCCACCAGAGACAATTTGGCAAGGAGCCCCCTACAGACCCAGTGGGCATGTTCCCCACTTCAGAGACTGTGGCCTTACACTCCCCACCAGAGGTAGTTGAGCAAGGAGCCCCACCCAGAACCAATGGGCATGTTACCCATTCAACTGAGGTGCCCCCCACACACACCCGCCTTCCCTCTGAGGTGCCTGCCCATTTCCAAAATGATGCCCCTGCAGAGTGGGGTCCAGACAATGTCAAGAATCAAGTTGGGGATTGGACTGTGTCATGTGGCCATGTGGTCCTTTTGTATATTGGACTAGCCATTGACCCTTTCTAGACAATGACGCCTGTTTTTGTTATCGCAAGGACAATATGGTGGCTGTTGGCATCACATTACAGTATCAGTTAAACCTCAATCTGGTCCTTGTTTTAATTAGACGTGGGTCCTGTGACATTGGTTTTACTCTGCAGCTGGTTGTGTGCATGGTGTGCGAGTGAATGGTGTGTGTTGTGTGTATGTGTGTCACTCACCTTTTCCTCCCTCCCTCCCTTGTGTGCTAGGCGGCTGTACCAGCCCTGGCCACTAGATTGTTCAGTTCAGAATTTCACATGTCTGGAGTTCAAAGAACATTAAATAACTTGCCGAGAAGAGTGTTGGTTGTTCGCACTCCATGCAAAGTTCTCCTTGGAGTGCCTATGTTAGTCCCTGACCTGGGAAGGTGATGGACGAAAGAGAATTTGGCCTTCACCAATGTTTACCTGTTTTACAGAACATTCAAGAAGTGAGAGACAAGCTATGTTATTTGCAAATGCCACCAATAAAGAGAAGGGATTGCCAGCTGCTGACGAGTGGGTTCTCCAAACAGCAGACCCTCTTGGACAGCAAAAAGATTTCAGATTAGAGCTTTTCTGCCTCTTCTTACTCTGAATGGAATGCCCCTTTAAGAGTTCTGTCTTGGGTCACCAGCCAGAGATATTCAAGCCCACTGTGTTTCCAATTTAATACCAAACAACATATTCCATTGCAGAACCTGACCCTGTAAGTTCTACAGTGGCAAATGTTCCAATCAATACTGTGGTAATAGGTAGGTAACTACAATAAAACCTACTACTTATCTATATTCAAGGTCCTAACACAGAACACAACCAAAGAGTAGTGGAAAAATATGGCTGCCTTTTAATTTCTTAAAAACAGCTCTTACACAATTATATACTGTCTTTTCTTTTCCAAGTACCATAGTATACCGGAAGTTACCACAGTATACCATGGACCAAAATATAACTAAGACCTAGCTGTATTACTGTATTGCATTACTCTTTCATCACGTATGGTGTCACATGGACAACACAAGACATATGCCAGGTTTACAAAACATTGCAAGGACACAATGAGTGGCCCTGCATTGATAGGGAAATCGAGAGAAACGTACGGCAGTCCAATTCACTGTTTTGTGTTACCTTGCACCCCATATTCTGCATTGATGCTAAGTTATAAATACATCTTTATGCCATGTCACTGTCCACCACTACACTATACACAACTCTAAGGTATTCCACTATCCACCACAAAGTTAGACCAAAAGCGTATCTTTACTATGAGTAAAGTTGGACTTTAGCTCTAAACTTACACTTTTGGTCTAAACTTAGACATTTGGTCTAAGTTTACCTATGTGAATCAGGCCCAAAATGTTTTAGGAAAATGAATCTGTTCTACACAGATGGCGTTTCAGTACTTTCCCCAGTCACTTTATATAATTGATTTATTCTTCTTCTCATTAGTTTTGTTACTTAATACTTCAGTTGTCCTCTGTTTGGATTGGTATTGAAGTATTATTTTTCATCATGTGGCTTGTAACGCTGGACACTATGTGGCATATTTACAAGCCCCCTGCACCACCTTAGCCCCACCTTAGCATCATTATTTTAGTGTTAAGGAGCTGCTAAGGTGGCTTTTCTGCCATGCCATATTTACAAAGTGGTGCAATGCTCCACCTTTCAACCATTTGTGCCACATAGTACCTGCGTCAGACACAATGCACGCAAGGGGGGCGTTCTGACACAGGGAGGCCAGAAAAAATGGCTCAGTGTAATTTACAAGATTTCACTGCACCATTTTCCGTCATTTTTAATGCCTGCTTAGAGAAGACATTAAAATGATACACCCATTATATCCAATTGGGTTCCCTGTGCTTTGCTAGACTACCATCACAATTTTTTTTATGCTAGTGTAGCAAAGTGCTGCAATAGAGTCAAACATTTTGATGCTATTCCGCTAACAACCGCCATGGTGTGCCGTATTGCACATATGGCACAGCCATGGTGTTGCTAGGTGCCAGTAGGGGGGCCTAAGAAAAGTGGCCCATCATAACTAATGCACCACTTTCTTATAAATGGACCCCTATGTCTCTGAAAGAACTGTTCCAGAACCCATAGCTCAAGATCTATAACTGCATCTTTCTTCCCAAAGAGCTCAGCAAGATCCCTGCACTGCAAACGTCCCAGCTTACCTTACTTGGTGCCAGAGGCCTGGTTTGAGAAAGAGTTCCTTATCGGTTTATGATATCCACTGAGACATTGCAATTGTCATATGCGTTGAAAATGTCAATCAATGTGATTCCAGGTTCTATTTCAGGTCTCTAGGTTGCTGAATCTGTATAAAACCATGATGTCTAATTTACTGTCATACACAAAGCTTGATAATGAAGAACCTTATCTGAATGTACTTCACTACAGAGAAATGTATTATTTTCATCATTAGCTACGCTATTGCACACATCAACTAGCTGTCTCTAAGCGACATACATTTATACACTGTGAGAGCATTGTGAAGATAAGGCCCTTAATAGCCATACAAATTTTCTAAAGAAATTCCTCTATTTTAACAGTGAAGACAGGTCATATTCTCCAGCTTTCTATTTTTCTCATTGCTCAGGGAAGCTCCTCAAAACCCTTCATTACTGCTAACAAACTTATTAGTTTAAAATGATAAATTTGCCATTCAACAGAAACCAACGATTGACATGTTCTAGGTAAAGAAGCTATATTCTGAATATGCATGATACCTAAAGAATTTGTTTTCGGAATGTAACAATCCAGAAAACTCCCTTCAAAAGATATGGAAGTGTGAGAGGCATTAAAAAACCCTCTATACCAAAACTGAATCAATTCTCCAGTTGATGTTGGAAAGAAAATACATCACACAATGAGTTAAAATTTATGATTCAGCACATGATCCAGAATGTATACATTTTCACTCTTTCCTCCTGAAGGATTAGCCTGATGGAACACTGATGATAACAAATGCTTGCACCATTTTCTTTACAACTCTCCTGCTCCAAAAGCTAATCAACTTGATCTCCCACATAACACATGAGCAAGAGTAGCGGTTACCATGTATAATGTGGGTAATTTGTGCCAGCGTTGGTTAGGACACTCCAGTCTACCGATATGAAGGAGTATGTGTCCTTAATTAAAGGAAATATTAACTTTTCTAATGTTCTCCTATGACCACACCCTGCTAGGTCTGGATGATATATAGTAACAGAAGAATATGCTATCTACAATGAATGAAAGAAATATTTGGAAAAGGAAGCTATTGAAAGAATGACTGCTATAGATATTCAGAAAAAGAAGTTGTAGAAGGAATTTGACAAATGGATTGAGACAATATGCAAGTAGTTTTTAAAGTGATGAAGAATGATGTGCACACACTCTCTAAAAGAGTGTATTCCTTAAATAGCACCATGCCCTCAGCACTAGGGGCCAGATGTAGGAAGCCGTTTGCATGGTGCAAGCAAATTGCAAGCATTTGTGAATGCGACTCGCAAATAGGAAGGGGTGTTCCCTTCCTATTTGCGACTCGCATCGCAATTCAGAATTGCTTTGTGACCACAAATGCGGTCGCAAAGCAACTCGCAGTTACCACCAGTGTCACACTGGTGGTAACACATTCGCAAAAGGGAAGGGGTCCCCATGGGACCCCTTCCCCTTTGTGAATGTTGCCAAAAATATTTTTGCTGAGCAGGTAGTGGTCCTATGGACCACTGCCTACTCTGAAAAAAACGAAAACAAATGGTTTCGTTTTTTTTTTTCATTTTGCAACTCGTTTTCCTTTAAGGAAAACGGGCTGCAAAAAAACCCCCCAAAAACTGCTTTATTTAAAAAGCAGTCACAGACATGGAGGTCTGCGGACTTCAGCAGGCCACCATCCCTGTGAGTGCAGGGACTCGCTACGGGGTCGCAAAATGCGACCCACCTCATGAATATTGATGGGGTGGGTCTTTGCGACCCCATAGCGAGTCGCAGACGGTGTCTGAGACACCATTCTGCATCCGAGATTGCGACTCAGAAATTGCGAGTCGGACAGACTCACAATTTTCGAGTCGCAATCTGCTACATGTGGCCCTAGATCTCATCAAAGGGGATTTAGGTCTTAAACAACATGACCAGGCTCAATTAGGAGCTATAACATATCTGCAATGGCCTTTACAAACTTTCCAGTAGGTCACATGCCTTTGCAACTCAGAAATCAAACAGTCATTTCTGAGCCATATAATGTGGCATTAATACAAAAAGTAACATCTAAAAAAATATAGTATACCTTATTAAGAATTGAACAAATAAATGGAATCCCACTTTCTATTAGTGAAATTCCACCTGGACCATGGCTTATACATGAACTCAGTTACCTTCCCTTTACAAAGTTCAAGTTTCATGAGTGCCAAAAATGTAAATCAATAGTTTGGCAAGAGAAAATGCACAAATACATGGAGTGAGGTGTTGTGCAGAGTAACCTGTCGGCCAAAATCTAAATGAGGCCCTTAGGCCCATATTTATACTTTCTTTGCACCGATTTGCATCATTTTTTGATGCAAAAGCACTGCAAACTTACAAAATATGATTGTATTTTGTAAGTTTGTGCCTCTTTTGCGTCCAAAAATGATGCAAATGTGGTGCAAAAAAGTATAAATATGGGCTTTAGTCCCTGTTTTGGAAGTTAAAAATCTCCAGCAGGATGAAGCTGCAAGCTATAGTGGCCGCGGGCTCAGTGAGGCAAGATACCCCTTCTGTGAAGGACAGCTGCAGAGACCATAGAGGGAGGTGCCATTGAGTCAGACTGACCTACAATGCACCCTAGGAAGACTGGTGAGCAGGGCGGTCCCAGTCTTCTCACAGTTTTCAGAGCATTTTTTTAGCCTACGATTTTCTATATACCAACCCCCATATTTATACTTTTTGCAGCAAAACTGTGCAAATGCAGTTTTGTGTAAAAAGTATAACGCTGACTTGCGCCATTCCTTTAGCACTAGCCGGGCACCAAATTCATGGAATCTCACAACCCGGTGCACTGGTTGGGCTATCGTCGGAAAAAATGACATTAGCTGAGTGGGGGGGGGGGAGTACAAGGGAAGGGGGGTTTGCCTAAAAAAATGACGATAGTCTTGTTAAAGGCAAAAAAATGCATTTAACCAGCACCATCCACATAAGCAATGCTTCCCCAGGTTTTTGAAGAAACCTATCCATTATATAATTTATCTCCTGCTGAGAATAATCTTCTAATGAGTGCATCTCACCCCCACCCCCCCTAGGTTTTGTGGCTTGTCCTGTATTTTCCATCTAAATATAGGCTGTGCACAACCACTTTCTGTTCGTCTGGCTCAAGCTTTTTTAACTGACATCACTGGAATCAGAAAAATCTGTGGAATCCCAGATATTGGCATCCCAGACCTCAGGGTCCCAATTAAAGCCTGCTTTAGCAATAGCTAAATTAAATTTCTTTTGATTGACTCAATCCCTATGTTTGCGGTAGCTGTATTGGGCAATGCAAACAGCTGCCTTTTCTACAACGGATTGATAAATATCCATTTTATCCTGCAACAACTTATTCTGACAAGACAGCATGGTTACTTTCTTTTTAAATTCAACTAGCTGCCTCTCCAATTGCTGATTTCTTGTTCTAACTGTCCACACTTTTCATGCATTTTTCTATAGGCAGATAAGAGGATCTAGCACCGTCTGCCTAAAATAGATAAATCACGTCCCCATTCTACTGGCACTGTCTGTAAAGAGTAAAACTGTTTTTGGTTCAGCATTGATAAGACATCCACCCCAATTCTCACATAATCCTGCTCCAGAAGACCATTCATTTGCAAGAACATCATAGCGTGCATTTTCTTACCCTGGTTTGCCATTTCGCACCTAGAAACTGCCTTTGACTTTTTGACAAACATTTTTCACTTTTAAATCTTTCACTTCGTATTCTGACGACTATGCCACATTCTTCTCCTTATCTTCAAACTAAGAGGGAACCAAGCTAAAGAATGCAAAGAATGCAGCACTCTTAGTCTGAGTAATGAATTTATTAAGACATTTCCCAGATCTCAAATGAAGACACATAAAAATATGAATGTGAGCATTTAACTTGAATGCACTAAAACACGTGTAGTTACAAAAATAATCACGGCAGTTAAACAAGGATAAGCAGAAAAAGTGCAACACATCAACAATGAATGTGTATGCAGTGAATATGTATATATATTTATGTACGCGCAGAGTAAAGCTAAATAATTAGGAATTAAAATGCATCACCATGGGGATCGAATCCAACATCATCCTTGCCAATGTCAAGCTGTGGAATCCTAGACAGCTTAGACAGGAGAAAAACTCCCCAATGGGATTTGTTTTTTGAGAATTGCATCTACCCTCAAAATGAGTTCCTCTCGCCTCGGCGCCACCCTTCTCCACATTATATACCCTAAAAAACATCCAAGAGGAAGGTTATGGTAACCTTCCTTCTCCATTGGAATAAGTTGTGAAATTCAAGGGCTGGCTGTACTTGGTCTGTGCCAAAAACATGCAAAAGAACTGGCCAGGACCCAATGCTCATTCCCGAGATAGAGCTGTACCTTTCTCTGCTGAAAACGTTCTTATCCTGGTACACTCTTATCACTTCAGCAAACCCCCAATGTGTTCCCTGCTCTGGTATGCATGGAAAAATACCGGCGCCACCGATGTGACGGCATTTGAAGCTAAGCTAAGCTCAAAATGGACTCAGTGGTCAAGATGGACTCGGTGGTTAAATACAGATAGCATTACAATCATTAAAGAGGATTTTAATTTACAATTTCTTAAACACCAAAATAAATGTCCTACTTGCTCCCAATCAAAGTTATAATGTATTACATGCAATACTGCAACACAATGTTATCCCATGGAAGAGGTAGGACTGAAGGCAGTGAAAAATGATTTTAGGAGTTGTTTGCTACCAGGACAGGTAAGACTTAAAATTACATGTTCGACCTTTTAATTACAATGCTCCCTGCCCTATGGGCTCCCTATAGTCTACCTTAGGGGAGACATACATGCCATAAAAGGAGAGTTTAAGGCTTGGCAAGGGGGTTATTTTGTCATGTTGAGTTGGCAGTGTAAAACTGCCTACAGAGTAACATGGCAAGGCTGGGACATGTTAAAAAAGCTAGAGTCCCACTAGTAGCATTTAATTTACCGTCCATGGGCACATGGTACATCACTTTACTAGGCGCTTATAAGTAAATTAAATATGCCAATTAGGTGTAAGCCAATTTTACCATGTTTTAGGAGGTGAACCCAAGCACCTTTTCACTAGTTAACAGTGGTAAAGTCCGCGGCATCCTAAAGCCAGCAAAAATAAATTCTGAAAAATAAGAGGCTGAAGGCTAAAAGAGTGGGGAAGACCAACCAACATAAGGCTGAGATTCCTAAAACATCATACGTGAAATGTTCCTTCGCCAATATTTGTTTAAATTAAAATAACACTATACTTATCACCTTGCTGGCTGCAGAAATACTCTAGGTCATTCACTAATGTGCAATTCCATTTCTTTCCATGGGATGCGTAAATCTTTAAGTCCAGGTTTAAGTTGTTTTTTTTAATCAACTATTCCTGATTATTTCATCCAGTTCACCACACTCATTTAAATAATGGTTTGTATTTAATGTTAACTAATACTAGCTCTTATGGGTTGGCACATGATGAAACATATTTATACAGTGCACATTTTTAACACTGTATCCCCATCTCAAAATCTAATCAAAGGTGATCTTGGCCTAGAATTGGTGTACACGAAGTGTTTCGACAAAACCAGAAAACACATTTCAGTCTTACAACAAAGGTAAGTGTCTTTTAACATCCGCCATTGAGACTTATGATTTGCAAACAGCCCAAACTGCTTTAGAGATACAAAGGCCGTTACAAACACAATACCCTACTCATGTTGTGGACTTTGTACAGACAGTCACCAGTGCTTCCCGTACAACAAATATTGTGCACTTCCTCAAAAACATTGGATCTGGCCTGTTGGCTGGATTTAAAGTTGTGATTTTGAGGTACTGGGTTTTTCAGAATCGGTACTGATCCGGTAACCCAGCGGTGCCAGGGTACACCCAAAGACCTCGGGTACTTTCCTGATTCAGACCACAGAAACTCAGAGTCTTCTAGGTGAAGTCAAAGATCAAATTTATTGGCTGCAGCCAAGTAACAAGCATCCTAGAAGTACAACAGCACGGTTTGTATGTTCTCAGGAGACTGTGTTTCAATGCAAAGTCAGGTTTCCTTATATACAGTTTTTTAAGCTTCAGGCAAACATTCTTGACATTTTGGTTGGTCATTCACATGTTTTCACTACAAAGGAAAAAACAGTGTCATGATGAAACCTCTTATTTCATGTCATCCAACCCATAATAAATTACCCGGCAAGGCCTAGTATTTTACATCAGATAAGTGTGGACCCCCAATAAAAACGGGCACCTCCCCCTCGTAAAGTAAGAAGAAGAAAAGAGCAGGTGCAGGTGTGAGCAAGATTAGGCAGGGTGTGTGAGCGATAATAAGGGTTTTATGGCCTGGTGTGCCTTGATGCTATCTGATTCGGCCACTGGGAGAGGGACTGACCAAACAGGTTTGGCCTGAGGCAATGGTTCCAGCTTGCCCAGGTCAGAAAAAAGTCAATCAAGGTGTACGTGTCCTTGGAATCAAATCTGGCTGTATTATAAGCCTATGTGAGGGCAACTTTTCAAAATGGCTGCCGTGTATAAAATGGGAGCCACGAGTGCAGGACGAAAATGGCGATTTCGAGGTGAAAACGCTGCTGGAATTGAGCGAAAATGCTCATGCTTAGTGTACTAGTCATTATCGGTCTTTTGATACTAAAATCGTACTGCTGTGGCAAAGTAAATTACATGGGTCCAGAATTTTTAGAACCACAATTTGTCTTATTCCCTCATTTTTCTATTCCTTGTTCTCAAGTTTTTCTGGAGGATCCCCATCATCCTTCTATTCATCTGCTGTGTCATTGTCATCCTCCTTCTAATCAAACCAGGGTATCAATCTCCCACCAGAATGGAGTATACAAAACCAGCTGAGCAAAAGTCACAAGCAACCCTTGCAAGTGAGAGCTGGAGTTTGCCCTTTTGAAAAATAAATGATCTGCTAGTGATATCAGTCTTGTGATGTACAAATTTCACATTCAAAATCATCTCAGAGTTACATCTGCATCAAGCCCTAATAGTTTTCCTGGACTTGAAATGGCTTCTGAAACAGTTGCAGTGACAAAAGAAAGATTGTTGAGTAATGCACCTGCAGACGCTGGGAAATGCTTACTAGGGCGGACCGGCTCCTACCTCTGAAGTGCTTCCGGATGATTGGCCTGTACCTCTGACCTAATCTGAGCCATAGATCAAAGCACCTTCACCATCTGAACCACAACATCTGCTTTAGTGTACTTATACATTAACTTGTCAAGCAGCTGATGCCAGGTCTAGGAAACCAATGCATCTCACCAGTCATTCTCATTCTGATGTTGTCGGTCATCTTCCTGCTTTGGGAATTGTTTCTATCAATAACAAGAGTTAATTGTCCTACAATTTGATCAAGAAAATGGGCAGTTAAAAGTTCAACAAATGAAACTGTTGACTGTGTTGTTATCCTACATCTCAAGAAAAAAGTTATCATCTGACTATTTTTCTTGTGTCTAGATTGTTATCACATTTCCTTTCCATTTGGCATCCTGCCTAGTCTGCTTAATTCTCAAAATGAATCCCTCCATTCCCTTATTCCTCTTTATGTCTGATGTGTCACAGTGACAATAATCTTCTTATTAGGCATTCATTTTTAGTTCTACCGCTTCAAACATACAAGACTTGAAAGAGAAATATGCAGAGAAATGCAAAATCTTTATCCTACATAGCGCAAACACAAAATAAGTTAAAACACATATACATTCATAGAAAACTCAATTAAAATACAAGAATGCAATATAGCTATCAAAAATGCCTTCCGTAGTTCCCTTAAATAGCCAAAACAGATTACATCAACAAATAACAAGCCAAAAAGATATTAATTAGCTCGTTCATAAGTTAAAGTGACCACTGTGTCTCAAACACTAAGGCCCAGATTGATACTTTAGGACGCAAAGCTGCGTTTGGGCAGTTTTGCGCCAAAAAGTATAGCATTGGCTTCCGCCATCACAGGAAATCAGCTGGGCGCCAAATTTACGGAATGGCGCAATGCAGCGCAAAGGGTGGGCTAGCGTAAGAAATAATGACGCTGGCTGGGTGAGGGTGGCGGTATGGGAGAAAGGGGTTTTGTACCAAAAAATGAGGTTAGGCTGGTTAGAGGCACAAAAAATGCCTCCAACTAGTCTTGCGTCATTTTCTGATGCAAAACCATCCATACCACATGACTCCTCTATTAAAAAAGACAGGAGTCATGCCCACTACCCAAATGGCCAGCACAGAGGACAAGGGTCCCTGGGCATGGCAATTTCACCCTGTGCAATGCGGGGGACCCCAACCTAGGGCCCCCAATGGCACTTTAATGAAAAACAAATACTTACCAATTCTTACCCTACTTACCTGGAATGGGGTTACCCCATCCACTGATGTCCCTATGGTGTGGGTGGGGGTGTTCCTGGGGCTTGAGGAGGGCACCTGTGGACCCATTCCATGGTGTTCAACCATGTAAATGTGTCCACAGGTCCCCTAACGACTGGTCTGACCCAGGCGTTAATTATTGGTGCAAAGCAAGCTTTGCACCATTATTTGACCCCTTCTCCCACCCGTGTGTCATTTTAGCAAGGGGGATAAATATGGGGCAATGGGGTTTGCACCATTATTAAATAGAAACGCATACCTTGCAACTCAGTGATTCAAGGTAGGTTCACGCATCCAAAAAATGGTGCAAACTACAATATTTTGACGTTAGACGTGTCTAGCGTCAAAATATAAATATGGAGTTAGTTTTTGCGCCGAATTTGCGCAGAATTTACATAAAGAAAGACGCTAGACTTTTTGCCTCCTTCCTCCTATTTTTCCTGACCAGTTTGTGTTGGCTTTAGGACTCTGGGCACTTTACCACTGCTAAGCAGTGCTAAAGGGCATATGCTCTCTGTGTAAATTGTATTGGTGATTGGCTTTTCCATGATTGGCACATTTAATTTACTAGTAAGTCCCTAGTAAAGTGCACTGGAGTTGCCCAGGGCCTGTAAATCAAATGCTACTAGTGGGCCTGCAGCATTGATTGTGCCAGCCCTGTAAGCATGGCTCATACCTGCCACTGCAGTGTCTGTGTGTGCAGTTTTAAACTGCCAAATCGACCCTAAATCTTCCCATTTTATACATGTAAGGCAGCCCTAAAGTAAGCCCTACGTAGCCCCATGGGCAGGGTGCAATGTATGTTAAAGGTGGGACATGTACTGATGTGTTTTACATGTCCTAACAGGGAACTACTGCTAACTTCAGTTTTCACTTCTTCAAGGCCTATATCTCTCATAGGTAAACATGGGGGATGCCTTTAAATAACTTTTAAGTGCAGTTTCCCTTTGGGAGCAAATGGATATAGGAGTCTGAGGTCTCTGAACTCACAATTTAAAAATACTTTTTTGGTAAAGCTGTTTTTTAAATTGTCAGTTTGAAAATTCCACTTTTAGAAAGTGGGCATTTTCTTCCTTAGACCATTCTGTGACTCTACCTACTTGTGTTTTCCCTGACTGGGTCAAACTGTTTGTGAATCACTATAGACAGTGACACCGGGACCTGGGGTGTACCCTGCATATCCTAATGAGCCATGTGGGCTAGAGTGGAGGAAGGAGTGGTCACTTACACCTGAATGGGCTGTGCCTGCCCTCACACAGTGTAGTCTCCAACCCCCTGGTATGTGTCTGGAGCCAGGCCTGTGCAAGGCAGGATCTCGTGAACAACAGAGACTTCCCTTTGAAGTTTGCCTACTTCAAAGGCAGAAAGGGGTATAAGTAGTAGGCCCAAAACCCCAGACTTTAGATTTCTTCAAGATTACTTCTGGATTCAAGAGGCACCTCTGCCAAGGAGAAGAGCTGAAGAGATGGAGGAGGAGTACTGCCCCTTTGCCTGTTACTGTGCTTTGCTGGGTTGGCCTGCAGTTGCTGCTTCTACCTGAAAGAGGACAAAGACTGGACTTTGTGGTATATTCCTGCTTGTGAAGAATCTCCAAGGTCCTGAACTGAGCTTGACTCCTGTTTTGAAGTCTCAGGGCCATCAAAGACTTCCTCTGCCAGCACCTGGACTCTGTGCTGAGTCTCCTGCCCTACCACATGGTGTCCCATCCAGTCCCTGGGCCCTTGAGAGGTGAAGTTGGCAGAATAAAGACTCAAATCCATGCACAGAACATAGTGCAGGGAAATTTACAACGCACCACCTGCAACAAGGCTGATAAACGATGCTCCACCCGGTTTGCGATGCTTAACCTGCATCATGGCTGGGAGATTGATGCATCTTGGCTTGAGAAATTATGCAACACCCGCTTGCGGCTGCTGATAACAATGCAAACCCCACGCAGCTGAGTTTTCCAACAGCGTGAGTCCGGATTTCACACGCATCGTCGCTGGGCCTCAAAGTCATTGTGAACCGGCATGGATCTGATGTGTCCTGTCTGGAAATCGATGCATCGCTCTCTTGCGAGGGAGAAAAACGATGCATCGCCTACCCAACTGGAGAAGAAACAATGCACCGTCTCACTTGCAAGTAAGGAATCGATGCATCGCTGACGTTTCAATGCACCCTCGCCCATGCAGCTTTACTTTTGACGCAAACCAGGTATAACAACAACGTTTCCATTGTTTTCTATGGAGTCGGACTCTTAATATTTTAAAAATTAATATCTTGACTTGTGTATGTTGGAATTTTGTCGTTTTAGTCTTGTTTGATTTAGATAAATATTGCCTATTTATCTGAACTGGTGTGGTGTCAATTGTGTGTTGGTACAAATTCTTTACACATTGCTTCTGGATTAGGCCTTTCTGCTTGTGCCAAGCTAGCCAGGGGGTAAACGGGGGTTACCCAGGTGTGTTTCTCCTTTATACTGAGTAAAGTGAGGGTCCTTGCTCAGAAACAGGGTAACTTGACTGCCAACCAAAGACCTCTTTTCTAACACCTCCTATAAAGTGATGGTAAATTATTCTTACCCTAACAGAGAACAGGTACAGGAAGCTGCACTTGCAAAGTCCATAAACATCCCAAAATGACAAAAACAGAATACAAAATCAAGGCAACAAAGCATTTAAAAAAACAAAAAACTTAGGGCATGATCACGAGTTTGGTGGTCCTGTGACTGACATGTTGGTGGTGGCGACCTGACTGCCAATGGTCTGGCAGAGCAGACTGCTGTATTATGAGTTTGGTGGCTGCAGAAACAGAAGACTGCCAGCGGTCCGCCAGCACTGCCAACCAGCATAGACGGCCACAGTCACCTGGAAGCACAAACAGGCTGGCAAAACCTGTGTTTCCGCCAAAGTCATTACAAAGTTGCACTCCGCCAATGTGACCATGGCGGTTCAATCACCATGGAGAAGCTGGCAGAAATGGACAATACAAAAGGGAGACACTCTCCTGCAGACAGCTATACAAGTCCAGAACCGTCAAGGAGCCTTCCGCCAACATCATGCCACTGCTCATGCTAGCTGAAAGACAACAAAATTAACGATGCTGTGAATGACAGTAACCGTAAGCACACACAACTACCTGTATCACTAACTTTAAAAACAGCTTGCAACACTGGCAAACACATCATGTGGGGGTACGCCAGAGGCAACAGGTACACGTGTCAAACTACACACACTCACTGACATACAAAAACACGGACACCTACACACTCTCAATGCGTATGTTTTGGCCAGCACACTCACACTGCACTGCAACAATGCACACATACACACGGCCGCACAGCTCAGGCACAGGGACACTGAAGGCTACACAACATTGCCATACACAGCAACAACAACACACCTACAGCACATATACAAATACACCTCACACACTCACATTCAACACTGGCCAGGGACTGTCCACACATACAACACACATATCTATTTCTGTGACATGGAATACATACACCACCACCATGAAACAACTCTGCAATGGCCACACACATCACACCACAATGGAAGCACAATGGCATACACAATAGACAGAGAGACAAATAGACAAAATAGACAAAGAACACCATGCCTACAATACCTGCACAGTGAGGATGGGAGCACTAGGAGCATACATGGAAGGAGGCTGCACTGGGATACATGTCATATTGAACAGGCCCCTTAAACAACATGCACACAGGAAATGGCCTTACATCGATCATCTCAGGGGCAAACAATACCAAAAACCAATCATCATGCACAGCTACACAATGGGGAGGGGCAATTAAAAAAAACATATACAACTCCTACACCATGGGACATGCCTCTACACACATTGGCTGCAAGGGACGCATCTAAATGGACACATGCACACCCAAATGCAAAGCAACCTAGCACAACTGAACACAGTCCAGGTCAGCACTAACAAAACTCAAGAATGCACACATCACATGTATACAATAGCCATATCAGGGGGACAAGTTTAACACCATACATGCACACATTTCACAACACAAAAATAAATACTTACCATAGCAAACAGTTCACAATGCCATGAGACTAACATTGCATATACACACACATACCTAACACAAAACATATACCCTTCCCTTGGGAGACAACAGCACTGTACACAAACTCACATACTGCAGTCAACAGCATATGGAGCAGGAAGCAGACACAAACACATAGAACTGGAGGCACACAACCAAAGCCACTCAGAAACAACATAAAGCTAGGAAAGGAATAGCCCAACAAAACTCTTTTGGTTTAATGCCAACAACAATATGAGCAATAGCAATGCCCAAAGGCCATTGGCCAGTCCATTAAATGTGACTTCTAACTGTCATGTAACCTCCAAATTAAGGGGCATGAAGGGACCAGGCAAACACATCAGGGATTATCCGGGGGTGGGGGGTGGGTGGGATCGGATTTGGGACGGGGGTATGGTTTGGGCTGCAGAGGGGAGCTCCTTTTTGGGAGTGGTGGGCTTCCTCATGGGGTGAGGAGTATGGGTGTTTGCAGGGGGTCAAGGGAGGCCTTGGAGGTAGAAGGGATGGCATTGGAAAGGGTTGAGGACCTTTTGGGTGTGGCACAGAGGAGGACAGGAGTAAGGTACAGCTCACAAAGGAAAAGGTTTTTGGACACACAGGGACGGTCATCAGAAGGGGGTCAGGATTTGGAGGTTGAGGTATGCATATGTGCGGTGAGTGTCTGAGGGGGTTTATGTGTCTTGGGCTTAGGGTGAGTAGAGGTGCTGGGGATGCTGTGGTAGGTGGGTGGGTGTCTGTTGGAGTGGTGACTGCAGGTATGTGGATTTTCTGGATGTAGGTATGTCAGTAGTTGTGGTGTCTGTGGAATTGATGTTTGAGGTGGATGTCTGCAGGTCTGCTGGGGTGGTATCTGGGTATAGGATGGGTGTGGTAGCTGTGTCTGTGACTGTTGTTTTGGTGTCTGTAGGTATTCTTGATGTTGTGTGTGTGATGCTGGGGGTGGTGGGGTGTCTGGGAAAGTAGTGACTATTATTGTGCCTGCAGGCAGAAGTTGTTTGTGTGTGTGCCAGTGGTGTGTATTGTGGTGCTAGTGTTTGTGTGCACAACCTTTGTCTTTTGAGGTGGATGCCTGAGGATCTGTGTGTGCTTTGGGGAATTCGGACTGAGAAGAGGGAGGTGGAGGGGGAAAGGAAGGTGGTAAGAGAATGGCTGCCATCAGTGTGGAGGCAGGTCAATAGCCTCTAAACTGAGGGTAGCAGGGCTTACAGGGGCTGGGGTGAAGGTGTCTGTGGAAAAGGAGATGCCCACCCTCTTAGAAGAGCGGGCATGGACAACTGGGTGGGGAGCAACAGAGAAGACAGTAAGAGAATGGGGGGTGGGCAGAGAAGGATGGAACAGGGGTTCCACGAAGGGTCCGTCACCACTAGGGAGTGGACCCTGGAGGAGGAATCCAATAACAAGGATGTGGATCCCATCTCCCCCATGGCACTCCCCTTGCCCTCTAGGCCACTGGGTCCTTCTGTGTCAGTTGTATCTTGACCCGAGGTCCCATAGCTTGAAGCTTCCCTACTCAACTATTCCCCATCTCCTTCGTTTTCTGGTGCTGATGCTGCAAAAACAAAAAGAGAAATAGGGTCACAACATGTATCTGATGACACTTCAATAACAACTCTGAGTGACAAACAATACCATCAGGTCAAGCAAGCCCTAGCAAAAACTTGCACCTACGTTGCACATACATGTGCCATAACATATGCATGTATGCCATCTGGATTTCCCAAAGTTCCTCACAAGACACTCAGGATGTTAGACTACTACAGTTGCATGGATTGCAAACCCCATAACCATACTACGACTAGATGACCTCTCAATCCCCAATGCTGTGCCATGCAACAGACTCCACGTAACTTGCAGCCAACAAAAGTATCCTATTGTAAAGTACACACCCATATTGCACACATAAGTTTGTGCACACATCCACTTTGCACTTTCATGATATAGAAACAATTTGGGATGAAGCCAATGACATCTGGCTAACTCTGATGTAAAAGTGCAATATTGCACAGTATTGGAAACAGAAATACCCTTGTCATAAAGGACACATGCCAACAATGCACAGATCTACAAGTGACACCTGTCACAATAGGGTCAAGGAGGTATTATCAGTGTCACACAGAGTGTCAATGAAAGGAACACTATTTATGTCAGCTTCAAAATGTCATGGAGTAATGTCTCAAAGATTCACATTCCAAAGAATCAGTAAGCCCCAGGATAGTCACCACTAATGTCTGACATCCATGACAATGACACCATCTGAGTGTGTCAGTAGTACACATCTGTCCTTTTAATGTTGTAGATACAGAACTTACAACCACAAACAGAAGGACACCAACCTGTTTTCCAATGAGAAGTACCATCACTACCCAAATATTAGACATGCCAAACATGATAGTTATCTGTGGATGAATGCATGTACCCAAAAATATGTGATGTCAACATCAATGCAAGACACTCCATGATGCATGACAACAGTCAGGGAACAACCCTCAATAAAATACACATGTGGACCAAACTCTTCAACATGATGCCACGTCAAAGGCATTGATGAACACTGATTGGTCCCACAATCTTGGGGCACTTGTCATATCCTTCATTGCCACAAATAACGTTCTATGATGCATGAAGGTATCTGTCAGACAATACACAATGCCAGCACACTCCTGTCTGTGACACAACATGGAATGTACCTCCATTGCAAATATACCATTCCAATTACAGTTTTTCAAGCACATATATGTGAGGGGATACAGACATCATATCCTCAAACATGGTTAGGACGGTCCTGAATTTTCTGATAATTAACATTTCCTAAAGGGAAAACGACACCTGCTGACATGTAGGCATAATTAATTTTGGCAACAGTCAGGGGACATGATTCATGTCAACGGATATTCCCAACTTACAAAGGGAAAGTGGTTTGCCACATCTGCAAACAATTATTCAGGTAAGCCCTGTCACAAATATGATGGACACCAACACAGCACAGACTGCAGTGAGGTACCAGTACCCATCATATACTGAGGGTAACTTGATTTTGGGAGTCAGATGTCTACATACACATATGCAAAGACACTTGGCAGAGGACGGTGGTCCATAATACAATTATCTTTTTGTCTGTGACATTCAGAGGAAGTGCCTTTTGGCTCACAAATAACACCCACTACAACAACAAATAGTACATGAATGAGGAGTGGACACAGCCATTTCTCACCCTGCGGAGTAAGTGGTGTGTGAATTATCCCATGGTTTGTACTGGGTCCCAGGTTCCGAAGGCAAGGTACACAAGTTAGATACACATGACTTGTCAATCTAAACAATGTCCCTAATACTTTGTGACACATGGCTCATCCCTAATTGTCAGAGGAAGCTGTCAGTATCTCACACAATCACCTGACAATGTGACAAGCAGGAATTTTCTGTGTGTTCATCCCCTTGTGGCTGCTGTACTCCCCTCAAATGCCCATTCACCTCTGGGTAGACTACCATCAGAATGTGGGCCATTAGGGGGGTCATGGTCAATTGGGCACCACCACCGTTGAGAGGAGAGCCCCAGCTGGGCCTCTGCAATCTTCTGGGCCCGACATCTAAGGTCTCCCACCTATTTCTGTAGGGGGCGCTACACTAGATGTATACCCCCCAGGGTCTGCATCTTCTTGGTGATGGCTCTCCAAATACCTTTATTTTGATGGGCATTGAACTGCATAGATGCACAAACACAAGACAGGAAAATATGTCCCCAGATCACATATAAAATGGCAGAGTCACATACATGTGAGCACACATTGCAATGAACAATCTGTTTTGCCCAAAATGACCTAGTGGGGCACATACCAATCACTGAGTACGTGGACAAGACTATAAACATTTCCCAATCTGCAGACCAAACCACCACCCTGCTAAGGCACTCACTAACTAGGTTGGTCAACTGACATCTTGTGGGATATGCCCTGGCATTATGACTGAGATTTCAAACACTATGGGACACAACACAACTCTATGGCTTCCGATGCCACAGTGACTGCATTTCCATGGTTTTTGCTACTAATTTTGGCACACATGGGTACAATGCAGCCTGAGAGGAGGGAATATATGATGAAGTACAGGAAAACAAAAGTGGACATAAGGCACCTACTTGCTCCTCTGGTGCACCTTAGAACTGTTCACAAGTTCTGCCAGCGGACGTGAACGGTTCCAAGCGTCCAGTGGAATAGGTCAAGCATCCGCCATTTGAAAATAATTGTATGTTATATGTGACTAATAATAAATGCTTCATAACTCCGAATAATGGTCTAAACAACCAATAAGTGCTGGTCTTGTCCTGTCAGGTATGCCCTTCTACCTTGAAAGTATTTTTGTACATTGCCAGGCACATATGGCAAGTTTATGTTGGCCACAGACACCCCCTGGTAATTTTAAATTAGAGAAATTATGTCATATTCCGAGTAGAATGTTTCATGTAAAAAAAGGTAGCTGTCCAGGTAGATGATGTGTACACATCTTTGGTAAAGCAATGGGGAAACATGTTACTACTGTGTAATTTACAGTGGCAACATGTACTGAGAATCACGTATTTAATCATGGTATGCCTTGTCAGAGTAAGTCAATAACATGTATTATATATGTTGCAAGAAATAAATTGGATGATGGCTATATTCATTTCTTGACAAAATAGGTACCCAGGGAGGGAAAGAATCAAACATCATCATGTCTACCAGCCACTGCCAGACTTTCAGGCCATGGAAGACAGACACATCATCCAGATGTACCATGTGAACAGGCAAACATTTGTGGATCTCTGTTGTCAGTTGGAGCCAGATCTACTGCCTGTCATTTCTAATCCAAACAGCATACCACTCATTGTACAAGTTATGGCAGTGTTGCACTTGCTAGCCACAGGGTCCTTTCAAATACACAGCGGCCCTGTCTGCGGGGATGTCCCAGCCGACCCTTCAGTTTAGTATGGAAGGATGTACTCTCAGCAATGCGGAAACATCTCACCAGCTATATCCAGTTTCCTTAACACAAGGATTTCCCCCATGTGAAGGCTGACTTCTATAGTACGGCACATATTCCACATGTGTGGGAGCCATTGATGGTATGCATGTTGCCTTAGTTTCACTGCCGGGAAATGAACAAGTCTATCGGAAGAGGAAGAAATTCCATTCCATCAAAGTCCAGCTTTTTTTGCAGACCTCTAAATTTCACATGTCTGTGCCCATTATCTGGGTTAGTCCATGATGTCTTCATCATGCAAAACAGTACAATTTCCCTTCAGATGTCACAGCTGTGCCCAGAGAGGGCCTGGCTGGTTGGTAAGTCACTTGTCATTAGTGTTTGTTTCAAATGTGTGCTGCAGAAAAAAACAATGAAATTAACTAGTTATGGCACATATGTCCTTTTCAATCACAGGGGACTCTGCATACTCAAACCATCCATGGTTGTTAACACAGGTGAGGAACCCAACTACACAAGAGGATGTCCCCTTCAACAGTGCCCCTGGAAGGACACAATGTCGTGAAGTGGGCATTTGTGCTCCTGAAAGCCAGATTCAGGAACATAGACAAGACTGCTAGAGCCCTTATCTACTCACCCAAAAAAGTATGCATGATAATTGTGGCCTGATGCATGCTCCAAAACATTGTCCTGAGGTGGAACATCCCATGTATACCAGATGAGGGGGAGCTAGCAGTGTTACCAGGTGAGAATCCTGAAATGCCAAGTGAGGATGACAGTGATGTGCAGGAAAGTGAAGTCTTGCGGGGAGATCTCATCAATCAATACTTTACTTGAGTGCAAATGTGTGATGGTATGTGATTCCCATGAATGCATGGAAAACTGTAGATGGCAGGATGTTTTAGGTAAGGCGTGTTTTTCACAAAGGACACGGGATCTCACACCATGCAGTGTACAGCCAAGGTGTGATTGCAAATTCAGACAGAAAAAAGCTAATTCCATCATTATCTTCTTTGTTCGTGTGAGTCTCATGGAAATGTGAAAAGATCTACTGAAGTCTGACATGAGATTATGGCCATATGTATGTATTTTTTCCCCCTAAACTCCTTGCATTGTGCTTTATTCAGGTCTCTTC
This sequence comes from Pleurodeles waltl, assembly GCF_031143425.1. NCBI lineage: Eukaryota > Metazoa > Chordata > Amphibia > Caudata > Salamandridae > Pleurodeles > Pleurodeles waltl. The sequence goes on from NC_090444.1 coordinate 27,887,883, forward strand.
ACCATGTCATCCACATGTGGGCATTTTAGAGTTGTGGCATTTCCATGTAGCTGTTGCAGCTAGGACAGTGGGTGGGTGGAATTCTGAAGTGCACAATTGCTTGTTTGATGTGGTGTGTTGATCCAATTGTCTCATGTGTGTGATCATATGACCTTGAAACATGTTCTCATCCAGTGCAATCCATGCATTCTCCCTTCACATTATGTTGAGAAGGATCCTCTATGACTTGTATGTAGCTGTCAAAGTGCTTGCCCATTGAAGGCCACAGTGCCTGGTCCACAGCACCGACATAGGTTTGTATGATGCCACCAGACGCTCGGTCATTGTAATAGGATGGACCCATGATCTGGGACTGTTGTACTGCCCTCTATCTGTGCCATGGCTTATGTTATGTTGGCATACCTGGTTTTGGCATGTGATTAGGCTCAAGCTGGTGACAACATCCACTAATCTGTGAGCCTATTCTACGGGTCGAGGTCTGACAAAGCGCTTTTTTCTGTGGTCTGCGGGATGGTAACCTAAGGTATCCAGTCTAACTCTAAATCGTTCTGCCATTCTTGGCTATGACTGTCCTGACATTTTGGCAGCCTATGTGCTATACAGTGCAACAAAATGTTTGGTGTGACTAGTCACTTGTGTCATTGTGTTGGTAGTTATCCTCTACATGCCACTACTTGTGACACAGCCCTTCTTCCATTACCATCTTATTCATTCATCATTTGCACCACATGGATTTAACATTCAACATCTCAAAATGATGAAACATTACTGATAGGCATTGTTTTTTTGTTAGGTGTGTTTATTTGCATGTGCACAGAGAGGAAATGTTAAACTCAAAATTAAAGAAATCATTCATGGGCAATCTAATCATTATAGTAGATGCCACAACATTGGAAGTCCAAAGTCCAGTGTCTTACTAGCATGGAAAATGGAAAGTGGTTGGAGAACAGTCAACAGAGTGAATCAGTGGCACACAAAGGAGTTTCATCAGAAAGGGCACACTTCCTGGCAGTTTGTATCTTGTCATCAGTACCTCCTAGATGCTTGGGTGGACATCCCCGCTTGTGGGGGGGGTGTTTCTTCAGCTACAGGGGCAGGGATTTCTGAGGTAGGTCCTTCCCCTACCGGGGCCTACCTTCTAGTGACTGCCACAGATGTAGAAGGGGCTGGAATTGACTGGCCAATTGAAGGGGTCTGGTGTTGTTGATGGTCCCTGGTTAGGGTGTTGTTGATGTCTCTCAGCACCCCTGTTAGGGAGGCCATGTTGGTACTGTGGGCCTTACACTGTTCACAATTTTCCTGATGGAAGTCCCGAGGGGGGCTCCTTGATCTCCCTGAGTTTGGCAAGTACCTGGGACATCACACCTTGGGAATATTGGTATGCTCCCAAAACTTGGATGATGGTGTCCTAGCGAGAACAATCCCCAGCAACCTCAAGCTGCTGGCCCACAGCATCTCTCCCATGCACCCTACCCCCACATGCCTATGCCCTTGGGGCAGCTTGCCCCCAACTACTGGTTCCAAGACCATCATTGTCGTATGTGTCTTGCTGTGATTCAGGGTCCTAGAACGGGGGGCCAAGATTGTTATCTCTGTCCTTGGGACACAGGTTTGGGGACAACTGGTTGTCTGAGATGTTGACGCAACAGGGCTGTGAGGAGTCATTGTGGCCAAGATGAGGCTGATTGTCTGACCAGGTTGCCCGGATGGGCCAGAACCTTCTTCAATTTCCACACACAGGAGTATTGTCCCCACTGAGGGCTTCATCTATAGGGGTAGTGGCAGTCTTTTGAGTGGCCTCTGTGTTGCAGAGTGGCAGGTAGACTTGTTGATGTGAGAGATAGAATGTTACAGGTCGTATTATGACATCTACCTCCAATAGTTAACAGTGACATTTGACTAAGCCCATGTACAAATTGATTTTCCTTATGTGACACGCACACATGGTATCAACTGTGTTGACCTGACATTTGGGTAAAATACCTATTCCATTTCAGTCAACTACCTTCAGGATTTCTGAGTTTATTAGCGCTTGGAGGGATGGTCATAGCTGTAGATCTTGCCAGCAGTGCGGTGAAAACAATGGCTGGGCAGCATGTTGTTTAGGTCATTTTAAGACCTAGTTGACTGTCATGACTGTAATATTTGCCATCATGTGGTCAGTGCTTTGGGAATATGTCTGCTGCCAATGCCATTCAGATGATGCATTTTGGGGCCTTTGATCTGACTTTAATGTAATTTTTGCACACAGTTTGAGCTGTCCTTCCTGTCACAATGTTTTGGATCTTGGCAAAGCTGCTCAAGATGGGTCTGTGTGATTAGCCGCCTCACAGAGTGTACCATGATCTGTATCTTGGTCCCTCCCAGGAGGGTAAACGTCATCTGTGAGGTCACAGGCAGATGCACATTGTAATAAGGACACTGGCCTGCTTCTTGGAGTTACAGGGACAGGCCCTCCTTGGATATACAGTTATGTTACTACAAGATAGCCACAAAACATACATGGGTCATCCTCTCAGGTGAGTACAGTTCCATCGCAAGCTCACATACAGGGATACCTGGACAGATGCACAGTGGGTTGATGTTTTGCTTTGGATATGCAGTGCCTCCTGGCCTTTGCATTCCTGTCAGTGCGTGTCCTACCCACACAGTAGACAGATGTCATCCTACCAGGTGAGTACAGTTCAAAGGCTGAGTAAAGGGAGAAGGGTCATTGGAGCAGAGGACACTGTGTTGACTGAGTGGAGTGAGAGTAGCAGTGCCTCTTGGCCTTAGCATTCCTGCTGGTGCCTGTCCTACACACAGACTGCACACATGCCATACTCTCAGGTTAGTACACTGCAATGCAGAGTTTGTAATAAATGTTATTTTTTAGTAGACTGTTCTGGTTTTACTAATGTTGGAACAGTGCCTGCTGGGAATTGTAGTGCTGACAATCCCTGTACTTTACCCACTATACAGGGATGTAGCTCCCCCAAGTGAGTCTACTTCACATGTTTGAGGCCAGACAGATGGAAAATGGAGTGTTGAGTGGGGTGACAGTGAAGGTTGCAGGAGATGAACAGTGAGCATGCATGCCAATACATTTTGGTGTTGTTGTTATTTTTGTGACTTACCCGGCATCACTCCCCCAGGTATTCCTGTCAAGTCCTTAGGTGCAGGATGACCAAAACCTTATTCTTCCATGATGTGAGCTGTAATGGAGGAGGTGGAGGACCACCATTAGTCCTCTAGAGCTGCACCTGATGCCTGGACACCATGTAACGGACCTTCTCCCTGAGGTCGTTCCACCTCTTCTTGATGTTGTTCCTTGTATGGGGGTAGGGCCAAGAGAATTCTGTTCACTATCCTTTGCCACATTTCCATTTTCCTGGCAATAGTAGTATGCTGGACTTGGGCTCCAAATAGATGTGGCTCTACTCTAATGATTTAATCCACCAGCTCATCTTCAGAGAAACAGGGATTTTTCTGGGGTGACATGGAGTAAATGGGGTGGAGGGGTGCAAATGGGTGTGTTATGGGTGTATTAAGGGTGTGAGATTTTTTGCTCATTGGTAGATGGAGGGGGTACCAGTTAAATTGAAATTTGGATGGCGTATTTTGAATGGGAGTTGCAAAGGATTGTGGTATGTGAAGGGGTGGGGTTTTGTAATGTGGTTTGTAGCTGTGTTGGGTTGTGTTGTTTTTAAATTCATCCAATGTGGTGTTGTGCATTACTGTGGTGACCAGAAAAACGTGGTTCGGACCACCACTTCAATTTTGAACTTTTATTAGGTTTGGTGGTTGGTTGGCGGGCTGTTGGTGCTGTTGGAGCTGGTGGTTGGTCCGCATATTTCTTGCCCTTCAATGTACTGATGGTGTTGTTTTTTTGCCTGGCTTGGGGATATAGTCCATCACCTCCAGACCCTATTGGCTCACTCCCCAGTTTGTCTTGGATTTGCCCTGTGATTAGAAGCAGAGGTATTTATGGCATCTCTCATCTGAAGAATCTGTTAGCTCCTGTATTTAGAGAGGAAATAGTTCCAGCCTCGTGTATAGGTGTGTTTGTATATAATGCTTTAAAGTGTGAACTCAGCCAAAATGTAGTAGAGTGCTGTTCATTGCCAAACTCAATAATCCACTTCTAAAATGATGTTAAAATACAACTTACAGCACAATATTACAAAATGATTTTAAAACAATAAAAACAGTTACCAATTACACTTAGTAGAACACTGTACATCAGAAGGATATTAATCATTCAAATACTTTTAACACTGATATTGCAAAAGACTTAACAAAATGATATTCCTAACTACACACTTTTATCCTATGTTACTCTAGACATCATAGTCTTTGCTTACTTTATCAGGATATATTAGGTACAATATTTAGTATAATGTAACAGTGTAGTGAGATTTTGGTGAAAAAGTATTTAAATAATTAGGGTTGGATAGGTAAATACTCATAGGATCTGTGAACTTTGGAGTGACTATTACATCTTTGCACCAGGGCTGCTTGTAAAATGATTTCAGATACTACATTTCAACATCAGAGGAATGGGCTAAAATGTTAAAAAGCGTGCCAAATTCAGTTTTGACCGTCTATAGTGTTGGTGAACAGTTACGTTGGTGAATTTAACCATAAGAATGAATGAATCTCTTGTGATAGAACAGCCTAGTGTACTAGAAACTGTGGGGAATTTGAGAAGAGAGTGCTGAAGGAGAACTAGAAAACACGACTGTACGGATACTGAATTGTACGCGCGCCTTGGCCTATCTTTGTACACAGGATGCGTCATTCATTCTCAGTTGTTTTATATGGTTTTTTGTTTTGTGATTAGAGCTAATTCATGAGTTATGAGGGGGTTCCTTAGCACAACCACAGAATGGTCATCATCAGACTGCGGGCTAAGAAGTGTAAAATAACACCATTGTTACAATGTTTTGCATTAACCCTTGATTATGGACTGATTTCTAGGAACCACTTTCATACCAAGGCAGTCTTATTTAATGACCAGTCTAGTCACCTTTAAATATAGGAAAATATTTGTTACGCTTCATGTAGGGCCTGACACATCAAGGAATATTAAAAGACGTCAACATAGTGTTCATGAAAACATACAGAGTCCCAGCCTTGTAAATGTGTTTGTATATATGTATATGGTACTTGCATAGGTTGATCTCAGCCACAAAGTAAAAACTAGCACCTAAAAGATCAAAGCACTGACATCTAGTCACGCAAAACTATGTTGAAGTCGGGAGCTAAGGGCAAATACAATGCAGCAAGGTTCGGATACAAGAAGTGGATTGGACCATGGCACCGCTTACCTTCGAAATTAGAAAAAGTCTTGAAAAAAATGTCTCAGAAGGTAAAGTTTAGTGGGTCAAAGTTACGGTGAAGATTTCTACATGCAGACTTAGTCTCCGAAATGGAAGTTGAAGAACTCCAGCAGATTGAACCAGAAGCTTGTAACCGAAGACAATTCCACAAGGCTGGATACCACTTTGATGACTGATCACTGAAATTAAATTGCTGCCCTGGAAAAGAATGTAGTGGGAGAAGCCTCAAAGTAAAACTCACTGGCAATGGACTTTGTGAGGACAGGCAATCAGGTTGCCCTGGTCCCCTCCTGGTTCTTAGAGCACGTTTTGGCCAAATCTTCTGTAAGTCCTCAGTTTTGGATATTGGCTACCTGGGCACATTAACACTGCAAACAAGGGTCAAGGACTTGTGGGATACGTCCTGGTGCCTCAGGACTCAATCAGCCCGAGTCCAGGTGATGTTCATGATGGTGGGAGCAGTTTACGTTCTTGTGGCTGTTAACATTCAGGCTGCAGTGGCAGGCCTTAGACATGTGTTAGACCACTACTTAAGTGGGTGGAGCAGTAAGTGCTGCCGGCCCACTAGTGGCATTTAATTTACAGGCCCTGGGTATGTGATATATCACTCTACACAGAACATACAAGTAAATTAAATATGCCGGTTAGGTATATGACAATCAAGCCATGTTTAGGGAACTGAGCACAAACACTTAAGCACTGGTTAGCAGTGGTAAAGCGCACAGAATCCTAAGGCCAACATGAAGGAAATCCAGCAAACATTGGAGGAAAGTAGGCAAAAGGTTTCAGGGGAAGACCATCCTAGGGCTGATAGGTCTAGGAATCGTATATTTCTATGTCATGAAGTACAGAGCCTTTACTATTGAAAACTGTCAAAAGCTCTAAGGCCTCTTGTAAGCTGGTTGTTGGAGGTAGAACTTACCTCGTAATATGGTATTAGTAAGTTTTCCAATATTCATCCATTGTTGGTAACCGAGTGTTGGCACATAATTTGGCTGTGACCATCACTATATCACACAGATGTGCTTTTGGCTGTACCCAGACCTTCAAATAGCTTGGAGTTACAGGTTGTATTTCAGCTAATCCATCTTTAGGTGAAGCATATTGAAGGAGGCTGGCCTGGCTTGTAGTGGGTACCAATGGGTACTTACACTGTGTACCAGGTCCATTTATCCCTTATTACTGTAGAAAAGGTGTTTCTAGCAGTTTAGGCTGATAGAAGGTAGCTATAGCAGAGCAGCTTAGTCTGAACTAGGAGACATGCAAGCTCCTACTTTATCACTGGTGTCATATGCACAATATCATAAGAAAACACAATTGTAGGAGGCTGGACTGGCTTGTAGTGAGTACCAAGGGGTACTTGCACCTTGCACCAGGCCCAGTTATCCCTTATTAGTGTATAGGGTGTCTAGCAGCTTAGGCTGATAGATAATGGTAGCTTAGCAGAGCAGCTTAGGCTGAACTAGGAGACGTGTGAAGCTACTACAGTACCACTTAGTGTCATATGCACAATATCATAAGAAAACACAATACACAGTTATACTAAAAATAAAGGTACTTTATTTTTATGACAATATGCCAAAGTATCTTAGAGTGTACCCTCAGTGAGAGGATAGGAAATATACACAAGATATATATACACAATAGCAAAAATATGCAGTATAGTCTTAGAAAACAGTGCAAACAATGTATAGTTACAATAGGATGTAATGGGGAAACATAGGGATAGGGGCAACACAAACCATATACTCCAAAAGTGGAATGCGAACCACGAATGGACCCCAAACCTATGTGACCTTGTAGAGGGTCGCTGGGACTATTAGAAAATAGTGAGAGTTAGAAAAATAACCCTCCCCGAGACCCTGAAAAGTGAGTGCAAAGTGCACTAAAGTTCCCCTAAGGACAAAAGAGTCGTGTTAGAGGAATAATGCAGGAAAGACACAAACCAGCAATGCAACAACTGTGGATTTCCAATCTAGGGTACCTGTGGAACAAGGGGACCAAGTCCAAAAGTCACAAGCAAGTCGGAGATGGGCAGATGCCCAGGAAATGCCAGCTGCGGGTGCAAAGAAGCTTCGACTGGACAGAAGAAGCTGAGGTTTCTGCAGGAACGAAAAGGGCTAGAGACTTCCCCTTTGGTGGACGGATCCCTCTCGCCTTGGAAAGTCGTGCAGAAGTGTTTTCCCGCCGGAAGGACGCCAACCAGCCTTGCTACACGCAAATCGTGTGTTTGGTGTTTTTGGACGCTGCTGGGGCCCAGGAGGGACCAGGAGGTCCCAAATTGGACCTGCAGAGAGAGGGGACGTCGAGCAAGACAAAGAGCCCTCACTGAAGCAGGTAGCTCCCGGAGAAGTGCCAGAAACCGGCACTACAAGGATGCGTGAAACGGTGCTCGCCGAAGTTGCACAAAGGAGTCCCACGTCGCCGGAGACCAACTTAGAAAGTCGTGCAATGCAGGTTAGAGTGCCGTGGACCCAGGCTTGGCTGTGCACAAAGGATTTCCACCGGAAGTGCACAGGGGCCGGAGTAGCTGCAAAGTCGCGGTTCCCAGCAATGCAGCCCAGCGAGGTGAGGCAAGGACTTACCTCCACCAAACTTGGGCTGAAGAGTCACTGGACTGTGGGGGTCACTTGGACAGCGTCGCTGGATTCGAGGGACCTCGCTCGTCGTGCTGAGAGGAGACCCAAGGGACTGGTGATGCAGCTTTTTGGTGCCTGCGGTTGCGGGGGGGGAAGATTCCGTCGACCCACGGGAGATTTCTTCGGAGCTTCTGGTGCAGAGAGGCGGCAGGCTACCCCCACAGCATGCACAAGCAGGAAAACAGTCGAGAAGGCGGCAGGATCAGCGTTACAGAGTTGCAGTAGTCGTCTTTGCTACTATGTTGCAGGTTTGCAGGCTTCCAGCGCGGTCAGCGGTCGATTCCTTATCAGAAGGTGAAGAGAGAGATGCAGAGGAACTCGGCTGAGCTCATGCATTCGTTATCTAAAGTTTCCCCAGAGACAGAGACCCTAAATAGCCAGAAAAGAGGGTTTGGCTACCTAGGAGAGAGGAAAGGCTACTAACACCTGAAGGAGCCTATCAGCAGGAGTCTCTGACGTCACCTGGTGGCACTGGCCACTCAGAGCAGTCCAGTGTGCCAGCAGCACCTCTGTTTCCAAGATGGCAGAGGTGTGGAGCACACTGGAGGAGCTCTGGACACCTCCCAGGGGAGGTGCAGGTCAGGGGAGTGGTCACTCCCCTTTCCTTTGTCCAGTTTCGCGCCAGAGCAGGGGCTAAGGGGTCCCTGAACCGGTGTAGACTGGCTTATGCAGAATTGGGCACATCTGTGCCCAACAAAGCATTTCCAGAGGCTGGGGGAGGCTACTCCTCCCCTGCCTTCACACCATTTTCCAAAGGGAGAGGGTGTCACACCCTCTCTCAGAGGAAGTTCTTTGTTCTGCCATCCTGGGCCAGGCCTGGCTGGACCCCAGGAGGGCAGCTGCCTGTCTGAGGGGTTGGCAGCAGCAGCAGCTGCAGTGAAACCCCAGGAAGGGCAGTCTGGCAGTACCAGGGTCTGTGCTACAGACCACTGGGATCATGGAATTGTACCAACAATGCCAGGATGGCATAGAGGGGGCAATTCCATGATCATAGACATGTTACATGGCCATATTCGGAGTTACCATGGTGAAGCTACATATAGGTAGTGACCTATATGTAGTGCACGCGTGTAATGGTGTCCCCGCACTCACAAAGTTCAGTGAATTGGCTCTGAACAATGTGGGGGCACCTTGGCTAGTGCCAGGGTGCCCTCACACTAAGTAACTTTGCACCTAACCTTTACCAGGTAAAGGTTAGACATATAGGTGACTTATAAGTTACTTAAGTGCAGTGTAAAATGGCTGTGAAATAACGTGGACGTTATTTCACTCAGGCTGCAGTGGCAGGCCTGTGTAAGAATTGTCAGAGCTCCCTATGGGTGGCAAAAGAAATGCTGCAGCCCATAGGGATCTCCTGGAACCCCAATACCCTGGGTACCTCAGTACCATATACTAGGGAATTATAAGGGTGTTCCAGTAAGCCAATGTAAATTGGTAAAAATGGTCACTAGCCTGTCAGTGACAATTTGGAAAGAAATGAGAGAGCATAACCACTGAGGTTCTGATTAGCAGAGCCTCAGTGAGACAGTTAGTCACTACACAGGTAACACATTCAGGCACACTTATGAGCACTGGGGCCCTGGGTTACCAGGGTCCCAGTGACACATACAACTAAAACAACATATATACAGTGAAAAATGGGGGTAACATGCCAGGCAAGATGGTACTTTCCTACAACAATACACAGATATACTAAAAAAAAAGGTACTTTATTTTTATGACAATATGCCAAAAGTATCTCAGTGGTATGAGGATGCCAAATACACACAAGAATTATGCAGTAATAGCAAAAGGAAGTAATGCAAGCAATGTAAAGTTACAGTAGATTGCAATAGGAGCACATAGGTATAGCGGCAACACAAACCATATACTCCAAAAGTGGAATGCAAACCTATGTGAGCTTGTAGAGGGTCGCTGGGACTGTATGAAAACAGTGAGGGTTAGAAAAATAGCCCACCCCAAGACCCTGACAAGTAGGTGTAAAGTGCACCTATAACCCCCAGAGAGCACAGAAGTCGTGATAGGGGGTTTCTGCAAGGAAGACCAACACCAGCAAAGCAACAACAGTGTATTTCCGGACCTGAGTACCTGTGAAACAAGGGGACCAAGTCCAAGAGTTGCGACAATGTCGAGAGTGGGCAGATGCCCAGGAAATGCCAGCTGAGGGTGCAAAGGAGCTGCCACCAGATGGTAGAAGCTGTGGATTCTGCAAGAACGAAGAGGGCTAGAAACTTCCCCTTTGGAGGATGGATGTCCCACGTTGTGAAGAAGCTTGCAGAGGTGTTCCCATGCAGAAAGACCGCAAACAAGCCTTGCTAGCTGCAAGGGTTGCGGTTAGGGTTTTTGAATGCTGCTGTGGCCCACGAGGGACCAGGATGTCGCCACTTGGATGAGGAGACAGAGGGGGTGCCCAGCAAGTCAGGGAGCCCTCACAAAAGCAGGCAGCACCCGCAGAAGTACCAGAAGAGGCACTACAAAGAGGAGTGAACTGGAGTCCACCCGAAGACACAAAAGGGAGTCCCACGACGCCGGAGGACAACTCAGAAGGTTGTGCACTGCAGGTTAGAGTGTCGGGGACGCAGGCTTGGCTGTGCATGAAGGAAGAGTGCACAGGAGCTGGAGCAGCTGCAAATCATGCAGTACCCAGCAATGCAGTCTAGTGTGGGGAGGCAAGGACTTACCTCCACCAAACTTGGACTGAAGAGTCACTGGACTGTGGGAGTCACTTGGACAGAGTTGCTGAGTTCCAGGGACCACGCTCGTCGTACTGAGAGGGGACCCAGAGGACCGGTGATGCAGTCTTTTGTTGCCTGCGGTTGAAGGGGGAAGATTCCGTCGACCCACGGGAGATTTCTTCAAAGCTCCTGGTGCAGAGAGGAGGCAGGCTACCCCCAGAGCATGCACCACCAGGAAACAGTCGAGAAGGCGGCAGGATCAGCGATACAAGGTTGCAGTAGTCGTCTTTGATACTTTGTTGCGGTTTTGCAGGCGTCCTGAGCAGTCAGCGGTCTATCCTTTGGCAGAAGGTGAAGAGAGAAGTGCAGAGGAACTCTGGTGAGCTCTTGCATTCGGTATCTGAAGAATTCCCCAAAGCAGAGACCCTAAATGGCCAGAAAAGGAGGTTTGGCTACCTAGGGAGGAGGATAGGCTAGTAACACAGGTAAGAGCCTATCAGAAGGAGTCTCTGACGTCACCTGTTGGCCCTGGCCACTCAGAGCAGTCCAGTGTGCCAGCACACCTCTGAATCCAAGATGGCAGAGGTCTGGGGCACGCTGGAGGAGCTCTGGGCACCTCCCAGGGGAGGTGCAGGTCAGGGGAGTGGTCACTCCCCTTTTCTTTGTCCAGTTTCGCGCCAGAGCAGGGCTGGGGGATCCCTGAACCGGTGTAGACTGGCTTATGCAAAGATGGGCACCATCTGTGCCAATCAAAGCATTTCCAGAGGTTGGTGGAGGATATTCCTCCCCAGCCCTGACACCTTTTTCCAAAGGGAGAGGGTGTAACACCCTCTCTCCGAGAAAGTCCTTTGTTCTGCCTTCCTGGGCCAGGCCTGGCTGGACCCCAGGAGAGGAGAAACCTGTCTGAGGGGTTGGCAGCAGCTGCAGTGAAACCCCGGGAAAGGCAGTACCCAGGTCTGTGCTAGAGACTTGGGGGATCATAGAATTGTGTCCCCAATGCCATGACAATTCCACGATCTTAGACATGTTACATGGCCATGTTCGGAGTTACCATTGTGATGCTATACATAGGTAGTGACCTATGTATAGTGCCCACGTGAAATGGTGTCCCCGCACTCACAAAGTCCGGGGAACTTGGCCTGAACGAAGTGGGGGCACCTTGGCTTGTGCCAAGGTGCCCACACACTAAGTAACTTAGCCCCTAACCTTCACTAGGTGAAGGTTAGACATATAGGTGACTTATAAGTTACTTAAGTGCAGTGGTAAATGGCTGTGAAATAACGTAGACGTTATTTCACTCAGGCTGCAGTGGCAGGCCTGTGTAAGAATTGTCAGAGCTCCCGATGGATGGCAAAAGAAATGCTGCAGCCCATAGGGATCTCCTGGAACCCCAATACCCTGGGTACCTCAGTACCAAATACTAGGGAATTAAAAGGGTGTTCCAGTATGCCAATGTGAATTGGTGCAATTGGTCACTAGCCTGTTAGTGACAATTTGGAAGCAAAGAGAGAGCATAACCACGGAGGTTCTGGATAGCAGAGCCTCAGTGAGACAGTCATCACACAGGGAACACATACAGAGCAGACTTATGAGCACTGGGGCCCTGGTTGGCAGGGTCCCAGTGACACATACAACTAAAACAACATATATACAGTGAAATATGGGGGTAACATGCCAGGCAAGATGGTACTTTCCTACACATATAGCATTTGTTTAACAAAAAATTCACTCCTCAGAACTAGATTGTATTGCTCCACTCTGATGTTTTCCCTAGATGTAAGTACATAATGAAAGTAAAATGATAATGTCATCTTTCACAATCTCTCTGTTGCGATTTTAAAATGCACGTTGCTTTTTATGTTTTTGTATATCTCCTTATGTTTCCCTTCTAAACAAAGTTGAACATTACACTAAAAAGCACTCTTTTATATGAGGGTTACACATGCATTGAATCCCACTGAATGTTTTTGATGATACCTGAATCATTATGTGATAAAAAACATTCTATCAAATATTATAACAGTATAAATAATTTATGGACATTGAGGTCCACTAACAAAAAACATAGATGTCTATTAGTGTTGATATATGCACAGCCTCCTGAGGATCATCAATTTGATTACCATAACACTTGTATTAAAAGTTGCTTTTGAGAAAGACATACATATAGACAATCACTGCTGCAAAACCTTTTGAATACTTGTTGATATTACTTAAAGAAAAAGCACAGTTCTGACCCTCTTTTTTTGATGATGGATCATTTATCCTGTTATGAATTTGGCTTTAAGAGCCAGCTGCAGGGTCTCTGCCCTGCCAGCATTCACCGTTGTGGTACAAAAAAATGAAAATAAGGGCAAATATAGTATAAATAATCATTAAAGAGCTTTATTCACTGCAGCACATTCAGGGGCATAATTATCAAAAGTGGTGCTGCACCTAGTGCAGCTCCACGTTTCCTGGGCCCCTTAGCGCCCCCTGATGCCACCATGTGTGTGTTGTATTAACAATGTGTCACACCGTGGCAGTAGTTAGGGGGACTAGCATCAAAATTGTTGAAGCTAGTCCAGCGCTTTGTTAATACTGTAAAACACCCTGAGGCCCACTGAATATAATGGGAAGCTCTTGTTAATGCCTGCAAAGAGCAGACGTTAAAGATGCCGATAAAAATGGCACAAAGGAATCTCACAGATTCCTTTGTGACTTTTTTATGGTCCCCTTAGCGCTAGAACGCCCCCCTTGCATCCATTTTGCCTGCACAGCATAATGTGGCGCAAGGGGTTAAAAAGGTGCACAATGCATGCATTGCGCCACTTTGTAAATATGGTGTGGCGTTATTGCCACCCTAGCTCCACAGCATCAAAAAAATGACGCCATGTGGCTTAAGGTGGCACAAGGGCCTTCATAAATATGGCCCTCAGGTTTTTCAGAGGCAGCACTGACATCTTGAGAGTTTTTCCAGTCCAGTGACACGTAACCACTGTGGTAGTTTGGTCACTGGTTCTTTTACGATGGGTGCTTCGTGACACATTTCACCCAAAATCTCCATAACCTGCATATCTTCATACACCAGTGAAGTGGCAGCCCCTATGTATTCTTCTACATCTTTTATATCAGATATATTGTTTTCAAATAGTCTTTCATTTTTGGAGGCTTCACTACTTGTCGAGTGATTAACAGTAGATATCAGCTGCAGTCACTCATTAGGGTGATAACCACTAGCAGAGCTCCTCATCAAAGCCCTTAACATCCTGGCTCAAAATTTTAGAAGCATTCTCTTGCGAGGGCCACGCTCCAGTAATGTTGTTGATGGTGCTCACAGCCACGTCTTCGGTTGAGCTGGCCTTTCACATTAACTGCACTAGAATCTCCTTGTATGTGTCCATCACCCCTAAAGGGAGGGCTAATCTACTACAAGACATCCTGGTGACATGGTCAGAAGATGCAGGGAAAATCACCAGTCACTTTTACGGCTGGTCAAAAGTATCATTTTTAACTAATATTTAGCATCCAGTATGGAGGGTTCTTCTTTTGGGTATAAGGTTTAGGAAGTGTTTCAGGATATTATACAGTGGAAGGTCTTGCGTTTTGTGCTGACGGGCTTCATTGTTTAGGTGCTGAGAGTAGTAATGAATGCTCCCTGGAGTCCTACCTTCCCTCTTTGAACCCCAGCACTCTTGTAGCAAGCCTGATAACAGGGGTGATATTGCTGCAGCCAAAGGGTGCAAATATTGAACTGATTGCTCTCTGGTCTTCATTTCATTTATTGATGTCAAACCTAGAGGCCTTGTACTGCATTGGCCACCTGAAGTGATTTGTTTTTAGATCTGACATCAGGTAAGACATTTTGGCCCTCATTACAACCCTGGCGGTAAATCCCACTGACCACTGTACCGATGGCCACCAACATACCGTGTCCGCGACGGTATTATTATGATCCACACTGAGAATTCCGCCACTATACAGACACCCACACAAGTCCACCACACCAAAGGTCAGTGATAAACTGGCGATAGCAAAACCCACACCGTCATGCCAACAGGAATATGCCCACAGTATCACAACCCACAAATCAACGCAGCGGTCTTTCATCCGCGGTACACACAGCTGCACACAAAATACACATACACTTGCAAAACACAACCACATTGGGCAATTCAAAATACACATACCTGACACACATACACACACCACACCCACACACTCAGACTACTATAAAACACACACCCATATTACCCACAACCCCTTACAGTGAAAAATTTGAAGAAGCAGAGAGAGAGAAAAGCAAAGACCACACCAGCATCCAGAGGCACACAACACCATCACTCATACACCATCCACGCACATCACACCACACACCAAACACATCACCCCACACATCACATCAACCATCACCTCACACATCACTCACACCACATCATGGCACCTCAAAGACACCCCAGGTTTTCTGAGGAGGAGCTCAGGGTCATGGTGGAGAAAATTATCTGGGTGGAGCCAGAGCTATTCGGAACACAGGTGCAGCAGACCTCTATTGCTAGAAAGATGGAGCTATGGTGGAGAATTGTCGACAGGGTCAACACAGTGGGACAGCATCCAAGAACAAGGAATGACATCAGGAAGAGGTGGAACGACCTACGGAGGAAGGTGCATTCCGTGGAATCCAGACACCAGATTGCTGTACAGAGGACTGGCGGTGGACCCCCACCTCCTCTCCCACAACTAATAACATGGGAGGAGAAAGTCTTGGCGATCATGCATCCCAAGGGCCTTGCAGGAGTAGCAGGAGGCTGGCTCCTACCAGCATGCCATCACATACTCCCAACCTCACTCTCACCCTCACTCCCATGACTTTACAATCTCCCACCCACCCCACCATCACACCCCACCACTCCCACAACCAAGCCCTGCATGCAACAACAATGCAAGGACACCCATCACAGACATTCATGGACACCCATCACCAAAGCATGTCCAATAGAGAGACTCACCCAGGGCACACAATCACCACTCACACAAAGGCCAATGCGACAGTGCAAGCACAGTAATAGGGGGAAATACACCCATTACACAAGATGGCACACACAGATAAAATAACAATGCATTTACACCCCAACAGGACCCCTACCCAACGTCACCGGACAGGAGGTGCCAGCCATATCCAGTCCCCCCACAGAAGAGGCCCACAGTGACGACAGAAGCTCTGCATGCCTGGATCAAGATGACCAGCCTGGCCCATCTGGGATCTCTGGACAGTCGGTTACCCAGCCACAATCCCAAACCACCACAGACCCTCCCCCCACAGGAAACACCAGTACATCACCCACCCAGCGGGCCCATGCCACCCTCCCGAGGACAATTCAATCAGCAGTGTGTCCACCACTACAGGGACCTCATGCAAACCCACAAACCCAGGACGATCAGGGACCTGGTGTCAGTGGCAGTAAGCACACATTTCAGGGGTCGGAGGCACAGGACAACAGAGAAGCTCAGAGGACTGCTGTGCGACAGGGGGAGGACAGGCCCAGGGAACCGACCCTCCACGAGGCACTATCAAACATCATGGGAGCATACCACCATTCCCAGGAGACCATGGGCATGGTACTGGGCAAGTTTTAGGAGACCCAGCAACTGCAGGAGAGACAATACATGGGGATGAAGGAAGACCTCACCAAAATATACACCATCTTGGTCTCCATTGCAGGGGTGCTGGCTGACATAGGCAAGACCATGAGTGAGGCAGTGGCACAACAAAGGGCCCCTGACACTAGCCACACCGGAGAACAGCCTTCCACCTCCGCCGGCGCTAGTGGACAGGAAGCCCAGCCACAGGAACAACAGCCCACCAGCACCCCACCCCCTGCAGAAGGAGAACCACCCCACAAACGGTCCCTGCAATCCAGGCTGAAGACAGAGAACATTGTCAAGACCCCTGCCAGGGAATAAGACTCTCCTGATGGTCACCCTTCTGTCCCACTATGTCACCCTGTCCACATTCAACTGCTATTGCTCCCCTTCCTATGCCCCATTGGACAATGCACCCGTGATACCAAGAGACTGGACTCTACTATGGACCTTCCTCCACCATCACCCCAGCCCCTTCCACATCCCCCTATACTTATGAGCACCTAAATAAACACCCTTGAATCACTAACCAATCTGGAGTCAGTCTGCTCTTTCACAAATGTAGTATAACAACATCACCAACAATTATCAATGTAAATATTAATTTGCTCATACCAATGTATGATAGTTGTTGGGTAGCAGCACATATAGCAGAAGGCAGAATCAGGTACCCAGATCTGTAAAATGGAAAGCCAAAGTGAACTGTCAGTGTCAATAGACAGAGGTGAAGAGGCTGACTCATACAATGTCCTACAGTATTCAGAAATGTGAGGAGCAGTGACAGTCTCTTACCTGTGTGTCACTGGAAGTACTGCATGATGATGTTTGTTCGGTTGTCAATATCTTCTTCCTCTGCCACCTCTTCCTCACTGTCCACAGGCTCCACTGCTGGCACAAGACCATCATCAGGCCCATCCTCCTGCAGAAAAGGCACGTGGCGTTGCAATGCCACATTGCGCAACATATAATACAAACAATGTGAGGCCCCCCTCTCCCAATGTTAGCCACTTCACAAGTCAAAATATGTTAAAACTCTAGTGAGTATTGTTAGAGAAGACACATCATATGGATTTAACGTCAATTGTTTACAATGTCCAGTCCAATCCAAAAGTTTATTGAATCACATCTTCAAAATGTACAGCAGCCATCCATAGAAATACACTTCGAGCCTTCGAGCCAACACGTGTTTCGTCATGGGAAATTATCTAATCCCAAATGAATTCTTCAGGGCTTTCGTATATTTAAGATCCAATACATATTAAGTCCTTCCCAATCGTAACTAATGTTCCCAATATGTCTGTTCAGTGAAAATATTCCACACATGAAGTACCTCACTTAGAACTCCTGGCTTATTGCGTGTACGATAAGCGAAGTGAAAACCGCTTCCATTCATGTACAAAAAATCAAGTTGGTCAAAGTCCGGCGTTCTACTGATACGGAACGCCAGGCTGCGAGTACGCATTGCGCAACATGCAGCATGCCACAATTATCTGGCACACCTTCTTCGGTGAGTAGTATAGGGAGCCACCTGTTAGATGGAGGCACCGGAATCTGGCCTTCAGGAGGCCGAACGTCCTCTCTATAATACGCCTAGTTCGCCCCCGTGCCTCATTGCAGCGTTCCTCTGCCATTGTCCTGGGATTCTTAACTGGGGTCAGAAGCCATGAGAGGTTGGGGTAACCAGAGTCACCTGCAAATGTTGAGGGAGAACTGTTAGACCTACACTAACCCTTAGGGACTACCCCATACCAAGACACCTACTTATACTGTGTGGGGACCCTGAGCTCACCTATTAGTCACACACGGTGCCTCTGGAGTTGGCCTATCACATAAGGGATACTGCTATTCCTCAAAATGTAGGCATCATGCACAGAGCCAGGATACTTGGCATTCACATGAGAGATGTACTGGTCTGCCAAACACACCATCTGCACATTCATCGAATGGTAGCTTTTTCGATTTTTGTATACTTGTTCATGTCTGCGGGGGGGACAAATGCCACATGTGTACCATTAATGGCACCAATGATGTTGGGGATATGTCCCATGGCATAGAAGTCAGCTTTCTTTGTGGGCAAATCCTCCACCTGTGGAAACACGATGTGGCTGCGCATGTGTTTCAGCAGGGCAGACAACACTCTGGTCAACACGTTAGAGAACACTGGCTGAGACATTCCTGATGCCATGGCCACTGAAGTTTGAAAGGAGCCCCTTGCCAGGAAATGGAACACTGACAGGACCTGCACTAGAGGGGGATGCCGATGGGATTGTGGATAGCTAACATCAGGACTGGCTCCGATTGGGCACACAGGTCTTAGATTGTGGCACGATCAAGTCTGTAGGTGATAATGATGTGCCTGTCTTCCATTGTTGACAGGTCCACCAGGGGTCTGTAGACCGGAGGATGACACCATCTCATCATCTGCCCCAGCGGATGTACCCTATGGAGGAGAATGGTGAGAAGGGGGTCAGGTCCACATAGGTTGCACAAGTGCCTTGGCAGTAATGTGAGTAAATCCGTGTGTGGCGTAGTTTGTCCGTATATCTGCCAAATTGTACTGTGACGCAGTTAGGTGCCATGCCATGTGCCCCCCTGAAATGGCGGCTGCCTGACCTGTGAGGAGGGACAAGGGGAAATTAGGTAACTGCGCTGGCGTTCTGCAGCACCGCGGTTGAAGACCACTGCGCAATTCAGCATTGGTTATCATTGGGCCCTATGGGTTCCAGGAGCCAATGACAATCTACGCCGCCAGTGACGGTACGCACTGCCACGGACGTGACTGCCATTTTCTATCTGTTCACTCACTTGATAGCTGACCTTCAACAGGAGAGGACCTACACTGCAAGTGCTACTGTGACCTCAGTCTGGAAGCGACAATAGCTCGAGTGTCTGTGGAAAGGGCCCCTGTCATCACCGCGGAAGAGCTGGACAAACTGGTGGATGAAGTTCTCCCCAGTACACGCTACTCTGCGGTCCTCTACTGTAGACAAACAGGTGAGTACACTGTGAGCATGCTGCGTGGGCAATGCCTGTTTTGAGTCACGTGGATGGAAGATAGATGGGGGGGGCTGAGTCCTGCATGTGAGGATGGTGAGTGTATCTGCGTCAGGACATGGGTGGGAATTGGTGGCCAATGAGTATGACGGTCTGGACGGGTGATTAATTTCCTTTCCTCCTGTACTTTTCCTCTAGGTCAGCGCCCACCAGAAAAAGAGTTTTTGGCGTGCCATCGCCAAGGAAGTGCGGATCCTGGGGGTCTATCATTGACGGAGTACCCACTGCCTCAAGAGATGGGAGGATCTGCGCCACTGGAGCAAGAAGACGGCGGAGGCCCAGTTGGGGCTGGCCTTCCAATGTGGAAAGGATGCCCGTCGCACCACCCCCCTGATGTTCCGGATGCTGGCAGTGGCATATCCGGAGTTGGATGGGCACTTGAGGCCATCACAGCAGCCACAAGGGGGTGAGTATAGTGTCATTAAGCTGAGTCTGCGCGCCTTACTAATTGTCTGGTTGGGGGATGTGGGCTGTGGATTCCCCTAGGCCAGGGCGAACTTGGTAGGGTAGGTCCCTTGTTGGCCAGGCTCTGAGGCACTCCAACCCCAAAGATTTTTGTGGGCATCTACAACTGGGCAGGCTCCTGTGGGTTCCAGGTGTGCAGCAAATAGTGTTAGGCATAGTACCCCATGGCCTGGAGAATTTCCTACTAACTGGTAGTTCATGGCCTAGTGGATAGGGTTGCTCCCTGTGTGTTGTGTCCGCCAACGGTAGTGGTGTTGCTGGCATTGACCATTTGTGTTTTCTGTCTTTCCCTCCCTTCTTGTTTTGTCACCCTGTCCTTGTGTGCATTAGCATCATCTGGCGGAGGGGCAGAGGCACCGGCGACGGAGGGAGTTGCATCCCACATGGCCCAGGAGGGGGAATCTATGGAGGGTGAAGGCATCAGTGGGAGGGAGGGCGAGGGGAGCTCCACAACGGGGACAGGAGGGGATACCAGCGACAGCAACTCCTCCTCTGATTGAAACTGCCTGGCAGTGGCAGACACCTCTGTACCCACCCCAACAACAGGTACAGCCGCCACCCCCTCCACCAGCACTGCCCTCCCAGCAGTTCATCAGCGTGTTTCCTGTGCCCCCTCACCCAGGAGTGTGGGCATCTCCACCCCAGGCACCTCAGGCCCACCCCAGTCAGCCCTGCTGCCCTCAGTGAGGAGGCTATTGACCTCCTGAGATCCCTCACTGTTGGGCAGTCAACCATTCTGAATGCCATTCTGGGTGTTGAGAGGCATTTGCAACAAACATATGCATACCTGGAGGGCATTCATTCTGGCGTGGTGGCCCAACGGAGAACATTTCAGGCTCTGGCCTCACCATTGATGGCAGCCATTGCCTATGTGTCCAGCCTCTCCCCTCCAACTTCCAAAACCCAGACCCAATCCCCTGTACCTCAGCCTATCCCAAGCACACCATCAGACCAGCATGCACACACATCAACACACAAAAGTGGATCAGGCAAACATAAGCACCACACATCCCACAGGCACTCACACAAGCACCATACCCATGCACACATACCAACATCCACTTCCTCCACTGTGTCCCCCTCCTCCACTTCCTCCACCTCCCTCCCAGTCTCATCTCCACTCACACCTGCATGCACTACATCATCAGCAACTGCCTCCATCACCAGCACGCACATCACTACACACCGCTCATGTGCAATCACCACTCCCACTACCATTCACACATCCCCGGTGTCCTTTCACAGTGTGTCTGTAAGCCCTCCTCCCAAAGTACACAAAAGCAGGCACACACCCACTCAACAGCCATCAACCTCACAACAGCCTCCAACCCATGCACCTTTGCCCAAACTCAGCAGACATACACCTCCTACAACCACTCCCTCTTCCTCCACTCCCACACCTCCTCCATCCTCCCATCCCAGTGTGTCAAAAAAACATTTCCTAGCAAACATTAACCTCTTACCTACACCTCCCCCATCCTTCCCCTAGGGCCAGGATGTCTAGATCGCAGCCCAACACCTCAGACACCAAATCTGCATCCGCTGTGGTCCCAGCTACTCCAGTACGGTCTAAGGGAGCACCCGTCAGAGCTGCCAGTGTGCCACCGACAGAAAAGAAGGACCACCCTATTCCACCACCTGCAAAGGTCAAAAAGGGGCCGGCTTCCAGCGGGGGACAGTCACACCACCCACCCAGCAAGTCTTCGCCCAAACACCGAGTGGACAGTGTCAAGGTCCCTGCAGGGAATGTCAAGATGGGGAAGGGCCACAAGCCAAAGGGCACATCACCTCTGGGCACAATATCTCCTGGTGAGGGGCTGGTGACCACCATATCATCAGGGATGCCAGCCACATGCACCACAGTCACCACCGCCGCTCCGACCGCCACCTGAAGTGCCACCTGCACCTCCACCTGCACCGCCACCTGTACCACCACCTGCACCGCCGATGCCACAACGTCAGTCTGCAGCATTCTCCCCAAGGATCAGCCATCTGAGGCTGCCGGAGACGGCATGGTGTCTCCATCCACCACAACAGTCACTTGCACCACGGCCAGCACTGGCAGCATCTCCGTCCAGCCACCACCACTTGCACCACCATCAGCACCGCCACGTGCACAGCCGATGCCACTCTGTCAGATGTCAGCCCCATCCCAAGTGTGCTCCCGTCAGGGTCTGCAGGTGATGTCCTGGACTCTGGACACGCCACTTCAAACACCACCTCCAGCACTGAAATGAACCAGCAATTGGCAGCCTAAGTCGCCGCAGGATGGAGTGTGGCTGTGCCTCCATGGAGTATCATGCTACCTGTTCCAGGTACATCGTGTGGCTGAGTCACCCTAGTGAGACGAAGTGAACTGCCACACACCAGGTGCAGCATCGCTGGGCACAAAGCAGCCTCCAGAACCAGTGGAGAAAGGCATCCACTCACCCAGTCCTTGTCAGGATGAAGCACTCTGGGAACAAAGCCCCCTCCAGAACCAGTGGAGAGATACAACCACTCACCCAGTCCTTGGCAGGATGAAGCACTCTGGGCACAAAGCCCCATCCAGAACCTGTGGAGAAAGGCATTTGGGAGACTGTGGCTTGGCACACCCCAGGACCACGCAGTGGGTAGTGCACCCTCTTGAGAGACTTAAGAGACTGTGGCTTTGCACTCCCCATGACCAAATAGTGGGCAAACCACCCAGTGGAGAGACTTGAGAGACTGTGGCTTTGCACTCCCCAGGACCAAGCAGTGGGCATGGAGCCCCCTCGAGGAGTAGTGGCGTCGTACCATCATCCGGCTGAGGTGCCCCCCTCCCCTTCCCTCTGAGGTGCTTGTTTTTTTATCGACCTGATGCCCCTGCAGTGTTCTCTCCGTTTTGAGGCAGGTGTCATGTGTGGGCTTCGCCCATGCTTTTTGGGACCACTGGTCCTCGGACATTTAATGGGACAGTGTATGGACTTGTGTACTTGCTGTAAATATTTATGGATACTGTTTATTTGCTGTTCTCTTGGTCTTACTAATTGTTTGAATATTACAGTAGTTCAACTCATTTCGTTTTGTCCTTGCGTTCTTCCAGGGGGTGACGGGGTGTATCTGTGATGATGTTGGATATGTGTGTGTGTATGTTGTTGTTTGTGGGGGGTGTTGCGTGTTGCGTGTGTGTGCCACTCTCTTTTCCCTCTCCCCCTCCCCTCTGTTCTAGGTGCAGTACTCACCATTGTCGTCGCCACCTTCTTTCCATTTCGTGGTGTATTAATAGATACAGCAACATGGGTAGGATCTGTAATTCGGGCTCCATGGTGCCCTGGTTCTTTGTTGAGTGTCGAAAGGTGAGTAGTTTCACTTCTGTGTCCTGTTTCCTCTGTGCTTTTGATGGCGTTTGTACCGCCCCGGAAAAGCTGGCAGATTGGTTCCTTGTAATGGAGTGGGCGGTACACTGTCTTCCTCCTGTCTGTTGGCGGTTACCGCCGCAGTGTTTGTTGCTACCACCGTGGGGGTCTGAGTGTTAAAGTGGCTGTCTGTGTTGGCGGTTTCCGCCATGGTCGTGATCCCAATTTTTTTACCGGTGGCTTGTTGGCAGTATTACGGCCGCTTTAACACCGACCGCCAGGGTTGTAAAGAGGGCCTTTATTTTTTCCCAGACATATTATTTTAACATACATGTACATCTGAGAAAATTACCACTTTTGTGCATGATCATCACAAAGTTTTGCAGACAGTGTGAATTCCGAGGGTGCTGTTGTGCTACGGTATTGGCCTTGGCTCCCTTGCCAATACTGCTCGGTGGGAACATAGTATTACAACTGGATGGGCGCTGCCGCTATGACAACAGTGTCCTCCCCCTGGCTTAGAGCATGATGGAAATGTGTTGAACATAGTGTATCATTGTTTTATGATGTCAAGATAGGCAACCCATCTGTTTTAGAATTGGCAGCCATGCAAAAGTTCTAAAACTGTGCTAGACTACTTACAACACCTCTGCAAGACACCCGCCCACTGCTGTTTAATTTTTACTACTGCAGGAGTATGCCCCCAGTAACTTTTTCTACTTGTACTTTTATAATTGACTGTACAAATATTACTAATTTTGTGAGTTTATAGATTGATTCAGATGGTGAATGCAAGAATAAGTTAGTGGATGGATGGATGAATGAATGTATGAGTGTAAATATGTGTGGCAGAGTACATTTATAATGACTGTTAAAGCACCTAAACCCATCAGTGACACAAGAGGCACATTTATTTATAAGTCAGATTTATTGTGCTTGCTAATGCTTGATTTCCTATGGGAATGTAACCAACTGGTGCTTTGTGAGGATTTTTGTCATTTCATACTCATTTTTCTTTTCTCTTTGCAGATAATTACGTGGATTCCCATGGAAATAGTGAATGAAACGGAGGTGACAGAATTTGTCCTTCTAGGGATTTCCTGGCAGCTGAACAAAAAGATTGTGTTGTTTGTGTTGTTATTTATAGTTTATCTGGTCACTCTCACTGCAAACAGTCTTTTCATCACTGTCACTCTCACTGATTCTCACCTTCACTCACCGCTGTACTTCTTCCTTTGTAACCTGGCATTTGTGGATCTCTTCTACTCATCATCTAATGGCCCCACAGGTCTGTCAGGGCTCCTGGCTCAGAGCATCACAATGACCTTTCCTCAGTGCATCATCCAAATGTACATCTCCCTCTCCTTGGGTGAAACTGAGTGCTTTCTTCTGGCGGTCATGGCCTGGGACCGATATGTCGCGATCTGTAAGCCACTGCGTTATCATCAGATTATGACCAACCAAGTCTGTGTGAGGATCATCATCACCACATGGGCCACTGGGTTCCTTATTGCTCTACCAGTGTTGTTGTATGTTCCAGTGCTGAGGTCCTGTGGGCACAACATCATTGAGCACACAGTCTGTGAGTTACAGGCTCTTTCACGATTAAACTGCAAGGGCATTGATTATGCTGATATTTCAACTCCTTTTATTTCCCTTTTGAGTCTTGCAGTTCCACGTTCCTTGATCCTATTCACCTATTTCCGCATTATTGTCACAATCCTAAGAATACCAGCCACAGCTACCAGGCATAGGACATTCTCCACCTGTGGGTCCCATCTGGTGGTTGTTACCCTCTTCTATGGCACAGCAATGGGGGTTTATTAAAAGCCCAAGTCATTGATTTCATCAGACAAAGATAAATTGGTAGGGTCATTTTATGGGCTAGTCGTTCCTGCCCTTAACCCCCTTATCTACACTCTGAGGAACAAGGAGGTGATTGGGGCTGTGAAAAACATTTACAATAGAAACCTGTTGTGCCAGAAAGCTAGTAGCTGAAGTGTAACTGGGATACATCAAATAGTCACATCGGTTACTAGCATTCTGAACCATTAAAATTGATATTGATTCACTCAGTTCTTTTCTGATTCGGTTCACAAGGTCCAGACAGGTGATGGCTCCAGACTTGAACTGCACTGTTTATATCATTGCTATACCACAGACCCAATGATATGCATCTCTGGGTTACTTCTTCATGAGCCAGACACTCTCAACCCAAGAACTTTGTTCTATTTTTTTATTTTTTATTTATGCCATTTTTGAAAGTGTGCTGCCATTCATTAACAGTGTCACCACTCACATTGCAGCATTGAGGATGGGACATCCCATAGCACAGAGGGAATAGTGCCAGACTTTGAGTAGACTGCAGACGTTCTAGAGATCTGAGTCTGAACAAACAGACTGGGTGGAGAGTTCCATAATGTGGGGTCCAAGACCTGGACAGACTTTTTCTTCTTCAAATATCATTGTATCTCAGGCCTTTAGTACCAGTTCTAGGTCAGTGATGAACATGCTTCCTCATTACAATAGAGTAACGTCGCACTGCTGGCCGATTAATCTTTGGAGTAAGGAATCCTCCCCTTGCACTCTCCTTCGCTGCATCTATTCAGCTTAACAGGAAAGCACACATTACTGTCCTCACCTTACGCCCATACACCTTTTACCCATATTCAGTGAGGGAACTCAGATTGGTTCTACAATTTTCTGCTTCCTCATTTCAAAATCTGCACATCCAGAGGAACTCATGTGCTAATATAGGTACAACTGTACATCCAGTAACCCTACGTAAGCTTTGCTTCATGCCTACAACATTCCGCCCCTTCTGTATGTTACAAAAGCCCATGATCACTTGTTTCAGGGTCGCGACATCTTCTAGTTTATCTATCCTGATACTGACTCCCTACAATTACTTATGAGGTGCTGAACCATCAACACAAGCCTCAAATTTTAAATGTTGGAAAGTGATTAATATCAGCTCACATGTTGCTGCCCATAAACAAACAAATGACAGAAACTGAAGTGTTTTATTGTATATTTCTTCAAGTCATCTTATTGCACAAGATTATGACACACGCATTGCCCCATCACTCACTTCTAATTTAATGATGATGTTCTAACTAGACACAGATGAAGCAGTAGTTGTGTTTTGAGAGCTGCATTGCCTGTTTAACTCGTAAATGCAACAACACGTGTGGTCTCAATCAATGAATGAACTAATGACATGATCAAAAAAGACTCACTGGGTAATTTATGAGGCTTGTGGATCCCGTTGATTTTTCACACTCCCACTTCTGCTCTCCTAATGACATAGGGGCTTGTAAATGGCTCTTGTCCCATTGTGGGAACATTTATGGAATCCATTTTCTGCAGTGCTACATGTGTCTGTTGGTCTGTGGGGAAAGATGGGGCTGCAAGACAAGTAGCCAATTGTTTTCATCCTCCTGCCTCCTCCTTTTCTTGCACACAATGGGTCAGATTTAAGAGCCCCTAGCGCCTACTTGCTCCACATTAGTGTCAATCTTTTATGCTAATGTGGCCCAACGAGGCCCAAATCGCCACGCCAAATTTACAAAGTGGTGCAATGCATGCTTCAAGCTACTTTGTAACCCTTGGGGCTACATTACGCCTGTGCTGGATATAATGTATGTAAAGGGGACATTCCTATGTTGGAGGGGGCAAACAAATGGCACAAAGGAATCTAACTGATTTATTTGTGTCATTTTTTTGGCTCTTTTAATTCCCGCTTTGAGCAGGTGCTAAAAGGAGGCACACCATTGTTTACAATGGACCTGAAGGAGCTTTGCAGGATCAGCGGCAACATTTTTGACGCTAATACTGTAAAGCTCCAAACTAGCGTAAAACATTATGACACTATTTCCCTAACTACCGGTATGGTGAGATACGGCACACACCTGGTGGCGTTAGGGGGCGCTAAGAGGTGCAAGAAAAGTGGAGCTACACTGGGTGGAGTGCCACTTTTCTTAAATCAGGGCCGATATGTTTAAACTAAATTGTCTTTTTGTATTCCTTATCTCTTTCCTATCCAAGACATATGTTCATCCACCAGTTTGTGTGTGTGTAGTGTGTGTGTATGTGTGCGTATGTGAGTATGTTAGTGTTACTATCCTTGTGGGGACTTGGATGTGATAACACACTCACGCTGTGGAGACTTGATTGCACTGTGAGACCTGAACAAATATCCCCACAAGGCAATGTGTTTTATATGATAAAAATTACTTAAGGAACATCTGTGCCAATTGTTACAACTTTTTTTTTAAAAATGCCTTGTGGGGACCTGTGTTTGATTACGTGTCTTTATTTTTTTGCTCAGCTCTGCGCCTGTAAACAGGAGGAGGTACTGCAGCCTTAAACACACTTTGCATTTAAATACACTTTGCTTACCAAAAACACATACTAACAGCAGAAGGGACAGACATTTCAAAGGAAAAGCTGTACAACCCCATGTTAAAACATATGTTTTTCATGCAAATTAACCTTTTCTCTATTTATTAAAATAAATCTTTATTTTCATACATATAGACATTTTGTGCCTGAATATTGTTAATGGTTTTGTAAATATTGCTAAAGGCAATTTGGGTCAGTTTGAAATACCAGAATACTTCACTATTGCCATTTGATTCTCAACTACAATTAAAGAATAATGGTGCACTACGCTGTGATTCAATTTAAACTGGTTTTATCATTTTTGGCAAATAAGGAATATCTTAGCGGCATCAATGCTTATTATTACATTTTAATGCTTGTACCGGGAATTCAGAGGCTTCATGTTGCTGTGCTTTTATAATTTTAGGGTTTGGGGTGGGCAGTGGTAAAGGGTAGGCAGGGTAACTTTAGAGTTTAGGGGTCATAAGGGCATTTGTAGGTTTTCAGGGTGGGTTGCTAAAGGGTGGTAAGGGTAATTTGAGGTTTTAGGGGTGGGTAGTGGTAAAGAGTTGGTAAGGGTCATGTTAGGGTTTAGTGGTTGGTAGTGGTAAAGGGCAGTAAGAGTTATTTTAGGGTTATAGTTAGGTAGTGGTAAAGGGTTGGGGGTAACTTTAGGGTTTAGAGGTCTGTAGTGGTAAATGGTGTTTAGGGTGATTTTAGGGTTTAGGGGTGGGTAGTAGTAAAGGAAGGTTAAGAGTAAATTAAAAAATGTATATACATATATTAGAAAAGAAATTCAGCAGTTATAGTTATGGTTAACCCAAGTAAATATAATTTGCGCCCTAAAGTAACTAAACCTCACTGGGCAAAAAAGCATATTTTGTTTGAATTTTTAGTGAAATGGTATTCCCGAATCAGCCAAAGGTTTTTTTTTTAAAATAGCACTGTCTCCCACGCTTGTTTTTCAAGGTGGGCGAGGTAACGGGGGCATCTGTATATTATGAAAAAGTAGAGGGGGGGGCACATGGGTCCCCTCTCCTAGACCTTAAAATGTCCTAGGGACCACCACTTCCTTGAAGCTACATAAAAAATATATACAGGGGGGCCACACGGACCATCCTGGGCCCGGGGGACACTACCTCCCAGGGTTTTTTTAAAGAAAAGGAGTGGGGCCGAGTGGACACCCCCCTCCTGGGGCTTTCATATGCCTTGGGAACCACCACTAAATGAAAGATTGAGAAGGGGAGCCATATAGCAATTGTAAAACAGGGAGTGGAGCCACGTGGCCCCTCTCCTGAGCTATAAACAGTCCAGGGTTCAGCAGCTCCACGTGTCCAACCCATGCAAAAGAAAGGATGGTGGTCACCTGACCACCCCCTCCTGGAGCTATTAATGGCCCTGGGCTCCCCCAGCGCCAGGGCCAGCTCCTGCTTTCTGCTGAGATGCCTACCATCAGGCGATACCTGTTTGCTTTTGCTTGGCAGGAGCTGTGACTCACTCCACCTCTAGCAAGCGGGAGCTGCCAAAATACTCCCGCTCTCTGTAAGCAGAGTATTCATTTGTTTCCCTATCCACTATTATTCGGGCAGGGAAACAGATGAAAGGATTGCTCCCGCACACAGGGAGCTGATTTCTAGCAGCTCCCTGTGTGTGGGAACAATGCCGACTCCCGCAGGAGGCAGGGAGCCAGCTGGGACTCCAGGACCTCTCTATCTCTCTCTCTATATATATATATATATATATCTCTCTCTCTCTCTCTCTTCCATCCCATAAAGAGAGTGAGAGAGACAGACAGAGAGTTTGTTATTGTAATGGTCTGTCCATACAACAACTTCAAAGCATCACACTAGCAAGATGTTTGGTTCAAATGTTATAGTTACATTTTACTGCACAGCAGAACAAAGTCACATGAGACCTTATGGTAAAGCTCATAGACTATCTCTAAGTAGGTTGAAGGTTCAAATCCTCGTATCTCATGGTAGTGCATCTGTATATTTACTAGTGTTTTGAAAGTTAAACATTCCTTGTGATGTAACATTTGAGTCTTTTTACGATCAAAATCTTTGGTTTGAATGTCATAGTTACGTCTGGACACCAGTAGTGGTTAAGAAGTCGAACCTTCACACTGAAGATTGAGGGTTCCAGCCTAGGAGTGCCAGTTCTCATTTCCCTGCTTTAATTTCCCCTTCAAATATCTAAGGTACATACCGAAAGATGATCTCACACTTTTTACTTGACCAATTCATTTTTCTTTACAATTTGTCAAAAAATATCTCATTCTTAGTATATCATTCATCAAAGCCTAAAAAAATCTCTTTTTCTCAATTTCTCTCTGTCAATCTTGTTCCCTAAATCTCACTCTGTCTCTCTCAATCTCTCACTTTCTCTCTCTCTTCCATCCCATAATGAGATGGAAGTGAGTGAATGAGAGAGACTGATATTGCGATGGTCTCTCGATACAATAACTTTAAAGCATCCCACTGGCCAGATGTTTGGTTTGGGTGTTATAGTTAACTTTTGACACACAGCAAAATCGAGTCCTTTGTGGCATACTGGTGAAGCCCTTTAGCTCTCACTGAGTAGTTTGAAGGTTCAGATCCTGGTATCTCCTGGATCCTGGCTAAACATTTCTAGTAATGGGACATTTATGTCTTTTCCCATCAAATACTTTGGATTGAATGTCATAGAGCTCCCCAGAAACTAACCAGAGGCTTTATTGAAAATAAGCGCAGGAGACGGTGCTTGTTTTTTTTATTTACTGTTTCTGCAGCTTTCTGAATCCACTACCATTTTGTGGCAATTTTTTTTTAACAAAAATGCTTTTTTACCCTGACGGGGTCCAGCACCGAGGCTAGCGGGTTAGCGTATCCCTAACCTGCCCATTTTCTTTTGTTTCCCAAGACCATGGTTCACTGATTAATGGGATTTTAGACGCATGGCCTGCGGCCAACCCCCACTCCCATGCATGGCTGAAGGCTGTGCATGGTGCAGAGATAGAAACAGAGATGGGTGACCAAAGGCCAGGCCCTGCGGCCAACCCCTACCATGCACAGCCAAGGACGTGCATGGTGCAGGGTTTGGTGCTTATAGGGGGATGGCTGCAGGGCCTGACCAAAGGCTGCGTGCACTGGTGGTTTCATTAAAGTAAAGTAATTAAAATGACTTTACATTAAAAATAAAAATCCACGGAAAAAAACAAAAGTTGCAGAGTTGTCATAGCTTGTGCCCTAAGATAACTATAACTCACACCAACACCATGCACTGCTAATTATCCACATATTACAACACTCATGACATTGTTGATAACATCATTGATAATATTAATGTAACATTTTTAGTAATATTACTGAGAAGAAAACAGTGAATGGCGGGGGCACTTGTAAAACCATATATTTATAAGGGTATGTATATGTGTGTATATATATAAATGTATATATATATATATATATATATATATATATATATATATATATATATATATATATACACACACATACATACAGGGGTGGCGCGTGGTGCTGGGAGGAGCCCCAGGTAGTCTATAACATAGACTCCAAACAAACAGAATCATGCCCTCTCAGAGACAGTTAAAGGGTGTTCCTAATCACCAAGCGCCACCCCTGTATGTGTATAGATACATTTTAACACTAGTTTACAAACTCACTTTTGCTGCTGTTTGGAACATTTCTGGGTGATTCCTCAAGCAGGGGGCAAGAAAAAAGGGCAGTTGTTAATGGAAAAGGAAAAAATGATATCCAGGGAAGCAGATCCTTTATGGATCCACTTTCAGTGTTAGAATTGATATCATTGGTGTGGTCACCCCTCAATTTTTGCCTCTGCTTCCCAGGTTGTTTCTGTATGCTGGAATCTGTTTTTCTGTTTTGTTTGCTCGGGACACTTTACCACTGCTGACCAGTGGTAAGGTGTAAGTGTCCCCTGTGTAAATTGTATGTGAAACTGGCTTTCCATGATTGGCATATTTGATTTACTAGTAGGTTCCTAGTAAAGTGCACTAGAGGTGCCCAGGGCCTGTAAATCAAATGCCACTAGTGAGCATGCAGCACTGGTTGTGTCACCCACATGAGTAGCCCTGTAAACATGGCTCAGACCTACCACTGCAGTGTCTGTGTGTGCAGTTTTAAACTGCCATTTCGACTTGGCAAGTGTACCCACTTGACAGGCCTAAGCCTTCCCTTTTAAAACATGTGAGGCACCCCTAAGCTAGGTACATCGGCAGGGTGCAGTGTGTTTTTAAGGTAGGACATATACTAGTGTGTTCTATATGTACTAACAGTGAAATGCTTCCAAATTCAGTTTTTTACTGTTGCAAGGCCTATCTCTCCCATAGGTTAAAATGGGGGCTGCCTTTAAATATTATTAAAGTGCAAATTCCCTTTGGGAGCAGATGGAAATATGGAGTTTAGGGTCTTTGAACTCACAAATTAAAAATACATTTTTTGGTAAAGTTTGTTTTTAATTGTCTGTTTGAAAATGCAACTTTTAGAAAGTAGGCCTTTTCTTGCTTAAATCATTCTGTGACTCCGCTGGTTTGTGTATTGCCTGTTTGGGTCAGACTGACAGTTGGGTTGTTCGTGAATCGTCTAGACAGTGATACAAAGGGAGCTGGGTGTAGCCTGCATATCCTGATGAGCCATCTGGGCTGGAGGGGAAGGGAGGAGTCGTCACTTACACCTGAATGGGCAGTGACTGCCCTCACACAATGCAGTCTTCAAACCCCCATTGTGTGTCGGGGGCCTGGCCTGGGCAAGGCAGGATTTTGCAGACAAGAGAGACTTTCCTTTGAAGTTTTCCAACTTCAAAGGTAGAAAGGGGTATAAATATTGGAGCCAAAAACCCTGAAAATCATATTACTTCTGGAACCAAGAGGAACCTCTGTGAAGGAGAAGAGCTGAAGAGTTGGAGGAGGAGTACTGCTCTTTGCCTGTGACTGTACTTTGCTGGGTTGGCCTGCAGTAGCTGCTTCCTCCTGAGAGAGGACAAAGACTGACATATGTGTGACTTCCCACTGGTGAAGAATCTCCAAGGGCTTGAACTGAGCTTGCATCCTGTTGTTGAAGTCTCAGGGCCAACATAGACTTCTCTCTGCCAGTACCTTGACTCTCTGCTGAGACTCCTGCCCTGCCAAGTGGTGCCGTAACCTGTCTCTGGGCCCTTGAAACGTGAAGCTGGTGGAAAAGGACAGAAATCCACGCAAAGACCTTTGTGGCGGGAAATTTTTGATGCACCATCTGCAACGCGGCTGAAAAACATGTCTGTTTTATAGTGTTTTCACTGTATTACTGTGTGTGTTGGTATAAATACTTTACACATTGCTTCTGAAGTTAAGCCTTTCTGCTTGTGCCAAGCTACCAAGGGGGTGAGCAGAGGTTAACCAGGTGTGTTTCTCCTTTACCCTGACTAGAGTAGGGTCCTTGCTTGGACGAGGGTAACCTGACTACCAACCAAGAACCCCATTTCTAACACGGGGTATCCACAGATCTGAGGGAAAAGCAAGTCCCTAATTAGCTGGCCACAACATGACAAGAAAGATGCAGCCACCATTGTAATTATCACTTCAGCTGGAGGAGGAAAAGAAAGAGAAAAACAACATAATGGGTCAGGATACAGAAATGTTTACCCCACTGCATTGTGCAATGAGGAGGTTGGCCTGGCTTATAGTGGGTACCTTGTGTTACTTGCACCCTGTGCCAGGTCCAGTTATCCCTTATTAGTAGAATAGAGGTGTTTCTTGCAGCTTAGGCTGATAGAAGGTAGCTATGGCAAAGCAGCTTAGGCTGAACTAGGAGACATGCAAAACTCCTACTATACCACTGGTGTCATATACACAATATCATAAGAAAACACAATACTCAGAGTTACTAAAAATAAAGGTACTTTATTTTAGTGACAATATGCCAAAAGTATCTCAGAGGATACCCTCACTTAGGAGGTAAGTAATATACACAAATTATATGTTCACAAACCCAAAACAGGTAAGTAACAGTAAGAAAAGTAGTGCAAACAATGTAGAATCACAATAGGATGCAATACGTAGACATAGGCCTAGGGGCAACACAAACCATATACTTCAAAAGTGGAATGCGAATTACGAATGGACCCTAGACCTATGGGAGATTGTAGAGGGTCGCTGGGACTGTGAGAAAACAGTGAGGGTGTCCAAAATACCCCACCCCAAGACCCTGAAAAGTAGGAGTAAAGTTACCCTGCTACCCCAGAAAGACAGAATAGTCGTGATAGGGGATTCTGCAAGAACCACAATCACCAGCAAATCACTGAAGACGGATTCCTTGGTCTGAGGACCTGTAAAGGAAGGGGACCAAGTACAAGAGTCATGAAAGTGTCCAGGGGGGGCAGGAGCCCACAAAACCCCGGATGAAGGTGCAAAAGGGCTGCCTCTGGGTGGAAGTAGCCGAAAACAACGAAAAGGGCTAGGAACTTCTCCTTTGGATGGAAGATGTCCCACAGAGAGCTGGAGGTTGCAGAAGTGTTTCCAGGCAGAAATACTGCAAACAAGCCTTGCTAGCTGCAAAAGTTGCAGTTGAGGATTTTGGTGCTGCTGGGGAGCAGGACGGACCAGGATGTCACCCCTTGGAGTAGGAGAGAGAAGGGGGGCTCAGCAACTCAGAGAGCCCCCGCAGAAGCAGGCAGAACCCGCAGAAGCACAGGAACAGACACTTAGAAGATCTGAGGACAGCAGTTGACTCAGAGTCACAAATGAGGGTCCCACGATGTCGGAGTCCAAATCAGCGAATTGGGCAATGCAGGACGAGGTGCTGGGGACCCAGGCTAGGCTGTGCACAAAGGAAGTCCTGGAAAAGTACACAGAAGCTGGAGCAGCTGCAAATCACGCAGTACACAGGTTTGCTGTCTGGAGTGGGGAGGCAAGGACTTACCTCCACCAAACTTGGACAGAAGGGCCACTGGACTGTGGGAGACACTTGGACTCAGCACCCGTGTTCCAGGGACCATGCTCGTTAGGATGAGAGGGGACCCAGAGGACCGGTGATGCATTTTGGCACTACTGGTGCAGAGTACATCAAGAGCGTAAAATAAGAAATGAATCTATTGCCCCCTACCCTGCGCCAAGGTGCGCCATTTTTTAAATACAATGCACACATGGTGGCAGTAGGAGGGATCTAAAAGGTGCAAGGAAAGTGTAGCGCCACTAGATGACTGAGCTGTTGCAGGTACCATTGGGCTTTTATTTTACTGGATGCCTTTGTGTGTTAGTTTTGATGATACAGTTGGGGGTAGGTCTAGAGACACAGTTTATTGCCTTCTCCCTCCGTCATGTTGTGTCATGGCAGCATTCATGATGTGACACATCCTTTTTATCATAAAATTTACAAATTGCATTTATCAAATGGCTATTATTCCCACTGAAGCAGAGTTTGACAGTATTTTGGCATGTGCAGACACTGAGTAGCCACCTTGTACCTCTCAGTTACATTCTACTCACTGGATCTATGTGTAGGAGGCTGGACTGGCTTGTAGTGAGTACCAAGGGGTACTTGCACCTTGCACCAGGCCCAGTTATCCCTTATTAGTGTATAGGGTGTCTAGCAGCTTAGGCTGATAGATAATGGTAGCTTAGCAGAGCAGCTTAGGCTGAACTAGGAGACGTGTGAAGCTACTACAGTACCACTTAGTGTCATATGCACAATATCATAAGAAAACACAATACACAGTTATACTAAAAATAAAGGTACTTTATTTTTATGACAATATGCCAAAGTATCTTAGAGTGTACCCTCAGTGAGAGGATAGGAAATATACACAAGATATATATACACAATAGCAAAAATATGCAGTATAGTCTTAGAAAACAGTGCAAACAATGTATAGTTACAATAGGATGCAATGGGGAAACATAGGGATAGGGGCAACACAAACCATATACTCCAAAAGTGGAATGCGAACCACGAATGGACCCCAAACCTATGTGACCTTGTAGAGGGTCGCTGGGACTATTAGAAAATAGTGAGAGTTAGAAAAATAACCCTCCCCAAGACCCTGAAAAGTGAGTGCAAAGTGCACTAAAGTTCCCCTAAGGACAAAGAAGTCGTGTTAGAGGAATAATGCAGGAAAGACACAAACCAGCAATGCAACAACTGTGGATTTCCAATCTAGGGTACCTGTGGAACAAGGGGACCAAGTCCAAAAGTCACAAGCAAGTCGGAGATGGGCAGATGCCCAGGAAATGCCAGCTGCGGGTGCAAAGAAGCTTCGACTGGACAGAAGAAGCTGAGGTTTCTGCAGGAACAAAAAGGGCTAGAGACTTCCCCTTTGGTGGACGGATCCCTCTCGCCTTGGAAAGTTGTGCAAAAGTGTTTTCCCGCCGGAAGGACGCCAACAAGCCTTGCTACACGCAAATCGTGCGTTTGGCGTTTTTGGACGCTGCTGGGGCCCAAGAGGGACCACGAGGTCGCAAATTGGACCTGCAGAGAGAGGGGACGTCGAGCAAGACAAAGAGCCCTCACTGAAGCAGGTAGCGCCCGGAGAAGTGCCAGAAACAGGCACTACGAGGATGCGTGAAACGGTGCTCGCCGAAGTTGCACAAAGGAGTCCCACGTCGCCGGAGACCAACTTAGAAAGTCGTGCAATGCAGGTTAGAGTGCTGTGGACCCAGGCTTGGCTGTGCACGAAGTATTTCCGCCGGAAGTGCACAGGGGCCGGAGTAGCTGCAAAGTCGCGGTTCCCAGCAATGCAGCCCAGCGAGGTGAGGCAAGGACTTACCTCCACCAAACTTGGGCTGAAGAGTCACTGGACTGTGGGGGTCACTTGGACAGCGTCGCTGGATTCGAGGGACCTCGCTCGTCGTGCTGAGAGGAGACCCAAGGGACCGGTAATGCAGCTTTTTGGTGCCTGCGGTGGCAGGGGGAAGATTCCGTCGACCCACAGGAGATTTCTTCGGAGCTTCTGGTGCAGAGAGGAGGCAGACTACCCCCACAGCATGCACAAGCAGGAAAACAGTCGAGAAGGCGGCAGGATCAGCGTTACAGAGTTGCAGTAGTCGTCTTTGCTACTATGTTGCAGGTTTTCTGGCTTCCAGCGCGGTCAGCGGTCGATTCCTTATCAGAAGGTGAAGAGGGAGATGCAGAGGAACTCGGCTGAGCTCATGCATTCGTTATCTAAAGTTTCCCCAGAGACAGAGACCCTAAATAGCCAGAAAAGAGGGTTTGGCTACCTAGGAGAGAGGAAAGGCTACTAACACCTGAAGGAGCCTATCAGCAGGAGTCTCTGACGTCACCTGGTGGCACTGGCCACTCAGAGCAGTCCAGTGTGCCAGCAGCACCTCTGTTTCCAAGATGGCAGAGGTCTGGAGCACACTGGAGGAGCTCTGGACACCTCCCAGGGGAGGTGCAGGTCAGGGGAGTGGTCACTCCCCTTTCCTTTGTCCAGTTTCGCGCCAGAGCAGGGGCTAAGGGGTCCCTGAACCGGTGTAGACTGGCTTATGCAGAATTGGGCACATCTGTGCCCAACAAAGCATTTCCAGAGGCTGGGGGAGGCTACTCCTCCCCTGCCTTCACACCATTTTCCAAAGGGAGAGGGTGTCACACCCTCTCTCAGAGGAAGTTCTTTGTTCTGCCATCCTGGGCCAGGCCTGGCTGGACCCCAGGAGGGCAGCTGCCTGTCTGAGGGGTTGGCAGCAGCAGCAGCTGCAGTGAAACCCCAGGAAGGGCAGTCTGGCAGTACCAGGGTCTGTGCTACAGACCACTGGGATCATGGAATTGTACCCACAATGCCAGGATGGCATAGAGGGGGCAATTCCATGATCATAGACATGTTACATGGCCATATTCGGAGTTACCATGGTGAAGCTACATATAGGTAGTGACCTATATGTAGTGCACGCGTGTAATGGTGTCCCCGCACTCACAAAGTTCAGTGAATTGGCTCTGAACAATGTGGGGGCACCTTGGCTAGTGCCAGGGTGCCCTCACACTAAGTAACTTTGCACCTAACCTTTACCAGGTAAAGGTTAGACATATAGGTGACTTATAAGTTACTTAAGTGCAGTGTAAAATGGCTGTGAAATAACGTGGACGTTATTTCACTCAGGCTGCAGTGGCAGGCCTGTGTAAGAATTGTCAGAGCTCCCTATGGGTGGCAAAAGAAATGCTGCAGCCCATAGGGATCTCCTGGAACCCCAATACCCTGGGTACCTCAGTACCATACTAGGGAATTATAAGGGTGTTCCAGTAAGCCAATGTAAATTGGTAAAAATGGTCACTAGCCTGTCAGTGACTATTTGAAAGTAATGAGAGAGCATAACCACTGAGGTTCTGGTTAGCAGAGCCTTAGTGAGACAGTTAGGCACCACACAGGGAACATATACATGCACACCTATGAGCACTGGGGCCCTGTGTGACAGGGTCCCAGTGACACATACATATAGGCCACAAACCTATGAGCACTGGGGTCCTGACCAGCAGGATCCCAGTGACACATAACAAACATACTGAAAACATAGTGTTTTCACTATGAGCACTGAGGCCTGGCTATCAGGATCCCAGTGAGACAGTGAAAACAGTGACAAACACCCTGACATACACTCACAAACAGGCCAAAAGTGGGGTTAACAAGGCTAGAAAGAGGCTACCTTCTCACACTATGCACTTTAATTGACATAAAATTTGTGTCAGGGATTTGCTTTTGGGAAGTGTGGCTGTAGTCACCAAGACGGCAGATGCATTTTAGAAATGCATTCCGAACCCCCCTCCGAACCCCCTCTTTCTAGCCTTGTTACCCCCACTTTTGGCCTGTTTGTGAGTATATGTCAGGGAATTTTCACTGTCTCACTGGGATCCTGCTAGCCAGTACCCCAGTGCTCATAGTTTGTGGCCTGAATGTGTACACCTGTGTAGTGACTAACTGTGTCACTGAGGCTCTGCTAACCAGAACCTCAGTGTTTATGCTCTCTCTGCCTTTACATTTGCCACTAAAGGCTAGTGACCACTTTAACCAATTTCAATTGGCATACTGGAGAAACCTTGCAATTCCCTAGTATATGGTACCTAGGTATCCAGGGTATTGGGGTTCCAAGAGATCCCTATGGGCTGCAGCATTTCTTTTGCCACCCATAGGGAGCTCAGACAAACCTTTACACAGGACTGCCACTGTAGCCTGAGTGAAATCACGCACATGTTATTTCACAGCCATTTTCACTGCACGTAAGTAACTTATAAGTCACCTATATATCTAACCTTCAATTGCTGAAGGTTAGGTGCAAAATTACTAAGGGGGTCATTCTGACCAGGGTCACAAATGACGGAAGCACCGCCAACAGGCTGGCAGTGCTTCACATGCCATTCCGACCACGGTGGTAAAGCCGCGGTCACCCAGCCGGGGCCGGCGGTTTTCCGCCGTTTTTGCCCCGGCTGGGATAATCCGCCAGGGCAGCTCTGCAAGCAGCGTTGCCCTGGGGATTCTGACCCCCTTACCGCCAGCCTGTTTCTGGCGGTTTTCACCGCCAGGAAGAGGCTGGCGGTAAGGGGAGTCCTGGGGCCCCTGGGGTCCCCTGCACTGCCCATGCCACTGGCATGGGCAGTGCAGGGGCCCCCTAACAGGGCCCCATGAAGCTTTTCACTGTCTGCCTAGCAGACAGTGAAAAGCGTGACAGGTGCAACTGCACCCATCGCACCGCCGCAACACCGCCGGCTCCATTCGGAGCCGGCTCCTGTGTTGCGCCCTCATTCCTGCTGGGCCGGCGGGCGCTAACTTGGTTAGCGCCCGCCGGCCCAGCGGGAATGTTGGAATGGGGCAGCGCTATTTTGGCCACATGGCGGCCAAATGGCGGTTCCCGCCTGGCGGGGGGTTGGAATCACCCACTAAGTGTGAGGGCACCTTTGCACTAGCAAAGGTTCCCCCACGTAGTTCAGGGCCATTTCCCAGACTTTGTGAGTGCGGGGACACCATTACACATGTGCACTACATATAGGTCGATCCCTATATGTAGCTTCACAATGGTAACTCTGAATATGGCCATGTAACATGTCTAAGATCATGGAATGCCAAATCTGGTATTGGGTGCCAATGCCATGCATCTACGGGGCTCCAGCATGGACCCTGGGTACTGCCAAACCAGCTCTCTGGGATTTTCACTGCAGCTACATCTGCTGTCAACCCACAGACAGGCTTCTGCCCTCCTGGGGTCTGGGCAGCCAAGTCCCAGGAAGGCAGAACAAAGGATTTCCTCTGAGATAGGGTGTTACACCCTCTCCCTTTGGAAATAGGTATTAAGGGCCTGAGAGGAGTAGCCTCTGTAGGAAAGTACCATCTTGCCTGGCATGTTACCCCCATTTTTCACTGTATAAATGTTGTTTTAGTTGTATGTGTCACTGGGACCCTGCCAGCCAGGGCCCCAGTGCTCATAAGTGTGCCTGAATGTGTTACCTGTGTTATGACTAACTGTCTCACTGAGGCTCTGCTAACCAGAACCTCAGTGGTTATGCTCTCTCATTTCTTTCAAATTGTCACTAACAGGCTAGTGACCAATTTTACCAATTTACATTGGCTTACTGGAACACCCTTATAATTCCCTAGTATATGGTACTGAGGTACCCAGGGTATTGGGGTTCCAGGAGATCCCTATGGGCTGCAGCATTTCTTTTGCCACCCATAGGGAGCTCTGACAATTCTTACACAGGCCTGCCACTGCAGCCTGAGTGAAATAACGTCCACGTTATTTCACAGCCATTTACCACTGCACTTAAGTAACTTATAAGTCACCTATATGTCTAACCTTTACCTGGAAAAGGTTAGGTGCAAAGTTACTTAATGTGAGGGCACCCTGGCACTAGCCAAGGTGCCCCCACATTGTTCAGGGCAAATTCCCCGGACTTTGTGAGTGCGGGGACACCATTACACGCGTGCACTACACATAGGTCACTACCTATGTGTAGCTTCACAATGGTAACTCCGAATATGGCTATGGAACATGTCTATGATCATGGAATTGCCCCCTCTATGCCATCCTGGCATAGTTGGCACAATCCCATGAGCCCAGTGGTCTGTAGCACAGACCCTGGTACTGTCAAACTGCCTTTTCAGGGGTTTCACTGCAGCTGCTGCTGCTGCCAACCCCTCAGACAGGTTTCTGCCCTCCTGGGGTCCAGCCAGGCTTGTCCCAGGATGGCAGAACAAAGGACTTCCTCTGAGAGAGGGTGTTACACCCTCTCCCTTTGGAAAATGGTGTGAAGGCAGGGGAGGAGTAGCCTCCCCCAGCCTCTGGAAATGCTTTCATGGGCACAGATGGTGCCCATTTCTGCATAAGCCAGTCTACACCGGTTCAGGGACCCCTCAGCCCTGCTCTGGCACGAAACTGGACAAAGGAAAGGGGAGTGACCACTCCCCTGACC
This sequence comes from Pleurodeles waltl, assembly GCF_031143425.1. Lineage (NCBI taxonomy): Eukaryota > Metazoa > Chordata > Amphibia > Caudata > Salamandridae > Pleurodeles > Pleurodeles waltl. The sequence goes on from NC_090444.1 coordinate 27,928,738, forward strand.
TGCACCTCCCCTGGGAGGTGCCCAGAGCTCCTCCAGTGTGCTCCAGACCTCTGCCATCTTGGAAACAGAGGTGCTGCTGGCACACTGGACTGCTCTGAGTGGCCAGTGCCAGCAGGTGACGTCAGAGACTCCTTCTGATAGGCTCCTTCAGGTGTTGCTAGCCTATCCTCTCTCCTAGGTAGCCAAACCCTCTTTTCTGGCTTTTTAGGGTCTCTGTCTTTGGGGATTCCTTAGATAACGAATGCAAGAGCTCATCAGAGTTCCTCTGCATCTCTCTCTTCAACTTCTGCCAAGGAATCGACTGCTGACCGCGCTGGAAGCCTGCAAAACTGCAACAAAGTAGCGAAGAAGACTACTGCAACTCTGTAACGCTGAACCTGCCGCCTTCTCGACTGTTTTCCTGGTGGTGCATGCTGTGGGGGTAGTCTGCCTCCTCTCTGCACTAGAAGCTCTGAAGAAATCTCCCGTGGGCCGACGGAATCATCCCCCTGCAACCGCAGGCACCAAAGAACTGCATTACCGGTACCCTGGGTCTCCTCTCAGCACAACGAGCGAGGTCCCTTGAATCCAGCAACTCTGTCCAAGTGACTCCCACAGTCCAGTGACTCTTCAGTCCAAGTTTGGTGGAGGTAAGTCCTTGCTTCCCGACGCCAGACTGCATTGCTGGGAACCGCGACTTTTGCAGCTACTCCGGCCTCTGTGCACTTCCAGTGGAAATCCTTTGTGTGCATCCAAGCCTGGATCCACGGCACTCTAACCTGCATTGCACGACTTCCTAAGTTGTTCTCCGGCAACGTGGGACTCCTTTGTGCAACTTTGGGTGAGCACCATTTCACTCTTCTTCGTAGTGCCTTTTCTGGCACTTCTGCGGGTGCTGCCTGCTTTTGAGAGGGCTGCTTGTCTTGCTCAACGCCCCCTCTGTCCCCAGACGCAATTAGCGACATCCTGGTCCATCCTGGGTCACAGCAGCATCCAAAAACCCCAACCGTATGATTTGCAGCTAGCAAGGCTTGTTGGCGGTTTTTCGGCAGGAAAGCACTTCTACACGACTCTCCATGGCGTGGGAGATCCATCTTTTAAAGGGGAAGTCTCTAGCCCTTGTCGTTCCTGCAGAACCCTCAGCTTCTACTGTCCAGTAGCAGCTTCTTTGCACCCACAGCTGGCATTTCCTGGGCATCTGCCCATCTCCGACTTGCTTGTGACTTTTGGACTTGGTCCCCTTGTTCCACAGGTACCCTCGACTGGAAATCCATTGTTGTTGCATTGCTGGTTTGTGTCTTTCCTGCAGAATTCCCCTATCACAACTTCTTTGTCCTTTGGGGAACTTTAGTGCACTTTGCACTCACTTTTCAGGGTCTTGGGGTGGGCTATTTTTCTAACCCTTACTATTTTCTAATAGTCCCAGCGACCCTCTACAAGGTCACATAGGTTTGGGGTCCATTCGTGGTTCACATTCCACTTTTGGAGTATATGGTTTGTGTTGCCCCTATCCCTATGTGTCCCCATTGCATCCTATTGTAATTATACATTGTTTGCACTGTTTTCTAAGACTATACTGCATATTTTGGTATTGTGTACATATATCTTGTGTATATTTGCTATCCTCATACTGAGGGTACACTCTGAGATACTTTGGCATATTGTCATAAAAATAAAGTACCTTTATTTTTAGTATATCTGTGTATTGTGTTTTCTTATGATATTGTGCATATGACACTTGTGGTACTGTGGGAGCTTCACTTGCCTCCTAGTTCAGCCTAAGCTGCTCTGCTAAGCTTCCATTATCTATCAGCCTATGCTGCTAGACACCCTATACACTAATAAGGGATAACTGGGCCTGGTGCAAGGTGTAAGTACCCCTTGGTACTCACTACAAGCCAGTCCAGCCTCCTACAGCCTCTCCTAGCCTCTGGAAATGCTTTGAAGGGCACAGATGGTGCCCTCCTTGCATAACCAGAGTACACTGTTTCAGGGATCCCCCAGCCCCTGCTCTGGCACGAAACTGGACAAAGGAAAGATGATTGATCACTCCCCTGTCCATCACCACCCCAGGGGTTGTGCCCAGAGCTCCTCCAGAGTGTCCCAGACCTCTGCCATCTTGAATGCAGAGGTGTGAGGGCACAATGGAGGCCTCTGAGTGGCCTCTGAGTGGCCAGTGCCAGCAGGTGACGTCAGAGACCCCTCCTGATAGGTGCTTACCTGACTAGGTGGCCAAACCTCCTCTGAGGGCTATTTAGGGTCTCTCCTGTGGGCTTCACTTCAGCTAACGAATGCAAGAGCTCACCAGAGTTCCTCTGCAGCTCCCTCTTCGACTTCTGCCAAGGATCGACCGTTGACTGCTCTAGGACACCTGCAAAACTGCAACAAAGTAATCCTGCCAGCTTTATCGACTGTTTCCTTTTGGTGCATGCTCAGGGGGCGGTCTGCCTTCACCCTGCACCGGAAGCCAAGAAGAAATCTCCCATGGGTCGACGGAATCTTCCCACTGCTGACGCATGCTCCAACCTTCTGCTTCACCGGTCCTCTGGGTCCCCTCTCATCGTGATGAGCGTGGTCCCTGGAACACAGGAGCTGGATCCAAGTGACCCTGACAGTTCAGTAATCCATCCTTCCAAATTTGGTGGAGGTAAGTCTTTGCCTCCCCTCTCCAGACAGTAATCCTGTGCACCGCGTGAACTGCAGCTGCTAGGGCCTCTGTGCACTTTTGCAAGGAATCCTTCGTGCACAGCCTAGCCCAGGTCCCCAGTACTCCATCCTGCATTGCTCAACTCTCTGAGTTGACCACCGGCTTCGTGGGACCCTCTTTTGTAGTGTTGAGACAACCACTGTGCTCAGATTTCTTGAACCCATGTTCAAGTACTTCTGCGGGTGCTGCCTTCTTCTGAATGGGGTCTCTGTGTTGCTGAGCACCCCTTCTGTCTCCTCCTCCAAGGAGCGACATCCTGGTCCTTCCTGCTCTCCAGCAGCGCCCAAAATCCTCACCCGCGACCTTTGCAGATAGCAAGGTTTGTTTGTGGTATTTCTGCAAGGAAACAACTCTGCATCCTCCAGCATTGCATAGGATATCTTCTATGAAAAGGAGAGGTTCCTGGCACCTTCCATTGTTGTAGAATCTTCAGCTTCGTCCACCAGAGGCAGCAATTTTGCACCTTCATCCGGGGTTCAGTGGGCTCCTGCCACCCCTGGACACTTTCGTGACTCTTGGACTTGGTCCCCTTCCTTTACAGGTCCTCAGGTCCAGGAATCCGTCAGTGCTTTGCAATCAGTTGTGGTCTTTGCAGAATCTCCTATCACGACTTCAGTGTGTTTCTCGGGAAGTAGGGTAACTTTACTCCTACTTTTCAGGGTCTTGGGGTGGGGTATCTTGGACACCCTTAGTGTTTTCTTACACTCCCAGCGACCTTATGCACACTACACTAGGCCTGGGGTCCCTAAGCGGTTTGCATTCCACTTTCTTAGTATATAGTTTGCGTTGCCCATAGACCTATTGCATCCTATTGTATTCTACAGTGCTTACACTACTTTTATAACTGTTTCCCTCCCGGCGTTTGGTTTGCGTGTATATTTTTTAATTACCTCCTAAGGGAGTATATTCTTTGAGATATTTTGGCAAATTTTCATTAAAATAAAGTACCTTTATTTTTCGTAACTTTGAGTATTGTGATTCTTGTGATATAGTGCTATATGATATAAGTGGTATAGTGGGAGCTTTGCATGTCTCCTAGTTCAGCCTAAGCTGCTCTGCTATAGCTACCTCTATCAGCCTAAGCAGCTAGAACACTACTAATCTACTAATGAGGGATAACTGGACCTGGCACAAGGAGTAAGTACCATCAGGTACCCACTATAAGCCATGCCAGCCTCCTACCCCGAAACCGGTCCCAGGATGCTTGTTTCCAGCCCAGGGAAGACCTGGCCTAGCAGTTCGGGCTGGACTGTTCCCATGGGGAACAGGGTCAAGACTGATTTGCACATGGCTGGGTCCAAACTGGAATGGTATGGGCAGCAAAAAAAACGATGGATTTAGGCCCAGATCACTGTACTGGGGGTGAATGTTTGACAATGTTCAGCATTCCGTCCATCACTTGTTGTTTTTGCTTTGTCACCCTATTTGGGAAGGGTATGCCCAGACATGGGTCCCGTGCTTCCCATGCCACTGGATTCAAGCTAACCTGGCTGATGAGGGGTGAAACCCCAAAACCGGTCGCATGATGCTTGTTTCCAGCCCAGGGAAGACCTGGCCTATCAGTTCGGGCTGGACTGTTTCCATGGGGAACAGGGTCAAAACTGATTTGCACATGGCTGGGTCCAAACTGGAATGGCATGGGCAGCAAAAAAAACGATGGATTTAGGCCCAGATCACTGTACTGGGGGTGAATGTTTGACAATGTTCAGCATTCCGTCTATCATTTGTTGTTTTTGCTTTGTCGCCCTAAGTGGGAAGGGTATGCCCAGACGTGGGTCCTGTGCTTCCCATGCCACTGGATTCAAGCTAACCTGGCTGATGAGGGGTGAAACCCCGAAACCGGTCCCAGGATGCTTGTTTCCAGCCCAGGGAAGACCTGGCCTAGCAGTTCGGGCTGGACTGTTCCCATGGGGAACAGGGTCAAGACTGATTTGCACATGGCTGGGTCCAAACTGGAATGGCATGGGCAGCAAAAAAAACGATGGATTTAGGCCCAGATCACTGTACTGGGGCTGGATGTTTGACAATGTTCAGCATTCCGTCCATCACTTGTTGTTTATGCTTTGTCGCCCTAAGTGGGAAGGGTATGCCCAGACGTGGGTCCCGTGCTTCCCATGCCACTGGATTCAAGCTAACCTGGCTGATGAGGTGTGAAACCCCGAAACTGGTCCCAGGATGCTTGTTTCCAGCCCAGGAAAGATCTGGCCTAGCAGTTCAGGATGGACCGTTCCCATGGGGAACAGGGTCAAGACTGATTTGCACATGGCTGGGTCCAAACTGGAATGGCATGGGCAGTAAAAAAAACGATGGATTTAGGCCCAGATCACTGTACTGGGGTTGAATGTTTGACAATGTTCAGCATTCCGTCCATCACTTGTTGTTTTTGCTTTGTCGCCCTAAGTGGGAAGGGCATGCCCAGACGTGGGTCCCGTGCTTCCCATGCCACTGGATTCAAGCTAACCTGGCTGATGAGGGGTGAAACCCCGAAACCGGTCCCAGGATGCTTGTTTGCAGCCCAGGGAAGACCTGGCATAGCAGTTCGGGCTGGACTGTTCCCATGGGGAACAGGGTCAAGACTGATTTGCACATGGCTGGGTCCAAACTGGAATGGCATGGGCAGCAAAAAAACGATGGATTTAGGCCCAGATCACTGTACTGGGGGTGAATGTTTGACAATGTTCAGCATTCCGTCCATCACTTGTTGTTTTTGCTTTGTCGCCCTAAGTGGGAAGGGTATGCCCAGACGTGGGTCCTGTGCTTCCCATGCCACTGGATTCAAGCTAACCTGGCTGATGAGGGGTGAAACCCCGAAACCGGTCCCAGGATGCTTGTTTCCAGCCCAGGGAAGACCTGGCCTAGCAGTTCGGGCTGGACTGTTCCCATGGGGAACAGGGTCAAGACTGATTTGCACATGGCTGGGTCCAAACTGGAATGGCATGGGCAGCAAAAAAAAAATATGGATTTAGGCCCAGATCACTGTACGGGGGGTGAATGTTTGACAATGTTCAGCATTCCGTTTATCACTTGTTGTTTTTGCTTTGTCGCCCTAAGTGGGAATGGTATGCCCAGACGAGGGTCCCGTGCTTCCCATGCCACTGGATTCAAGCTAACCTGGCTGATGAGGGGTGAAACCCCGAAACCGGTCCCTGGATGATTGTTTCCAGCCCAGGGAAGACCTGGCCTAGCAGTTCGGGCTGGACTGTTCCCATGGGGAACAGGGTCAAGACTGATTTGCATATGGCTGGGTCCAAACTGGAATGGCATGGGCAGCAAACAAAAACTATGGATTTAGGCCCAGATCACTGTACTGGGGGTGAATGTTCGACAATGTTCAGCATTCCGTCCATCACTTGTTGTTTTTTGCTTTGTCGCCCTAAGTGGGAAGGGTATGCCCAGACGTGGGTCCCGTGCTTCCCATGCCACTGGATTCAAGCTAACCTGGCTGATGAGAGTGAAACTCCGAAACCGGTCCCTGGATGCTTGTTTCCAGGCCAGGGAAGACCTGGCCTAGCAGTTCAGGCTGGACTGTTCCCATGCGGAACAGGGTCAAGACTGATTTGCACAAGGCTGGGTCCAAACTGGAATGGCATGGGCAGCAAAACAAACAATGGATTTAGGCCCAGATCACTGTACTGGGGGTGAATGTTTGACAATGTTCAGTATTCCGTCCATCACTTGTTGTTGTTGTTTTTGCAGCCTCCTACAAAGCCACGAAGAAAAGCCTCAGCGTCACCGGTACTCTTGGACCCCTCTCATCCTGACAAGTGTGGCCCCTGGAACAAAGGTGGTGGATCCAAGTGACCCAGACTGTCCAGTGGTCCAACTGTCCAAATTTGGATGAGGTAAGTCCTTGTCTCCCCTCTCCAGACACTAATCGTGTGCACTGCGTGAACTACAGCTGCAAGGGCTTCTATGCATCTTTCCAAGGAATCCTTCGTGCACAGCCAAGCCCAAGTCCCCAGCACTCCGTCCTGCATTGCTCAACGCCCTGAGTTGACCTTCAGCTTCATCGGACCCTCTTTTGTAGTGTTGAGATGACCGCTGTGCTCAGTCTTCTTAAACCCATGTTCAAGGACTTTTGTGGGTGCTACCTTCTTGTGCGTGGGCTCTCTACGTTGCTGAGTGCCCTCCCTGTGTCCTCTCCCAAGTGGCGACATCCTGGTCCTTCCTGGACCCAGGCAGCACCCTTTTTCTTCAACTGCGACTCTTGGAGCTAGCAAGGCTTGTCTGCGGTCTTTCCCCAAAGAACCAACTCTGCATCCTCCAGCACTCCGTGGTAAATCTTCTGCACAAAGGAGAAGTTCCTAGCACCTTTCGTTGTTGTAGAATCTTCAGCTTCTTCCATCCGCAGGCTGCCATTTTGCACCTTCATCCGGGGTTTAGTGGGCTCCTGCACCCCATGGACACTTTCACGACTCTTGGACTTGGTCCCCTTCCTTTGCAGGTCCTCAGGTCCAGGAATCCGTTTTCAGTGCTTAGCAGTCTATTGTGGTCTTTGCAAAATCCTCTATCACCAGTTTAGTGTGTTTCTGGGGAAATAGCAGTACTTTACTCCTACTTTTCAGGGTCTTGGGGTGGGGTGTCTTGGACACTCTTAGTGTTTTCGTACACTCCCAGTGACCCTCTACACACTACACTAGCCTAGGGGTCCATTCGGGGTTCGCATTCTACTTTCGTACTATATGGTTTGTGTTGCCCCTAGGCCTATTGCATACTGTTGTATTCTACAGTGTTTGCACTACTTTCTGACTGTTTTACTTACCTGATTTTGGTTTTATGTATATTTTGTGTATTTTACTTACCTCCTAAGGGAGTATATAATCTGTGATATTTTTTGGCACATTTTCACTAAAATAAAGTACCTTTATTTTTAGTAACCCTGAGTATTGTGTTTCTTATGATATAGTACCTATATGATATAAGTGGTATAGTAGGAGCTTTGCATGTCTCCTAGTTCAGCCTAAGCTGCTCTGCTATAGCTACCTCTATCAGACAAAGCTGCTAGAACACTACTAATCTACTAATAAGGGATAACTGGACCTGGCACAAGGTGTAAGTACCATCAGGTACCCTCTATAAGCCAGGCCAGCCTCCTTCACCCCTCTGCTATCTGTTTCCACCCCGCTGTATCTGCTGGACCTGACTCACTCCATCCCTACAGCTGGCAGCTGTAGGCCCCCGCTGAAGTTGTGGTAAGTCTCCAATTTGCTGGATGACCGCTAGTAGACTTGGAGGCATGGCTGCTGGCTTGCCAGGCAGTGTGGCACAGCTCTAGTCATGAAGCTGAGCGCTTACTGATGTGCCCCAGGAACCCTGGACCTGCTGTGATGGAGCGGTCGTACCCACACCAGATCTGCGGATGGCAAATAGTGGAGGGGTAGCCTGAGCGAAGGAGCAAGGTGAAACTGCTTCCCACCCCATCTCTACCCAACTGGATCCCTGCTGTATACAGAACGTGGGTGAGCAATTGAGTGGTTAACTGCAGAGCCATGGTCTGCTAGGCCAGTCCCGGTTGGGGCACCAACTGGCCTCACCTTGTAACCCTTGGAGATACTGTGGTGGTTTTCAAAGCAAAGGTGACATACAGCCAAAGAGCTCCCTCCCCACTGCTTGAGCTGCCCCCTCACATCTTCGGGTGATGGGCAGACAGAGGCAATAACTCCTCCCAGACCTCAGCCTCCTATACTGTGGCACCTTCGGACCCCACTGGGGGTCTTTACAGCCTGCTGGGAAGGAGGCATTCAGAGTTCTAGCAGAGACTGGTTCAGGACCCGTTGCATCCCATTGGGGCAGAACAGCTGAAGTGAAGTAGAACTGCCTAAGTGTACACACATTGTGCATTAACCAGGGTCGATAGTATGTGTGCCCCTGGCTGCTCATATTTTCTTCTTGCCCTCTGTGAATCAAGCTGGCAGAGGAATGTGCGGTCCACCTCCACTCAAGGGAGAATCTAGAGGTGCTGCCTCCCACCAACAACCCCACCAACCCCAGGCACCAGTGTGCTCGCTTGTTGGGGAATCAGTGCAATACTGAGGCATTGCAACCCGCCCAGCCATCCATACCAGCACACAGTGGCTCCTACTGCTCTGATACAAACAAAGGAGCCTTGTTAGCTCACTAACCCCTGATCTTCCCCACCTGCAGAGGACATGGGGAAGGCCCCTTCAACTGTAAAACTGACAAGTATACCAACCGTTCCCTGAGGTTGCCAAGCAGCACGCCGAGTCCCCCCCAAAACTCAAAAATCTCTAGCTGCCAAGGAAGTCGTATAAATCCTGCAAGCTATCCAAACCTCACATAAAGTGATGCAAACAAAAATCCTTCTTCGTCAGGATCATCATATTGTGGCTGGCAGAGTCAATTAGCTAAAGAGACTTTCTACCCTGGAGGATGATGTGGTTGACCGTAAGAAGAAGGTGACCATTGATTTCCACTATTCCCACATTGGAGGCTAGAGCAGAGGAGACCAAAAATCAATTTAAAAGCAAGAACCTTTGATTTGTGGGATTCCCGGAAGGTGCTGAAATTCCCCATCCAGAACCCTTCCTAGAGAACTAGCTCAGTCATGTGTCCCAGAGGGAGTCCTCTCCCAATGATTTGCTGTGACGCGAGCACACTGTGCCTTGACATAATTCCCTCCACCTGACGCGCACCCATATCCTATAATACCTTACATTCTAAAGTAAAACGACAACATCCTGCAAGCAGCAGACACCCAAGGGAAACACTTCTCCCCGTTGGCCCACATTATGATCTTCCCCAACTACACAAGAGAGTCCAGAAACAATGCAAATTGTTCAGAGTGAAGCCGAAGGAAATGTCCTTGCAAAATATGCTGCTCTTCCCAGCAAAACTGAAAGTGGTCCACAAATCTAGCACTTTTTTGAAACCCCAGAGGAAGCTTTGGAATGGGCTACAGAAAAGCAAGAAATCAGTTTCCACAGCCCCCCTCCAGGTCTGGTTAGTGGGACGTACCCGCGTCCAGCCGTCAGTGGCACCTGGCTGCCCAAGACATGCCGGAGGCCCAAAAGCAGGGGGGATGCAGTTCACATAAATATTCACCTGAATCCTCCTACACTGAGCAAGGATGCTCCAAAATCAGAGAACCACGCCATCATGGCCCCCCAGCATCCTACATGGCTCAAGAAAACCCACCTGGGGTTGACTCAGGTGGGGAGGAATCCATGCAGTGATGGACTCAACAGCCAAGGTGAATCCAAACGTGGGCCCGAGTCCAGCCGCCGATCCAAAGACATAGCCATAGAGCACACTTAGACACATGATCCTACACAAGATGATGTTCACCTTGAATACCCCAAAATTTATCATAGTTTTTTGTTTTGGAGTTTCAGTGTGACAGATGTTCCTGGGGTGGAAGTGTGGGGTGAGGGGGTTGTTACTGCTGGGGGAATTGCACTGTTTCAAGTTCTTACTTGTTCTAGCTTGTTACACCAAGGCACATTTCCCTGCACCCAAGACCATATATCACATGCCTGTACACCAATACTAGCCACACCTACCCATAGTCCTCATGGCTGACTTTCATCTCATCTCATGGAACGTTAATGGCCTCCTGGACCACATTAAATGCATATTGGCCCTTTGTTTTGACAAACGGCAACAGCCCAGGATAGCTTTATTACAAGAAACTCACTTATTGGGCTCTAACTGCCCCTTTCTGTATAGATTCGGTTATGACTGTGTCTTTTATGCGGGTTTAAGTTGGGGCCCCAGAGCGGTAGCCATATTACTCCACAAGCACTTCCTAGTGGTGGCCATACTGTCCATCCACAACCTGCTAGGTCCTTACATCACAGTGGTGGGGACTCTAGGGCCCATATTTATACTTTTTTAGCGCCGAATTTGCACTGCTTTTTGACGCAAAATCGGCGCAAACGTACAAAATACAATTGTATTTTGTAAGTTTGTGCCGTTTTTGCGTAAAAAAATTACACAAATGCGATGCTAAAGAAGTATAAATATGGGCCTAGAAGGGAAACCATAAAACATCATTACCATTTAAATACCACCCCAGCTTCAGGGGCAGACTCTCAACAAGCTTACAATATTAATCCCCAAGCTGCCACCTGGCACAAGGGTCCTTGATGTTGACTTTAACACTAAACTTAACCCAGACAAATATGCGCCAGGCCCCCCACCAGACACAAACTGGATAAATCTAGGGCGCTCGTCTCTTGGATGGACTTCCTGGAATTATGCAATGTTTGATGGGCATGGCACTCGAGAGAGAGCGTGCGCACACACACACACACTGACACACACACACAAACACACACATCTGTCACACACAGCAGCAACAATTCTGTCCCTGGAATCTCTGACCATTCACCGGTTACTCTCCATCTGGGGACCCCTATTCATCACGAACGGCCACTCTGGCATCTCAATGCCTAGTTCCTTGTAGATGAACAGTTTGTAGAGAACCTTGCCATGGAACTTCACTCCTACTTTGAGATAAATGTTGGATAGGTGACAGAAATGGGTACCCTGTGGGCAGCAAGTAAAGCCATGATCAGAAGGTTTACAGACACACCGTAAGGGAAAAATTCAACCATGAGATGGAACTTGAGACCCACATTTTATAGCTGAATACCAAAGTAGTCTCTGACATGTCTGACCCTCTTCGCTGACAACTCAAACTTGATAGAGTGTCACTGCAGCAACTTGCATTTAATGAGTCTCGTCAATGCTGGAGGGAATCCATGCAGCACATATATGAGCAAGGGGATGAAAGTGGTAAACTTCTCTACTGGAAAGCCACCAGAGATGCCAGCTCCAAACTGATCCCTTCCATTACAGCCCATCAGATCGCCCACTACACACACCAGCCAAGATATCAGGAGCCTTTACAGACTGCTACAGATGGCATGCCCACCAGCTAGGGCCCACCGTGGATCAAGCCAGTACCCTCCTCAAAGTAATACCCCTGTCACACCTCACAAAGGCTCAGTAGGAAGAAACTGACTCCCCACTTAAAGAGGACAAAATAATATCCACAATCAGTGCTTTGAAAGGACGGAAGACTCTTGGTCCTTATGGGTTTCCTCTTGAGTACTACTGTATATTCAGAGACATTATTGCCCCACACTTGCTCTAGTCCTGTCCTGAAGCGGCACAAAAAGCCTTTTTCCCATCCAAACTAGACTTAACTATACTGTAGTTGTACTTCTCAAAGCAGACTGTTGTGCCTCGTACCACATAATTTCCCTGATAAACACAGACATAAACTTTTTTGCCAAGGCGCTAGCAAATAGGCTTCAGCGAGTCCTAGGTACCTTAATACATCTGGACCAATGTGGCTTTATGGTCAACCACAGCATTCGCCACTGCCTTAGGCATATTCACACTGCACTTGCCCATGTTCATGAGATAGACGAAACCACAGCAGTCCTGTACATAGATTTCGGAAAAAAAACCTTAACATATTGATTGGAACTACTTGGACCTGGCCCGCCGAAGTATGTGCTTCAGAACCACATTCCAAAGGTATGTTATTCTCTACAGCAGCTGCAGTGGAAACCCCGGAAAGGCAGTTTGGCAGTACCCGGATTCTGTGCTAGAGACCGGGGGGGTCATGGAATTGTCCCCCCAATGCCAGAATGGTATTGGGGTGACAATTCCATGATCTTAGACATGTTACATGGCCATGTTCGGAGTTACCATTGTAACGCCATACCTAGGTAGTGACCTATGTATAGTGCACGTGTGTAATGGTGTCCCCGCACTCACAAAGTCCAAGGAAATTGCCCTGAACAATCTGGGGGCACCTTGGCTAGTGCCAGGGTGCCCTCACACTTAGTAACTTTGCACCTAACCTTCACTAGGTGAGGGTTAGACATATAGGTGACTTATAAGTTACTTAAGTGCAGTGTAAAATGGCTGTGAAATAACGTGGATGTTATTTCACTCAGGCTGCAGTATCAGTCCTGTGTAAGAATTGTCTGAGCTCCCTAAAGTAAAAATGGGGGTAAGATACCAGACAAGATGGGAATTTCCTACAGTGGGGCACTGTGCTTGGTCTCCAACGGGCTGTAAAACACAGATAGGTGGAGAGTGTCTAAATGTGCATATAAGTTTGGCCGGGCTCGGATGGCGGGTGTGAGAAAGTAGCCTCTTTCTAGCCTTGTTACCCCCACTTTTGGCCTGTTTGTGAGTGTATGTCAGGGTGTTTTCACTGTCTCACTGGGATCCTGCTAGCCAGGGCCCAGTGCTCATTGTGAAAACCCTATGTTTTCAGTATGTTTGTTATGTGTCACTGGGACCCTGCTAGTCAGGGCCCCAGTGCTCATAAGTTTGTGGCCTATATGTATGTGTTCCCTGTGTAGTGCCTAACTGTCTCACTGAGGCTCTGCTAACCAGAACCTCAGTGGTTATGCTCTCTCATTTCTTTCCAAATTGTCACTAACAGGCTAGTGACCATTTTTACCAATTTACATTGGCTTACTGGAACACCCTTATAATTCCCTAGTATATGGTACTGAGGTACCCAGGGTATTGGGGTTCCAGGAGATCCCTATGGGCTGCAGCATTTCTTTTGCCACCCATAGGGAGCTCTGACAATTCTTACACAGGCCTGCCACTGCAACCTGAGTGAAATAACGTCCACGTTATTTCACAGCCATTTTACACTGCACTTAAGTAACTTATAAGTCACCTATATGTCTAACCTTTACCTGGTAAAGGTTAGGTGCAAAGTTACTTAGTGTGAGGGCACCCTGGCACTAGCCAAGGTGCCCCCACATTGTTCAGAGCCAATTCCCTGAACTTTGTGAGTGCGGGGACACCATTACACGCGTGCACTACATATAGGTCACTACCTATATGTAGCTTCACAATGGTAACTCCGAATATGGCCATGTAACATGTCTATGATCATGGAATTGCCCCCTCTATGCCATCCTGGCATAGTTGGCACAATCCCATCATCCCAGTGGTCTGTAGCACAGACCCTGGTACTGCCAAACTGCCCTTCCTGGGGTTTCACTGCAGCTGCTGCCAACCCCTCAGACAGGCATCTGCCCTCCTGGGGTCCAGCCAGGCCTGGCCCAGGATGGCAGAACAAAGAACTTCCTCTGAGAGAGGGTGTGACACCCTCTCCCTTTGGAAAATGGTGTGAAGGCAGGGGAGGAGTAGCCTCCCCCAGCCTCTGGAAATGCTTTGTTGGGCACAGAGGTGCCCAATTCTGCATAAGCCAGTCTACACCGGTTCAGGGGACCCCTTAGCCCTGCTCTGGCGCGAAACTGGACAAAGGAAAGGGGAGTGACCACTCCCCTGACCTGCACCTCCCCTGGGAGGTGTCCAGAGCTCCTCCAGTGTGCTCCAGACCTCTGCCATCTTGGAAACAGAGGTGCTGCTGGCACACTGGACTGCTCTGAGTGGCCAGTGCCACCAGGTGACGTCAGAGACTCCTTGTGATAGGCTCCTTCAGGTGTTGCTAGCCTATCCTCTCTCCTAGGTAGCCAAACCCTCTTTTCTGGCTATTTAGGGTCTCTGTCTCTGGGGAAACTTTAGATAACGAATGCAAGAGCTCATCCGAGTTCCTCTGCATCTCTCTCTTCACCTTCTGCCAAGGAATCGACTGCTGACCGCGCTGGAAGCCTGCAAACCTGCAACATAGTAGCAAAGATGACTACTGCAACTCTGTAACGCTGATCCTGCCGCCTTCTCAACTGTTTTCCTGCTTGTGCATGCTGGGGGGGTAGTCTGCCTCCTCTCTGCACCAGAAGCTCCGAAGAAATCTCCCGTGGGTCGACGGAATCTTCCCCCTGCAACCGCAGGCACCAAAAAGCTGCATTACCAGTCCCTTGGGTCTCCTCTCAGCACGACGAGCGAGGTCCCTCGAATCCAGCGACTCTGTCCAAGTGACCCCCACAGTCCAGTGACTCTTCAGTCCAAGTTTGGTGGAGGTAAGTCCTTGCCTCACCTCGCTGGGCTGCATTGCTGGGAACCGCGACTTTGCAGCTACTCCGGCCCCTGTGCACTTCCGGCAGAAATACTTTGTGCACAGCCAAGCCTGGGTCCACGGCACTCTAAACTGCATTGCACGACTTTCTAAGTTGGTCTCCGGCGACGTGGGACTCCTTTGTGCAACTTCGGCGAGCACCATTTCACGCATCCTCGTAGTGCCTGTTTCTGGCACTTCTCTGGGCGCTACCAGCTTCAGAGAGGGCTCCTTGTCTTGCTCGACGTCCCCTCTCTCTGCTGGTCCAATTTGCGACCTCCTGATCCCTCCTGGGCCTCAGCAGCATCCATAAACGCTAACCACACGATTTGCAGCTAGCAAGGCTTGTTGGCGTCCTTTCGGCGGGAAAATACTTCTGCTCGACTCTCCAAGGCGAGTGGGATCCGTCCACCAAAGGGGAAGTCTCTAGACTTTTTTGTTCCTGCAGAAACCTCAGCTTCTTCTGTCCAGTAGAAGCTTCTTTGCACCCACAGCTGGCATTTCCTGGGCATCTGCCCATCTCCGACTTGCTTGTGACTTTTGGACTTGGTCCCCTTGTTCCACAGGTACCCTAGATTGGAAATCCACAGTTGTTGCATTGCTGGTTTGTGTCTTTCCTGCATTATTCCTCTAACACAACTACTTTGTCCTTAGGGGAACTTTAGTGCACTTTGCACTCACTTTTCAGGGTCTTGGGGAGGGTTATTTTTCTAACTCTCACTATTTTCTAATAGTCCCAGCGACCCTCTACAAGGTCACATAGGTTTGGGGTCCATTCGTGGTTCGCATTCCACTTTTGGAGTATATGGTTTGTGTTGCCCCTATCCCTATGTTTCCCCATTGCATCCTATTGTAACTATACATTGTTTGCACTGTTTTCTAAGACTATACTGCATATTTTTGCTATTGTGTATATATATCTTGTGTATATTTCCTATCCTCTCACTGAGGGTACACTCTAAGATACTTTGGCATATTGTCATAAAAATAAAGTACCTTTATTTTTAGTATAACTGTGTATTGTGTTTTCTTATGATATTGTGCATATGACACTAAGTGGTACTGTAGTAGCTTCACACGTCTCCTAGTTCAGCCTAAGCTGCTCTGCTAAGCTACCATTATCTATCAGCCTAAGCTGCTAGACACCCTATACACTAATAAGGGATAACTGGGCCTGGTGCAAGGTGCAAGTACCCCTTGGTACTCACTACAAGCCAGTCCAGCCTCCTACATTGGTTGTGCAGCGGTGGGATAAGTGCTTTGAGACTACTTACCACTCTTGTCATTGTACTTTTCATAAGAGAAAAATATACAAAACAAGGTCAGTGTATATACACATAGCCAAAAAGGTTTGCATTTCCTCTTTTCACTCTTTTCTAAGTGCTGAAAAGTACTTCTAACTTTCTAAAAAGTTCTAAAAAGTTTAAAAAGTTTTTTTTCTCTGTCTTTCTAAAAGCTCTGACAAACTTTTTATCTTTCACTATCACTTTAACTCTCTCTAAAAATGTCTGGCACAGGCCAAAATGTTGATCTGTCCAAACTTGCATATGATCACCTTAGCTGGAAAGGAGCAAGGAATCTCTGCATAGAGAGAGGTTTGAGTGTAGGGAAGAATCCTTCCTTAGAACTGTTAATTAACATGCTTAGAGTACAAGATAAGGCCATAAGTGCCCAATCTGGTGAAAAAGTAGCTAATGGTTCTCAATCTGATCCAGGGACTCCCCCAGGAAAAGATTCAGGAAAGAAACTTCCTAGCCTGCCCATTACTAGACAGTCTAGCATAGTTGGTAATGATGATGAGCCACACCATATAAATAGTGTTGTCTCACATCATAGCAAAAGCATTTATTCTCACCATACTGGTAGTGATGTTTCTGTTAGCCAAGCTGTTAGGGTGGCTTCTGTAAGGGACAGGTCTCCTTCTGTTCATTCCCATCATACCTCTGTATCTAGAAATGTCCCTCCCACCCACCCTGATGACAGATTGTTAGAAAGGGAGCTCAATAGATTGAGAGTGGAACAAACCAGACTGAAGCTCAAGAAACAACAGCTGGATTTGGATAGACAGTCTTTAGAATTAGAGAAGGAAAGACAGAAGTTGGGTTTAGAAACCCATGGTGGCAGCAGCAGTATTCCCCATAGTCATCCTGTAAAAGAGCATGATTCCAGGAATCTGCACAAGATAGTTCCCCCTTACAAGGAGGGGGATGACATTAACAAGTGGTTTGCTGCACTTGAGAGGGCCTGTGTTGTACAAGATGTCCCTCAAAGGCAGTGGGCTGCTATCCTATGGCTATCATTTAGTGGAAAAGGTAGGGATAGGCTCCTTACTGTGAAAGAAAATGATGCTAATAATTTCCAAGTTCTTAAGAATGCACTCCTGGATGGTTATGGCTTAACCACTGAACAGTACAGGATAAAGTTCAGAGAGACCAAAAAGGAGTCTTCACAAGACTGGGTTGATTTCATTGACCATTCAGTGAAGGCCTTGGAGGGGTGGTTACATGGCTGTAAAGTTACTGATTATCAAAGCCTGTATAACACAATCCTGAGAGAGCATATACTTAATAATTGTGTGTCTGATTTGTTGCACCAGTACCTGGTAGACTCTGATCTGACCTCTCCCCAAGAATTGGGAAAGAAGGCAGACAAATGGGTCAGAACAAGGGTGAACAGAAAAGTTCATACAGGGGGTGACAAAGATGGCAATAAGAAGAAAGATGGTGAAAAATCTCAAGATAAGCATGGGGATAAGGGTAAAACCAAAGATCCCACTTCAAATCTTAAACAATCTTCAGAGGGTGGGGATAAAACAAATTCTTCCTCTTCTTCTCAACCTGCACACATTAAAAAGCCTTGGTGCTTTGTGTGTAAAAACAGAGGCCATAGGCCAGGGGATAAGTCCTGTCCAGGTAAACCCCCTGAGCCTACCACCACTAATACATCAAGCTCTAGTGCCCCTAGCAGTAGTGGTACTAGTGGTGGGACTGCTGGCAACAGTCAAGTTAAGGGTGTAGTTGGGTTCACTTATGGGTCCATCATAGAAACTGGGGTAGTCAGTCTCAAGACAGTTTCTGTCACACCTAGTGGCATTGGCCTTGCCACACTGGCTGCTTGTCCCCTTACAATGGATAAGTACAGGCAGACAGTTACAATAAATGGTGTTGAGGCCTTGGCCTACAGGGACACAGGTGCCAGTATCACTTTGGTGACTTAAAACCTAGTGCACCCTGATCAACACATCATTGGACAACAGTATAAGATTATTGATGTCCATAACTCCACTAAGTTTCTTCCCTTAGCTATAATTCAGTTTAGTTGGGGTGGAGTTACTGGCCCTAAGCATACCTGTAGACTGTCTCTTAGGTAATGACCTAGAGGCCTCAGGTTGGGCTGATGTAGAGCTTTATGCCCATGCAGCCATGCTGGGCATCCCTGAGGAATTGTTCCCTCTCATTTCTACTGAAATGAAAAAGCAAAGGAGAGAAGGCCTGAAAACTCAGGATCCCTCTCCATCAACAGGTAAAAAGGGTATCACAGTATCCCCTAACCACCCTACCATTCAGGATACCATTCCTGTGGTGGGAGAAACCTCTCCTGGGGTTGCACCTGTTCCAAGGGAATCATCAGCTGGCAAAGCTGGACTCCCTGAGGTAGAAGTACCTCTCTGTGGGATAACTAACATTGGTGAGAAAAAGAGCACCATTTTAGTTAACATGGAGCATCCCTCCAACCCTCCCAGAGAAACTTTAGTGCAGAAACCCTGCACTGCCTCACAACACTTAGGACAGCATCCCTGCCCTAGTGTGGAGCTCATAGGACAGCATCCCTGCCCTGCTCCAACTCAAGAGAAACAGCATCCCTGTTCTCTCTTCCAGCCATATGGACAAAGTTTTTGCCCAGCTATGGCTTTTCTGAGACAGCATCCCTGTCTGGCATTTCCATCATTACAAATAGGTTCAGTGGATAATTCCCACTGCTCTAAACTAAAACTTACTGATAGAAACTCTGAAAATACATCTTCACATTGTTGCTTAGCTAAAAAACTTCAAACAGGGTGGTTTACATCCCCACAGGGAAGTAACCATATAGTGGATGATAAAGGGAGTAACCAGTCTATTGCAGAGCTACTCTCTACTTATCACCGCTTAGACAATAAAGTCTCAACTGGCCAAGGTTAGCCTTATTGTCCTTCGTTTGGGGGGGGGTTGTGTGAGAAAGTAGCCTCTTTCTAGCCTTGTTACCCCCACTTTTGGCCTGTTTGTGAGTGTATGTCAGGGTGTTTTCACTGTCTCACTGTGATCCTGCTAGCCAGGGCCCAGTGCTCATTGTGAAAACCCTATGTTTTCAGTATGTTTGTTATGTGTCACTGGGACCCTGCTAGTCAGGACCCCAGTGCTCATAAGTTTGTGGCCTATATGTATGTGTTCCCTGTGTAGTGCCTAACTGTGTCACTGAGGCTCTGCTAACCAGAACCTCAGTGGTTATGCTCTCTCATTTCTTTCCAAATTGTCACTAACAGGCTAGTGACCATTTTTACCAATTTACATTGGCTTACTGGAACACCCTTATAATTCCCTAGTATATGGTACTGAGGTACCCAGGGTATTGGGGTTCCAGGAGATCCCTATGGGCTGCAGCATTTCTTTTGCAACCCATAGGGAGCTCTGACAATTCTTACACAGGCCTGCCACTGCAGCCTGAGTGAAATAACGTCCACGTTATTTCACAGCCATTTTACACTGCACTTAAGTAACTTATAAGTCACCTATATGTCTAACCTTTACCTGGTAAAGGTTAGGTGCAAAGTTACTTAGTGTGAGGGCACCCTGGCACTAGCCAAGGTGCCCCCACATTGTTCAGAGCCAATTCCCTGAACTTTGTGAGTGCGGGGACACCATTACACGCGTGCACTACATATAGGTCACTACCTATATGTAGCTTCACAATGGTAACTCCGAATATGGCCATGTAACATGTCTATGATCATGGAATTGCCCCCTCTATGCCATCCTGGCATAGTTGGCACAATCCCATGATCCCAGTGGTCTGTAGCACAGACCCTGGTACTGCCAAACTGCCCTTCCTGGGGTTTCACTGCAGCTGCTGCTGCTGCCAACCCCTCAGACAGGCATCTGCCCTCCTGGGGTCCAGCCAGGCCTGGCCCAGGATGTCAGAACAAAGAACTTCCTCTGAGAGAGGGTGTGACACCCTCTCCCTTTGGAAAATGGTGTGAAGGCAGGGGAGGAGTAGCCTCCCCCAGCCTCTGGAAATGCTTTGTTGGGCACAGAGGTGCCCAATTCTGCATAAGCCAGTCTACACCGGTTCAGGGGACCCCTTAGCCCTGCTCTGGCGCGAAACTGGACAAAGGAAAGGGGAGTGACCACTCCCCTGACCTGCACCTCCCCTGGGAGGTGTCCAGAGCTCCTCCAGTGTGCTCCAGACCTCTGCCATCTTGGAAACAGAGGTGCTGCTGGCACACTGGACTGCTCTGAGTGGCCAGTGCCACCAGGTGACGTCAGAGACTCCTTGTGATAGGCTCCTTCAGGTGTTGCTAGCCTATCCTCTCTCCTAGGTAGCCAAACCCTCTTTTCTGGCTATTTAGGGTCTCTGTCTCTGGGGAAACTTTAGATAACGAATGCAAGAGCTCATCCGAGTTCCTCTGCATCTCTCTCTTCACCTTCTGATAAGGAATCGACTGCTGACCGCGCTGGAAGCCTGCAAACCTGCAACATAGTAGCAAAGACGACTACTGCAACTCTGTAACGCTGATCCTGCCGCCTTCTCGACTGTTTTCCTGCTTGTGCATGCTGGGGGGGTAGTCTGCCTCCTCTCTGCACCAGAAGCTCTGAAGAAATCTCCCGTGGGTCGACGGAATCTTCCCCCTGCAACCGCAGGCACCAAAAAGCTGCATTACCAGTCCCTTGGGTCTCCTCTCAGCACGACGAGCGAGGTCCCTCGAATCCAGCGACTCTGTCCAAGTGACCCCCACAGTCCAGTGACTCTTCAGTCCAAGTTTGGTGGAGGTAACTCCTTGCCTCACCTCGCTGGGCTGCATTGCTGGGAACCGCGACTTTGCAGCTACTCCGGCCCCTGTGCACTTCCGGCGGAAATCCTTTGTGCACAGCCAAGCCTGGGTCCACGGCACTCTAACCTGCATTGCACGACTTTCTAAGTTGGTCTCCGGCGACGTGGGACTCCTTTGTGCAACTTCGGCAAGCACTGTTTCACGCATCCTCGTAGTGCCTGTTTCTGGCACTTCTCCGGGTGCTACCAGCTTCAGAGAGGACTCCTTGTCTTGCTCGATATCCCCTCTCTCTGCTGGTCCAATTTTCGACCTCCTGGTACCTCGTGGGCCTCAGCAGCGTCCAAAAACTCTAACCGCACGATTTGCAGCTAGCAAGGCTTGTTGGCGTCCTTTCGGCGGGAGAACACTTCTGCACGACTCTCCAATGCGAGATGGATCTGTCCACCAAAGGGAAAGTCTCTAGCCTTTTTTGTTCCTGCAGAAACCTCAGCTTCTTCTATCCAGTAGAAGCTTCTTTGCACCCGCAGCTGGCATTTCCTGGGCATCTGCCCATCTCCGACTTGCTTGTGACTTTTGGACTTGGTCCCCTTGTTCCACAGGTACCCTAGATTGGAAATCCACAGTTGTTGCATTGCTGGTTTGTGTCTTTCCTGCATTATTCCTCTAACACGACTACTTTGTCCTTAGGGGAACTTTAGTGCACTTTGCACTCACTTTTCAGGGTCTTGGGGAGGGTTATTTTTCTAACTCTCACTATTTTCTAATAGTCCCAGCGACCCTCTACAAGGTCACATAGGTTTGGGGTCCATTCGTGGTTCGCATTCCACTTTTGGAGTTTATGGTTTGTGTTGCCCCTATCCCTATGTTTCCCCATTGCATCCTATTGTAACTATACATTGTTTGCACTGTTTTCTAAGACTATACTGCATATTTTTGCTATTGTGTATATATATCTTGTGTATATTTCCTATCCTCTCACTGAGGGTACACTCTAAGATACTTTGGCATATTGTCATAAAAATAAAGTACCTTTATTTTTAGTATAACTGTGTATTGTGTTTTCTTATGATATTGTGCATATGACACTAAGTGGTACTGTAGTAGCTTCACACGTCTCCTAGTTCAGCCTAAGCTGCTCTTCTAAGCTACCATTATCTATCAGCCTAAGCTGCTAGACACCCTATACACTAATAAGGGATAACTGGGCCTGGTGCAAGGTGCAAGTACCCCTTGGTACTCACTGCAAGCCAGTCCAGCCTCCTACAGCGGGCCAAACTGACATGCGCACTTCTCAGTGCACCACTACTCCTCCTCCACTTGTTGACGGGGAGGAGCCTGGCAACGCCCGCCCCCACCCCACTCTGCCCCACGAAAGCAGAAAAATAAAGGAATAACAAAATGCTTTTATTATCCCTTTATTTTTCTGCTTTCAATAGTAGGGCAAAGCTACTCCGGCATAGTGGAGAGGCCGCCCCTGGTTTTAGCAGCATGTTTTTGAGAGTGGCTGTAGGAGGCTGGCCTGGCTTGTAGTGGGTACTAAGGGGTACTTACACTCTGTACCAGGTCCAGTTATCCCTTATTAGTGTAGTAGAGGTGTTTCTAGCAGCTTAGGCTGATAGAAGGTAGCTATAGCAGAGCAGCTTAGGCTGAACTAGGAGACATGCAAAGCTCCTACTATACCACTGGTGTCATATGCACAATATCATAAGAAAACACAATACACAGATATACTAAAAATAAAGGTACTTTATTTTTATGACAGTATGCCAAAAGTATCTCAGTGAGTACCCTCAGTATGAGGATAGCAAATATACACAAGATATAGGTACACAATACCAAAAATATGCAGTAATAGCAAAAGGAAGTAATGCAAGCAATGTAAAGTTACAGTAGATTGCAATAGGAGCACATAGGTATAGGGGCAACACAAACCATATACTCCAAAAGTGGAATGCGAACCACGAATCTACCCCAAACCTATGTGAGCTTGTAGAGGGTCGCTGGGACTGTAAGAAAACAGTGAGGGTTGGAAAAATAGCCCACCCCAAGACCCTGAAAAGTAGGTGTAAAGTGCACCTATATTCCCCAGAGAGCACAGAAGTCGTGATAGGGGAATTCTGCAAGGAAGAACAACACCAGCAATGCCACCAAAGTGGTTTTATGGAAGAGAGTACCTGTGGAACAAGGGGACCAAATCCAAGAGTCGCGACAAAGTCGAGAGTGTGCAGATGCCCAGGAAATGCCAGCTGAGGGTGCAAAGAAGCTGCCACCAGATGGTAGAAACTGTGGATTCTGCAAGAACAAAGAGGACTAGGAACTTCCCCTTTGGAGGATGGATGTCCCACGTCGTGAAGAAGCTTGCAGAGGTATATCCATGCAGAAAGACCGCAAACAAGCCTTGATAGCTGCAAGGTTCGCGGTCAGGGTTTTTGGATGCTGATGTGGCCCAGGAGGGACCAGGATGTCGCCACTTGGATGAGGAGACAGAGGGGGCGCCCAGCAAGTTAGGGAGCCCTCACAGAAGCAGGCAGCACCCGCAGAAGTACCAGAACAGGCACTTGGAAGAGGAGTGAACTGGAGCTCACCTGAAGACACAAAAGGGAGTCCCACGACGCCAGAGGACAACTCAGGAGGTTGTGCACTGCAGGCTAGAGTGTCGGGGACCCAGGCTTGGCTGTGCATGAAGGAAATCCTGGAAGAGTGCACGGGAGCCGGAGCAGCTGCAAATCACGCAGTACCCAGCAATGCAGTCTAGCGTGGGGATGCAAGGACTTACCTCCACCAAACTTGGACTGAAGAGTCACTGGACTGTGGGAGTCACTTAGACAGAGTTGCTGAGTTCCAGGGACCACGCTCTTCGTGCTGAGAGGGGATCCAGAGGACCATTGATGCAGTCTTTTGTTGCCTGCGGTTGCAGGGGGAAGATTCCGTCGTCCCACAGGAGGTTTCTTCAGAGCTCCTGGTGCAAGAAGGAGGCAGGCTACCCCCAGAGCATGCACCACCAGGAAACAGGCGAGAAAGCGGCAGGATCAGCGATACAAGGTTGCAGTAGTCGTCTTTGCTACTTTGTTGCGGTTTTGCAGGCGTCCTGAGCAGTCAGCGGTCGATCCTTTGGCAGAAGGTGAAGAGAGAGATGCAGAGGAAATCTGATGAGCTCTTGCATTCGTTATCTAAAGAATTCCCCAAAGCAGAGACCCTAAATAGCCAGAAAAGGAGGTTTGGCTACCTAGGAAGGAGGATAGGATAGCAACACAGGTAAGAGCCTATCAGAAGGAGTCTCTGACGTCACCTGCTGACACTGGCCACTCAGAGCAGTCCAGTGTGCCAGCAACACCTCTGTTTCCAAAATGGCAGAGGTGTGGAGCACACTGGAGGAGCTCTGGGCACCTACCCTGGGAGGTGCAGGTCAGGGGAGTGGTCACTCCCCTTTCCTTTGTCCACTTTCACGCCAGAGCAGGGCTGGGGGATCCCTGAACCGGGGTAGACTGGCTTATGCAGAGATGGACACCATCTGTGCCCATCAAAGCATTTCCATAGGCTGGGGGAGGCTACTCCTCCCCAGCCCTGACACCTTTTTCCAAAGGGAGAGGGGGTAACACCCTCTCTCTGAGGAAGTCCTTTGTTCTGCCTTACTGGGCCAAGCCTGGCTGGACCCCAGGAGGGCAGAAACCTGTCTGAGGGGTTGGCAGCAGCAGCAGCTGCAGTGAAACCCTGGGAAAGGCAGTTTGGCAGTACTAGGGTCTGTGCTAGAGGCTCGGGGGATCATGGAATTGTCTCCCCAATGCCAGAACGGCATTGGGGTGACAATTCCATGATCTTAGACATGTTACATGGCCATGTTCGGAGTTACCACTGTGACGCTATACATAGGTAGTGACCTATGTATAGTGTACGCGTGTAATGGTGTCCCCGCACTCACAAAGTTCGGGGAATTTGCCCTGAACAATGTGGGGGCACTTTGGCTAGTGCCAGGGTGCCCACACACTAAGTAACTTAGCACCCAACCTTTACCAGGTAAAGGTTAGACATATAGGCCCTCATTCTGACCCTGGCGGATACAATCCGCCAGGGCCAAGGGGCGCGGGAGCACCGCCGACAGGCCGGTGGTGCCCCTAAGGGCATTCTGACCGCGGCGCTAACGCCGCGGTCAGACAGGGAAAACTGGCGGTCTCCCGCCAGTTTCCCGCTGCCCTGGGGAATCCTCCATGGCGGCGCAGCATGCTGCGCCGCCATGGGGATTCCGACCCCCTTCCCGCCGGCCTGGATCTGGCGGTTCTTACCGCCAGAACCTGGCCGGCGGGAACGGGCGTCTTGGGGCCCCTGGGGGCCCCTGCAGTGCCCATGCCCATGGCATGGGCACTGCAGGGGCCCCCTAACAGGGCCCAACTAGGCTTTTCAGTGTCTGCGATGCAGACACTGAAAAGCGCGACGGGTGCTGCTGCACCCGTCGCACGCCTTCCACTCCGCCGGCTCGATTCCGAGCCGGCTTCCTTGTGGAAGGCGCTTTCCCGCTGGGCCGGCGGGCGATCTGACTCAGATCGCCCGCCGGCCCAGCGGGAAAGTCAGAATACCCCTCGCGGTCTATTGACCGCGGGGCGGTATTCAGGCGGCTTCCGACGGGCGGGCGGCAACCGCCGCCCGCCTAGGTCGGAATGACCACCATAGTGACTTATAAGTTACTTAAGTGCAGTGGTAAATGGCTGTGAAATAACGTGGACGTTATTTCACTCAGGCTGCAGTGGCAGGCCTGTGTAAGAATTGTCAGAGCTCCCTATGGGTGGCAAAAGAAATGCTGCAGCCCATAGGGATCTCCAGGAACCCCAATACCCTGGGTACCTCATTAACATATAATAGGGAATTATAAGGGTCTTCCAGTATGCCAATGTGAATTGGTGAAATTGGTCACTAGCCTGTTAGTGACAATTTAGAAAGCAGAGAGACCATAACCACTGAGGTTCTGGTTAGCAGAGCCTCAGTGAGACAGTTAGTCATCACACAGGGAACACATACAGGGCACACTTATAAGCACTGGGGCCCTGGCTGGCAGGGTCCCAGTGACACATACACTAAAACAACATATATACAGTGAAATATGGGGGTAACATGCCAGGCAAGATGGTACTTTCCTACACCATCTCTGCATAAGAACGTCTACACCGGTTCAGGGATCCCCCAGCCCTGCTCTGGCGCGAAACTGGACAAAGGAAAGGGGAGTAACCACTCCCCTGACCTGCACCTCCCAGGGGAGGTGCCCAGAGCTCCTCCAGTGTGTCCCAGACCTCTGCCATCTTGGAAACAGAGGTGTCTGTGGCACACTGGACTGCTCTGAGTGGCCAGTGCCAGCAGGTGACGTCAGAGGCTCCTTCTGATGGACTCTTACCTTCCTAGGTAACCAAACCTCCTTTTCTGGCTATTTAGAGTCTCTGTTTTGGGGAATTCTTCAGATAACGAATGCAAGAGCTCACCAGAGTTCCTCTGCATCTCGCTCTTCACCTTCTAGCAAAGGATCGAACGCTGACTGCTCAGGACGCCTGCAAAACCGCAACAAAGGAGCAAGACGACTACTAGCAACCTTGTATCGCCTCATCCTCCCAGCTTTCTCGACTGTTTCCAGGTGGTGCATGCTCTGGGGGTAGCCTGCCTTCACCAGGCACCAGGAGCTCTGAAGAAATCTCCCGTGGGTCGACGGAATCTTCCCCCTGCTAACACAGGCACCAAAAGACTGCATCACCGGTCCTCTCGGTCCCCTCTCATCCTGATGAGCGTGGTCCCTGGAACTCAGCAACTCTGGCCAAGTGACACCCACAGTCCAGTGACTCTTCAGTCCAAGTTTGGTGGATGTAGGTCCTTGCCTCCCCACGCTAGACTGCATTGCTGGGTATCGCGTGATTTAGAGCTGCTCCGGCTCCTGTGCACTCTTCCAGGATTTCCTTCGTGCACAGCCAAGCCTGGGTCCCCGACACTCTAACCTGCAGTGCACAACCTTCTGAGTTGTCCTCCGGCATCGTGGGACTCCCTTTTGTGACTTCGGGTGGACTCCGGTTCACTTTTCTTCTAAGTGCCTGTTCAGGTACTTCTGCGGGTGCTGACTGCTTCTGTGAGGGCTCCGTTACTTGCTGGGCGCCCCCTCTGTCTCCTCATCCAAGTGGCGACATCCTGGTCCCTCCTGGGCCACAGCAGCATCCAAAAACCCTAACCGCGACCCTTGCAGCTAGCAAGACTTGTTTGCTGTCTTTCTGCGTGGGAACACATCTGCAAGCTTCCTCACGACGTGGGACATCCATCCTCCAAAGGGGAAGTTCCTAGTCCTCTTCGTTCTTGCAATACACCAAGCTTATTCCATCCAGTGGCAGCTTCCTTGCACCCTCAGCTGGCATTTCCTGGGCTTCTGCCCACTCTCGACACTGTTGCAACTCTTGGACTTGCTCCCCTTGTCTTACAGGTACTCAGGTCCGGAAATCCACTGTTGTTGCATTGTTGGTGTTGGTTTTCCTTGCAGAATCCCCCTATCACGAATTCTGTGCTCTCTGGGGGTTGTAGGTGCACTTTACACCTACCTTACAGGGTCTTGGGGTGGGCTATTTTTCTAATCCTCAATGTTTTCCTATAGTCCCAGCGACCATCTACAAGCTCACATAGGTTTGGGGTCCATTTGTGGTTCGCATTCCACTTTTGGAGTATATGGTTTGTGTTTCCCCTATACCTATGTGCTCCTATTGCAATCTATTGTAACTTTACACTGCTTGCATTGCTTTCTATTGCTATTACTGCATAATTTTGGTATTTTGTACATATATCTTGTGTATATTTCTCATCATCATACTGAGGGTACTCACTGAGATACTTTTGGCATATTGTCATGAAAATAAAGTACCTTGATTTTTAGTATATCTGTGTATTGTGTTTTCTTATGATATTGTGCATATGACACCAGTGGTATAGTAGGAGCTTTGCATGTCTCCTAGTTCAGTCTAAGCTGCTCTGCTATAGCTACCTTCTATCAGCCTAAGCTGCTTTGCCATCAGCCTTAGCCGCTAGAAACACCTCTTCTACACTAATAAGGGATAAATAGACCTGGCACAAGGTGTAAGTACATCTGGTATCCACTACAAGCCGGGCCAGCCTCCTACACACTGGGCCTCTCAAACTCAGGATGTGCACCATGGAGCTGAGACCCCTCCCGACAGCTCCGGAGGAACTCTCCAAACCTGTATCTTTAATTCTAAATAACCTCAGAGCACTGCCGGTGAAAGCAAGGCTGGTGGGTATGTGCTAGTGCTGCAGTCCACTGGGCTTCTCTTACTCAGGATGTGCACCATGGATCTGAGACACAACGCTTACAGCTCCGGAGGAACTCTCCAAAACCTGTATCTTTACTGCTATATAACCTCAGAGCACTGCAGGTGAAAGCAAGGCTGGTGGGTATGTGCTAGTCCTTCTGTCCACTGGGCATCTCTAACTCAGCATGTGCACCATGGAGCTGAGACACCAGGCCTACAGCTCCGGAGGAACTCTCCAAAACCTGTATCTTTACAGCTAAATAACCTCAGAGCACTGTCGGTGAAAGCAAGGCTGGTGGGTATGTGCTAGTCCTGCAGTCCACTGGGCATCTCTAACTCAGGATGTGCACCGTGGATCTGAGACCCCACGCCTACAGCTCACGGAGGAACTCTCCAAAACCTGTATCTTTACTGCTAAATAACCTCAGAGCACTGCAGATGCAAACATGGCTGCTGGGCATTGTAGGAAAGTACCATCTTGCCTGGCATGTTACCCCCATATTTCACTGTATATATGTTGTTTTAGTTGTATGTGTCACTGGGACCCTGTTCACCAGGGCCCCAGTGCTCATAAGTGTGCCTGAATGTGTTACCTGTGTAGTGACTAACTGTCTCACTGAGGCTCTGCTATCCAGAACCTCAGTGGTTATGCTCTCTCATTTCTTTCCAAATTGTCACTAACAGGCTAGTGACCAATTTGACCAATTTACATTGGCTTTCTGGAACACCCTTATAATTCCCTAGTATATGGTACTGAGGTACCCAGGGTATTGGGGTTCCAGGAGATCCCTATGGGCTGCAGCATTTCTTTTGCCACCCATAGGGAGCTCTGACAATTCTTACACAGGCCTGCCACTGCAGCCTGAGTGAAATAACGTCCACGTTATTTCACAGCCATTTTACACTGCACTTAAGTAACTTATAAGTCACCTATATGTCTAACCTTTACCTGGTAAAGGTTAGGTGCTAAGTTACTTAGGGGGTCATTCTGACCCTGGCGGCCGGTGGCCGCCAGGGCCACCGACCACGGGAGCACCGCCAACAGGCTGGCGGTGCTCCAACGAGCATTCTGACCGCGGCGGTTCAGCCGCGGTCAGAAGCGGAAAGTCAGCGGTCTCCCGCCGACTTTCCGCTGCTCGTTTGAATCCTCCATGGCTGCGGAGCGCGCTCCGCAGCCATGAGGATTCTGACCCCCCCTACCGCCATCCTGTTCATGGCGGGAAAGCCGCAATGAACAGGATGGCGGTAGGGGGGGTCGCGGGGCCCCCGTAAGAGGGCCCCGCAAGGTATTTCAGTGTCTGCCTTGCAGACACTGAAATACGCGACGGGTGCTACTGCACCCGTCGCACCTTCCCACTCCGCCGGCTCGATTACGAGCCGGCATCCTCGTGGGAAGGGAGTTTTTCCCTGGGCTGGCGGGCGGTCTTTTGGAGACCGCCCGCCAGCCCAGGGAAAAACTCATAATACCCTCCGCGGTCTTCTGACCGCGGAGCGGTATTATGGGGGCGGAATTCTGGCGGGCGGCCTCCGCCGCCCGCCAGAATTAGAATCAGCCCATTAGTGTGTGGGCACCCTGGCACTAGCCAAGGTGCTCCCACATTGTTCAGGGCAAATTCCCCGGACTTTGTGAGTGCGGGGACACCATTACACGCGTGCACTATACATATGTCACGACATATGTATAGCGTCACAATGGTAACTCCGAACATGGCCATGTAACATGTCTAAGATCATGGAATTGTCACCCCAATGCCATTCTGCCATTGGGGAGACAATTCCATGATCCCCCGAGTCTCTAGCTCAGACCCGGGTACAGCCAAACAACCTTTCCCGGGATTTTACTGCAGCTGCTGCTGCTGCCAACCCCTCAGACAGGTTTCTGCCCTCCTGGGGTCCAGCCAGGCTTGGCCCAGGAAGGCAGAAGAAAGGACTTCCTCAGAGAGAGGGTGTTACACCCTCTCCCTTTGGAACAAGGTGTCAGGGCTGGGGAGGAGTAGCCTCCCCCAGCCTCTGGAAATGCTTTGATGGGTACAGATGGTGCCCATCTCTGCATAAGCCAGTCTACACCGGTTCAGGGATCCCCCAGCCCTGCTCTGGTGCGAAACTGGACAAAGGAAAGGGGAGTGACCACTCCCCTGACCTGCACCTCCCCCGGGAGGTGGCCAGAGCTCCTCCAGTGTGCTCCAGACCTCTGCCATCTTTGAAACAGAGGTGCTGCTGGTGACGTCAGAGACTCCTTCTGATAGGCTCCTTCAGGTGTTGCTAGCCTATCCTCTCTCCTAAGTAGCCAAACCTCCTTTTCTGGTTATTTAGGGTCTCTGATTTGGGGAATTCTTTAGATAACGAATGCAAGAGCTCATCAGAGTTCCTCTGCATCTCTCTCTTCACCTTCTGCCAAGGAATGGACTGCTGACCGCGCTGGAAGCCTGCAAAACTGCAACAATGTAGCAAAGACGACTACTGCGACCTTGTAACGCTGATCCTGCCGCCTTCTCGACTGTTTTCCTGGTGGTGCATGCTGTGGGGGTAGTCTGCCTCCTCTCTGCACTAGAAGCTCCGAAGAAATCTCCCGTGGGTCGATGGAATATTCCCCCTGCAACCGCAGGCACCAAAGAACTGCATCACCGGTCCTCTGGGTCTCTTCTCAGCACGACGAGCGAGGTCCCTTGAACTCAGCAACTCTGTCTAAGTGACTCCCACAGTCCAGTGACTCTTCAGTCCAAGTTTGGTGGAGGTAAGTCCTTGCCTCCCCACGCTAGACTGCATTGCTGGGAACCACGTGTTTTGCAGCTGCTCCGGCTCCTGTGCACTCTTCCAGGATTTCCTTTGTGCACAGCCAAGCCTGGGTCCCTGGCACTCTAACCTACAGTGCACGACCTCCTGAGTTGTCCTCCGGCATCGTGGGACCTTTCTTTGTGAGTTCGGGTGAGCTCTGGTTCACTGCACTTCGTAGTGCCTGTTCTGGCACTTCTGCGGGCGCTGCTTGCTTCTGAGTGGGCTCCATGTCTTGCTGCATGCCTCCTCTGTCTCATCTCGCAATTGGCAACATCCTGGTCCCTCCTGGGCCACAGCAGCATCCAAAAACCCTAACCGTGACCCTTGCAGCTAGCAAGGCTTGTTTGCGGTCTTTCTGCACAGAAACACCTCTGCAAATCTCTTCACAACTTGGGACATCCATTCTCCAAAGGGGAAGTTTCTAGCCCTTGTCGCTCTTGCAGAATCCACAGCTTCTACCATCCAGTGGCAGCTTCTTTGCACCCACAGCTGGCATTTCTTGGGCATCTGCCCACTCCCGACTTGATCGTGACTCTTGGACTTGGTCCCCTTGTTCCATAGGT
This sequence comes from Pleurodeles waltl, assembly GCF_031143425.1. Taxonomy (NCBI): domain Eukaryota; kingdom Metazoa; phylum Chordata; class Amphibia; order Caudata; family Salamandridae; genus Pleurodeles; species Pleurodeles waltl. The sequence continues at coordinate 27,960,032 of NC_090444.1, forward strand.
ACTCTCGTCAGGAAATCCATCGTTGTTGCATTGCTGGTGTTGGTCTTCCCTGCAGAATTCCCCTATCACGACTTCTGTGCTCTTTGGGAAACTTAGGTGCACTTTGCACCCACTTTTCAGGGTCTTGGGATGGGCTATTTTTCTAACCCTCACTATTTTCTAATAGTCCCAGCGACCCTCTACAAGGTCACATAGGTTTGGGGTCCATTCGTGGTTCGCATTCCACTTTTGGAGTATATGGTTTGTGTTGCCCCTATCCCTATGTGTCCCCATTGCATCCTATTGTAACTATACATTGTTTGCACTGTTTTCTAAGACTATTACTGCATATTTTTGGTATTGTGTACATATATCTTGTGTATATTTGCTATCCTCATACTGAGGGTACTCACTGAGATACTTTGGCATATTGTCATAAAAATAAAGTACCTTTATTTTTAGTATATCTGTGTATTGTGTTTTCTTATGATATTGTGCAAGTGACACTAGTGGTATAGTAGGAGCTTCACTCGTCTCCTAGTTCAGCCTAAGCTGCTCTGTTAAGCTACCATTATCTATCAGCCTATGCTGCTAGACACCCTATACACTAATAAGGGATACCTGGGCCTGGTGCAAGGTGTAAGTACCCCTTGGTACTCACTACAAGCCAGTCCAGCCTCCTACAGATATTCAACAAAAAACTCATCTCACCACTTGATTATAGAGGTGTAAACAAGACTATAATCGCACTCTATCAGTACACAGATTTCGCATCCCTATAATCACACACTATCTCTTTTGGACTTTATTAGAAATGGAGTCTATAGTTGGTAGGAGGAGCTAACAGTTTTCAAGGACTAACAGCTGCAGACCTTACTGAGCATGTGCGAAAGTGGGAGATGCTAAATATAACTTGTCACTAGGCAGATTTCAAGAGTAGTGAACAGAAAGGTAGGACAGAGCACATGGTGAGCACATGGCAGCATGTGGCAGAGAAAATGGCTGCCATGAATACAAAATGGATTCCGCAAAATGTTCACAATAGTGACTAAATACAAGATGTCTTCTGCTAATGCTTAATCTAATCCCTGCTAAACTACAACAACATGGCCATGTTCGGAGTTACCATTGTGACGCTATACATAGGTAGTGACCTATGTATAGTGCACATGTTTAATGGTGTCCCCGCACTCACAAAGTCCGGGGAATTGGCCCTGAACGATGTGGGGGCAACTTGGCTAGTGCCAGGGTGCCCACACACTAAGTAACTTTGCACCCAACCTTCACCAGGTGAAGGTTAGACATATAGGTGACTTATACGTTACTTAAGGGCAGTGGTAAATGGCTGTGAAATAACGTGGACGTTATTTCACTCAGGCTGCATTGGCAGGCCTGTGTAAGAATAGTCAGATCTCCCTACGGGTGGCACAAGAAATGCTGCAGCCCATAGGGATCTCCTGGAACCTCAGTACCATATACTAGGGAATTATAAGGGTGTTCCAGTATGCCAATGTGAATTGGTGAAATTGGTCACTAGCCTGTTAGTGACAATTTGGAAAGCAGAGAGAGCATAACCACTGAGGTTCTGGTTAGCAGAGCCTCAGTGAGACAGTTAGTCATCACACAGGGAACACATACAGGGCACACTTATGAGCACTCGGGCCCTGCCTGGCAGGGTCCCAGTGACACACAGACTAAAACAACATATATACAGTGAAATATGGGGTTAACATGCCAGGCAAGATGGTACTTTCCTACAGGTATGCTCTGGTATAAGAGTACTCCAGTTCTAAAAATGGGTACGATCTGGTGTTAGTGTACTTCACTTCTAAAGATGGGTACACTCTGGTGTATGTATACTTTAGTTCTAAAGATGGGTACGCTCTGATGTAAGAGTACTTCAGTTCTAAGGATGTGTACACTCTGGTGTAAGCGTACTTCAGTTCTAAAAATGGGTACGATCTGGTGTAAGTGTACTTCAGTTCTAAAGATGGGTACACTCTGGTGTAAGTATACTTCAGTTCTAAAGATGGGTAAGCTCTGGTGTTAGAGTACTCCAGTTCTAAAGATGGGTACACTCTGGTGTAAGTGTACTTCACTTCTAAAGATGGGTACACTCTGTTGTGAGAGTACTTCAGTGCTAAAGATGGGTACACTCTGGTGTAAGTGTACTTCACTTCTAAAGATGGGTAATCTCTGGTGTAGGAGTACTTCAGTTCTAAAGATGGATAAACTCTGGTGTAAGTATACTTCAGCTCTACAGATGGGTACACTCTGGTGTAAACGTACTTCAGTGCTAAAGATGGGTACACTCTGGTGAAAGCGTACTTCAGTGCTAAAGATGGGTACACTGTGGTGTAAGTGTACTTCAGTTCTAAAGATGGGTACACTCTGGTGTAAGAGTACTTCAGTGCTAAAGATGCGTACACCATGGTGTAAGTGTACTTCATTTCTAAAGATGAGTACACTCTGGTGTAAGACTACTTCAGTTCTAAAGATGGGTATGGTCTGCTGTAAGTGTACTTTAGTACTAAAGATGGGTAAAATCTGGTATAAGAGTAGTTGAGTTCTAAAGATGGGTACACTCTGGTGTAAGTGTACTTCAGTTCTAAAGATGGGTACATTCTAGTGTAAGAGTACCTCAGTTCTAAAGATGAGTACACTCTGGTGTAAGAGTACTTCAGTTCTAAAGATGGGTACACTCTGGTGTAAGCGTACTTCAGTGCAAAAGATGGGTACACTCTAGTGTAAGAGTACCTCAGCTCTAAAGATTGGTACACTATGGTGTAAGAGTACTTCAGTGCTAAAGATGGGCACATTCTGGTGCAAGAGTACTTCAGTTCTAAAGATGGGTACTCACTGGTGTAAGCGTACCTCAGTTCTAAAGATGGGTGCACTCAGGTGTAAGAGTACTTCAGTTATAAAGTGTACTTCAGTTCTAAAGATGGGCACATTCTGGTGCAAGAGTACTTCAGTTCTAAAGATGGGTACTCACTGGTGTAAGCGTACCTCAGTTCTAAAGATGGGTGCACTCAGGTGTAAGAGTACTTCAGTTATAAAGTGTACTTCAGTTCTAAAGATGAGTACACTCTGGTGTAAGAGTACTTCAGTTCTAAAAATGGGTACAATCTGGTGTAAGTGTACTTTAGTTCTAAAGATGGGTACACTCTGGTGTAAGAGTATCTCAGTTCCAAATATGGGTACACTCTGGTGTAAGCATACTTCAGTGCTATAGATGGATACACTCTAGTGGAAGAGTAACTCAGCTCTAAAGATGGGTGCACTTTGGTGTAAGAGTACTTCAGTTCTAAAGATGGGTAAACTCTGGTGTAAGCACACTTCAGTTCTAAAGTTGGGTAAGTTCTGGTGTAAGAGTACTTCAGTTCTAAAGATGGCCACGCTCTGGTGTAAGAGTACTTCAGTTCTAAAGATGGGTACGCTCTGGTGTAAGCGTACTTCAGTGCAAAAGATGCGTACACTCTGGTGTAGGTGTACTTCAGTTCTAAAGATGGGTACACTCTGGCGTAAGTGTACTCCAGTGCAAAAGATGGGTACACTGTGATGTAAGTGTACCTCAGTTCTAAAGATGGGTACTCTCTGGTGTAAGAGTACCTCAGTCCCAAAGATGGGTACGCTCTGGTCTAAGAGTACTTCACTGCTAAAGATTGGTACACTCCGGTGTAGGTGTACTTCAGTTCTAAATATGGGTACACTCTGGTGTAAGCGTACATCAGTGCTAAAGATGGGTATAATCTGGTGTAAGAGTACTTCAGTTCTTTAGTTGTAAAGGTAGGCAGGCTCTGGACCAGGTGTACTTCAGTTCTTTACCTTTAAATATGATTAAGGTGTGGTTTAAGTGTACTTCATTTGTTTACTAGCAAAGTTGGCACTCTCTGGTGTAAGGGTACTTCAGTTCTTTACATGCAAAGATGGGCATGATCTGGTGTTTATGTACTTCAATTCTTTACTTATAAAGACAGGTAGGCTCTGGACCAGGTGTAGTTCAGTTCTTTACTTGTGAAGTTGGGTACTCTCTGGTGTAAGTATACTTCAGTTCTTTACTTTTAAAACAGGTAGGCTGTGGTGTAAGTGTGCTTCAGTACTAAAGATGGTTACACTCTGGTGTAAGAGTACTTCCTGGAGCAGAAATCTTCCAGGAGGCAGCCAAACAAAGACTAGAGAGAAGAAGCCATTGAGTCAGGGGTACCGAACTAACAGTTACAATTAAGCCATGAAGTCACGTGCAGGAGTCTGAAAGAAAGTCGATTCTGTGCCAAGTAAAGCTGCCTGCAGGAGAGACATACAAATGAATTGGTGAAACCCTAAAGCTCAAGCCGGTCAGTAATAAGAACCAAAGTCCACATGTTTCCTACTGATGGGTAGAGTACACTTATTGCTGGCAAGGGGCCCATTGAGCCTACTACTGAGTGTGCAGTAGTAGCAGCTGCATTTTACAACACACTCATTCGGGCTGTCGCCACTCCCCTCCAGCCCCCTGGCCAACCAGACTCATGGCAAGCCACACTCATGACCAGCCAGACTCACGACCAACCACACCCACGACCAACCACACCCAGGGCCAACCACACCCACAGCCAACCACATGCGTGCATGACATTCTAACAATGGTGTTCGCCACTCCCCTCCAGCCCCCTGGTCAACCACACTCATGGCAAGCCACACTCATGACCAGCCAGACTCACGACCAACCACACCCACGACCAACCACACCCAGGGCCAACCACACCCACAGCCAACCACATGCGTGCATGACATTCTAACAATGGTGTTCGCCACTCCCCTCCAGCCCCCTGGTCAACCACACTCATGACCAGCCAGACTCACGACCAACCACACCCAGGGCCAACCACACCCACAGCCAACCACAACCACATGCTTGCATGACATGCTAACAATGGTGTTCGCCACTCCCTTCCGGCCAACAACATACACGCATGACATTCGAAAAATGGCCAAACAAAAAAAGTAGGTATATTTTTAACTACCCCCCCCAATTCCCCAGCTGTGCTGGGCCAGGTGTAGTCCCCACACCCTCCCTGTGCTGGTCCAGGTATAGTCCCCAGGTAACACAGAGACTGTGTACTAGTTTGTGGTGTCAGGCCACTAGGGTTGTTTAGCCAGTTGTGAGTGGTAAGTTGAGTACAGGTGTCAAAGGGGTGAGTTTCAGGTACTGTTGTAACATCTGTTTTTAGATCACTGCAAGATATTTTAGGCAGACAATGTCCTAATTATTTCTAAAATGTAGGTATAGTCGCCCGACATCCATGTATAAGTGGAATGATATATGCAGGTCTTCAAGTGAGCCTGCAGAGTTCGATGTAGAATTTAAACAGTTGTTGGACCTGGCCCTTTTTACATGGTCATTCCCCAAACATTATGCCTTCTCCTCCTAATTTTGCTGACCCATTTTGCTGATATTATGACTCTGGTCACTGTATCACTGCTAGTCAGTGCTAAAGTGCATTTGCTCTTCCCTGTAAACTTGGTATGATTGGTCTATACCTGATTGGCACATCTAATTTATCTGTAGGTCCGTTGAACAGTGAGATCCCTATACCCAGGGGCTGTAAACAAAATGATACAAGTGGGCCTGCAGCGCTGCTTGCCCACCCTCAATCTAGAGAGTATTGTCTGATTTATGAGGGGTAGCGTAGGCACGTTTGGTATGGTTGTACTGGTAGTGAGAAATGCTGCTAACTGCTGTTGGTGGATTTTGTATTACCATTATAGAAACGCCACTTCTAGAAAGTCAGCATTTCTCTGTACTTATGACCCTGGTGTTTTGCAGCATAACTACAATCCACATTTGGGGCAGAGTGACAGCTGGTCTCTGTGCATAGTTTTCAGACAGCCTGAACACAGGGAGTATGGAGGTATCACAGGGGTGCATCTACATACTGAATAGTCTTCCTGGGCTGAGAGAAGGGGAGGCAGAGCACACCTGCATTTGTAAAAGCTGTGCCCTGGCCTCAGACAAAGGGCTTGTTTACCCTCAACTGATGTCTGGAGCCTGTGCTGGAAAAGAGAGGGGACACTCCCGGAACCAGTTGGAACTAGTTGGAACCTCTTCTCCCCCTCATTGAAATTGCCTTGCAAAACTGATTATAAGTACAGGGGGCTTTCCCTCACAATTTTAGAGGAACTGGGTCCGATCCTCTGCCAGAGAGGCTACTGGGCCGCACAAAGGGCTCAGCTGGACTGCTCTTCTGTGTGTTGCCCTGCTGCCTGGTGTCTGCTGGGTGGCACAAACGACTCATCTGGATTGCTTTCCTACTTGTTGCCCTTCCTGCCAGTGCCTCCTTGACTTGGGTTCACCTGGGCACTGCTGGACTGTCTGCTGCCTACTGCACCCCAAGTGCAAACCCCCCCACCCGCCAACCAGTGTTCTCCGGGGCTGGGCGGCATGCCTCTATGACCCCTGCCATTCGATCTCCCTAAAGCGTTAGGGAAGTGCTTTATCCTCTTCTGGGACCCTTTCTGAGGCAGCGCGTGTGAAGCCCTGCACGGGCCCTAGGCCTCAAGCGCGGGGAGTGTGCTCTGTGTAGCATCTGGTGTGTCCCTGCAGAAGCCAGGGAGCTAACACAACAGTGCACACTTGTCCGAGCGCCCCCGGGGTACGGGATCGTGGACCGAGAGTGAGAACTCTCCTTGTGGTGCCCCGGGGGTACGGGATCGTGGACCCGGAGCGAGGACGCTCCTTGAGGTGCTCCCGGGGTACGGGATCGTGGACCCGGAGCAAAGACGCTCCTTGTGGTGCTCCCGGGGTACGGGATCGTGGACCCAGAGTGAGAACTCTCCTTGTGGTGCCCCTGGGGTACGGTATCGTGGACCCGGAGTGAGGACGCTCCATGTGGTGCTCCCGGGGTACGGGATCGTGGATACAAAGTGAGAACACTCCTTGTGGTGCCCCCGGGGTACGGGATCGTGGACCCGGAGCGAAGACGCTCCTTGTGGTGCCCCCGGGGCTCCGGACGACACCCGCTCTTGTGCCTCACTGCTGCGTCCCCACGAGAGGATGGTCCAGAAGCTGTAACAGCGCGCCAGCCATGAGACTGCCTGTGCGAGCCGCCTCCTCGCTGGAGGATTAGGGAAAGGGTCCCCGCGAGCTGATGGGGGGACTCGAGCCAGAAGGTTTCCCCATTGTCCCTCTTTATATTTTCTTATTGTGGATTGCAGGCGGGTTGGCAACCTGGACAGAGGTCCCCCCCCTTCCCCCCTTCCCCGCCAGGCACCCCATTGCCTGAAGGGTGGAAGTCCTCTCCGGAGCCCCCCACAACGTTCCCTCTGGGCTCCACTGCACAAATCACCTAGAAGCAGGCCGGGGTGGTGACCTCGGCAGAGGCCCCCGGTCCTGCCAACGACTACCCCCCCCACCGGGGGGAAGGAACGGAGCCTGAGAGCTCCCAAGTTGGGGCACGAACGTCCCTGTGTTTTGCAGCATCCTCTTGTTTTGCGCCTGGGTGGGTAGCAGAATGTACTCACAGGTTTTAGGTGAGCCTATTCACCTATGCTCCCTAAGAATGATCCTTTTAAGGGCATTTATGTGAGTTATGATTTGTGCATTCTCTTGAATAATGTTCTCCTGGCTACTGCTCATGTTGCACAATAATTAGTAACCTATATGTTTCATGTGACTACTGCTGGTTTTCGCGAGTACTAATGCTGTGTATTGTTCTGACCACCGCTTGGGTAGCAGAGTATTACTAACATGTTATGTTTGGTCTACTAATGTTGTGTACAATACAGTTTATTTTGATATAACTTGGTGTTGTGCTTCCTTTGTGGTGTGGGTAGTGCGTCACATGTTTTGGGCACATGAATTACACATTCCCTCCGGGGATGAGCAGGAGTTATCTTGGGTGTGTAACCCCTCCCCCTGACTAGAATGGGAGGGTTCTGCCTGGCTCAGGTGTATACCCTAGCCAACCAGAAACCCGATTTCTAACAACAGTGCTGACCAGTTATCCAAAATAAATGTGAACCAAACAACAGCTGTACCAACTATTCCCAGGACAGTCTCCGGTCTAGGAGTCTTAGGCCCTGATTTACATATTGGTGGTCAGGTTACTCGCTCACCACAGAGACGGACATCCCTTCAGCCACTATTTAAACCCACTGGATATAATGGGATTAGGATTTCGGTGGACAGGACATCCGTCACCGCTGTGACTGAGTAACCCATTGGCCAATATCTAAATCAGGCCCGAGTCTTTGGTGACAATGGGATGCTGCAGTCTCCATTTCCAAAGGCAGCAGAGAAGCAAAGAAAGGTCAGGAAGCATGTACTGCTCTTGTCCACATTGCAAACGGCCCCATCAAAACCCGCAGTGAGGTTGTTTCTCTGCTGGATGCCGACATTCCCTTAACAGGCTGCTTTCAGCTGCACCGTTCATTAGTGACCAGTTGTACGGTTCTCTCTACACTCACTTAAATTATGTTATCCACTGTCCCTTCGTAGTGAAGACACTGTCACATGGTAAATACATTTGCATGCGCGACTACTCTGCTGTACTTATAACTGCCCCCTCAGCTCAGAACTGTCAGACTCAGGACATGAACGTTTTCTCCTGGTCACTAGTGCCTCCAAGACAATTTTTTGTATTAGGTAATCTGCAGCAATGAGAATGAACCTTGTTTCTAAGCTAGGGTGAGAGACAGTGTTGTTTCTATGCAGTATCATAAACCATTTGTTCCAAATGAAAGCCTTTTTACACCAGGAATGCTTTCTCCCCTCTATGCTGCTTCTGATGGAGGGATAATATCCTTTTGATCAAAAGTGATATGCAGTGTCTTAAGTCTTTAGAATATAAACAAAGGGGGTCTAAGGGGGTCTAAGACCGCCGGGGCCAGGGTCGGCGGGAGCACCGCCGACAGGCCGGCGGTGCCCCGCAGGGCATTCTGACTGCGGCGCTTCGGCCGCGGTCAGAAGAGGCAAACCGGCGGTCTCCCGCCGGTTTACCGCTGCCCTTTGAATCCCCCATGGCGGCGCAGCTTGCCGCACCGCCATGGGGGATTCTGACACCCCCTACCGCCATCCTGTTCCTGGGCATGGGCACGGCAGGGGCCCCCGTAAGAGGGCCCCGCAAAGTATTTCAGTGTCTGCTAAGCAGACACTGAAATACGCGACGGGTGCAAACTGCACCCGTTGCACCCCTGCAACTCCGGCGTCCTCGTTGCAGGGGCATTTCCTCTGGGCCGGCGGGCGCTCATTTGGAGAGCGCCCGCCGGCCCAGAGGAAATGTCTAAATGGCCGCCGCGGTCTTTTGACCGCGGTGCGGTCATTCAGCGGCGGTAGCTTGGCAAAGTATTTCAGTGTCTGCTAAGCAGACACTGAAATACGCGACGGGTGCAAACTGCACCCGTTGCACCCCTGCAACTCCGCCGGCTCAATTCTGAGCCGGCGTCCTCGTTGCAGGGGCATTTCCTCTGGGCCGGCGGGCGCTCATTTGGAGAGCGCCCGCCGGCCCAGAGGAAATGTCTAAATGGCCGCCGCGGTCTTTTGACCGCGGTGCGGTCATTCAGCGGCGGTAGCTTGGCGGGCGGCTCCCGCCGCCCGCCAACATTAGAATCAGGCCCAAAGTCTCTTTCAAGCACAAGTACCTGGTTTGGAGTGGAAAAATCTCCTCAGAGGGCCACAAAAGAAGAGGTGCGTGGAAAAAGGGTGTGTGCGTCGATTTCTCCCCAGCACACACAGACTTGCGTCGTTATTTTCCACACGGGGAAGTCGTGCGTCGTTTTCCGGCGCGCGGACAGTCTCTTTTCGTGGATCGCGGGGATTACCAGATGTCCAGGGTCTGTGCGTGGATTTTCCTGCTTGTTTTCCGGCTGCGCGTCGTTCTGCGGGGCTGCGCGTCGAAATTACGATCTCACGGCAGGCGTCGCGTTGATTTCTCCTCTAGAGGTCGGGCGGCGTTGTCCTTGCGAAGCCGTGCGGCGGATTTTCGGTCGTCCCAAGAGCTTCGCGTCAATCAGCGTCGGTGTGCGGCGTTTTTCTCGCCGCGGAACAAGCTGTGCGTCTAAATTTTCGGCGCACGGAGCGTCCAAGTGAAAGAGAGAAGTCTTTTTGGTCCTGAGACTTCAGGGAACAGGAGGCAAGCTCTATCCAAGCCCTTGGAGAGCACTTTCACAGCCAAACAAGAGTTCAGCAAGGCAGCAGGCCAACAGCAAGGCAGCAGTCCTTTGTAGAAAGCAGACAGGTGAGTCCTTTGAGCAGCCAGGCAGTTCTTCTTGGCAGGATGTAGTTTCTGGTTCAGGTTTCTTCTCCAGCAAGTGTCTGATGAGGTAGGGCAGAGGCCCTGTTTTATACCCAAATGTGCCTTTGAAGTGGGGGAGACTTCAAAGAGTGGCTAAGAACTGCACCAGGTCCCCTTTCAGTTCAATCCTGTCTGCCTGGGTCCCAGTAGGGGGTGTGGCAGTCCTTTGTGGGAGAGCAGGCCCTCCACCCTCCCAGCCCAGGAAGACCCATTCAAAATGCAGATGTATGCAAGTGAGGCTGAGTACCCTGTGTTTGGGGTGTGTCTGAGTGAATGCACAAGGAGCTGTCAACCAAGCCCAGCCAGACGTGGATTGTAAGGCACAGAAGGATTTAAGTGCAAAGAAATGCTCAATTTCTAAAAGTGGCATTTCTAGAATAGTAATATTAAATCCGACTTCACCAGTCAGCAGGATTTTGTATTACCATTCTGGCCATACTAAATATGACCTTCCTGCTCCTTTCAGATCAGCAGCTGCCACTTCAACAGTGTATGAGGGCAGCCCCAATGTTAGCCTATGAAGGGAGCAGGCCTCACAGTAGTGTAAAAACGAATTTAGGAGTTTTACACTACCAGGACATATAACTACACAGGTACATGTCCTGCCTTTTACCTACACAGCACCCTGCTCTAGGGGTTACCTAGGGCACACATTAAGGGTGACATATGTAGAAAAAGGGGAGTTCTAGGCTTGGCAAGTACTTTTAAATGCCAAGTCGAGGTGGCAGTGAAACTGCACACACAGGCCTTGCAATGGCAGGCCTGAGACAAGGAAAAGGGGCTACTTAAGTGGGTGGCACAACCAGTGCTGCTGGCCCACTAGTAGCATTTAATTTACCAGCCCTATGCACATAAAGTGCACCTTACTAGGGACTTATAAGTAAATTAATAGTCCAATCAGGTATGATTCAAGGTTACCTGTTTTAAGGGAGAGAGCATATGCACTTTAGCACTGGTTAGCAGTGGTAAAGTGCGCAGAGTCTAAAACCCAGCAAAAACAGTGTCCACAAAGTGGAGGCAGGCAGGCAAAAAGTTAGGGGTGACTACCCTAAGGCTGTCAGGTCTAACAACATCTATGTGCTTTCTCATCAGTGTGAGTTCGCTTGTGTCATGTCAGGTTCACCTTGGCAATGCAAGCCTTTTTTACACTTGGAACACCTATATGGTCTTTCACCAGTGTGAGTTTCTCAGGTGTCGTATCAGTTCGCCATTTGTAAGGAGAGCCTTGCCACACACCGAACACTCATATGGCCTTTCACCAGTATGAGTTTGCATATGTACTATCAGGTACCCCTTTGAAGCAAAACCCTTGCCGCACATATAACATTTGTATGGTTTCTCACCAGTATGGGGTGGCTGATGCTGTAGCATCTCTCCCTTTGTAGTAAACATCTTGCCACAGACTGATAATTCGTATGGCTTCTCTCCAGTATGGGTTCGCTGGTGTTGTAACATGGCTCCCTTTGTACGAAACGTCTTCTCACATCCAGAACATTTATATGGTTTCTCACCAGTATGGGTTTTCCGATGTAGTTGCAGTTCTCTGTGTGTAGTGCAAGTTTTTTCCCATTCCGAACACTTATATGGCTTCTCGACAGTGTGAATTCTCTGATGCTGGGTTAAGTTCACCTTCACCCTAAATGCCTTGTAACATTCCAGACACTTATATGGTTTTTCACCACTATGAATTCTCAGATGTCATTTCAGCAGTGTGCTTGTAATGAAAGCATTTTCACATTCTGAACATTTATAAGGTTTCTCTCCTGTATGAGTTCTTAGATGCATTAAAAGAGAAGTGTTTTTGCTAAACCCCTCATTACACAGTGAACATTTATTTGTTTATTCACCATTATGGGTTTGCAGGTGTGATCTTAGATTAGATGGGTGCTTAAAAGCCTTGGCACAGTGTGAACATTTATATGGCCTCTCACCAGTGTGATTTTGCAGGTGTCTTGCAAGAGAGGTTCTGTGGTTGAAAGGCCGGTCACACTCAGAACATTTATACGGCTTCTCAATAGTATGGGTGTGCCAGTGTGCTAAGAGCGTACTCTTTCAGTGAAAGCTTTGTCACACGTTGAACATTTATATGGTTTGTCCCCAGTGTGAATCCTCTGATGTTCTAATAAAGAGTCCTTCAACGTGAACGCCTTGTCACACTCTGAACATTTAAAGGGATTCTCGCCAGGCTGGGCCTGTGTTGTGGAGGGCCTTGTGTATGTGGATGAGGAGTTTAAAGGTGATCCTCTTTGAAACTGGTATCCAGTGAAGGTCTCTGAGGTGGGGGGAAATGTGGTCACGGCGTTAGATGTCCAGAATGAGGCGGGCGGATGAGTTCTGGATTCTTTGCAGTTTTATTAGGAGTTTGGTTGTTATTCCTGCATATAGGGCGTTTCCGTAGTCCAATCGGCTGCTGACCAGGGCATGGGTGACAGTTTTCCTGGTTTCGACAGGAATCCACTTGAAGATTTTGCAGAGCATGCGGAGAGTGTTGTAGCAGGAAGAGGAGACGGCATTGACCTGCTGAGTCATGCTGAGTGTGGAGTCCAAGATGAAGCCTAGGTTGCGTGCTTGGGTGGTGGGTGAGGGCGCGGTTCCTAGGGAGGTGGGCCACCAGGAGTCATTCCAAGTTGAGGGGTTGGTGCTAAAGATGAGGATTTCTGTCTTGTCTGTGTTTAACTTGAGGTGGCTGGATTCCATCCAGCTGGCGATGGCGTGAAGTCTGTTGTGGAGGTTGTTCTTTGCAGTTGTTGGGTCTTTCGTGAGGGAGAGGATGAGCTGAGTGTTGTCTGCGTAGGAAAGTATGTTGATGTGGTGGGTTTGTGCGATGTTGGCAAGGGGGGCCATGTAAACGTTGAAGAGCGTGGGGCTGAGCGAAGATCCTTGGGGAACGCCACAGATGATTCTGGAGGCTTCTGACAGGAACGGTGGGAGGCGGACTTTCTGGGTCCTGCCTGAGAGAAATGACGAGATCCAGTCGAGTGCCTTGTCGCGGATTCCAGCATTGTGGAGGCGTGTGCGGAGAGTGTGATGACATACCGTGTCCAAAGCTGCGGAGAGGTCCAGGAGGATGAGTGCTGCTGTTTCTCCTTCGTCGAGCATGGTCCTAATGTCATCTGTGGCAGCAATGAGTGCAGTCTCAGTGCTGTGGTTTCTGCGGAATCCGGATTGGGAGGTGTCGAGTACCTTGCTTTCTTCCAGGAACCAGGATAGTTGGTTGTTTAGAATTTTTTCGATGACCTTGGCTGGGAAGGGGAGGAGGGAGATCAGCCGGTAGTTCTTGGGGTCTTCTCGGTCTGCCTTTGGTTTCTTTAGCAGGGCGTTGATTTCTGCGTGCTTCCATCTTTCTAGGAAGGTGGCTGACTCGAAGGAGCTGTTGATGGTTTTGCAGGGGTGGGGGGCGATGATGATGTTTACCTTATTGAAGATATGGTGTGGGCAGGGGTCTAATGGTGATCCGGAGTGGATGGAGGCCATGGTGGTGGTGGTGTCCTCAATGTTGACGGGGGTCCAGGTGTGGAGGAGGTGGGTGTTGCTTGGAGCGTTGGGTTCTTGGGTGTTTGTAGTCAGCTGGTGGGTCTGGGGTTTGAAGCTATTGTGGATTTCTTCTATCTTTCGATGGAAGTGGGTTGTCAGTGAGTTGCAGAACTCCTGTGATGGCGGGGGTTCGTTGGAGCAGGTCCTGGGAGTGGAGAGCTCATTGACGATGCCGAAGAGCTCTTTACTGTTGTGAGCGTTGGCCTCAATGCAGATTTTGAAGTGGGTCCTTTTGGTGGTGCGGATCAGTTGGTGATGTTTGCGTAGGGCATCCTTGAAAGCGATGTGGTTGGAGTTGGTAGGGTCAAGCTGCCAGGTTTTTTCCATTCTGCGACATAGCCGTTTGGTTTCCTGTAGTTCTGGGGGTGAACCAGCTGGCCTTGATTCTGTGAGAGGTGTTTGGTGGTCTTTTGAGCGGTGCGAGGGTGTTGGCGCAATCTTCTATCCAGCGATGCAGGTTGGTTGTGGCTATGTTGGGGTCTGGGGTACCAGGGGGTGGGGCCCGCCGATAGTGGAGATCAGTTGATACATTGATATTTTGCTCCAATTGCGTTGGGGGGGTTGTGTGCGGTGAGTGACTGGTTTTTGGTTGAAGTGGATGCAGCAGTGGTCTGTCCAACTGAGTTCGGTGGTGTGGCTGAAAGAGATGTGGTTGCTGGCTGAGAAGATGGGGTCGAGTGTGTGGCCTGCGGAGTGGGTGGGCGTAGTGACGAGTTGCTTGAGGCCGAAGTTGGCGAGGTTGTCGATTAGGTTGCTGGTGTTGATATTTTTTTTATTTTCTAGGTGGAAGTTTAGGTCACCAAGGAGGATGTAGTCTGTTGAGGCGAGGGCTTGGGAGCTGATGGCGTCAGCGATGTCATCACAGAACTGCGGTCTGGGTCCAGGGGGTCTGTAGACCAGTGTTCCTCTGAGTGTGTTGTTGATGCAGATTTTGAAGTGGAGGTGCTCGGCGGAGTTGATGGTGTCGTGGGAGTTGGTGGAGACTCTTATAGTATTTTTGTGGACTATGGCGATTCCTCCTCCTGGTCTGTTGATTCGGTCTCTTCTGGTGATCTTGTAGTTTTCAGGTATGGCAATGGCTACGTCTGGTTCTGAGGCCGAATTCATCCAGGTTTCGGTGAGGAATGCGACGTCGGGCGAGTATGTGGTCAGGATGTCCCAGAGTTCAATTGCATGTTTGTGGATGGAGCGGGTGTTAAGTAGGATGCATCTTAGGCGGTTGTCTGTTTTGATTTGGAGTTTGGAGGTTAGGTTGCAGGTGAAATTGCAGGCTTTGCAGGAGAAGGGTCCTTTGGTGCGCGTTGGTGTGGACTGGAAGCAGATGGAAGATCGTCCTGGATTAAGGGCGTGGAGTTCGTTGGCAGTGTAAAGGTGTTTGGTGGCGCGGGAGGCGTGTTGGCCAGGGGGTCTGGTACTGGGTGCGGTCTTGGCGGAGACGGGCTTGCCTTTGGCGCACCTTCGGTGCGCCAGCAGCGCATCTGCGCTGCGGCCGGCATAAGAGGGGAGGTGGGAGGGAGTGGCAGCTGGGAGGGGGGGGAACCCTCCAATGGGAGTGCGGGGGCGGGGGCAGCAGGAGTCAGGAGCGGGAAGAGCTCCGAGGAGGAGGGAGGGGGCCGGACCTTCCGGGAGAGGAGAAGCCAAGAAGCCCAAACAAGCCAAGACGAGCCCAGACAAGCCCAAACAAGCCCAAAACAATGGCAGCACTTACCGGAGCAGTGGTGAGGAGAAAGCGACCTGTCTGCAAGGTTGCAGGGTCAGAGGTCGCTTCTAACCCCACACTGCGGGTGGCATAAGAGGGGAGGTGGGAGGGAGTGGCAGTTGGGAGGAGGGAGGGAAACCTCCAATGGGAGTGCGGGGGTGGGGGCAGCAGGAGTCAGGAGCGGGAAGAGCTCTGAGCAGGAGGGAGGGGAGCGTGGCCTTCCAGGAGAGGAGAAGCCAAGAAGCCCAAACAAGCCCAAACAAGCCCAGACAAGCCCAAAACAATTGCAGCACTTGCCGGAGCAGTGGTGAGGAGGAAGCGACCTGCCTGCAAGGATGCAGGGTCAGAGGTCGCCTGACCCTGCATCCTTGCAGGCAGGTGTGTGTGTGCTAAGCACAGGCTCTGTTTTCTACTTGGAACGGCTGTAACCCTATCATTTCTTTTCACAGAGTAAGGTAATATGCCATCCAAAGTCTCACGTGTAAACACACGTGTGGACGAGGTGGAGATGGCTTGATATTACTGAAGACTGAAAACAGAATTAGAGAATGATAGCTGGCTTCAGTGGGCGTCATTCAATGTAAAGGTCATTGGTAACATGTAGAGAGGACCAGGCTAACAGATGGTGTTAGAGAGACAGGCGCCAAGAGACACTAGCCTGCTGACTGACACAGGCACAGTGTCTGGACGGTAGACAGAGAGACAGGCAGACAGGCAGGTGCAAACTCTCACCTATGACAAAGTCTCATTCCTACAGTTTCAGGATTGTGTATTGTCAGACTCCCCTGCCCTGCTTGAGTGGGAGTGGTCTGTCAGTAGAATGTTTTTGCGCTTCGTTGCGTCAGACTGATGTGTTCTTAGCTGGAGAACAAACAGTGGCTTAGGAAACCTACTGCACAGGCTTTGAGGTGTACACGGTATCTACCAGTGACCACCGTGCTCTGCTGTATCTCCTAAGAGAAGGCACTGCAGACAGGACACCTCTTCAGAAGCCAAAGCCAACTGTTTGCAAGCAGGTCTGACAGAAAAGGCCATCAGCAGTGTGCGACATGGACCGCTTTCTGAGAGTGCCCGCAAAGAGGCCTTTAATGCCGTTAACAGCCCTTTGAAAAGGCATCATTTTGATTTCTCTTCAGTGCTGCTCCTAGGTAGCTCAGTGTGAGCTTTTCAATGTCCCTCCCATCTCAGAAAGGTCGAGGTTGGCTGAATTTAGGTGCATGCTGCAGGACTTGGCACACCGAGCAGTGCGACAGAAAAGAGACAAAGATTGACTTTCCTTGCCACATACCTTTGGCAACTCTTGCTCAGCTTGGGCTTGAATTGCCGCAAGATTCCAGTAGCCAAGGTCATACACTTCTGTGTTTTCAAAATGTGACGCCCTTTTTATAACGTAATTTATCACTAACCACCATGAGAAATGCATGCATTATGTTAAAAAAATCCAAAACAAAAGAGTGTCCTGGTAATACAAGAAGACATACAGCAAATCAAGGAAAGCATGTTTGTGAGGTCATTCACCCTCAAAGACCTGCATGAAAATGAAATGTTAAGCAAAGTATGACTGTAGGTGGCCTGTGCTCTCGTACAATGATGCCTCCGATTTTGTAAGAATTAACTTGTAATAATAAGAGTTTTTAATTTAAAAAATGAAACGGACTTTCCGAAAGCAGAGTGCCTCTAAGCCTAGCGAGATTGAGACTCGAGGGCAGCCATCTTGTGTCGAGGACGTTTTCACTACAAATAATACAGGCGGCCATCAAGGAAATCTTCACTACAAGTAATACAGGCGGCCATCGAGGACATCTTCACTACAAGTAATACAGGTGACCGTCAAGGACATTGTTGTAATTTAGTTGTAATATTTTAAGGTAGCAACATGTAATTACATATAGGCAGATTTTGTTAGATTAGAGGTTATGACATATTTAAATATAAGTGGTACGTTCCCCCCTCACCTTCCCTTTAGAATGGAATGTTCTGGCTGTTAGGTAGAGGAGTTCACAATAGGATGTTGGGAGAGAGAGCTGAGAGAAGAGGAGATGTGAAGAGCTGATGAGGGGAAGTGGAGATGGAAATAAAGCGTGATTCTAAAGAACCACGGATTCTTCATTATAACACTGGCGACGGGGGAGTGCGAAAGGGGGCACTTTCATCTCTACCCCTTGTGCTGCATCCTCATCAAAGTGACCACCATTTACTTAAGGTGCTGTTATTCTTAATTAAATGACTGGATAATCTAGGATCGTCATAAGGATCATCCCGTTTATTCAACAAGTACTTTACTACAAAATGCAGCTATGTAGATAGCACTATTACTGATTTTTCAAGTCTTAAAATATTAAGCATAGTATTGACAAAACAAAACGAAACCTGATATTGGCAAAGTTAATTTAGAAATAAGAGCGTAAACCTAAGTGGAATTATCATACTTATTCAGGAAGAAGTGATATGAAACCGTCAAGAAGAGTTCATAAGGTTAGCCTTTCAATTCAACAATAATTTTACAAGGAAAATAATATAAGGCACGCATTATGAACCTTTTCTGAGAGGAAAGGTCAAGAAGACACAATCAATCACATGACAGATATTCCTGGAAAGAAAGGAAAATAAACGTATCTTTTAGCAGCATTATTTCATGAGAGGCAAGCACAGGTTATGAACAGCGACCTTTTCTGAGAGGGAAGGTCAAGAAAATCAATCTATCACACACAAGTATTTCATCTATGAGGATCTATTTTTAAATAACACAAGTTAATCGTCTATACTGACAATAATGCAAAATGAATGCACAAGAAAATAAACAGGTCTTTTTCTGATGACAGCTCTGAAACGGAACGTTCGTATTTATATTTAACTGTGTGGAAGCGCGCATATCTCATTAACTTTTAATCCACAAGAGGCTGTACTTTGCTAATTACCTCAGTTTTAGTGGAGTTTTTGAAACGGTTGAGGATCATCTGTACTTCGGTTTCAAACACAGTTTCACTGAATTGTCTTCCTCCTGCAATTGGACCTGCATATTGTTGTGACGCTGACAGGCACAGCAGGAATGTTTAAAAAGCATTGGTAATGATATTAGCCTGTTGGTGGTAACGCTGACAGGCACAGCTCTTTCCTGCTTGTGGCAGTGTGGGAAATTTACTGTTCTCAGGGCTTTTCCTCTAAATCGGCTGCAACACTAGACTGTGCATTTTCTTTAATGTGTTCATCAATATGCATGCAACAGTTACTATTTAGATTTAATAACATGTGATGATTGCTATATTTATTTTCTAACTTTTTAATGTTTATAGTTGCACTTTGAGGATACACTTGATAGTACATAGTAATTGCTATATTTTATACATACATAACTATTTAAATCACACTATCCTTTAGAAATGGCTGCAGCGGGCATGTCCCAGCCAATTCCATTTTTAAATGAAACTGGAGAACCTAACATCCCATGGAAAGAATGGTTCAAAATTTTTGAATCATATTTAATTGCCATTGGTGGAGATAAATTCAACCCACTCAGGAAACAACACATATTGTTACACAATTTAGGGACGCATGGCAGAAAAATTTATGATACGTTACCTGAACCTGACTTTCCAGATGGACAAGTACAGGATGATTATGTCACCACATATACGAAATTGGAAAAACAGTTTGGAGACAGAGTAAATGTGGTCTTAGAACGTCATCAATTTTTCTGTCGTTCCCAAGGCAAACAAGAGAGTGTGACTAATTACGTTGCTGCTCTAAGAGGATTGAGTACATTATGTAACTTTGGGAATCTTAATGACTCACTGATTCGAGACCAAATAGTCCGTTGTACTAGTAATGTAAAAATTCTGGAAAAATTACTACAAAAACAACCTGATCTGCAGGAAGCAGTAGAAATAGCAAAATCCATTGAGCACACACAGCTATGTTTACAAGAAATCAGATCTCCTTCTGCTTCCTCTGATCAAGTTGCAGAGGTTAAGGTAAATGCAGAAGAAGAAAAAGTTATGAAAATTAAAACTGGAGGTAAACAACCTATAAAAACCACTAATCCTACAACAGGATTAAAATGTTACTGCTGTGGGAGCAGCACTCATTTGGCGAACTCTACCTTTTGTCAAGCCAGGACAGCCATATGTAGAAAATGTAATAAAAAAGGCCATTTTGCCAGAGTGTGTAGGGAGGTGTCTAAATTTGATAAACAATATGAGCATAAAAAGGTAGATGATTCTCAAGAAGTTAAAAAGATAATACTGCAGGTTAAAAAGGAACAGGAAAATTATTTTCAATATCCTCAGTGTAATATTTCCCTTGATGGCAGTCCAGTAACAGTTTTCGCTGACTCTTGCTCACCCTTTACAATCATAAATGAACTGGATTTTAAAGGTATTGGTAAAGAAATGTCTGCCAGATTGTCAAAATCAGACATTAATCCCAAGGGTTATAACAAAGACCCCATCCCTCTCAAAGGGATGTTCAAGGCTTTAATATCATTTAAGGGTTGTACCACTGTAGGGAAAGTTTATGTAGTTGTAGAAGGATCCAGTTTACTGGGTTGGCAGCATCAGAAGGAGTTGGGAATCAAACTGGACCCTAATAATCCGGAACAAGTGCTGCTCATGGACAAAAATAACTCTAATGAGTTGATTTTCCAGGAATTTCCTGAGATTTTTACTGAAAAGTTAGGTCTACTGGCAGGCTTCCAACATAAAATTAAATTAAAACCTAAGGCTAAACCGATAGTACATAAAACTAGACCAATTCCACACTTACTTAGAGACCCTCTTAAAAAGGAACTTAAGAGACTAGAATCTCTAGGAATTATTCAACCAATTGAGAGTTCAGAATGGTTATCTCCCATCGTAATTGCCAAGAAACATAATTGCGACAACATTAGGGTGTGCATAGATTTGAACAGAAACATTTGGGTGGAAAGACATCCACTTCCTGTTATTCATGAAATATTAAGCACCATGGGGGAGGCAGCATGTTTTTCCGTGCTGGATCTCTCCAGCGCATACCACCAGGTTGAACTTCACCCAGTTCTAAATGGCTCACAGCTTTCACTACACCCCTAGGATCGTATATGTTCAATAGAATGCCGTTCGGGCTTGCATCAGCTGCGGCCGTATTTCAAAAAATCATGCAACGTGTTTTGGAAGATACCCCTAAGACTCTATATTTTCAGGATGACATTTTAATATATGGAGCAAATGTAGAGGAACATGATACAAACTTGAAAAAGGTACTTAGTAAACTGAAAATGGCGGGTTTGGCATTGAGAAAGGATAAGTGTCAAATTAGAGTAGATTCGGTTGATTATTTAGGGCACACTATTTCTAAAGATGGGTTCAAACCTAAAACTTCACTAGTGGAAGCTGTTAAGAAGGCAGAGGCACCAAAAAACAAGGAAGAATTAAAATCTTTTCTAGGCCTTGCTGAGTATATGACAAAATATGTCAAGGGATTCTCAGAGATATCATATGACCTAAGGGAGTTACTAAAAAAACACACACCTTACAAATGGATAGAATGTCATGAATCTGCATTTCAAAGGATTAAACAAGCCATTGTAACAGCACCATTCCTGGGTACTTTCAATCATGAAAGGAAGACTATTCTTACTACTGACGCAAGCAAAAAAGGTTTGGGAGCCACTTTATCCCAACTGGTTGATGGTAAAGAGAGAATTGTAGCATTTGCTTCTAGGGCTTTAAATAAGGCAGAATCCAATTACTCAGTAATTGAAAGAGAAGCTCTGGCTTGTTTCTGGGCTATAAAACATTTTAAATTCTTCCTTTGGGGTACACAATTTACTTCACGCACAGACCACAAACCACTAGTTTATGTTTTCTCTACAAAAGGTTTCTACAACTGTACACCTAGAATTGCTAGATGGGTTTTAGGCCTGGAGAGCTTTTGTTTTAAGATTGAGTACCTACCGGGTAATAATAATTGTGCTGCGGATTTTCTATCTAGAGTACCGTTGACTATAAATGAAGACTATGAGACCCCGGAATACCCAGTAATGGTTGTTTGCACTCTGGCTATCAGTGAAGAAGAATGGAAGTTGGCTGATCATAAGGATGATTCCCTATCCTTATTGAGAACATTAGCGAAGGAGGGATGGCCGGAATTTAGGAGGGATCTGGACGAAGCACTAAAAAACTATTGGGAGGTTAGACATGAAATAAATGAAAACGGAAATTTTGTTTTAAGAAATGATAAGATAATACCACTGGCAGGATTGATACACAAAATTATCAATCTGGCTCATGAAGGTCATTTAGGCAGGAGCCTCACAAAAGCTTGTGTTAGAGAAAGATATTGGTTTCCTAATATGGACTCTATGATAGCAAATGAAGTAAAAAATTGCATTAAATGTGCGTGCAGTGACAAAACTAAAATTATTCGTAAAACTCCTATATATCCTGTGGCTGTACCAGACAAGCCTTGTACAAAATTGGCATTAGACATCATAGGGCCTATCAACATGAAAGGTGTTGGGAAATGTTTTGCTTTAGTACTGTTTGATTATTACTCGCATTGGATTAATGTAAAAATGGTAAGCCAAATCACCACTGAATCAGTTATAAATTTCCTTAAAGATGCTTTTGCTATGGAGGGAATACCCGCCACCTTGATCACTGACAATGGAGTTCAATTAACTTCATCAAAAATGAAAGATGTTCTTAACTCTTTAAACATACACCACCTCCCTACAGTGCTATATTGTCCCAGGGCAAATGGTTTAGTCGAAAGGACCAACTGCATGATTAAAGAGTGCATCCAGTTAGCTAGTGTAAACCAAATAATCTTCGAAAATGCTATTCGAGACATGTTATGGGCGTACCATTCTACTCCAAATTCAGTTACAAAAATTTCTAAATTTTCTGCTATAAAGGGCAGGAAACCAAGTACCAAATTCTTCCCTTCATGGTTAGGTGGAGGAGGAAAAAGTGATGCCATACCTCCACAATTCAGACTTACAATAGAAACTCATCAAAACAATTACAAAAAAAGATACAATACTAAACATGGTACTAAACAACAACAGTGGCTTATGTTAAAAATCCTGTAAGGGTTTTTTGTCCGAATATGCAAGGCACTAAATTTTCCGGTCCTTTTGATATTGCCAAAGTGAAAAACAATGTGGTTACGTTAACAAATGGTCAGTGTTGGAGTATGGACAGGATTGTCCAACAGCCATCAGCCCTCGTGAGGAGTGAAGGAAATTCCATGGAGAATGGCGAGAGTGAGGAGATTCAGCAGAGACGTGACGTCGTTACAGAGAGTAGCAATAGAACTTCTTTTAAAACATCGATGTAGTGTATGTCAAATTATCTATTGAATGTATATATTTAAGACATCAATGTAGGTATGTCAAATTATTATTGAATGTATATATTTTTGATCACTTTGTATATATTGTGTGTGGAAGGGAAGATGTGTTGTAATTTAGTTGTAATATTTTAAGGTAGCAACATGTAATTACATATATGCAGATTTTGTTAGATTAGAGGTTATGACATATTTAAATATAAGTGGTACGTTCCCCCCTCACCTTCCCTTTAGAATGGAATGTTCTGACTGTTAGGTAGAGGAGTTCACAATAGAATGTTGGGAGAGAGAGCTGAGAGAAGAGGAGATGTGAAGAACTGATGAGGAGAAGTGGAGATGAAAATAAAGCGTGATTCTAAAGAACCATTGATCTCTTTTCATTATAACAGACATCTTCATGAAAAATAACAGAGGCGGCCAACAAGAACATCTTAGCTACAAATAATACTGGTAGCCATGGAGGAAGGACATCTTGACTACAAATACTGGCAGCCATCGAGGACATCTTCACTACAAATAATACAGGCGGCCATCGAGGACATCTTCACTACAAGTAATACAGGCGGCCATCGATGACATCTTCACAACAAATAATACAGGCGGCCACGTAGGACATCTTCACGACAAATAATACAGGCGGCCATCGAGGACATCTTCACTACAAGTAATACAGGCGGCCATCGATGACATCTTCACTACAAATAATACAGGCGGCCATCGAGGTCATCTTCACTACAAGTAATACAGGCAGCCACCGAGGACATCTTCACTACAAATAATACAGGTGGCCATCTTTATGTTCTGCTTCTGATGTCCTGCTGCTATTTACAGGCCTGCCAATCTTTGGAGGTCTTTGGAGGAGGCAGGGTCTTATGCCTAGAGCTACGTAAGAGGCTCTCTGCCCTCTACAAATCCCCCCCACACTCCCTCCCCACCCCCAAAAACAAATAAAAAAAAAGAAAATGTAAAAAGGGGTCGCTGTGGCCAAAAAACAGGATGGAATCAACTTTGTGCTCGTCTTTCCTGCCACAGTGTGATTTCGACCCTTCCTCAGGTGACCGTGTGACGGGAGCTGAAATCGTCTGATACACGGCACAGTGTGAGTTGGCAGGTCTGTTGGGAGTAGGGGATGACACTCACTAGAAGCGTTCCTGGTGAAAGGCCAGTCGCTGCACTGCAAAAGAGCTGTCCTCATTAGTGTGTGCAGTTGTCCCAGGGCAATGGGCTTCCTCCGCAGCCCTGTTATGAATATTCTTACTACCCAGATGGGCACAAGACACTCCTTTTCCACCGCAGCATGAGGGCCAAAAGGCTGATATAAAATGAAGTTATGTCTCTAAAAACCAGCTGAAGGATCTGCAATGTATATGTATGTCCCATGTGTAGCAAACCTCCTTTTACTTGCTGTGTCTGACTGCGAGCAGTGAGAGCCAGAAGGGCTGTCGCAGTGATCGCAACTTTCAAAACTTGATGAACCACCAGCTCTTCCATCAAGGATCTGCTGTTGGCAGCCTGAGACTTGGAATTCTCATTTCATAATGGGATAGCGAGGACTACAAGTCCATGTAAAAAGTGGGAAAACAAATCTGGACCGGTTGAGCTAGTCACAGAAGACCACTGTTAGAAATGGGGTCTCTAGTTGGCAGAGGTATACACCCTTGTCCAAGTAGGGACCACAATCCTAGTCAGGGAAAGTCACAGACAATCCAAATTATCCAGTGCCCACTCTCTGGTAGCTTGACACTGAGCAGGCAGGCTTAAATTAGAAGGCAATGTGTAAAGAATTTGTGCAATAAATCATACAATAGCACAGTGAAAACACCACAAAAATACACCACACAAGTTTAGAAAAATATGATCTTTATCTGGTTAAATTTAGGTCAAAACAATAAAGATTCAATAAGCACTAGTTGAAATATCACTTTTGCAATGATAAGAAGAGTCTTAAAACATAGAAATCAACAGTTGTCTCTTATGTGCACAAAGTACCTGGTTTGAGTGCAAATAATCACACACGAAGACTGCAGAGGAGGAGATGCATGGAAAA
The DNA here is from genome assembly GCF_031143425.1 of Pleurodeles waltl. Lineage (NCBI taxonomy): Eukaryota > Metazoa > Chordata > Amphibia > Caudata > Salamandridae > Pleurodeles > Pleurodeles waltl. Next base: position 27,984,894 of record NC_090444.1, read on the forward strand.
ATAAGGTGTATGTTGGATTTTCCGATACGGCACAGACGATGTGTCATTTCTTTCCATGCTGCAAGGGGCTTTGCGTCAATTTTAGTTGGGCAGTCTTGGGGCCATATGTACTAACACATTTTCCCATAGACACAGAATGGGCAAAACTGCTTGCTACATCTGGCCCTTGGTTCCTCACTGCGATGTGGGGATCTTTTGATGCCCAGGGACGATGTGTGGAAATCCTGGGTGTGCGGGATGAAGTCATAGGTGTTGCGTCGAACCGGTAGGTGATGCGTTGAATTTTCTGTTGCACAGCAGGTGCTGCATTGATTCTTAACTCAGGAAGTCGGACTTTGTTGTTCTGGTTTGGCTGTATGTCGATCCGGTAGGGCTGTGCATTGAATTTCCGGTCGCAACACAGGCACTACATCGATCTTTATTCTGGAAGTCAGGCTGCGTCATTCCGGTTCAGCTGTGCTGTGATTTTCTTGTCACAAGGCAGACTGTGCGACATTTCCAGCCGGCTGTGCGTCGATTTTTGCCGCAGAAGGAATTTACCTGAAGAGATGAAGGCGGTCAATCCTACCCTGGTGGTCTCGACCGCGGATGCACCGCCAACAGGCTGGCGGTGCATCCAGGGCAATTCTGACCGCGGCGGTACAGCCGCGGTCAGAAACGGGAAACCGGCGGTGTCCCGCCGGTTTCCCGCTGCCCTAGGGAATCCTCCATGGCGGCGCTGCTTGCAGCGCCGCCATGGGGATTCCGACCCCCTTACCGCCAGCCTGTTCCTGGCGGTTTTCACCGCCAGGAAGAGGCTGGCGGTAACGGGCGTCGTGGGGCCCCTGGGGGCCCCTGCAGTGCCCATGCCACTGGCATGGGCACTGCAGGGGCCCCCTAACAGGGCCCCACAAAGATTTTCAGTGTCTGCCAAGCAGACACTGAAAATCGCGACGGGTGCTACTGCACCCGTCGCACGCCTTCAACTCCGCCGGCTCCATGCGGAGCCGGCTTCCTCGTTGAAGGCGCTTTCCCGCTGGGCTGGCGGGCGGCCATGGGGATTCCGACCCCTTTACCGCCAGGAAGAGGCTAGCGGTAACGGGCGTCGTGGGGCCCCTGGGGGCCCCTGCAGTGCCCATGCCACTGGCATGGGCACTGCAGGGGCCCCCTAACAGGGCCCCACAAAGATTTTCAGTGTCTGCCAAGCACTGAAAATCGCGACGGGTGCTACTGCACCCGTCGCACGCCTTCAACTCCGCCGGCTCCATGCGGAGCCGGCTTCCTCGTTGAAGGCGCTTTCCCGCTGGGCTGGCGGGCGGCCTTCTGGCGGTCGCCCGCCAGCCCAGCGGGAAAGCCAGAATCACCGCGGCGGTCTTCTGACCGCGCATCGGTGTTCTGGCGGGGGTACTTTGGCGGGCGGCCTCCGCCGCCCGCCAAAGTAAGAATCACCCCCGAAGTCTTTTTGGCCATGAGACTTAAGAAAAAAGGAGACAAGCTCAATCTAAGCCCTTGGAGAGCACTTCTCAGCAAAGTCATAGGTGAACAAGGCAGCATGGTAACAGCAGGGCAGCAGTCCTTCAGAGCAAAGCAGTTCAGGTGAGTCCTTTGGGCAGCTAGACAGTTTCTCTTGACAACTTGAAGGTTCAGGCCCAGAAGTGTCTGAGTTGGTGGGGTCATAGACCCAGTTTATATACCCAAAAATGCCTTTGAAGTAGGGAGACTTCAAAGAGTGGTTTTGAAATGCACAAGTTCCCCACTCAGTACAGGTGTGTCTGCCAGGGTCCTAGTAGGGGGTTTGGCAGTCCAATGTGTGAGGGCAGGCCCCTAGCCTTTGAAATGTAAGTATCAGGTCCCTCCACCCTGCCAGCCCAGGACGCCCCATGCAGCATGCTGATGAGTGCAGGTGTGACTGAGTATCAACATGCCTTTTGTCTACATAGCACCCAGCCCTATGGGTTTCCTAGGGTCTACCTTATGAGTGACTTATATGTAGAGAGTTTAAGGCTTGGCAAGTATTTTTAAATGTCAGGTCGAAGTGGCAGTCAAACTGCACACACAGGCCTTGCAGTGGCAGGCCTGAGACATAGTTAAGGGGCTACTTATGTGGGTGGCACAATTAGCGCTGCAGGCCCACTAGTAGCATTTCATTTACAGGCCCTGGGCAGATGTAGTGCACTTTACTAGGGACTTACAAGTAAATTATATATTCTAATTGGGTATGAGCCAATATTATCATATTTGAGGGAGAGAGCATATGCACTTTAGCACTGGTTAGCAGTAGTAAAATGTGCAGAGTCCTAAAACCACAAAAACAGTGACAGAAAAGTGGAGGAGGAGGGAGGCAGGCAAAAAGTTTGGGGATGACCTCCCTAAGGCTGGCAGATCTAACAGACTTAAACATGACTATAACCACACTCTATCTCTGTGGGGACCTGGACATTCCTATAATCACACATCATTACTTTGGGGACCTTGACATCCTTATAGTCCCACACCATCTCTATGGGGACCTTGACATCCCTGTACTCAAGCACTGTCTCTGTGGAGACCTAGGCATGTCTATAATCATACACTATCTCTGTGGGGATCTGGGCATCAGTATTATTGTAGGAGGCTGGACTGAATTGTAGTGAGTACCAAGGGGTACTTACACCTTGCACCAGGCCCAGGTAACCCTTATTAGTGTATAGGGTGTCTAGCAGCTTAGGCTGATAGATAATGGTAGCTTAGCAGAGCAGCTTAGGCTGAACTAGGAGACGTGTGAAGCTACTACAGTACCACAAGTGTCACTTGCACAATACCATAAGAAAACACAATACACAGTTATACTAAAAATAAAGGTACTTTATTTTTATGACAATATGTCACAGTATCTCAGAGTGTACCCTCAGAGTGAGGATAGCAAATATACACAAGTTATATGTACACGTCCTTCGCCCGTCATCGACAGGAAGAGGCAGGGCTGGGCCACCCCTCTTTAAACTTCGGTTCTGCAACCCTAGGCCTCTCTGCCTCCCTATCTAATCAACCCAAAACGACAGGGAAAAGGGCCAGAAAGAAGCCCAGTTCTTACTGAGTAGCCTAGACTTCCCCCCACCCTGCAAACATTTGCTGATACAGAACAGCCCAGTGGAGCTACCTAAGGAGGATTAACTCACCCCTCCTTCCCTATCCCTTACTACTTAGGCAGGGCCACGTGTACCGACAAAACATGGGTAAAAGGAAACACTCCAAAACAAATAACACAACAAACTTAAAAGATAGCACATCTATACTAAAATATATCTCAGGGGCAATGGGCATGATTGATAAACAAATCGCCACTGTAGAAGAAAAAATGATGGGGTCTAAAGATCATTCACTCGAACCACTAGTTTCTGTAGAACTACCTAATAATTCACAGCAAAGCAAAGACGGCGAGGAGAACATAGAATCAAGGTACACCAACGGATGTATTAAAGACACCTCTAACCTAATACACTCCCTGGATGATACCTCCCCCGTGGCCAAACGACCAAGGAAACCAGAGGCGGGGCTGGAGGATAAGATTTCTAAGAAACCCCCAGCGAAAGGCCCAATTGTCGCCCCAGCCACAAAACTACCTAAGAAACCAACTAGGAAGAAACCTATAAATAATGTAGGAGATACGACTAGATCACTCCTTATAAACCTTAACGACCTAGTAAACACCCTGAAATCATCAATAGGACTCACTCTTGATTCCATGCTGGAGCGCTTAAAGGGAGTGGAAAATAAACTTGAGGCAGGACTTGGTCTAATAGAGGCCATACAACGAACAGATACACATCACGCACTAAAGGATCCTAATACATCACTTCCAAACCAAGCGCAGGGATCAAATACCCAATCCTTCTTGCAAAATAGGGTAAATGGTACCCACTTGAACGTAGATCCCCTAAGAAATACGTCGACGCAGCCGCAAGTATCCAATTCGAATCCAACCCTTAGGTCCGTATTCTCCACCGCTACAGTTCAAGCTTCCCTGCCCGACCAACCAGACTTAAAACCTAGACTAGTCAAGAGAATAGACAACAGCACACCGAGGATAATGACCTCTCACCCTCACGTAGACCCAGGGAGGAACACACATAGCAGAACTGAACCCCCAAACATATGTTACCGCCCAAGTGATCTACTACATCTCCCTCCAGAGGCTACCCCCTATGTAGCAATTCTGGCCAATGTTCCTTGCCTAAATGACCAACAGACAGAATCTTGGACAGCTCTGAGAAATAAGGCCCTCAATTGGATAAGTGTCCGTACGGGCCCAGAAATGGCAGGGCCTCTCTTTGAAAACATAAAAATGGTCAGGAGAATCAAATGGATAGGTAACAATAAGAAAGTATTGGAAGGCGATTGTGTGGTACTCTCATTCGGGTCACCAAATTTAGTGGACAAAATTATCCGTAATCTAGGGGCTAAACAGGTCACTTCTCAAGGAATCTCACTACTACCCCTAGGTTTCTTCTACCAAAAACCAGAGGGACACAACTTCACAGGCCTACAACTAGCAAGAATGCCCTCTAACACATTAGATTTCCCAACGGGGCGCAACAGATTCCACCCCCTTAGGACTCTAGAAGATATCGATTGACTCAGTATGAACCAGAAAGCTCCAGACGAATTAGCCCAGATAGAACATAAACCAGGACGGACACCAAGCAAAGAACTTACATCCCATACAACAGACTCCATAGTAAACACGCTCCATAGCCACTCAATACAAAATAGTGCCCCCAGATATTTACCCCAGTCACCAGGTGACATCGTACCTCTGGGTACACCAGTGGACCAGCAAGACATCCCCAAACAGAAAGCAGAGATTGCCCTACTATTCTGGAACATCGCAGGTTTAAATAACAAAATAGACAATGAGGCTTGGGTGAACTTTATAGAAAAACATTCATGTATATGTCTCCAAGAGACTTGGATGACGAGCCCCCTTCACATTAATGGTTATAAAACATTTCACTCCTCAGCTGCCCCGTCTAGGCATGGCAGACCAAAAGGGGGCCTATGCACATATATCTCTAACAAGGTACGACTACTAAATTTAGAAATGAAATTTACGAGTCTATATTACCAAATGATAGAGGGCAACTTGGACAATAAGACTCACCTAGTCCTCATTAATTTCTATAATAATGCACCCTCAGGAGAGTTTGCTAATACCTTACTGGAGATGGGTAATGACCTTAAAAAAATTGCTAATACTAATAACAGTCGTGAGATCCTCATGATCTGGGGAGGTGACTTTAACGTCCACCCCTGCAAAGAAACCTCAGATAAGGTATGTGGCTGGGACCCTGAGGGCATTGGTACAACTCTCCACTTTGCTCATAACACCCAAGGAGACGCACTTAATTTACTGACACAAACTCATAATTTATCCTTTGCAAATGAATTACACACTGCTGAACCAAAGTTCTATCCAACTTACAATGGAAGGGGAGCAAATACTGTGATCGATTACATTTTAATGTCAACCCACTTCTCACACTACCTTAAGAAATATACCTTGCATGACATCGCAATCAGTGACCACTACCCCCAGAGCCTCAATCTTCTAATAACCTCCGTAACAGCTGACAGAGACGACAAGATCAGCCTGTTAGACGATACTGAGTTAATGTCGTGTAACGGATACTCCCTTAAATGGTCACAGATCGACCCTGACTTCTTCCTCAAGCAGCTATTAAGTAACTCGAAGCATGCTTTTGCAGATTGTCTAAGTGAGAACACAGATCCAGGACGATGTGTGAACGCTTTTATATCGATCCTGCAATCTATAAAGAAAGCCCTTACTACTAGAAGGGGTAACCTGGGAAAAAAAAGGGCTACTGGATGGTTTGATTATAACTGCTCACAAGCAAGGCTCATGGCTAGTCTTATTGTCCTTCGTTTGGGGGGGGGGTTGTGTAGGAAAGTACCATCTTGCCTGGCATGTTACCCCCATTTTTCACTGTATATATGTTGTTTTAGTTGTATGTGTCACTGGGACCCTGGTAACCCAGGGCCCCAGTGCTCATAAGTGTGCCTGAATGTGTTACCTGTGTAGTGACTAACTGTCTCACTGAGGCTCTGCTAATCAGAACCTCAGTGGTTATGCTCTCTCATTTCTTTCCAAATTGTCACTAACAGGCTAGTGACCATTTTTACCAATTTACATTGGTTTACTGGAACACCCTTATAATTCCCTAGTATATGGTACTGAGGTACCCAGGGTATTGGGGTTCCAGGAGATCCCTATGGGCTGCAGCATTTCTTTTGCCACCCATAGGGAGCTCTGACAATTCTTACACAGGCCTGCCACTGCAGCCTGGGTGAAATAACGTCCACGTTATTTCACAGCCATTTTACACTGCACTTAAGTAACTTATAAGTCACCTATATGTCTAACCTTTACCTGGTAAAGGTTAGGTGCAAAGTTACTTAGTGTGAGGGCACCCTGGCACTAGCCAAGGTGCCCCCACATTGTTCAGAGGCAATTCCCTGAACTTTGTGAGTGCGGGGACACCATTACACGTGTGCACTACATATAGGTCACTACCTATATGTAGCTTCACAATGGTAACTCCGAATATGGCCATGTAACATGTCTATGATCATGGAATTGCCCCCTCTATGCCATCCTGGCATAGTTGGCACAATCCCATGATCCCAGTGGTCTGTAGCACAGACCCTGGTACTGCCAAACTGCCCTTCCTGGGGTTTCACTGCAGCTGCTGCTGCTGCCAACCCCTCAGACGGGCATCTGCCCTCCTGGGGTCCAGCCAGGCCTGCCCCAGGATGGCAGAACAAAGAACCTCCTCTGAGAGAGGGTGTGACACCCTCTCCCTTTGGAAAATGGTGTGAAGGTAGGGGAGGAGTAGCCTCCCCCAGCCTCTGGAAATTCTTTCTTGGGCACAGATGTGCCCAATTCTGCATAAGCCAGTCTACACCGGTTCAGGGACCCCTTAGCCCTGCTCTGGCGCGAAACTGGACAAAGGAAAGGGGAGTGACCACTCCCCTGACCTGCACCTCCCCTGGGAGGGGTCCAGAGCTCCTCCAGTGTGCTCCAGACCTCTGCCATCTTGGAAACAGAGGTGCTGCTGGCACACTGGACTGCTCTGAGTGGTCAGTGCCACCAGGTGACGTCAGAGACTCCTTGTGATAGGCTCCTTCAGGTGTTGCTAGCCTATCCTCTCTCCTAGGTAGCCAAACCCCCTTTTCTGGCTATTTAGGGTCTCTGTCTCTGGGGAAACTTTAGATAACGAATGCAAGAGCTCATCCGAGTTCCTCTGCATCTCTCTCTTCACCTTCTGATAAGGAATCGACTGCTGACCGCGCTGGAAGCCTGCAAACCTGCAACATAGTAGCAAAGACGACTACTGCAACTCTGTAACGCTGATCCTGCCGCCTTCTCGACTGTTTTCCTGCTTGTGCATGCTGTGGGGGTAGCCTGCCTCCTCTCTGCACCAGAAGCTCCGAAGAAATCTCCCGTGGGTCGACGGAATCTTCCCCCTGCAACCGCAGGCACCAAAAAGCTGCATTACCGGTCCCTTGGGTCTCCTCTCAGCACGACGAGCGAGGTCCCTCGAATCCAGTGACTCTGTCCAAGTGACCCGCACAGTCCAGTGACTCTTCAGCCCAAGTTTGGTGGAGGTAAGTCCTTGCCTCACCTCGCTGGGCTGCATTGCTGGGAACCGCGACTTTGCAGCTGCTCCGGCCCCTGTGCACTTCCGGCGGAAATCCTTTGTGCACAGCTAAGCCTGGGTCCACGGCACTCTAACCTGCATTGCACGACTTTCTAAGTTGGTCTCCGGCGACGTGGGACTCCTTTGTGCAACTTCGGCGAGCACCGTTTCACGCATCCTTGTAGTGCCTGTTTCTGGCACTCCTCCGGATGCTACCTGCTTCAGTGAGGGCTCTTTGTCTTGCTCGACGTCCCCTCTCTCTTCAGGTCCAATTTGCGACCTCCTGGTCCCTCCTGGGCTCCAGCAGCGTCCAAAAACGCCAAACGCACGATTTGCGCCTAGCAAGGCTTGTTGGCGTCCTTTCAGCGGGAAAACACTTCTGCACGACTCTTCAAGGCAAGAGGGATCCGTCCACCAAAGAGGAAGTCTCTAGCCCTTTTCGTTCCTGCAGAAACCTCAGCTTCTTCTGTCCTGTCGAAGCTTCTTTGCACCCGCAGCTGGCATTTCCTGGGCATCTGCCCATCTCCGACTTGCTTGTGACTTTTGGACTTGGTCCCCTTGTTCCACAGGTACCCTAGATTGGAAATCCACAGTTGTTGCATTGCTGGTTTGTGTCTTTCCTGCATTATTCCTCTAACACGACTACTTTGTCCTTAGGGGAACTTTAGTGCACTTTGCACTCACTTTTCAGGGTCTTCTGGAGGGTTATTTTCCTAACTCTCACTATTTTCTAATAGTCCCAGCGACCCTCTACAAGGTCACATAGGTTTGGGGTCCATTCGTGGTTCGCATTCCACTTTTGGAGTATATGGTTTGTGTTGCCCCTATCCCTATGTTTCCCCATTGCATCCTATTGTAACTATACATTGTTTGCACTGTTTTCTAAGACTATACTGCATATTTTTGCTATTGTGTATATATATCTTGTGTATATTTCCTATCCTCTCACTGAGGGTACACTCTAAGATACTTTGGCATATTGTCATAAAAATAAAGTACCTTTATTTTTAGTATAACTGTGTATTGTGTTTTCTTATGATATTGTGCATATGACACTAAGTGGTACTGTAGTAGCTTCACACGTCTCCTAGTTCAGCCTAAGCTGCTCTGCTAAGCTACCATTATCTATCAGCCTAAGCTGCTAGACACCCTATACACTAATAAGGGATAACTGGGCCTGGTGCAAGGTGCAAGTACCCCTTGGTACTCACTACAAGCCAGTCCAGCCTCCTACATTGGTTGTGCAGTGGTGGGATAAGTGCTTGAGACTACTTACCACTCTTGTCATTGTACTTTTCATAAGAGAAAAATATACAAAACAAGGTCAGTGTATATACACATAGCCAAAAAGTTTTGCATTTCCTCTTTTCACTCTTTTCTAAGTGCTGAAAAGTACTCCTAAAACTTTCAAAAAGTTCTTAAAAGTTTAAAAAGTTTTTTCTGTCTTTCCAAAAAGTTCTGAAAACTTTTTTCTCTTTTTCTATCACTTTAACTCTCTCTAAAAAATGTCTGGCACAGGCCAAAGTGTTGATCTGTCCAAACTTGCATATGACAACCTTAGCTGGAAAAGAGCAAGGAGTCTCTGTATAGAGAGAGGTTTGAGTGTAGGGAAGAATCCTTCCTTGGAACTGTTACTTAACATGCTTAGAGAACAGGATAAGGCCATAGGTGCCCCATCTGTTGAAAAAGTACCTAATAGTTCCCAATCTGATTCAGGGACTCCCCCAGGAAAAGATTCAGGAAAGAAACTTCCTAGCCTGCCCATTACTAGACAATCTAGCATAGATGGTAATGATGATGAGCCACACCAAATAAATAGTGTTGTCTCACATCATAGCAAAAGCATTTATTCTCACCATACTGGTAGTAATGTTTCTGTAAACCAAGCTGTTAGGGTGCCTTCTGTAAGGGACAGGTCTCCTTCTGTTCATTCCCATCATAGCTCTGTTTCTAGAAATGTCCCTCCCACCAACCCTGATGACAGAATGTTAGAGAGGGAACTCAATAAGTTGAGGGTGGAACAAACCAGACTGAAGCTTAAAAAGCAACAGCTGGATTTGGATAGACAGTCTTTTGAATTAGAGAAGGAAAGACAGAAGTTGGGTTTAGATACCCATGGTGGCAGCAGCAGTATTCCCCATAGTCATCCTGCAAAAGAGCATGATTCCAGGAATCTGCACAAGATAGTTCCCCCTTATAAGGAGGGGGATGACATTAACAAGTGGTTTGCTGCACTTGAGAGGACCTGTGTTGTACAGGATGTCCCTCAAAGGCAGTGGGCTGCTATCCTATGGCTATCATTTAGTGGAAAAGGTAGGGATAGGCTCCTTACTGTGAAAGAAAATGACGCTAATAATTTCCAAGTTCTTAAGAATGCACTCCTGGATGGTTATGGCTTAACCACTGAACAGTACAGGATAAAGTTCAGAGAGACCAAAAAGGAGTCTTCACAAGACTGGGTTGATTTTATTGACCATTCAGTGAAGGTCTTGGAGGGGTGGTTACATGGTAGTAAAGTTACTGATTATGACAGCCTGTATAACTTGATCCTGAGAGAGCATATTCTTAATAATTGTGTGTCTGATTTGTTGCACCAGTACTTGGTGGACTCTGATCTGACCTCTCCCCAAGAATTGGGAAAGAAGGCAGACAAATGGGTCAGAACAAGAGTGAACAGAAAAGTTCATACAGGGGGTGACAAAGATGGCAACAAAAAGAAGGATGGTAAGTCTTCAGACAAGGGTGGGGACAAATCTAAAAATGAGTCTCCATCAGGCCCACAAAAACACTCTGGTGGGGGTGGTGGGTCCAAATCCTCCTTTAATCAGAACAAGGAAAAGAAACCATGGTGCTATTTATGTAAAATAAAAGGCCATTGGACAACAGATCCCAGTTGTCCAAAGAAAGGCACCACAGCACCTACCACTACAACCCCTACTGCTACACCTAGTGTCCCTACTAATAGCAGTGGTGGTCGGAGCAAACCTACTAATAGCCAATCCAAGGGAGTAGCTGGGCTCACTTTTGGTAATTTAGTTGGGGTTGGTCTGATTAGGGAGACCACAGAGGCTACTTTAGTCTCTGAAGGGGCTATTGATTTAGCCACTTTGGTTGCTTGCCCCCATAACTTGGAGAAGTACAAACAACTAACCCTAATAAATGGTGTTGAGGTCCAGGCCTACAGGGACACAGGTGCCAGTGTCACAATGGTGATTGAGAAACTGGTGCACCCTGAACAACACATACTTGGACACCAGTACCAAGTAACCGATGCTCACAACATAACACAAAGCCACCCCATGGCTGTTGTAAATCTCAACTGGGGGGGGTAACTGGTCCAAAGAAAGTTGTGGTAGCTTCAGATTTACCTGTAGACTGTCTATTAGGGAATGATTTGGAGACATCAGCTTGGTCAGATGTGGAGTTGGAGGCCCATGCAGCAATGCTGGGCATCCCAGGGCATATTTTTGCTTTGTCAAGGGCTCAGGCCAAAAAGCAAAAAGGACAGGGAAGCTTGGATCCTGGAACAATGGACCAAGTGCTCCCTAAAGCTAGGGCTAGTAGAAGCAAACCACTTCCTACTATCCCTCCCTCTACAGTGGATTCTAATTCTGATGAAGAAGAATTCCCTCCTTGTGCAGAACCTACACCAGAGGAGCTGGAAGCAGACACTGCTGAGCTTTTGGGTGAAGGGGGGCCTGCCAGAGAGGAGCTGAGTGTGGCACAGCAAACCTGTCCCACATTAGAGGGTCTCAGACAGCAAGCTGTCAAACAGGCTAATGGGGATGTCAGTGACTCTCACAGAGTTTACTGGGAGGACAACCTCTTGTACACTGAGCATAGGGATCCTAAACCTGGAGCTGCCAGGAGATTAGTGATTCCTCAGGAGTACAGAAAGTTCCTCCTAACACTGGCACATGGCCATTCCCATAGCTGGGCACCTAGGGCAAATTAAAACTTGGGACAGGCTTGTTCCCCTGTTTCATTGGCCTAGGATGTCTGAGAACACAAAGGAATTTTGTAAGTCCTGTGAAACCTGTCAAGCCAGTGGCAAGACAGGTGGCACTCCAAAGGCACCCCTTATCCCACTGCCTGTGGTTGGGGTTCCCTTTGAAAGGGTAGGGGTTGACATAGTTGGCCCCCTTGACCCTCCTACTGCTTCAGGCAATAGGTTTATCTTGGTGGTAGTGGACCATGCCACAAGATATCCTGAAGCTATTCCTTTAAGGACCACTACAGCTCCTGCAGTGGCAAAGGCCCTCCTGGGAATATTTTCCAGGGTGGGCTTCCCAAAGGAAGTAGTATCAGACAGAGGAAGCAATTTCATGTCTGCATACTTAAAGGCCATGTGGAAGGAGTGTGGTGTAACGTACAAGTTCACAACACCCTATCATCCACAAACAAATGGACTGGTGGAGAGATTTAATAAAACTCTCAAAGGCATGATTATGGGACTCCCTGAAAAACTCCGCAGGAGATGGGATATCCTTCTACCATGCCTCCTTTTTGCCTACAGGGAGGTACCCCAGAAAGGAGTGGGCTTCAGCCCCTTTGAACTTCTTTTTGGACACCCTGTTAGGGGTCCACTCACACTTGTAAAGGAGGGTTGGGAACAACCTTTAAAAGCTCCTATGCAGGATATTGTGTACTATGTACTTGGCCTCAGATCAAGGATGGCTGAGTACATGAAAAAGGCCAGTAAAAACCTTCAGGCCAGCCAAGAGCTCCAGAAGCAATGGCATGATCAGAAGGCTGTTTTGGTTCAGTACCAACCAGGGCAGAAAGTGTGGGTGTTGGAGCCTGTGGCCCCAAGAGCACTCCAAGATAAATGGAGTGGACCCCACACAATTGTTGAAAAGAAGGGTGAAGTCACCTATTTAGTTGACTTAGGCACTGCCAGGAGTCCCCTTAGGGTGCTCCATGTCAACCGCCTGAAACCCTACTATGACAGGGCTGATCTCACCCTGCTCATGGCAACAGATGAGGGACAGGAAGAAGACAGTGATCCTCTACCTGATCTCTTCTCTTCCACAGATCAAGATGCTCTTGTGGAAGGTGTAGTTTTGGCTGATTGTCTTACTGCTGAGCAGAAAGACAATTGCATAAATCTCCTAGGACAATTTTCAGAACTCTTCTCTACTGTGCCAGGCACCACTTCTTGGTGTGAGCACACTATAGATACTGGAGACAGTTTACCTGTCAAAAGTAAGATCTATAGGCAGCCTGACCATGTCAGGGACTGCATAAAGCAAGAAGTTCAGAAAATGTTGGAACTAGGAGTGGTTGAGCACTCTGACAGTCCATGGGCTTCTCCTGTGGTACTGGTACCAAAACCCAATTCTAAAGATGGAAAGAAGGAAATGCGGTTTTGTGTAGACTATAGAGGTCTCAACTTGGTAACCAAAACTGATGCTCACCCTATACCCAGGGCAGATGAGCTCATAGATACACTGGCATCTGCCAAGTATCTAAGCACTTTTGATTTGACTGCAGGGTATTGGCAGATCAAATTGTTAGAAGATGCTAAACCTAAGACTGCATTTTCTACCATTGGAGGACATTACCAGTTTACTGTAATGCCTTTTGGTTTGAAAAATGCACCTGCCACTTTTCAGAGGTTGGTGAACACAGTCCTGCAAGGGCTGGAAGCTTTCAGTGCAGCATATTTGGACGATATAGCTGTCTTTAGCTCCAGCTGGGATGATCACCTGGTCCACCTATGGAAAGTTTTGGAGGCCCTGCAAAAGGCAGGCCTCACTATCAAGGCTTCAAAGTGCCAGATAGGGCAGGGTAAGGTGGTTTATCTGGGACACCTTGTTGGTGGGGAACAGATTGCACCACTTCAGGGGAAAATCCAAACTATTATTGATTGGGTTCCCCCTACCACTCAGACTCAGGTGAGAGCCTTCCTAGGCCTCACTGGGTATTACAGGAGGTTCATTAAGAACTATGGCTCCATTGCAGCCCCTCTTAATGACCTCACATCCAAGAAAATGCCTAAAAAGGTATTATGGACAGCAAACTGTCAGAAAGCTTTTGATGAGCTGAAGCAGGCCATGTGCTCTGCACCTGTCCTGAAAAGCCCTTGTTACTCTAAAAAATTCTATGTCCAAACTGATGCATCTGAATTAGGAGTAGGGGCAGTCCTATCACAACTAAATTCTGAGGGCCAGGATCAACCTGTTGCTTTTATTAGTAGGAGGTTGACCCCTAGAGAAAAGCGTTGGTCTGCCATTGAGAGGGAGGCCTTTGCTGTGGTCTGGGCTCTGAAGAAGTTGAGGCCATACCTGTTTGGCACTCACTTCATTGTTCAGACAGACCACAAACCTCTACTTTGGCTAAAACAAATGAAAGGTGAAAATCCTAAATTGTTGAGGTGGTCCATATCCCTACAGGGAATGGACTATACAGTGGAACATAGACCTGGGAGTAGCCACTCCAATGCAGATGGACTCTCCAGATATTTCCACTTAGACAATGAAGACTCATCAGGTCATGGCCAGTCTTACTGTCCTTCGTTTGGGGGGGGGTTGTGTAGGAAAGTACCATCTTGCCTGGCATGTTACCCCCATTTTTCACTGTATATATGTTGTTTTAGTTGTATGTGTCACTGGGACCCTGGTAACCCAGGGCCCCAGTGCTCATAAGTGTGCCTGAATGTGTTACCTGTGTAGTGACTAACTGTCTCACTGAGGCTCTGCTAATCAGAACCTCAGTGGTTATGCTCTCTCATTTCTTTCCAAATTGTCACTGACAGGCTAGTGACCATTTTTACCAATTTACATTGGCTTACTGGAACACCCTTATAATTCCCTAGTATATGGTACTGAGGTACCCAGGGTATTGGGGTTCCAGGAGATCCCTATGGGCTGCAGCATTTCTTTTGCCACCCATAGGGAGCTCTGACAATTCTTACACAGGCCTGCCACTGCAGCCTGAGTGAAATAACGTCCACGTTATTTCACAGCCATTTTACACTGCACTTAAGTAACTTATAAGTCACCTATATGTCTAACCTTTACCTGGTAAAGGTTAGGTGCAAAGTTACTTAGTGTGTGGGCACCCTGGCACTAGCCAAGGTGCCCCCACATTGTTCAGAGCCAATTCCCTGAACTTTGTGAGTGCGGGGACACCATTACACGCGTGCACTACATATAGGTCACTACCTATATGTAGCTTCACCATGGTAACTCCGAATATGGCCATGTAACATGTCTATGATCATGGAATTGCCCCCTCTATACCATCCTGGCATAGTTGGCACAATCCCATGATCCCAGTGGTCTGTAGCACAGACCCTGGTACTGCCAAACTACCCTTCCTGGGGTTTCACTGCAGCTGCTGCTGCTGCCAACCCCTCAGACAGGCAGCTGCCCTCCTGGGGTCCAGCCAGGCCTGGCCCAGGATGGCAGAACAAAGAACTTCCTCTGAGAGAGGGTGTGACACTCTCTCCCTTTGGAAAATGGTGTGAAGGCAGGGGAGGAGTAGCCTCCCCCAGCCTCTGGAAATGCTTTGTTGGGCACAGAGGTGCCCAATTCTGCATAAGCCAGTCTACACCGGTTCAGGGACCCCTTAGCCCCTGCTCTGGCGCGAAACTGGACAAAGGAAAGGGGAGTGACCACTCCCCTGACCTGCACCTCCCCTGGGAGGTGTCCAGAGCTCCTCCAGTGTGCTCCAGACCTCTGCCATCTTGGAAACAGAGGTGCTGCTGGCACACTGGACTGCTCTGAGTGGTCAGTGCCACCAGGTGACGTCAGAGACTCCCGCTGATAGGCTCCTTCAGGTGTTAGTAGCCTATCCTCTCTCCTAAGTAGCCAAACCCTCTTTTCTGGCTATTTAGGGTCTCTGTCTCTGGGGAAACTTTAGATAACGAATGCAAGAGCTCATCCGAGTTCCTCTGCATCTCTCTCTTCACCTTCTGATAAGGAAACGACTGCTGACCGCGCTGGAAGCCTGCAAACCTGCAACATAGTAGCAAAGACGACTACTGCAACTCTGTAACGCTGATCCTGCCGCCTTCTCGACTGTTTTCCTGCTTGTGCATGCTGTGGGGGTAGCCTGCCTCCTCTCTGCACCAGAAGCTCCGAAGAAATCTCCCGTGGGTCGACGGAATCTTCCCCCTGCAACCGCAGGCACCAAAAAGCTGCATTACCGGTCCCTTGGGTCTCCTCTCAGAACGACGAGCGAGGTCCCTCGAATCCAGCATCTCTGTCCAAGTGACCCCCACAGTCCAGTGACTCTTCAGCCGAAGTTTGGTGGAGGTAAGTCCTTGCCTCACCTCGCTGGGCTGCATTTCTGTGAACCGCGACTTTGCAGCTGCTCCGGCCCCTGGGCACTTCCCGCGGAAATCCTTTGTGCACAGCCAAGCCTGCGTCCACGGCACTCTAACCTGCATTGCACGACTTTCTAAGTTGGTCTCCGGCGACGTGGGACTCCTTTGTGCAACTTCGGCGAGCACCATTTCACGCATCCTTGTAGTGCCTGTTTCTGGCACTCCTCCGGGTGCTACCTGCTTTAGTGAGGGCTCTTTGTCTTGCTCGACGTCCCCTTTCTCTTCAGGTCCAATTTGCGACCTCCTGGTCCCTCCTGGGCCCCAGCAGCGTCCAAAAACGCCAAACCCACGATTTGCGCCTTACAAGGCTTGTTGGCATCCTTTCAGCGGGAAAACACTTCTGCACGACTCTCCAAGGCGAGTGGGATCCTTCCACCAAAGGGGAAGTCTCTAGCCTTTTTTGTTCCTGCAGAAACCTCAGCTTCTTCTGTCCAGTCAAAGCTTCTTTGCACCCCCAGCTGGCATTTCCTGGGCATCTGCCCATCTCCGACTTGCTTGTGACTTTTGGACTTGGTCCCCTTGTTCCACAGGTACCCTAGATTGGAAATCCACAGTTGTTGCATTGCTGGTTTGTGTCTTTCCTGCATTATTCCTCTAACACGACTACTTTGTCCTTAGGGGAACTTTAGTGCACTTTGCACTCACTTTTCAGGGTCTTGGGGAGGGTTATTTTTCTAACTCTCACTATTTTCTAATAGTCCCAGCGACCCTCTACAAGGTCACATAGGTTTGGGGTCCATTCGTGGTTCGCATTCCACTTTTGGAGTATATGGTTTGTGTTGCCCCTATCCCTATGTTTCCCCATTGCATCCTATTGTAACTATACATTGTTTGCACTGTTTTCTAAGACTATACTGCATATTTTTGCTATTGTGTATATATATCTTGTGTATATTTCCTATCCTCTCACTGAGGGTACACTCTAAGATACTTTGGCATATTGTCATAAAAATAAAGTACCTTTATTTTTAGTATAACTGTGTATTGTGTTTTCTTATGATATTGTGCATATGACACTAAGTGGTACTGTAGTAGCTTCACACGTCTCCTAGTTCAGCCTAAGCTGCTCTGCTAAGCTACCATTATCTATCAGCCTAAGCTGCTAGACACCCTATACACTAATAAGGGATAACTGGGCCTGGTGCAAGGTGCAAGTACCCCTTGGTACTCACTACAAGGCAGTCCAGCCTCCTACAACCCACGGGAGATTTCTTCGGAGCTTCTGGTGCAGAGAGGAGGCAGACTACCCCCACAGCATGCACAAGCAGGAAAACAGTCGAGAAGGCAGCAGGATCAGCGTTACAGAGTTGCAGTAGTCGTCTTTGCTACTATGTTGCAGGTTTGCAGGCTTCCAGCGCGGTCAGCAGTCGATTCCTTATCAGAAGGTGAAGAGAGAGATGCAGAGGAACTCGGATGAGCTCTTGCATTCGTTATCTAAAGTTTCCCCAGAGACCCTAAATAGCCAGAAAAGAGGGTTTGGCTACCTAGGAGAGAGGAGAGGCTACTAACACCTGAAGGAGCCTATCACAAGGAGTCTCTGACGTCACCTGGTGGCACTGGCCACTCAGAGCAGTCCAGTGTGCCAGCAGCACCTCTGTTTCCAAGATGGCAGAGGTCTGGAGCACACTGGAGGAGCTCTGGACACCTCCCAGGGGAGGTGCAGGTCAGGGGAGTGGTCACTCCCCTTTCGTTTGTCCAGTTTCGCGCCAGAGCAGGGGCTAAGGGGTCCCTGAACCGGTGTAGACTGGCTTATGCAGAATTGGGCACATCTGTGCCCAACAAAGCATTTCCAGAGGCTGGGGGAGGCTACTCCTCCCCTGCCTTCACACCATTTTCCAAAGGGAGAGGGTGTAACACCCTCTCTCAGAGGAAGTTCTTTGTTCTGCCATCCTGGGACAAGCCTGGCTTGACCCCAGGAGGGCAGAAACCTGTCTGAGGGGTTGGCAGCAGCAGCAGCTGCAGTGAAACCACAGGAAAGGCAGTTTGGCAGTACCAGGGTCTGTGCTACAGACCACTGGGATCATGGAATTGTCCCAATAATGCCAGGATGGCATAGAGGGGGCCATTCCATGATCGTAGACATGTTACATGGCCATATTCGGAGTTACCATTGTGAAGCTACATATAGGTAGTGACCTATATGTAGTGCACGCGTGTAATGGTGTCCCCGCACTCACAAAGTTCAGGGAATTGGCTCTGAACAATGTGGGGGCACCTTGGCTAGTGCCAGGGTGCCCTCACTCTTAGTAACTTTGCACCTAACCTTTACCAGGTAAAGGTTAGACATATAGGTGACTTATAAGTTACTTAAGTGCAGTGTAAAATGGCTGTGAAATAACGTGGACGTTATTTCACTCAGGCTGCAGTGGCAGGCCTGTGTAAGAATTGTCAGAGCTCCCTATGGGTGGCAAAAGAAATGCTGCAGCCCATAGGGATCTCCTGGAACCCCAATACCCTGGGTACCTTAGTACCATATACTCGTGAATTATAAGGGTGTTCCAGAAAGCCAATGTAAATTGGTAAAATTGGTCACTAGCCTGTTAGTGACAATTTGGAAAGAAATGAGAGAGCATAACCACTGAGGTTCTGATTAGCAGAGCCTCAGTGAGACAGTTAGTCCCTACACAGGTAACACAGTCAGGCTCACTTATGAGCACTGGGGCCCTGGAGAATAGGGTCCCAGTGACACATACAACTAAAACAACATATATACAGTGAAAAATGGGGGTAACATGCCAGGCAAGATGGTACTTTCCAACAATTATCACACATTATCTTTGTGGGGACTTGCACATTACTGTCAGCACACACTAGCTCCACAAGATCTTAAGAGAGTAGGCATACAGGGACTAGAACTTGACAGTCATCACACACTTTCTATACAGGTCGAGAATGACCATCTCTCTGGGGAACAGCAGGGCAGCAGTCCAGGTGAGTCCCTATAATCACACTCTATCTCTGTGTGGTAAATGGTCTTCACTATAATCACACAATACATCTGCAGGCCTTAAGTATAACTATACTCACACACTGTCAGTACAGACATTAGCCATCACTACAATCACACTCTATCTCTGTGTGGACCTGGAACTGGACCTGGACCTGGACATCCATATAATCACACACTTTCTCTGTGCAGACCTTGAAATTCATATAATTACACACTCTAAGGGCCATTACATTAGAGGTCTTAAGAGGTCTTAAGACCGCCAGGGTCGCTGTGGCAGTCAGACCGCCACATTATGACTGTGGCAGTAGCATCACAGTCTGACCCTAAGCACTGCCAGATTACAAGTTTTTATTGGTCTGCGGTTCTGGTGGTCCTAATTTGCCAGGGCAGCTCTGCAAGCAGTGTTGCCCTGGGGATTACAAGTCTCTTCTCTGTACGTGATTACATGACGGTAGCACCGCCATGTAAAGGCTAGTGGAGACGGGATGCAGGGAGACCCAGGGGGACCCCTGAACTGCCCATGCACTTGGCATGGGCAGTGCAGGGGCCCCCCTGGTTAGCCCCGTCACCATGTTCACTGTCTGCTTTGCCGCAGAAGTCATAATGACCCCCTATCTCTGTGGGATCTGGGCATGTCTGTAATCACTTACTATCTCTGTTGGGACATGGGTATCAGTACTTGAACATGACTATTATCACACACTATCTCCACAAGGTCTTCAACACAATATATCTGCAGGTCTAGGTATAACTGTAATCACACACTGTCAGTACTGAGATTTGATATCACTATAACCACACACTATCTCTTTTGAACCTAAACATGATTATACTCACTATAATCACACACTATCCGTGCACACACATGAGCATCACTACAATCATATACTATCTCTGTAGTTACCTGAGCACGACTATTATAATACACTATGGGCCTGATTACGGCCTTGGCTGATGGGATACTCCATCAGAAATGTGACAGAAACCCCCCCACCGTATTACAAGTTCCATTATTTCTATGGAGCATGTAAAACAGTGGGTGGAAGTATCCCATCCGCCAAGTGTAGGAGGCTGGCCTGGCTTGTAGTGGGTACCAAGGGGTACTTACACCTTGCACCAGGTCCAGTATCCCTTATTAGTGTAGAGGGGTGTCTAGCAGCTTAGGCTGATAGAAAAGATAGCTTAGCAGAGCAGCTTAGGCTGAACTAGGAGGCATGTAAAGCTCCTACTATACCACTGGTGTCACATGCACAATATCATAAGAAAACACAATACATAGATATACTAAAAATAAAGGTACTTTATTTTTATGACAATATGCCAAAAGTATCTCAGTGAGTATCCTCAGTATGAGAATAGCAAATATACACAAGATATATGTACACAATACCAAAATATGCAGTAACAGCAATAGAAAACAGTGCAAACAATGTATACTCACAATAGAATGCAATGGGGCCACATAGGGATAGGGGCAACACAAACCATATACTCCAGAAGTGGAATGCGAACCACGAATGGACCCCAAGCCTATGTGACCTTGTAGAGGGTTGCTGGGACTGTAAGAAAACAGTGAGGGTTAGAAAATTAGCCCACCCCAAGACCCTGAAAAGTGGGTGCAAAGTGCACCGAAGTTCCCCAAAGAGCACCGAAGTCGTGATAGGGGAATTCTGCAAGGAAGACCAACACCAGCAATGCAACAACGATGGATTTCCTGACGAGAGTACCTGTGGAACAAGGGGACCAAGTCCAAGAGTCACGATCAAGTCAGGAGTGGGCAGATGCCCAGGAAATGCCAGCTGTGGGTGCAAAGCAGCTGCCACCGGATGGTAGAAGCTGTGGATTCTGCAAGAACGACAAGGGCTAGAAACTTCCCCTTTGGAGGATGGATGTCCCACGTCGTGAAGAATCGTGCAGAGGTGTTTCCGTGCAGAAAGACCGCAAACAAGCCTTGCTAGCTGCAAAGGTTTGGGTTTTTGGATGCTGCTGTGGCCCAGGAGGGACCAGGATGTCGCCAATTGCGTGAGGAGACAGAGGGGGCGTCCAGCAAGACAATGAGCCCACTCAGAAGCAAGCAGCACCCGCAGAAGTGCCGGAACAGGCACTACAAAGTGGAGTGAACAGGAGCTCACCTGAAGTCACAAAGGAAGGTCCCACGACGCCGGAGGACAACTCAGGAGGTCGTGCACTGCAGGTTAGAGTGCCGGGGACCCAGGCTTGGCTGTGCACAAAGGAAATCCTGGAAGAGTGCACAGGAGCCGGAGCAGCTGCAAAACATGCGGTTCCCAGCAATGCAGTCTAGCGTGGGGAGGCAAGGACTTACCTCCACCAAACTTGGACTGAAGAGTCACTGGACTGTGGGAGTCACTTGGACAGAGTTGCTGAGTTCACGGGACCTCGCTCGTCGTGCTGAGAGGGGACCCAGAGGACCGGTGATGCAGTTCTTTGGTGCCTGCGGTTGCAGGGGGAATATTCCGTCGACCCACGGGAGATTTCTTCGGAGCTTCTAGTGCAGGGAGGAGGCAGACTACCCCCACAGCATGCACGACCAGGAAAACAGTCGCGAAGGCGGCAGGATCAGTGTTACAAGGTCGCAGTAGTCGTCTTTGCTACTTTGTTGCAGTTTTGCAGGTTTCCAGAGCAGTCAGCGGTCGATTCCTTGGCAGAAGGTGAAGAGAGAGATGCAGAGGAACTCTGATGAGCTCTTGCATTTGTTATCTAAAGAATTCCCCAAAGCAGAGACCCTAAATAGCCAGAAAAGGAGGTTTGGCTACCTAGGAGAGAGGATAGGCTAGCAACACCTGAAGGAGCCTATCAGAAGGAGTCTCTGACGTCACCTGCTGGCACTGGCCACTCAGAGCAGTCCAGTGTGCCAGCAGCACCTCTGTTTCCAAGATGGCAGAGGTCTGGAGCACACTGGAGGAGCTCTGAGCACCTCCCAGGGGAGGTGCAGGTCAGGGGAGTGGTCACTCCCCTTTCCTTTGTCCAGTTTCGCGACAGAGCTGGGCTGGGGGATCCCTGAACCGGTGTAGACTGGCTTATGCAGAAATGGGCACCATCTGTGCCCATGAAAGCATTTCCAGAGGCTGGGGGAGGCTACTCCTCCCCAGCCCTAACACCTTTTTCCAAAGGGAGAGGGTGTAACACCCTCTCTCTGAGGAAGTCCTTTGTTCTGCCTTCCTGGGCCAAGCCTGGCTGGACCCCAGGAGGGCAGAAACCTGTCTGAGGGGTTGGCAGCAGCAGCAGCTGCAGTGAAACCCCGGGAAGGGCAGTTTGGCAGTACCCGGGTCTGAGCTAGAGACTCATGGGATCATGGAATTGTCTCCCCAATGCCAGAATGGCATTGGGGTGCCAATTCCAAGATCTTAGACATGTTACATGGCCATGTTTGGAGTTACTATTGTGACGCCATACATATGTCGTGACATATGTATAGTGCACGCGTGTAATGATGTCCCCGCACTCACAAAGTCCGGGGAATTTGCCCTGAACAATGTGGGGGCACCTTGGCTAGTGCCAGGGTGCCCACACACTAAGTAACTTAGCACCCAACCTTTACCAGGTAAAGGTTAGACATATAGGTGACTTATAAGTTACTTAAGTGCAGTGGTAAATGGCTGTGAAATAACGTGGACGTTATTTCACTCAGGCTGCAAGGGCAGGCCTGTGTAAGAAATGTCAGAGCTCCCTATGGGTGGCAAAAGAAATGCTGCTGCCCATAGGGATCTCCTGGAACCCCAATACCCTGGGTACCTCAGTACCATATACTAGAGAATTATAAGGGTGTTCCAGTATGCCAATGTAAATTGGTGAAACTGGTCACTAGCCTGTTAGTGACAATTTAGAAAGAAATGAGAGAGCATAACCACTGAGGTTCTGGATAGCAGAGCCTCAGTGAGACAGTTAGTCATAACACAGGTAACACATACAGGGCACACTTATGAGCACTGGGGCCCTGGCTGGCAGGGTCCCAGTGACACATACAACTAAAACAACATATATACAGTGAAATATGGGGGTAACATGCCAGGCAAGATGGTACTTTCCTACACAAACCCCCCCCCAAACAAAGGACAATAAGACTAGCCATGACCAGATGAGTCTTCATTGTCTAAGTGGAAATATCTGGAGAGTCCATCTACATTGGAGTGGGTACTCCCAGGTCTATGTTCCACTGAATAGTCCATTCCCTGTAGGGATATGGACCACCTCAACAATTTAGGGTTTTCACCTTTCATTTGTTTTAGCCAAAGTAGAGGTTTGTGGTCTGTCTGAACAATGAAGTGAGTGCCAAACAGGTATTACCTCTTCTTCTTCTGTGCCCAGACCACAGCAAAGGCCTCCCTCCGTATGGCCGACCAACGCTTCTCTCGAGGGGTCAACCTTCTGCTGATAAAAGCAACAGGTTGATCCTAGCCCTCAGAATTAAGTTGTGATAAGACTGCCCCTACCCTTAATTCAGATGCATCAGTTTGGACAATGATTTTTTTGGAGTAACAGGGGCTTTTCAGGACAGGTGCAGAGCACATGGCCTGCTTCAGCTCCTCAAAAGCTTTCTGACAGTTTGCTGTCCATAATACCTTTTAAGGCATTTTCTTAGATGTGAGGTCATTAAGAGGGGCTGCAATGGAGCCATAGTTCTTTATGAACCAGCTGTAATACCCAGTGAGGCCTAAAAAGGCTCTCACCTGAGTCTGAGTTGTAGGGGGAACCCAATCTATGATATTTTGGATTTTCCCCTGAAGTGGTGCAATCTGTTCTCCACCCACCAGGTGTCCCAGATAAACCACTTTCCCCTGCCCTATCTGGCACTTTGAAGCCTTGATAGTGAGGTCTGCCTTTTGCAGGGCCTCCAAAACTTTCCATAGGTGGACCAGGTGATCATCCCAGCTGGAGCTAAAGACAGCTATATCATCTAGATATACTGCACTAAAAGCTTCCAGCCCTTGCAGGACTGTATTCACCAACCTTTGAAAAGTGGCAGGTGCATTTTTCAAACCAAAGGGCATTACTGTGAATTGGTAGTGCCCTCCAATGGTGGAAAATGCAGTTTTTGCTTTTGCATCCTCTGATAACTTGATCTGCCAATACCCTGCAGTCAAATCAAAGGTGCTTAGATACTTGGCAGATGCCAGTGTATCTATTAGCTCATCTGCCCAGGGTATAGGGTGAGCATCAGTTTTAGTTACCTGGTTGAGACCTCTGTAGTCAACACAAAATCTCATTTCCCTTTTACCATCTTTGGAATGAGGTTTTGGTACAAGTACCACAGGAGAGGCCCATGGACTTTCAGAGTGCTCAACCACTCCCAGTTCAAGCATTTTCTGAACCTCTTGTTTTATGCAGTCTCTGACATGGTCAGGCTGTCTATAGATCTTACTTTTGACAGGCAAGCTGTCTCCAGTATCTATAGTGTGCTCACACCAAGAAGTGGTGCCTGGCACAGTAGAAAAGAGTTCAGAAAACTGACACAGGAGATTTATGCAGTGGTCTTTCTGCTCAGCAGTAAGACAATCTGCCAAAACTACACCTTCCACTAGAGCATCTTGTTCTGTGGAAGAGAAGAGATCAGGGAGAGGGTCACTCTCTTCTTCCTGTCCTTCATCTGTTGCCATGAGCAGGGTGAGATCAGCCCTGTCATAGTAGGGTTTCAGGCGATTGACATTGGAGCACCCTAAGGGGACTCCTGGCAGTGCCTAAGTCAGCCAAGTAGGTGACTTCTCCCTTTTTCTCAAAAATAATGTGGGGTCCACTCCATTTGTCTTGGAGTGCTCTTGGGGCCACAGGCTCCAAGACCCATACTTTCTACCCTGGTTGGTACTGAATCAGAACAGCCTTCTGGTCATGCCATTGCTTTTGGAGCTCTTGGCTGGCCTGAAGGTTTTTACTGCCCTTTTTCATGTACTAAGCCATCCTAGATCTTAGGCCAAGTACATAGTCCACTATGTCTTGCTTAGAAGCTTTTAAAGGTTGTTCCCAACCCTCCTTAACAAGTGTTAGAGGACCTCTTACAGGGTGTCCAAATAGGAGTTCAAAGGGGCTGAAGCCCACTCCTTTTTGGGGTACCTCCCTGTAAGCAAAAAGGAGGCAAGGTAACAGGACATCCCATCTCCTCTGGAGTTTTTCAGGGAGTCCCATTATCATTCCTTAGAGAGTTTTATTAAACCTCTCAACCAGTCCATTTGTTTGTGGATGATAGGGTGTGGTGAACTTGTATGTCACACCACATTCCTTCCACATGGCCTTTAAGTAAGCAGACATGTAATTGCTTCCCCTGTCTGATACCACCTCTTTTGGGAAGCCCACCCTGGAAAAGATTCCCAGGAGGGCCTTTGCCACTGCAGGAGCTGTAGTGGTCCTTAGAGGAATTGCTTCAGGATATCTGGTGGCATGGTCCACTACCACCAAGATAAACCTATTGCCTGAAGCAGTAGGAGGGTCAAGGGGGCCAACTATGTCAACCCCTACCCTTTCAAAGGGAACCCCAACCACAGGCAGTGGAATAAGGGGTGCCTTTGGAGTGCCACTGGCTTGACAGATTTCACAGGACTTACAAAATTCCTTTGTGTCCTCCGACATTCTAGGCCAATGAAACAAGGGGACAAGCATGACCCAAGTTTTCATTTGCCCTAAATGTCCAGCTAAGGGAATGTCGTGGGCTAGAGTTAGGAGGAAATCTCTATTGCTGAGGAATCACCAATCTCCTGGCAGCTCCAGGTTTTGGATCCCTTGCTTCAGTATACAAGAGGTTGTCCTCCCAGTAAACTCTGTGAGAGTCACTGACATCCACATTTGCTTGTTTGACAGCTTGCTGTCTTAGACCCTCTAGTGTGGGACAGGTTTGCTGTGCCACACTCAGCTCCTCCCTGGCAGGCCCCCTTCACCCAAAAGCTCAGCAGTGTCTGATTCCAGCTCTTCTGGTGTAGGTTCTGCACAGGGTGGAAATTCTTCTTCCTCAGAAGTTGAATCCACTGTAGAGGGAGGGATAGTAGGTAGTGTTTTACCTTTACTAACCCTAGCTTTAGGGAGCACTTGGTCCATTCTTCCAGGATCCAAGTCACCCTGTCCTTTCTGCTTTTTGGCCTGAGCCCAGGTTAAAGCAAAAAGATGACCTGGAATGACCAGCATTGCTGCATGAGCCTCCAACTCCACTTCTGCCCAAGTTGATGTCTCTAAATCATTCCCTAGTAGACAGTCTACAGGTAAATCTGAGGCAACCACAACTTTCTTTGGACCAGTAACCCCCCCCCGAGTTGAGATTCACAACAGCCATGGGGTGGCTAAGAGTGTTGTTATGATCATCAGTCACTTGGTACTGGTGACCAAGTAGGTGTTGTTCAGGGTGGACCATTTTCTCTATTACCATGGTAACACTGGCACCTGTGTCCCTGTAGGCTTGAACCTCAACACCATTTATTAGGGGTAGTTGTGAGAAGGTAGCCTCTTTCTAGCCTTGTTACCCCCACTTTTGGCCTGTTTGTGAGTGTATGTCAGGGTGGTTGTCACTGTTTTCACTGTCTCACTGGGATCCTGATAGCCAGGCCCCAGTGCTCATAGTGAAAACACTATGTTTTCAGTATGGTTGTTATGTGTCACTGGGATCCTGCTGGTCAGGACCCCAGTGCTCATAGGTTTGTGGCCTATATGTATGTGTCACTGGGACCCTGTCACACAGGGCCCCAGTGCTCATAGGTGTGCATGTACATGTTCCCTGTGTGGTGCCTAACTGTCTCACTGAGGCTCTGCTAACCAGAACCTCAGTGGTTATGCTCTCTCATTACTTCCAAATTGTCACTGACAGGCTAGTGACCATTTTTACCAATTTACATTGGCTTACTGGAACACCCTTATAATTCCCTAGTATATGGTACTGAGGTACCCAGGGTATTGGGGTTCCAGGAGATCCCTATGGGCTGCAGCATTTCTTTTGCCACCCATAGGGAGCTCTGACAATTCTTACACAGGCCTGCCACTGCAGCCTGAGTGAAATAACGTCCACGTTATTTCACAGCCATTTTACACTGCACTTAAGTAACTTATAAGTCACCTATATGTCTAACCTTTACCTGGTAAAGGTTAGGTGCAAAGTTACTTAGTGTGAGGGCACCCTGGCACTAGCCAAGGTGCCCCCACATTGTTCAGAGCCAATTCCCTGAACTTTGTGAGTGCGGGGACACCATTACACGCGTGCACTACATATAGGTCACTACCTATATGTAGCTTCACCATGGTAACTCCGAATATGGCCATGTAACATGTCTATGATCATGGAATTGCCCCCTCTATACCATCCTGGCATAGTTGGCACAATCCCATGATCCCAGTGGTCTGTAGCACAGACCCTGGTACTGCCAAACTGCCCTTCCTGGGGTTTCACTGCAGCTGCTGCTGCTGCCAACCCCTCAGACAGGCATCTGCCCTCCTGGGGTCCAGCCAGGCCTGGCCCAGGATGGCAGAACAAAGAACTTCCTCTGAGAGAGGGTGTGACACCCTCTCCCTTTGGAAAATGGTGTGAAGGCAGGGGAGGAGTAGCCTCCCCCAGCCTCTGGAAATGCTTTGTTGGGCACAGAGGTGCCCAATTCTGCATAAGCCAGTCTACACCAGTTCAGGGACCCCTTAGCCCCTGCTCTGGCGCGAAACTGGACAAAGGAAAGGGGAGTGACCACTCCCCTGACCTGCACCTCCCCTGGGAGGTGTCCAGAGCTCCTCCAGTGTGCTCCAGACCTCTGCCATCTTGGAAACAGAGGTGCTGCTGGCACACTGGACTGCTCTGAGTGGCCAGTGCCACCAGGTGACGTCAGAGACTCCTGCTGATAGGCTCCTTCAGGTGTTAGTAGCCTATCCTCTCTCCTAGGTAGCCAAACCCTCTTTTCTGGCTATTTAGGGTCTCTGTCTCTGGGGAAACTTCAGATAACGAATGCATGAGCTCAGCCGAGTTCCTCTGCATCTCTCTCTTCACCTTCTGATAAGGAAACGACCGCTGACCGCGCTGGAAGCCTGCAAACCTGCAACATAGTAGCAAAGACGACTACTGCAACTCTGTAACGCTGATCCTGCCGCCTTCTCGACTGTTTTCCTGCTTGTGCATGCTGTGGGGGTAGCCTGCCTCCTCTCTGCACCAGAAGCTCCGAAGAAATCTCCCGTGGGTCGACGGAATCTTCCCCCTGCAACCGCAGGCACCAAAAAGCTGCATTACCGGTCCCTTGGGTCTCCTCTCAGCACGACGAGCGAGGTCCCTCGAATCCAGCGACACCGTCCAAGTGACCCCTACAGTCCAGTGACTCTTCAGCCCAAGTTTGGTGGAGGTAAGTCCTTGCCTCACCTCGCTGGGCTGCATTGCTGGGAACCGCGACTTTGCAAGCTACTCCGGCCCCTGTGCACTTCCGGCGGAAATCCTTCGTGCACAGCCAAGCCTGGGTCCACGGCACTCTAACCTGCATTGCACGACTTTCTAAGTTGGTCTCCGGCGACGTGGGACTCCTTTGTGCAACTTCGGCGAGCACCATTTCACGCATCCTCGTAGTGCCTGTTTCTGGCACTTCACCGGGTGCTACCTGCTTCAGTGAGGGCTCTTTGTCTTGCTCGACGTCCCCTCTCTCTGCAGGTCCAATTTGCGACCTTCTGGTCCCTCCTGGGCCCCAGCAGCGTCCAAAAACGCCAAACGCACGATTTGCGTGTAGCAAGGCTTGTTGGCGTCCATCCGGCGGGAAATTACTTCTGCACGACTCTCCAATGCGTGGGGGATCCATCCTCCAAAGGGAAAGTCTCTAGCCCTTGTCGTTCCTGCAGTATTCACAGTTCTTCAGCCTAGAAAGAGCTTCTTTGCACCAACCGCTGGCATTTCTTGGGCATCTGCCCATCTCCGAGCTGCTTGTGACTTTTGGACTTGGTCCCCTTGTTCCACAGGTACCCTCAGTCAGGAATCCATCGTTGTTGCATTGCTGATTTGTGTTTTCCTTGCATTTTCCCTCTAACACGACTATTTTGTCCTTAGGGGAACTTTGGTGCACTTTGCACTCACTTTTCAGGGTCTTGGGGAGGGTTATTTTGCTAACTCTCACTATTTTCTAATAGTCCCAGCGACCCTCTACAAGGTCACATAGGTTTGGGGTCCATTCGTGGTTCGCATTCCACTTTTGGAGTATATGGTTTGTGTTGCCCCTATCCCTATGTTTCCCCATTGCATCCTATTGTAACTATACATTGTTTGCACTGTTTTCTAAGACTATACTGCATATTTTTGCTATTGTGTATATATATCTTGTGTATATTTCCTATCCTCTCACTGAGGGTACACTCTAAGATACTTTGGCATATTGTCATAAAAATAAAGTACCTTTATTTTTAGTATAACTGTGTATTGTGTTTTCTTATGATATTGTGCATATGACACTAAGTGGTACTGTAGTAGCTTCACACGTCTCCTAGTTCAGCCTGAGCTGCTTTGCTAAGCTACCATTATCTATCAGCCTAAGCTGCTAGACACCCTATACACTAATAAGGGATACCTGGGCCTGGTGCAAGGTGCAAATACCCCTTGGTAC
This sequence comes from Pleurodeles waltl, assembly GCF_031143425.1. Lineage (NCBI taxonomy): Eukaryota > Metazoa > Chordata > Amphibia > Caudata > Salamandridae > Pleurodeles > Pleurodeles waltl. The sequence continues at coordinate 28,014,396 of NC_090444.1, forward strand.
TCACTACAAGCCAGTCCAGCCTCCTACATTGGTTGTGCAGCGGTGGGATAAGTGCTTTGAGACTACTTACCACTCTTGTCATTGTACTTTTCATAAGAGAAAAATATACAAAACAAGGTCAGTGTATATACACATAGCCAAAAAGTTTTGCATTTCCTCTTTTCACTCTTTTCTAAGTGCTGAAAAGTACTTCTAAACTTTCAATAAGTTCTTAAAAGTTTAAAAAGTTTTTTCTGTCTTTCCAAAAAGTTCTGAAAACTTTTTTCTCTTTGTCTATCACTTTAACTCTCTCTAAAAATGTCTGGCACAGGCCAAAAAGTTGAACTGTCCAAACTTGCATATGATCACCTTAGCTGGAAAGGAGCAAGGAGTCTCTGCATAGAGAGAGGTTTGAGTGTAGGGAAGAATCCTTCCTTAGAACTGTTAATTAATATGCTTAGAGTACAGGATAAGGCCATAAGTGCCCAATCTGTAGAAAAAGTAGCTAATGGTTCTCAATCTGATCCAGGGACTCCCCCAGGAAAAGGTTCAGGAAAGAAACTTCTCAGCCTGCCCATTACTAGACAGTCTAGCATAGTTGGTACAGAGGTTGAATCACATCATACTGATGATGTGCTCTCACATTATGCTGGTAGCCAAGCTGTTAGTGTGCCCTTGGTAAGGGACAGGTCTCCTTCTGTTCATTCCCATCATACCTCTGTATCTAGAAATGTCCCTCCCACCCACCCTGATGACAGATTGTTAGAAAGGGAGCTCAATAGATTGAGAGTGGAACAAACCAGACTGAAGCTCAAGAAGCAACAGCTGGATTTGGATAGACAGTCTTTAGAATTAGAGAAGGAAAGACAGAAGTTGGGTTTAGATACCCATGGTGGCAGCAGCAGTATTCCCCATAGTCATCCTGCAAAAGAGCATGATTCCAGGAATCTGCACAAGATAGTTCCCCCTTATAAGGAGGGGGATGACATTAACAAGTGGTTTGCTGCACTTGAGAGGGCCTGTGCTGTACAGGATGTCCCTCAAAGGCAGTGGGCTGCTATCCTATGGCTATCATTTAGTGGAAAAGGTAGGGATAGGCTCCTTACTGTAAAAGAAAATGATGCTAATAATTTCGAAGTTCTTAAGAATGCACTCCTGGATGGTTATGGCTTAACCACTGAACAGTACAGGATAAAGTTCAGAGATACCAAAAAGGAGTCTTCACAAGACTGGGTTGATTTCATTGACCAGGCAGTGAAGGCCTTGGAGGGGTGGTTACATGGCAGTAAAGTTACTGATTATGAAAGCCTGTATAACACAATCCTGAGAGAGCATATACTTAATAATTGTGTGTCTGATTTGTTGCACCAGTACCTGGTAGACTCTGATCTGACCTCTCCCCAAGAATTGGGAAAGAAGGCAGACAAATGGGTCAGAACAAGGGTGAACAGAAAAGTTCATACAGGGGGTGACAAAGATGGCAATAAGAAGAAAGATGGTGAAAAATCTCAAGATAAGCATGGGGATAAGGGTAAAACCAAAGATCCCACTTCAAATCTTAAACACTCTTCAGAGGGTGGGGATAAAACAAATTCTTCCTCTTCTTCTCAACCTGCACACATTAAAAAGCCTTGGTGCTTTGTGTGTAAAAATAGAGGCCATAGGCCAGGGGATAAGTCCTGTCCAGGTAAACCCCCTGAGCCTACCACCACTAATACATCAAGCTCTAGTGCCCCTAGCAGTAGTGGTACTAGTGGTGGGACTGCTGGCAACAGTCAAGCAAAGGGTGTAGTTGGGTTCACTTATGGGTCCATAGTGGAAACTGATGTAATCAGTCCCAAGACAGTTTCTGTCACACCTAGTGGCATTGGCCTTGCCACACTGGCTGCTTGTCCCCTTACAATGGATAAGTACAGGCAGACAGTTTCAATAAATGGTGTTGAGGCCTTGGCCTACAGGGACACAGGTGCCAGTTTCACTTTGGTGACTGACAACCTAGTGCACCCTGATCAACACATCATTGGACAACAGTATAAGATTATTGATGTCCATAACTCCACTAAGTTTCTTCCCTTAGCTATAATTCAGTTTAGTTGGGGTGGAGTTACTGGCCCTAAGCAGGTGGTGGTATCACCTAGCTTACCTGTAGACTGTCTCTTAGGTAATGACCTAGAGGCCTCAGGTTGGGCTGATGTAGAGTTTTATGCCCATGCAGCCATGCTGGGCATCCCTGAGGAATTGTTCCCTCTCATTTCAAGTGAAATGAAAAAGCAAAGGAGAGAAGGCCTGAAAATTCAGGATCCCTCTCCATCAACATGTAAAAAGGGTATCACAGTATCCCCTAACCACCCTACCATTCAGGATACTATTCCTGTGGTAGGAGAAACCTCTCCTGGGGTGGCACCTGTTCCAAGGGAATCATCAGCTGGCAAAGCTGGACTCCCTGAGGTGGAAGTACCTCTCTGTGGGATAACTAACATTGGTGAGAAAAACAGCACCATTTTAGTTAACATGGAGCATCCCTCCAACCCTCCCAGAGAAACTTTAGTGCAGAAACCCTGCACTACCTCACAACACTTAGGACAGCATCCCTGCCCTAGTGTGGAGCTCATAGGACAGCATCCCTGCCCTGCTCCAACTCAAGAGAAACAGCATCCCTGTTCTCTCTTCCAGCCATATGGACAAAGTTTTTGCCCAGCTATGGCTTTTCTGAGACAGCATCCCTGTCTGGCATTTCCATCACTACAAATAGGTTCAGTGGACAATTCCCACTGCTCTAAACTAAAACTTACTGATAGAAACTCTGAAAATACATCTTCACATTGTTGCTTAGCTAAAAAACTTCAAACAGGGTGGTTTACATCCCCACAGGGAAGTAACCATATAGTGGATGATAAAGGGAGTAACCAGTCTATTGCAGAGCTACTCTCTACTTATCACCACTTAGACAATAAAGTCTCAACTGGCTAAGGTTAGCCTTATTGTCCTTCGTTTGGGGGGGGGGTTGTGTGAGAAGGTAGCCTCTTTCTAGCCTTGTTACCCCCACTTTTGGCCTGTTTGTGAGTGTATGTCAGGGTGGTTGTCACTGTTTTCACTGTCTCACTGGGATCCTGATAGCCAGGCCCCAGTGCTCATAGTGAAAACACTATGTTTTCAGTATGGTTGTTATGTGTCACTGGGATCCTGCTGGTCAGGACCCCAGTGCTCATAGGTTTGTGGCCTATATGTATGTGTCACTGGGACCCTGTCACACAGGGCCCCAGTGCTCATAGGTGTGCATGTACATGTTCCCTGTGTGGTGCCTAACTGTCTCACTGAGGCTCTTCTAACCAGAACCTCAGTGGTTATGCTCTCTCATTACTTCCAAATTGTCACTGACAGGCTAGTGACCATTTTTACCAATTTACATTGGCTTACTGGAACACCCTTATAATTCCCTAGTATATGGTACTGAGGTAACCAGGGTATTGGGGTTCCAGGAGATCCCTATGGGCTGCAGCATTTCTTTTGCCACCCATAGGGAGCTCTGACAATTCTTACACAGGCCTGCCACTGCATCCTGAGTGAAATAACGTCCACGTTATTTCACAGCCATTTTACACTGCACTTAAGTAACTTATAAGTCACCTATATGTCTAACCTTTACCTGGTAAAGGTTAGGTGCAAAGTTACTTAGTGTGAGGGCACCCTGGCACTAGCCAAGGTGCCCCCACATTGTTCAGAGCCAATTCCCTGAACTTTGTGAGTGCGGGGACACCATTACACGCGTGCACTACATATAGGTCACTACCTATATGTAGCTTCACCATGGTAACTCCGAATATGGCCATGTAACATGTCTATGATCATGGAATTGCCCCCTCTATACCATCCTGGCATAGTTGGCACAATCCCATGATCCCAGTGGTCTGTAGCACAGACCCTGGTACTGCCAAACTGCCCTTCCTGGGGTTTCACTGCAGCTGCTGCTGCTGCCAACCCCTCAGACAGGCATCTGCCCTCCTGGGGTCCAGCCAGGCCTGGCCCAGGATGGCAGAACAAAGAACTTCCTCTGAGAGAGGGTGTGACACCCTCTCCCTTTGGAAAATGGTGTGAAGGCAGGGGAGGAGTAGCCTCCCCCAGCCTCTGGAAATGCTTTGTTGGGCACAGAGGTGCCCAATTCTGCATAAGCCAGTCTACACCGGTTCAGGGACCCCTTAGCCCCTGCTCTGGCGCGAAACTGGACAAAGGAAAGGGGAGTGACCACTCCCCTGACCTGCACCTCCCCTGGGAGGTGTCCAGAGCTCCTCCAGTGTGCTCCAGACCTCTGCCATCTTGGAAACAGAGGTGCTGCTGGCACACTGGACTGCTCTGAGTGGCCAGTGCCACCAGGTGACGTCAGAGACTCCTGCTGATAGGCTCCTTCAGGTGTTAGTAGCCTATCCTCTCTCCTAGGTAGCCAAACCCTCTTTTCTGGCTATTTAGGGTCTCTGTCTCTGGGGAAACTTCAGATAACGAATGCATGAGCTCAGCCGAGTTCCTCTGCATCTCTCTCTTCACCTTCTGATAAGGAAACGACCGCTGACCGCGCTGGAAGCCTGCAAACCTGCAACATAGTAGCAAAGACGACTACTGCAACTCTGTAACGCTGATCCTGCCGCCTTCTCGACTGTTTTCCTGCTTGTGCATGCTGTGGGGGTAGCCTGCCTCCTCTCTGCACCAGAAGCTCCGAAGAAATCTCCCGTGGGTCGACGGAATCTTCCCCCTGCAACCGCAGGCACCAAAAAGCTGCATTACCGGTCCCTTGGGTCTCCTCTCAGCACGACGAGCGAGGTCCCTCGAATCCAGCGACACCGTCCAAGTGACCCCTACAGTCCAGTGACTCTTCAGCCCAAGTTTGGTGGAGGTAAGTCCTTGCCTCACCTCGCTGGGCTGCATTGCTGGGAACCGCGACTTTGCAGCTACTCCGGCCCCTGTGCACTTCCGGCAGAAATCCTTCGTGCACAGCCAAGCCTGGGTCCACGGCACTCTAACCTGCATTGCACGACTTTCTAAGTTGGTCTCCGGCGACGTGGGACTCCTTTGTGCAACTTCGGCGAGCACCGTTTCACGCATCCTCGTAGTGCCTGTTTCTGGCACTTCTCCGGGTGCTACCTGCTTCAGTTAGGGCTCTTTGTCTTGCTCGACGTCTCCTCTCTCTGCAGGTCCAATTTGCGACCTTCTGGTCCCTCCTGGGCCCCAGCAGCGTCCAAAAACGCCAAACGCACGATTTGCGTGTAGCAAGGCTTGTTGGCGTCCATCCGGCGGGAAATTACTTCTGCACGACTCTCCAATGCGTGGCGGATCCATCCTCCAAAGGGGAAGTCTTTAGCCCTTGTCGTTCCTGCAGTATTCACAGTTCTTCAGCCTAGAAAGAGCTTCTTTGCACCAACCGCTGGCATTTCTTGGGCATCTGCCCATCTCCGAGCTGCTTGTGACTTTTGGACTTGGTCCCCTTGTTCCACAGGTACCCTCAGTCAGAAATCCATCGTTGTTGCATTGCTGATTTGTGTTTTCCTTGCATTTTCCCTCTAACACGACTATTTTGTCCTTAGGGGAACTTTGGTGCACTTTGCACTCACTTTTCAGGGTCTTGGGGAGGGTTATTTTGCTAACTCTCACTATTTTCTAATAGTCCCAGCGACCCTCTACAAGGTCACATAGGTTTGGGGTCCATTCGTGGTTCGCATTCCACTTTTGGAGTATATGGTTTGTGTTGCCCCTATCCCTATGTTTCCCCATTGCATCCTATTGTAACTATACATTGTTTGCACTGTTTTCTAAGACTATACTGCATATTTTTGCTATTGTGTATATATATCTTGTGTATATTTCCTATCCTCTCACTGAGGGTACACTCTAAGATACTTTGGCATATTGTCATAAAAATAAAGTACCTTTATTTTTAGTATAACTGTGTATTGTGTTTTCTTATGATATTGTGCATATGACACTAAGTGGTACTGTAGTAGCTTCACACGTCTCCTAGTTCAGCCTGAGCTGCTTTGCTAAGCTACCATTATCTATCAGCCTAAGCTGCTAGACACCCTATACACTAATAAGGGATACCTGGGCCTGGTGCAAGGTGCAAATACCCCTTGGTACTCACTACAAGCCAGTCCAGCCTCCTACAGTAGTTGCTTGTAATTATCCATATTAAGGGGACAAGCAACCAAGGTGGCCAAATCAATGGCCCCCTCCGAGACTAACACAGCCTCTGTGGTCTCCCTAACAAGACTAAACCCAACTAAATTACCAAAAGTGAGCCCAGCTACTCCCTTGGATTGGCTATTAGTAGGTTTGCTCCCACCACCACTGCTATTACTAGGGGCACTAGGTGTAGCAGCAGGGGTTGTAGTGGTAGGAGGCTTGGTGCTTTTCTTTGGGCAACTGGGATCAGTTGTCCAATGGCCTTTTATTTTACATAAATAGCACCATGGTTTCTTTTCCTTATTTTGATTTGAAGAGGATTTGGGCCCACCACCCCCACCAGAGTGTTTTTGTGGGCCTGATGAAGACTCATTTTTAGATTTGTCCCCACCCTTGTCTGAAGACTTACCATCCTTCTTCTTGCCATCCTTGTCACCCCCTGTATGAACTTTTCTGTTCACCCTTGTTCTGACCCATTTGTCTGCCTTCTTTCCCAATTCTTGGGGAGAGGTCAGATCAGAGTCTACTAGGTACTGGTGCAACAAATCAGACACATAATTATTAAGAATATGCTCTCTCAGGATTAAGTTTTACAAGCTTTCATAGTCAGAAACGTTACTGCCATGTAACCACCCCTCCAAGGCCTTCACTGAATGGTCAACAAAGTCTACCCAGTCTTGTGAAGACTCCTTTTCTGTTTCTCTGATCTTGATCCTGTACTGTTCAGTGGTTAAGCCATAACCATCTAGGAGTGAATTCTTAAGAACTGTAGAATCATTGGCATCACTTTCCTTAACAGTAAGGAGCCTATCCCTACCCTTTCCACTGAAAGATAGCCATAGTTTAGCAGCCCACTACCTTTGAGGGACCCCCTGTACATAACAGGCCCTCTCAAGTGCAGTAAACCACTTGTTAATGTCATCCCCCTCCTTGTAAGGGGGAACTATCTTGTGCAGATTCCTAGAATCATGCTCTTTTACAGGATTACTATCTGTAATACTGCTGCTGCCACCATGGGGTCCAAACCCCAACCTCTGTCTTTCTTTTTCTAAGTCAAATGCTTGTCTGTCTAGATCCAGCTGTTGCTTCTTGAGCTTCAGTCTGGATTCTTCCACTCTCAATTTATTGAGTTCCCTTTCTAACACTCTGGCGGTCATTCCTACCCTGGCGGTCCGAGACCGCCAGGGTAGGGGACCGCGGATGCACCGCCAACAGGCTGGCGGTGCATCCAGGGCAATTGTGACCGCGGCGGTACAGCCGCGGTCAGAAACGGGAAACCGGCGGTGTCCAGCCGGTTTCCCGCTGCCCTAGGGAATCCTCCATGCCATGGGGATTCCAACCCCCTTACCGCCAGCCTGTTCCTGGCGGTGAAGAGGCTGGCGATAACGGGCGTCGTGGGGCCCCTGGGGGCCCTTGCAGTGCCCATGCCACTGGCATGGGCACTGCAGGGGCCCCCTAACAGGGCCCCACAAAGATTTTCAGTGTCTGCCAAGCAGACACTGAAAATCGCGACGGGTGCTACTGCACCCGTCGCACGCCTTCAACTCTGCCGGGTCCATGCGGAGCCGGCTTCCTCGTTGAAGGCGCTTTCACGCTGGGCTGGCGGGCGGCCTTCTGGCGGTCGCCCGCCAGCCCAGCGGGAAAGCCAGAATCACCGTGGCTGTCTTCTGACCGCGCAGTGGTGTTCTGGCGGGGGTACTTTGGCGGGCGGCCTCAGCCGCCCGCCAAAGTAAGAATCACCCCCTCTGTCTTCAGGGAGGGTGGGTTGGGCATGCTTTGACACAGAAGAATGGTGTGAATGAACAGAGGGAGACCTGTCCCTAACAGATGGCACTCTAACAACCTGGCCTAAAGGAGTAACCTCTATACTATGATGAGAACTCACATCAGTACCAACCCTGCTAGGTGGCCTGCTAAGGGGCAGGTTGGGAAGGTTCCCTTCTAACCGTCTTACTGGGGGTGCCCCAGAGTCAGAGTGTGAACCATCAGCTAATTTCTCACCAGATGTGCCAACTAAGGTGTTATCCTGTTCAATGAGCATATTAACTAACAGTTCTCTTGAGGGATTCTTCCCTACCCCTAAACCTCTTTCAATGCAGAGACACCTTGCTCCTTTCCAGCTAAGGTGGTCATAAGCAACTCTGGTCAGATCTACAGTTTGACCTGTACCAGACATGATAGAAAAGGTTTAAGGGACAGAAAAAGAAAGAAAAAGTTTCAGTACTTTTTAAGGAACAGAAAAAAAAACTTTTAAAACTTTTTAAGAACTTTTTGAAAGTTTTAGAGGTACTTTTCAGCACTTAGCAAAGGAGTAAGAGAAGAAAAGCAAAACTTTTTGGTTAGGTGTACATACACTGAACTTGTTTTGTATATTATTCTCTTATGAAAAGTACAAGATGACAAAGTGGTAAGTAGTTGCAAGTACTTATCCCACAGCTGCACAACCAATGTAGGAGGCTGGCCTGGCTTGTAGTGGGTACCAAGGGGTACTTACACCATGCACCAGGTCCAGGTATCCCTTATTAGTGTAGAGGGGTGTCTAGCAGCTTAGGCTGATAGAAAAGGTAGCTTAGCAGAGCAGCTTAGGCTGAACTAGGAGGCGTGTAAAGCTCCTACCATACCACTAGTGTCACATGCACAATATCATAAGAAAACACAATACACAGATATACTAAAAATAAAGGTACTTTATTTTTATGACAATATGCCAAAAGTATCTCAGTGAGTATCCTCAGTATGAGGATAGCAAATATACACAAGATATATGTACACAATACCAAAATATGCAGTAATAGCAATAGAAAACAGTGCAAACAATGTATAGTCACAATAGAATGCAATGGGGGCACATAGGGATAGGGGCAACACAAACCATATACTCCAGAAGTGGAATGCGAACCACGAATGGACCCCAAACCTACGTGACCTTGTAGAGGGTCGCTGGGACTGTAAGAAAACAGTGAGGGTTAGAAAAATAGCCCACCACAAGACCCTGAAAAGTGGGTGCAAAGTGCACCGAAGTTCCCCAAAGAGCACAGAAGTCGTGATAGGGGAATTCTGCAAGGAAGACCAACACCAGCAATGCAATAACGATGGATTTCCTGACGAGAGTACCTGTGGAACAAGGGGACCAAGTCCAAGAGTCACGATCATGTCGGGAGTGGGCAGATGCCCAGGAAATGCCAGCTGTGGGTGCAAAGCAGCTGCCACCGAATGGTAGAAGCTGTGGATTCTGCAAGAACGACAAGGGCTCGAAACTTCCCCTTTGGAGGATGGATGTCCCACGTCGTGAAGAGTCGTCCAGAGGTGTTTCCGTGCAGAAAGACTGCAAACAAGCCTTGCTAGCTGCAAAGGTTGCTGTTAGGGTTTTTGGATGCTGCTGTGGCCCAGGAGGGACCAGGATGTCGCTACTTGCGTGACGAGACAGAGGGGGCGTCCAGCGAGACAAAGAGCCCACTCAGAAGCAAACAGCACCCGCAGAAGTGCTGGAACAGGCAGGACAAATTGGAGTGACCCGGAGCTCACCCGAAGTCACAAAGGAAGGTCCCACAACGTCGGAGGACAACTCAGGAGGTCGTGCACTGCAGGTTAGAGTGCTGGGGACCCAGGCTTGGCTGTTCACAAAGGAAATCCTGGAAGAGTGCACAGGAGCCGGAGCAGCTGCAAAACACGCGGTTCCCAGCAATGCAGTCTAGCGTGGGGAGGCAAGGACTTACCTCCACCAAACTTGGACTGAAGAGTCACTGGACTGTGGGAGTCACTAAGACAGAGTTGCTGAGTTCAAGGGACCTCGCTCGTCGTGCTGAGAGGAGACCCAGAGGACCGGTGATGCAGTTCTTTGGTGCCTGCGGTTGCAGGGGGAAGATTCCGTCCACCCACGCAAAATTTCTTCGGAGCTTCTTCTGCAGAGAGGAGGCAGACTACCCCCACAGCATGCACCACCAGGAAAACAGTCGAGAAGGCGGCCGGATCACCGTTACAAGGTCGCAGTAGTCGTCTTTGCTACTTTGTTGCAGTTTTGCAGGCTTCCAGAGCAGTCAGTGGTCGATTCCTTGGCAGAAGGTGAAGAAAGAGATGCAGAGGAACTCTGATGAGCTCTTGCATTCGTTATCTAAAGAATTCCCCAAAGCAGAGACCCTAAATAGCCAGAAAAGGAGGTTTGGCTACCTAGGAGAGAGGATAGGCTAGCAACACCTGAAGGAGCCTATCAGAATGAGTCTCTGACGTCACCTGCTGGCACTGGCCACTCAGAGAAGTCCAGTGTGCCAGCAGCACCTCTGTTTCTAAGATGGCAGAGGTCTGGAGCACACTGGAGGTGCTCTGGGCACCTCCCAGGGGAGGTGCAGGTCAGGGGAGTGGTCACTCCCCTTTCCTTTGTCCAGTTTCGCGCCAGAGCAGGGCTGGGGGATCCCTGAACCGGTGTAGACTGGCTTATGCAGAAATGGGCACCATCTGTGCCCATGAAAGCATTTCCAGAGGCTGGGGGAGGCTACTCCTTCCCAGCCCTAACACCTTTTTCCAAAGGGAGAGGGTGTAACACCCTCTCACTGAGGAAGTCCTTTGTTCTGCCTTCCTGGGCCAAGCCTGGCTGGACCCCAGGAGGGCAGAAACCTGTCTGAGGGGTTGGAGGCAGCAGCAGCTGCAGTGAAACCTCGGGAAAGGCAGTTTGGCAGTACCCGGGTCTGAGCTAGAGACTCGGGGGATCATGGAATTGTCTCCCCAATGCCAGAATGGCATTGCATTGGGGTGACAATTCCATGATCTTAGACATGTTACATGGCCATGTTCGGAGTTACCATTGTGACGCTATACATAGGTAGTGACCTATGTACAGTGCACGCGTGTAATGGTGTCCCCGCACTCACAAAGTCCGGGGAATTTGCCCTGAACGATGTGGGAGCACCTTGGCTAGTGCCAGGGTGCCCACACACTAAGTGACTTAGCACCCAACCTTTACCTGAAAAAGGTTAGACATATAGGTGACTTATAAGTTACTTAAGTGCAGTGGTAAATGGCTGTGAAATAACGTGGACATTATTTCACTCAGGCTGCAGTGGCAGGCCTGTGTAAGAATTGTCAGAGCTCCCTATGGGTGGCAAAAGAAATGCTGCAGCCCATAGGGATCTCCTGGAACCCCAATACCCTGGGTACCTCAGTACCATATACTAGGGAATTATAAGAGTGTTCCAGTAAGCCAATGTGAATTGGTGAAATTGGTCACTAGCCTGTTATTGACAATTTGGAAAGAAATGAGAGAGCATAACCACTGAGGTTCTGGATAGCAGAGCCTCAGTGAGACAGTTAGTCATAACACAGGTAACACACACAGGGCACACTTATGAGCACTGGGGCTCTGGCTGGCAGGGTCCCAGTGACACATACAACTAAAACAACATATATACAGTGAAAAATGGGGGTAACATGCCAGGCAAGATGGTACTTTCCTACACCAAGGTCGTAATCAGGCCCTATATTTCCAAGAAATTGAAAATGACTATCATAACATTCTCTATGTTGGGACTCAAATAAGAATATAATCACACACTATCTCTGTGGAGACTTGAACATGATTATAATCACATACTATCTTTAGAACAATTAGAACTATTTTTGAGCAGACTTGAAATTAATTATCATAACACTCTCCTTGTGGGGACTTCATCATGACTATAATCACAAAATATGTATGCAAGGACTTAAACAAGAATATAATTACACATTATCTCTAGAGGGACTTGAGAGTAATTGTGACAGTCTGTGGTGACCTGACCTGGGCATTACTCAAATAACGCACTATTTCTGCATGAACTTCATGTAGGAAAGTAGCCTCTTTCTAGCCTTGTTACCCCCACTTTTGGCCTGTTTGTGAGTGTATGTCAGGGTGTTTTCACTGTCTCACTGGGATCCTGCTAGCCAGGGTCCAGTGCTCATAGTGAAGACCCTATGTTTTCAGTATGTTTGTTATGTGTCACTGGGACCCTGCTAGTCAGGACCCCAGTGCTCATAAGTTTGTGGCCTATATGTATGTGTTCCCTGTGTGGTGCCTAACTGTCTTACTGAGGCTCTGCTAACCAGAACCTCAGTGGTTATGCTCTCTCATTTCTTCCAAATTGTCACTAACAGGCTAGTGACCAATTTTACCAATTTACATTGGCATACTGGAACACCCTTATAATTCCCTAGTATATGGTACTGAGGTACCCAGGGTATTGGGGTTCCAGGATATCCCTATGGGCTGCAGCATTTCTTTTGCCACCCATAGGGAGCTCTGACAATTCTTACACAAGCCTGCCATTGCGGCCTGAGTGAAATAATGTCCACGTTATTTCACAGCCATTTACCACTGCACATAAGTAACTTATAAGTCACCTATATGTCTAACCTTCACCTGGTGAAGGTTGGGTGCAAAGTTACTTAGTGTGTGGGCACCCTGGCACTAGCCAAGGTGCCCCCACATCGTTCAGGACAAATTCCCCAGACTTTGTGAGTGCGGGGACACCATTACACGCGTGCACTATACATAGGTCACTACCTATGTATAGCGTCACAATATTAACTCCGAACATGGCCATGTAACAGCTCTAAGATCATGGAATTGTCCCCCCAATACCATTCTGGTATTGGGGGGACAATTCCATGATCTCCCGGGTCTCTAGCAAAGTACCCGGGTACTGCCAAACTGCCTATCCTGGGACTCCACTGCAGCTGCTGCCAGCCCCTCAGACAGGTTTCTGCCCTCCTGGGGTCCAGGCAGCCCTGGCCCAGGAAGGCAGAACAAAGGACTTCCTCAGAGAGAGGGTGTTACACCCTCTCCCTTTGGAAAATGGTGTTAGGGCTGGGGAGGAGTAGCCTCCCCCAGCCTCTGCAAATGCTTTGATGGGCACAGATGGTGCCCATCTCCGCATAAGCCAGTCTACACCAGTTCAGGGATTCCCCAGCCCTGCTCTGGCCGGAAACTGGACAAAGGAAAGGGGAGTGACCACTCCCCTGACCTGAACCTCCCAGGGGAGGTGCCCAGAGCTCCTCCAGTGTGTCCCAGACCTCTGCCATCTTAGAAACAGAGGTGATGGGGGCACTCTGGACTGCTCTGAGTGTCCAGTGCCAGCAGGTGACGTCAGAAGCTCCTTCTGATAGGCTCTTACCTCTCTTGGTAGCCAATCCTCCTAATCTGGTAGCCAAACCTCCTTTTCTGGTTATTTAGGGTCTCTGCTTTGGGGTATTCTTCAGATAACGAATGCAAGAGCTCACCAGAGTTCCTCTGCATCTCCCTCTTCACCTTCTGCCAAAGGATTGACCGCTGACTGCTCAGAACGCCTGCAAAACCACAACAAAGAAGCAAGACGACTATTAGCAACCTTGTATCGCCTCATCCTGCCGGCTTTCTCGACTGTTTCCAGGTGGTGCATGCTCTGGGGGTAGCCTGCCTCCTCCCTGCACCAGGAGCTCTGAAGAAATCTCCAGTGGGTCGACGGAATCTCCCCCCTGCTAACGCAGGCACCAAAAGACTGCATCACTGGTCCTCTGGGTCCCCTCTCAGTCTGACGAGCGTGGTCTCTGGAACTCAGCAACTCTGTTCAAGTGACTCCCACAGTCCAGTGACTCTTCAGTCCAATTTTGGTGGAGGTAAGTCCTTGCCTCCCCACACTAGACTGCACTGCTGGGCACAGCGTGATTTGCAGCTGCTCCGGCTCCTGTGCACTCATTCAGGATTTCATTCATGCACAGCCAAGCCTGGGTCCCCGACACTCCTTCCTGCAGTGCACAACCTTCTGAGTTGTCCTCCGGCATCGTGGGACACCCTTGTGTGACTTTGCATGGACTCTGGTTCACTTTCCTTCCAAGTGCCAGGTACTTTTGCGGGTGCTGCCTGATTCTGTGAGGGCTCCCTAACTTGCTGGGCACCCCCTCTGTCTCCTCCTCCAAGTGGCGACATCCTGGTCCCTCCTGGGCCACAGCAGCACCCAAAAACCTTTACCGCGACTCTTGCAGCTAGCAAGGCTTGTTTGTGGTCTTTCTGCGTGAGAACACCTCTGCAAGCTTCATCGCGATGTAGGACATCCGTCTTCCAAAGGAGAAGTCCCTAACTCTCTTCTTTCATGAAGAACTCCAAGCTTCTTCCATCCAGTGGTAGGTTCCTTGCACCCTCAGCTGGCATTTCCTGGGCTCCTGCCCACTCTCGACACTGTCACGACTATTGGACTTGGTCCCCTTGTCTTAAAGGTACTCAGGCCCGGAAATCCACTGTTGTTGCATTGCTGGTGTTTGTTCTTCCTACAGACTCCCCCTATCACAACTTCTCTGCTCTCTGGGGGTAGTAGGTGCATGTTACACCTACTTTTCAGGGTCTTGGGGTGGGCTATTTTTCTAACCCTCACTGTTTTCTTACAGTCCCAGAGACCCTCTACAAGCTCACATAGGTCTGGGGTCCATTTGTGGTTCGCATTCCACTTTTGGAGTATATGGTTTGTGTTGCCCCTATCCCTATGTGCCCCTATTGCAATCTATTGTAATTCTACAGTTTGCATTACTTTTCTTGCTATTACTTACCTAAGTTTGGTTTGTGTACATATATCTTGGGTATATAACTTATCCTCATACTGAGGGTACTCACTGTGATACTTTTGGCATATTGTCATAAAAATAAAGTACCTTTATTTTTAGTAACTCTGTGTATTGTGTTTTCTTATGATACTGTGCATACGATATAAGTGGAATAGTAGGAGCTTTGCATGTCTCCTAGTTCAGCCTAAGCTGCTTTGCCATAGCTACCTTCTATCAGCCTAAGCTGCTAGAAACACCTCTTCTACACTACTAAGGAATAACTGGACCTGGCACAAGGTCTAAGTGCCTCTGGTACCCACTACAAGCCAGGCCAGCCTCCTAAACCTCATCATGACTATCATTGCATACTGTCTCCACAAGAACTTGAACAAGACTTTCACAACATTGTATGTGGAGACTTGAAATTGACTGTAATCACACACTATGCATAAGGACTTGAACATGACTATAATTACTATCCCTGTGGAAACAGGTGCATTACAGTAACAACATGCTAAGTCTGCATGAAATTTAGCATGACTATTGTTGTACACTATCTCTATGGCAAATTGAGCATGACTAAAACCAAAAATTATACCGGTGGAGAACTGAGTGTGACGACAATCAAACGTTACCCCTTGGGGAATCTGAATATGACTATAATCTCACACTATATGTGCAGCGATCTAACATCACTGTAATAACACATTCTGTCATGTGGCTTCAACATACCTATAATCACACAATATCTTTACAGGTATGTGAGTATCCCTATAATTACATACTATCTCTATGGGGAGCTGAACCTGAATATAATCACACAGTATCTCTTTGGGGACTTGAGAGTGAATATAATTAAACATGATATCGGTGGGGACCTGTTCATCAGTATAATCACACACTATCTGTGCGGGGACATGACCAAAACTATCATCACACCCTCTCTCTGTAACGTCTAGAATATTGCTATAGACACGTCATAGCTTTGGGAACTGTTACTGTGCAGTCATACGAAGAAGATGATACCTACTGGTGAAACTGTTGAAAAAGAACCATGTAATCGCAACATAGCTTTACTCTCTGACCAAACTGCAGGTTCTTTGACCCCTAAATGAATTTAACTATGTGTGATTTCCTTATACCTTAAAGTTTGTTAGCACTTAGCAATAGGCTAAATATTTGTAAATCACTGTCCATGCACCTGACATACTAACGTTTTCTACTGAGAAATGCTTTATCATCAATATCCATTTTCTGGATGCCCCTAGGACACAATGAGCTAATTATATATGACTAAACTAACATGTAATGTGGGTACAGTAGTGAAAAATAACATTTAGGCCCTCATTATGACATTGGCGGTGACTTTTAAAGTGGCGGTTATACCGCCAACAACCTGGTGGTAATTATTGCCAAATTATGACCATGGCGGTGATAACTGCCATAGACAGCCAATATACCACACCATCCTCCAGGATGTTAAAACCACGCACCACGGCGGTAGCCATCAACAGCCAAGCAGAAGACAAGGTACCGCCCACCATGTTATGACACTGCAAACCGCCACAATTTCTGGGGCGGTACGAACGCCATCAAAAGCCTGGCGGAAACACATCACATAAGACCAAAGACTGACCAACAGAGACACAGAGAAAACCACACCGCCATGGAACCGGAACTGAAAGTCTTCCCGATGTTCTCCACGCCATGCTCCACCTGGAACACCAACGCTGACGAAGACGGCGACGGTGTGTACAGCCGCCTAACACAAGGGAGGGAGGGAGAAAAATGGGAGTGACACACACACGCACAACGCACACCATCCACACACACACCATACACACAACCAGCGGCAGACGTAAACCAATGGCACACGACGCATGGCATAACAATACAAGGACTACAGTTCGGCAGCAATGACATTGTAATAGCAAGGCAACACTCACCATATGAACCAATTTTAGAACAAAGATACACAAACAATTGTCCAGAAAGGGCCAATGCCCAGTCCAAAGTACATAAGGCCCACATGTCCACAGGGCACAGTCCAAGGACCAACTTGATCCTGACAAACTCCACACAACACTGTGCTGGGGCATTATCTCGGAAGTGGACAGGCACCTCAGGGGGAAGGTGGTGAGGGGAACCTCAGCTGAAGTTGATAACTTGCCCACTGCTCCTGGAGTGGGCTCCATGCCCATTTCCCAATGCTGGGGAGCGCAAGGTCACAGTCTCTGAGGTGGGGAACATGGCCACTGCTTCTGGAGAGGGCTCCATGTACAACAGTCCCTGGAGGGTGACCTACATGACCTCTGCTGGAGGTGAGGGCTGCATTGTCTCTGCTGGGGGAGGTGTCTCCTGGGCAGCCTCTGCAGGAGGTGAGGGCTGCATTGTCTCTGTTGGGGGAGGTTTCCCCTGGACAGCCTCTGCAGGATATGAGGGCTGCATTGTCTCTGCTGGGGAGGTGTCTCCTGGGCAGCCTCTGCTGGAGATGAGGGCTGCATTGTCTCTGCTGGGGGAAGTGTCTCCTGGGCAGCCTCTGCAGGAGGAGAGGGCTGCATTGTCTCTGCTGGGGGAGGTGTCTCCTGGGTAGCCTCTACTGGAGATGAGGGCTGCATTGTCTCTGCTGGAGGAGGTGTCGCTTTGTCAGCCTCTGCTGGAGGTGAGGGCTGCATTTTCTCTGCTGGGGAGGTGTCTCCTGGGCAGCCTTTGCTGGAGGTGAGGGCTGCATTGTCTCTGCTGGGGAGGTGTCTCCTGGGCATCCTTTGCTGGAAGTGAGGGCTGCATTGTCTCTGCTGGGGAGGTGTTTCCTGGGCAGCCTTTGCTGGAGGTGAGGGCTGCATTGTCTCTGCTGGGGGAGGTGTCTCCTGGGTAGCCTTTGCTGGAGGTGAGGGCTGCATTGTCTCTGCTGGGGGAGGTGTCTCCTGGGTAGCCTTTGCTGGAGGTGAGGGCTGCATTGTCTGTGCTAGGGGAGGTGTCTCCTGGGCAGCCTCTGATGGAGGTGAGGGCTGCATTGTCTGTGCTAGGGGAGGTGTCTCCTGGGCAGCCTCTGATGGAGGTGAGGGCTGCATTGTCTCTGCTGGTGAGGTGTCTCCTGGGCAGCCTCTGCTGGAGGTGAGGGCTGCATTGTCTCTGCTGGGGGAGGTGTCTCCTGGGTAGCCTTTGCTGGAGGTGAGGGCTGCATTGTCTCTGCTGGGGAGGTGTCTCCTGGGTAGCCTTTGCTGGAGGTGAGGGCTGCATTGTCTGTGCTAGGGGAGGTGTCTCCTGGGCAGCCTCTGATGGAGGTGAGGGCTGCATTGTCTGTGCTAGGGGAGGTGTCTCCTAGGCAGCCTCTGATGGAGGTTGAGGGCTGCATTGTCTCTGCTGGGGATGTGTCTCCTGGGCAGCCTCTGCTGGAGGTGAGGGCTGCATTGTCTCTGCTGTGGGAGGTGTCTCCTGGGCAGCCCTTGCTGGAGGTGAGGGCTGCATTGTCTCTGCTGGGGGAGGTGTCTCCTGGGTAGCCTCTGCTGGAGGTGAGGGCTGCTGTGTCCCAGCTGAAGCTGAGGGCTTCTTGGTGGTTGAGTGGGAATCTTTTCTGTCATTGGTGGTTCAGTGGGAACCTTTTCTGATATTGGTGGTTGAGAGGGAACCTCTTCTGTCATTAGTGGTTGAGTGGGAACCTCTTCTGACATTGGTGGATTGAGTGGGACTGGGATCCTTCCCTTTCCTGGCTGGTGGAGTGGGATCCTTTCCTTTCCTAGCTGGTGGAGTGGAATCCTTCACTTTCCTGGCTGGTGGAGTGGGAACCTTCCCTTTCCTGGCAGGTGGAGTGGGATCCTTCCCTTCCCTGGCTAGTGGAGTGGGATCCTTCCCTTTCCTAGCTGGTGGAGTGGGAAACTTCACTGTCTTGCCTCCACGACCAGAAGGTGCCTCCACTGTCCCCGTAGACTGTTTGGCTGAGGTGCTACGCTGAGTCATTGGGACCCTGCTCTTAAGGGCAGGGTGGGGAAAGGGGAGGGAAGACTTCAAGTTGGGCAAGGAAAAGCTTCTTAGGGATGGTGAGGCGGGATGCAGGAGGAGGGATGGGAGTAGAGGTTGAGGGAGTGGTTGTTGGAGGAGCACGTCTGCTGGACTTGCGTTGAGGTGCATGGGCAGTGTGCTGAGGTGAGGTGGATGGCTGTTGGCTGTCTGAGTGCCTGGGTTTGTGTCCTTTAGGAAGGGGGAAAGACAAGATGGGAGAGGACACAGGGGACGCATGGATGGATGTTGTGGAGGTGTCTGGTAGTGAGGTGTGTGCTGCTTGGTGTGGTGATGCTGGTGGTGGCTGTTGAAGAAGTGCATGCAGGTGTGAGTGTGGATGTGACTGTGAGGGAGGTGGAGATGGAGGGAAGACATTGGAGGCAGTGGATGTGTGTGAGAAAGTAGCCTCTTTCTAGCCTTGTTACCCCCACTTTAGGCCTGTTTGTGAGTGTATTTCAGGGTGTTTTCACTGTCTCACTGGGATCCTGCCAGCCAGGGCCCAGTGCTCATAGTGAAAACCCTATGCTTTCAGTATGTTTGTTATGTGTCACTGGGACCCTGCTAGTCAGGACCCCAGTGCTCATAAGTTTGTGGCCTATATGTATGTGTTCCCTGTGTGATGCCTAACTGTCTCACTGAGGCTCTGCTAACCAGAACCTCAGTGGTTATGCTCTCTCATATCTTTCAAATTGTCACTAACAGGCTAGTGACCAATTTTACCAATTTACGTTGGCTTACTGGAACACCCTTATAATTCCCTAGTATATGGTACTGAGGTACCCAGGGTATTGGGGTTCCAGGAGATCCCTATGGGCTGCAGCATTTCTTTTGCCACCCATAGGGAGCTCTGACAATTCTTACACAGGCCTGCCACTGCGGCCTGAGTGAAATAACGTCCACGTTATTTCACAGCCATTTTACACTGCACTTAAGTAACTTATAAGTCACCTATATGTCTAACCTTTACCTGGTAAAGGTTAGGTGCAAAGTTACTTAGTGTGAGGGCACCCTGGCACTAGCCAAGATGCCCCCACATGGTTCAGGGCCAATTCCCCGGACTTTGTGAGTGCGGGGACACCATTACACGCGTGCACTACATATAGGTCACTACCTATATGTAGCTTCACAATGGTAACTCCGAATATGGCCATGTAACATGTCTAAAATCATGGAATTGCCCCCTCTATGCCATCCTGGCATTGTTGGCACAATTCCATGATCCCAGTGGTCTGTAGCACAGACCCTGGTACTGCCAAACTGCCTTTCCTGGGGTTTCACTGCAGCTGCTGCCAACCCCTCAGACAGGTTTCTGCCCCCCTGGGGTCAAGCCAGGCTTGTCCCAGGATGGCAGAACAAAGGACTTCCTCTGAGAGAGGGTGTTACACCCTCTCCCTTTGGAAAATGGTGTGAAGGCAGGGGAGGAGTAGCCTCCCCCAGCCTCTGGAAATGCTTTCTTGGGCACAGATGTGCCCAATTCTGCATAAGCCAGTCTACACCGGTTCAGGGACCCCTTAGCCCTGCTCTGGCGCGAAACTGGACAAAGGAAAGGGGAGTGACCACTACCCTGACCTGCACCTCCCCTGGGAGGTGTCCAGAGCTCCTCCAGTGTGCTCCAGACCTCTGCCATCTTAGAAACAGAGGTGCTGCTGGCACACTGGACTGCTCTGAGTGGCCAGTGCCACCAGGTGACGTCAGAGACTCCTTCTGATAGGCTCCTTCAGGTGTCAGTAGCCTATCCTCTCTCCTAGGTAGCCAAACCCTCTTTTCTGGCTATTTAGGGTCTCTGTCTCTGGGGAAACTTTAGATAACGAATGCAAGAGCTCATCAGAGTTCCTCTGCATCTCTCTCTTCACCTTATGCCAAGGAATCGACTGCTGACCGCGCTGGAAGCCTGCAAAACTGCAACATAGTAGCAAAGACGACTACTGCAACTCTGTAACGCTGATCCTGCCGCCTTCTCGACTGTTTTCCTGGTGGTGCATGCTGTGGGGGTAGTCTGCCTCCTCTCTGCACTAGAAGCTCCGAAGAAATCTCCTGTGGGTCAACGGAATCTTCCCCCTGAACCGCAGGCACCAAAAAGCTGCATTACCGGTCCCTTGGGTCTCCTCTCAGCACGACGAGCGAGGTCCCTTGAATCCAGCAACTCTGTCCAAGTGACTCCCACAGTCCAGTGACTCTTCAGTCCAAGTTTGGTGGAGGTAAGTCCTTGCCTCCCTACGCCAGACTGCATTGGTGGTAACCGCGACTTTTGCAACTTCTCCGGCCCCTGTGGATTTCCGGTGGAAATCCTTTGTGCACAACCAAGCCTGGGTCCACGGCACTCTAACCTGCATTGCACAACTTTCTAAGTTGGTCTCCGGCGACGTGGGACTCCTTTGTGTAACTTCGGGTGAGCACCATTTCATGCATCCTTGTAGTGCCTGTTTCTGGCACTTCTCTGGGTGCTACCTGCTGCTGAGAGGATTGTTTGTCTTGCTCAACGTCCCCTCTACCTCCTGGTCCAATTTGCGACCTCCTGGTCCCTCCTGGGCCACAGCAGTGTCCAAAAACGCTAATCGCACGATTTGCAGCTAGCAAGGCTTGTTGGCGTTCTTTTGGCGGGAAAACACTTCTGCACGACTCTCCACGGCGAGACGGATCCGTCCACCAAAAGGGAAGTCTCTAGCCCTTTTTGTTCCTGCAGAAACCTCTGCTTCTTCTGTCCAGTAGAAGCTTCTTTGCACCCACAGCTGGCATTTCCTGGGCATCTGCCCATCTCCGACTTGCTTGTGACTTTTGGACTTGGTCCCCTTGTTCCACAGGTACCCTAGATTGGAAATCCATCGTTGTTCCATTGTTGGTTTGTGTCTTTCCTGCATTATTCCTCTATCACGACTTCTTTGTCCTTGGGGGAACTTTAGTGCACTTTGCACTCACTTTTCAGGGTCGTGGGGTGGGCTATTTTTCTAACCCTCACTATTTTCTAATAGTCCCAGCGACCCTCTGCAAGGTCACATAGGTTTGGGGTCCATTCGTGGTTCGCATTCCACTTTTGGAGTATATGGTTTGTGTTGCCCCTATCCCTATGTGTCCCCATTGCATCCTGTTGTAACTATACATTGTTTGCACTGTTTTCTAAGACTATACTGCATATTTTTAGTACTGTGTACATATAACTTGTGTATATTTGCTATCCTCACTCTGAGGGTACACTCTGAGATACTTTGGCATATTGTCATAAAAATAAAGTACCTTTATTTTTAGTATAACTGTGTATTGTGTTTTCTTATGATATTGTGCAAGTGACACTTGTGGTACTGTAGTAGCTTCACACGTCTCCTAGTTCAGCCTAAGCTGCTCTGCTAAGCTACCATTATCTATCAGCCTAGCTGCTAGACACCCTATACACTAATAAGGGATACCTGGGCCTGGTGCAAGGTGTAAGTACCCCTTGGTACTCACTACAAGCCAGTCCAGCCTCCTACAATGTGTGTGCAACTGTCTGTTGTTTGTGTGAGTGTTTGTGGACTGAAGTGCGGTGCTTGTGTTTGACTGTGCCACTCTTGTGTGATGTCTTGTGTGCATGTTCATCTGTATGTGTGCATGGGATGGGTTGGGGTTGAGGAGAATGGGACTAGGAAGTGGTAGTTGGAGGGGGGGCGGTAGGAACAGGGACAGTGGCTGCCATCAGAGAGGAGGCCAGAGGCTGAATTGATCTCTGTTGGGCAACCAATCCACCGTCGACGCCCTTCAGGAATGCACTGCATTACTGTATCTGGGATGCCAGACCCTGGATGGCATTCACAATGGTTGACTGCCCTACAGAGATGGGCCACAGGAGGTCAATAGTCTCCTCACTCGGGGCAGCAGGGCTCACTGGGGCAGGTCTGAGATTCCTGGGGCGAAGGAGATGCCCACCCTCCTGGGTGAGAGGGCATGGGCAACTCGCTGAGAGGCTACTGGGAGGGCAGTGCTGGAATAGAGTTGGAGGCTGTACCTGCAGCTGGGGTGGTCACAGCGGTGTCCGCCACCCTCAGGGAGCTTCCATTGGAGGAGGTATCTGAGTCAGTGTTGTCACCTCCTGACCCTGCTGTGGTGCTCCCCTGACACTTCGTCCCACTGGTTCCCTCGACGTCAGTGGACTCTGCCTCCTGGGTCCTGTGGGATGCAGCTCCCTCTGTCGCCGGTGCCGCTGCTCCTCCCCCAGATGATGCTAATGCACAAATGGACAGGATGACAGAAAGAGAAAGGCGGGGAGGGAGAGAAAGGGAGCACTGGGTCAATTACAGAGCCAACAATACAGTTGGCATACACAGCACCGTCACACACAGGGATCAGGATTGAGCCAAACGCATTGCACTGGCATTGAATTGGCTGGATCCCACAGCAAAATGAGAGACAAACACCGCCAACTGCACACCTCCTGAGACCCACAGAGCCCTGACTGACATGGAATGCAAACGAGTTAGGTTACCTGCATTTGTCATTCACCCATTACCCTTGAGCTGAATCACTCTGCAATGTCTGGCCTGGCATTAAGGGGCACCCACTAACGCACAACCACCACCCGGATCCCATGCCACCTACCAATTATTGTGGCAAGGCACACTGTACTCACCCCCTTGTGGCTGCTGTAATGCCCTCCAGCTCTGGGTAGGCTACCACCAGTATGCGGGTCATCAGTGGGGTCAGGTTTCAACGAGCACCCCTTCCTCGTTGGGAAGCCATCCCCAGCCGGGCCTCTGCAGTCTTCCATGCCCAGCGTCTCAGGTCGTCCCACCGTTTCCTGCAGGGGGTGCTCCGCCTGCTGTAGTCCCCCATGGTCTGCACGTTCTTGGTGATGGCACGCCACAATCCCTTCTTTTGATGGGCACTGACCTGCAGAGGGAATACAGACAGGAGGCCAGCATTACACATACAATCCAGCCTGTCACACGTATGGCTCTCAAATCTTGTTTCCAACTCCATTGGCACACACATCGCCCAGCGCACACAAGGTATACTACCACCAGACATACTACCCCACATATGACACGATGCATGCACACACATTTCCATGCAACCCTCACACATGCATTGTGGCCAGGGTGTTCTCACCTGTTGGTCTGGAGGCCAATACAGCTGTTCATACTGGGTCAGGACCCCATCCACCAAGAGCTCCAACTCCATCGAAGTAAAGGCAGGGGCCCTTTGTAGGAGGCTGGACTGGCTTGTAGTGAGTACCAAGGGGTACTTGCACCTTGCACCAGGCCCAGTTATCCCTTATTAGTGTATAGGGTGTCTAGCAGCTTAGGCTGATAGATAATGGTAGCTTAGCAGAGCAGCTTAGGCTGAACTAGGAGACGTGTGAAGCTACTACAGTACCACTTAGTGTCATATGCACAATATCATAAGAAAACACAATACACAGTTATACTAAAAATAAAGGTACTTTATTTTTATGACTGTAGGAGGCTGGACTGGCTTGTAGTGAGTTCCAAGGGGTACTTGCACCTTGCACCAGGCCCAGTTATCCCTTATTAGTGTATAGGGTGTCTAGCAGCTTAGGCTGATAGATAATGGTAGCTTAGCAGAGCAGCTTAGGCTGAACTAGGAGACGTGTGAAGCTACTACAGTACCACTTAGTGTCATATGCACAATATCATAAGAAAACACAATACACAGTTATACTAAAAATAAAGGTACTTTATTTTTATGACAATATGCCAAAGTATCTTAGAGTGTACCCTCAGTGAGAGGATAGGAAATATACACAAGATATATATACACAATAGCAAAAATATGCAGTATAGTCTTAGAAAACAGTGCAAACAATGTATAGTTACAATAGGATGCAATGGGGAAACATAGGGATAGGGGCAACACAAACCATATACTCCAAAAGTGGAATGTGAACCACGAATGGACCCCAAACCTATGTGACCTTGTAGAGGGTCGCTGGGACTATTAGAAAATAGTGAGAGTTAGAAAAATAACCCTCCCCAAGACCCTGAAAAGTGAGTGCAAAGTGCACTAAAGTTCCCCTAAGGACAAAATAGTCGTGTTAGAGGGAAAATGCAAGGAAAACACAAATCAGCAATGCAACAACGATGGATTCCTGACTGAGGGTACCTGTGGAACAAGGGGACCAAGTCCAAAAGTCACAAGCAGCTCGGAGATGGGCAGATGCCCAAGAAATGCCAGCGGTTGGTGCAAAGAAGCTCTTACTAGGCTGAAGAGCTGTGAATAGTGTAGGAACGACAAGGGCTAGAGACTTCCCCTTTGGAGGATGGATCCTACACGCCTTGGAGAGTTGTGCAGAAGTGTTTTCCCGCCGGATGGACGCCAACAAGCCTTGCTACACGCAAATCGTGCGTTTGGCGTTTTTGGACGCTGCTGGGGCCCAGGAGGGACCAGGAGGTCGCAAATTAGACCTGCAGAGAGAGGGGACGTCGAGCAAGACAAAGAGCCCTCACTAAAGCAGGTAGCACCCAGAGAAGTGCCAGAAACAGGCACTACGAGGATGCGTGAAACGGTGCTCGCCGAAGTTGCCCAAAGGAGTCCCACGTCGCTGGAGACCAACTTAGAAAGTCGTGCAATGCAGGTTAGAGTGCCGTGGACCCAGGCTTGGCTGTGCACGAAGGATTTCCGCCGGAAGTGCACAGGGGCCGGGGTAGCCTGCAAAGTCGCAGTTCCCAGCAATGCAGCCCAGCGAGGTGAGGCAAGGACTTACCTCCACCAAACTTGGGCTGAAGAGTCACTGGACTGTGGGGGTCACTTGGACGGTGTCGCTGGATTCGAGGGACCTCGCTCGTCGTGCTGAGAGGAGACCCAAGGGACCGGTAATGCAGCTTTTTGGTGCCTGCGGTTGCAGGGGGAAGATTCCGTCGACCCACGGGAGATTTCTTCGGAGCTTCTGGTGCAGAGAGGAGGCAGACTACCCCCACAGCATGCACAAGCAGGAAAACAGTCGAGAAGGCGGCAGGATCAGCGTTACAGAGTTGCAGTAGTCGTCTTTGCTACTATGTTGCAGGTTTGCAGGCTTCCAGCGCGGTCAGCGGTCGATTCCTTATCAGAAGGTGAAGAGGGAGATGCAGAGGAACTCGGCTGAGCTCATGCATTCGTTATCTAAAGTTTCCCCAGAGACAGAGACCCTAAATAGCCAGAAAAGAGGGTTTGGCTACCTAGGAGAGAGGAAAGGCTACTAACACCTGAAGGAGCCTATCACAAGGAGTCTCTGACGTCACCTGGTGGCACTGGCCACTCAGAGCAGTCCAGTGTGCCAGTAGCACCTCTGTTTCCAAGATGGCAGAGGTCTGGAGCACACTGGAGGAGCTCTGGACACCTCCCAGGGGAGGAGCAGGTCAGGGGAGTGGTCACTCCCCTTTCCTTTGTCCAGTTTCGCGCCAGAGCAAGGGCTAAGGGGTCCCTGAACCGGTGTAGACTGGCTTATGCAGAATTGGGCACATCTGTGCCCAACAAAGCATTTCCAGAGGCTGGGGGAGGCTACTCCTCCCCTGCCTTCACACCATTTTCCAAAGGGAGAGGGTGTCACACCCTCTCTCAGAGGAAGTTCTTTGTTCTGCCATCCTGGGCCAGGCCTGGCTGGACCCCAGGAGGGCAGCTGCCTGTCTGAGGGGTTGGCAGCAGCAGCAGCTGCAGTGAAACCCCAGGAAGGGCAGTTTGGCAGTACCAGGGTCTGTGCTACAGACCACTGGGATCATGGAATTGTACCAACAATGCCAGGATGGCATAGAGGGGGCAATTCCATGATCATAGACATGTTACATGGCCATATTCGGAGTTACCATGGTGAAGCTACATATAGGTAGTGACCTATATGTAGTGCACGCGTGTAATGGTGTCCCCGCACTCACAAAGTTCAGGGAATTGGCTCTGAACAATGTGGGGGCACCTTGGCTAGAGCCAGGGTGCCCTCACACTAAGTAACTTTGCACCTAACCTTTACCAGGTAAAGGTTAGACATATAGGTGACTTATAAGTTACTTAAGTGCAGTGTAAAATGGCTGTGAAATAACGTGGACGTTATTTCACTCAGGCTGCAGTGGCATGCCTGTGTAAGAATTGTCAGAGCTCCCTATGGGTGGCAAAAGAAATGCTGCAGCCCATAGGGATCTCCTGGAACCCCAATACCCTGGGTACCTCAGTACCATATACTAGGGAATTATAAGGGTGTTCCAGTAAGCCAATGTAAATTGGTAAAAATGGTCACTAGCCTGTTAGTGACAATTTGAAAGTAATGAGAGAGCATAACCACTGAGGTTCTGGTTAGCAGAGCCTCAGTGAGACAGTTAGGCACCACACAGGGAACATATACATGCACACCTATGAGCACTGGGGCCCTGTGTGACAGGGTCCCAGTGACACATACATATAGGCCACAAACCTATGAGCACTGGGGTCCTGACCAGCAGGATCCCAGTGACACATAACAACCATACTGAAAACATAGTGTTTTCACTATGAGCACTGAGGCCTGGCTATCAGGATCCCAGTGAGACAGTGAAAACAGTGACAAAACCCTGACATACACTCACAAACAGGCCAAAAGTGGGGGTAACAAGGCTAGAAAGAGGCTACCTTCTCACACAACCCCCCCCCAAACGAAGGACAATAAGGCTAACCTTGGCCAGTTGAGACTTTATTGTCTAAGTGGTGATAAGTAGAGAGTAGCTCTGCAATAGACTGGTTACTCCCTTTATCATCCACTATATGGTTACTTCCCTGTGGGGATGTAAACCACCCTGTTTGAAGTTTTTTAGCTAACCAACAATGTGAAGATGTATTTTCAGAGTTTCTATCAGTAAGTTTTAGTTGAGAGCAGTGGGAATTATCCACTGAACCTATTTGTAATGATGGAAATGCCAGACAGGGATGCTGTCTCAGTAAAGCCATAGCTGGGCAAAAACTTTGTCCATTTGGCTGGAAGAGAGAACAGGGATGCTGTTTCTCTTGAGTTGGAGCAGGGCAGGGATGCTGTCCTATGAGCTCCACACTAGGGCAGGGATGCTGTCCTAAGTGTTGTGAGGCAGTACAGGGTTTCTGCACTAAAGTTTCTCTGGGAGGGTTGGAGGGATGCTCCATGTTAACTAAAATGGTGCTCTTTTTCTCACCAATGTTAGTTATCCCACAGAGAGGTACTTCCACCTCAGGGAGTACAGTTTTGACAACTGATGATTCCCTTGGAACAGGTGCCACCCCAGGAGAGGTTTCTCCCACCACAGGAATGGTATCCTGAATGGTAGGGTGGTTAGGGGATACTGTGATACCCTTTTTACCTGTTGATGGAGAGGGATCCTGAGTTTTCAGGCCTTCTCTCCTTTGCTTTTTCATTTCACTTGAAATGAGAGGGAACAATTCCTCAGGGATGCCCAGCATGGCTGCATGGGCATAAAACTCTACATCAGCCCAACCTGAGGCCTCTAGGTCATTACCTAAGAGACAGTCTACAGGTAAGCTAGGTGATACCACCACCTGCTTAGGGCCAGTAACTCCACCCCAACTAAACTGAATTATAGCTAAGGGAAGAAACTTAGTGGAGTTATGGACATCAATAATTTTATACTGTTGTCCAATGATGTGTTGTTCAGGAGGCACTAGGTTTTCAGTCACCAAAGTGAAACTGGCACCTGTGTCCCTGTAGGCCAAGGCCTCAACACCATTTATTGAATCTGTCTGCCTGTACTTATCCATTGTAAGGGGACAAGCAGCCAGTGTGGCAAGGCCAATGCCACTAGGTGTGACAGAAACTGTCTTGGGACTGATGACATCAGTTTCCACTATGGACCCATAAGTGAACCCAACTACACCCTTTGCTTGACTGTTGCCAGCAGTCCCACCACTAGTACCACTACTGCTAGGGGCACTAGAGCTTGATGTATTAGTGGTGGTAGGCTCAGGGGGTTTACCTGGACAGGACTTATCCCCTGGCCTATGGCCTCTATTTTTACACACAAAGCACCAAGGCTTTTTAATGTGTGCAGGTTGGGAAGAAGAGGAAGAATTTGTTTTATCCCCACCCTCTGAAGAGTGTTTAAGATTTGAAGTGGGATCTTTGGTTTTACCCTTATCCCCATGCTTATCTTGAGATTTTTCACCATCTTTCTTCTTATTGCCATCTTTGTCACCCCCTGTATGAACTTTTCTGTTCACCCTTGTTCTGACCCATTTGTCTGCCTTCTTTCCCAATTCTTGGGGAGAGGTCAGATCAGAGTCTACCAGGTACTGGTGCAACAAATCAGACACACAATTATTAAGTATATGCTCTCTCAGGATTGTGTTATACAGGCTTTCATAATCAGTAACTTTACTGCCATGTAACCACCCCTCCAAGGCCTTCACTGAATGGTCAATGAAATCAACCCAGTCTTGTGAAGACTCCTTTTTGGTCTCTCTGAACTTTATCCTGTACTGTTCAGTGGTTAAGCCATAACCATCCAGGAGTGCATTCTTAAGAACTTGGAAATTATTAGCATCATTTGCTTTCACAGTAAGGAGCCTATCCCTACCCTTTCCACTAAATGATAGCCATAGGATAGCAGCCCACTGCCTTTGAGGGACATCCTGTACAACACAGGCCCTCTCAAGTGCAGCAAACCACTTGTTAATGTCATCCCCCTCCTTATAAGGGGGAACTATCTTGTGCAGATTCCTGGAATCATGCTCTTTTGCAGGATGACTATGGGGAATACTGCTGCTGCCACCATGGGTTTCTAAACCCAACTTCTGTCTTTCCCTCTCTACTTCTAAAGACTGTCTATCCAAATCCAGCTGTTGCTTCTTGAGCTTCAGTCTGGTTTGTTCCACTCTCAATCTATTGAGCTCCCTTTCTAACAATCTGTCATCAGGGTGGGTGGGAGGGACATTTCTAGATACAGAGGTATGATGGGAATGAACAGAAGGAGACCTGTCCCTTACAGAGGGCACCCTAACAGCTTGGCTACCAGTATAATGTGAGAGCACACCATTAGTATGGTGTGATTCAACCTCTGTACCAACTATGCTAGACTGTCTAGTAATGGGCAGGCTGAGAAGTTTCTTTCCTGAACCTTTTCCTGGGGGAGTCCCTGGATCAGATTGAGAACCATTAGCTACTTTTTCTACAGGTTGGGCACTTATGGCCTTATCCTGTACTCTAAGCATATTAATTAACAGTTCTAAGGAAGGATTCTTCCCTACACTCAAACCTCTCTCTATGCAGAGACTCCTTGCTCCTTTCCAGCTAAGGTGATCATATGCAAGTTTGGACAGTTCAACTTTTTTTCCTGTGCCAGACATTTTTTAGAGAGAGTTAAAGTGATAGCAAAAGAGAAAAAAGTTTTCAGAACTTTTTGGAAAGACAGAAAAAAAACTTTTTAAACTTTTAAGAACTTTTTGAAAGTTTAGAAGTACTTTTCAGCACTTAGAAAAGAGTGAAAAGAGGAAATGCAAAACTTTTTGGCTATGTGTATATACACTGACCTTGTTTTGTATATTTTTCTCTTATGAAAAGTACAATGACAAGAGTGGTAAGTAGTCTCAAAGCACTTATCCCACCGCTGCACAACCAATGTAGGAGGCTGGACTGGCTTGTAGTGAGTACCAAGGGGTACTTGCACCTTGCACCAGGCCCAGTTATCCCTTATTAGTGTATAGGGTGTCTAGCAGCTTAGGCTGATAGATAATGGTAGCTTAGCAGAGCAGCTTAGGCTGAACTAGGAGACGTGTGAAGCTACTACAGTACCACTTAGTGTCATATGCACAATATCATAAGAAAACACAATACACAGTTATACTAAAAATAAAGGTACTTTATTTTTATGACAATATGCCAAAGTATCTTAGAGTGTACCCTCAGTGAGAGGATAGGAAATATACACAAGATATATATACACAATAGCAAAAATATGCAGTATAGTCTTAGAAAACAGTGCAAACAATGTATAGTTACAATAGGATGCAATGGGGAAACATAGGGATAGGGGCAACACAAACCAT
Source organism: Pleurodeles waltl (assembly GCF_031143425.1). Lineage (NCBI taxonomy): Eukaryota > Metazoa > Chordata > Amphibia > Caudata > Salamandridae > Pleurodeles > Pleurodeles waltl. The sequence continues at coordinate 28,045,038 of NC_090444.1, forward strand.
ATACTCCAAAAGTGGAATGTGAACCACGAATGGACCCCAAACCTATGTGACCTTGTAGAGGGTCGCTGGGACTATTAGAAAATAGTGAGAGTTAGAAAAATAACCCTCCCCAAGACCCTGAAAAGTGAGTGCAAAGTGCACTAAAGTTCCCCTAAGGACAAAATAGTCGTGTTAGAGGGAAAATGCAAGGAAAACACAAATCAGCAATGCAACAACGATGGATTCCTGACTGAGGGTACCTGTGGAACAAGGGGACCAAGTCCAAAAGTCACAAGCAGCTCGGAGATGGGCAGATGCCCAAGAAATGCCAGCGGTTGGTGCAAAGAAGCTCTTACTAGGCTGAAGAGCTGTGAATACTGCAGGAACGACAAGGGCTAGAGACTTCCCCTTTGGAGGATGGATCCCACACGCCTTGGAGAGTTGAGCAGAAGTGTTTTCCCGCCGGATGGACGCCAACAAGCCTTGCTACACGCAAATCGTGCGTTTGGCGTTTTTGGACGCTGCTGGGGCCCAGGAGGGACCAGGAGGTCGCAAATTGGACCTGCACAGAGAGGCGACGTCGCGCAAGACAAAGAGCCCTCACTGAAGCAGGTAGCACCCGGAGAAGTGCCAGAAACAGGCACTACGAAGATGCGTGAAATGGTGCTCGCCGAAGTTGCACAAAGGAGTCCCACGTCGCCGGAGACCAACTTAGAAAGTCGTGCAATGCAGGTTACAGTGCCGTGGACCCAGGCTTGGCTGTGCACGAAGGATTTCCGCCGGAAGTGCACAGGGGCCGGGGTAGCTTGCAAAGTCGCGGTTCCCAGCAATGCAGCCCAGCGAGGTGAGGCAAGGACTTACCTCCACCAAACTTGGGCTGAAGAGTCACTGGACTGTGAGGGTCACTTGGACGGTGTCGCTGGATTCGAGGGACCTCGCTCGTCGTGCTGAGAGGAGACCCAAGGGACCGGTAATGCAGCTTTTTGGTGCCTGCGGTTGCAGGGGGAAGATTCCGTCGACCCACGGGAGATTTCTTCGGAGCTTCTGGTGCAGAGAGGAGGCAGACTACCCCCACAGCATGCACAAGCAGGAAAACAGTCGAGAAGGCGGCAGGATCAGCGTTACAGAGTTGCAGTAGTCGTCTTTGCTACTATGTTGCAGGTTTGCAGGCTTCCAGCGCGGTCAGCGGTCGATTCCTTATCAGAAGGTGAAGAGGGAGATGCAGAGGAACTCGGCTGAGCTCATGCATTCGTTATCTAAAGTTTCCCCAGAGACAGAGACCCTAAATAGCCAGAAAAGAGGGTTTGGCTACCTAGGAGAGAGGAAAGGCTACTAACACCTGAAGGAGCCTATCACAAGGAGTCTCTGACGTCACCTGGTGGCACTGGCCACTCAGAGCAGTCCAGTGTGCCAGTAGCACCTCTGTTTCCAAGATGGCAGAGGTCTGGAGCACACTGGAGGAGCTCTGGACACCTCCCAGGGGAGGTGCAGGTCAGGGGAGTGGTCACTCCCCTTTCCTTTGTCCAGTTTCGCGCCAGAGCAGGGGCTAAGGGGTCCCTGAACCGGTGTAGACTGGCTTATGCAGAATTGGGCACATCTGTGCCCAACAAAGCATTTCCAGAGGCTGGGGGAGGCTACTCCTCCCCTGCCTTCACACCATTTTCCAAAGGGAGAGGGTGTCACACCCTCTCTCAGAGGAAGTTCTTTGTTCTGCCATCCTGGGCCAGGCCTGGCTGGACCCCAGGAGGGCAGCTGCCTGTCTGAGGGGTTGGAAGCAGCAGCAGCTGCAGTGAAACCCCAGGAAGGGCAGTTTGGCAGTACCAGGGTCTGTGCTACAGACCACTGAGATCATGGAATTGTACCAACAATGCCAGGATGGCATAGAGGGGGCAATTCCATGATCATAGACATGTTACATGGCCATATTCGGAGTTACCATGGTGAAGCTACATATAGGTAGTGACCTATATGTAGTGCACGCGTGTAATGGTGTCCCCGCACTCACAAAGTTCAGGGAATTGGCTCTGAACAATGTGGGGGCACCTTGGCTAGTGCCAGGGTGCCCTCACACTAAGTAACTTTGCACCTAACCTTTACCAGGTAAAGGTTAGACATATAGGTGACTTATAAGTTACTTAAGTGCAGTGTAAAATGGCTGTGAAATAACGTGGACGTTATTTCACTCAGGCTGCAGTGGCAGGCCTGTGTAAGAATTGTCAGAGCTCCCTATGGGTGGCAAAAGAAATGCTGCAGCCCATAGGGATCTCCTGGAACCCCAATACCCTGGGTACCTCAGTACCATATACTAGGGAATTATAAGGGTGTTCCAGTAAGCCAATGTAAATTGGTATAAATGGTCACTAGCCTGTTAGTGACAATTTGAAAGTAATGAGAGAGCATAACCACTGAGGTTCTGGTTAGCAGAGCCTCAGTGAGACAGTTAGGCACCACACAGGGAACATATACATGCACACCTATGAGCACTGGGGCCCTGTGTGACAGGGTCCCAGTGACACATACATATAGGCCACAAACCTATGAGCACTGGGGTCCTGACCAGCAGGATCCCAGTGACACATAACAACCATACTGAAAACATAGTGTTTTCACTATGAGCACTGAGGCCTGGCTATCAGGATCCCAGTGAGACAGTGAAACCAGTGACAAAACCCTGACATACACTCACAAACAGGCCAAAAGTGGGGGTAACAAGGCTAGAAAGAGGCTACCTTCTCACAATGACAATATGCCAAAGTATCTTAGAGTGTACCCTCAGTGAGAGGATAGGAAATATACACAAGATATATATACACAATAGCAAAAATATGCAGTATAGTCTTAGAAAACAGTGCAAAAAATGTATAGTTACAATAGGATGCAATGGGGAAACATAGGGATAGGGGCAACACAAACCATATACTCCAAAAGTGGAATGCGAACCACGAATGGACCCCAAACCTATGTGACCTTGTAGAGGGTCGCTGGGACTATTAGAAAATAGTGAGAGTTAGAAAAATAACCCTCCCCAAGACCCTGAAAAGTGAGTGCAAAGTGCACTAAAGTTCCCCTAAAGACAAAGAAGTCGTGTTAGAGGAATAATGCAGGAAAGACACAAACCAGCAATGCAACAACTGTGGATTTCCAATCTCGGGTACCTGTGGAACAAGGGGACCAAGTCCAAAAGTCACAAGCAAGTCGGAGATGGGCAGATGCCCAGGAAATGCCAGCTGCGGGTGCAAAGAAGCTTCTACTGGACAGAAGAAGCTGAGGTTTCTGCAGGAACAAAAAGGGCTAGAGACTTCCCCTTTGGTGGACAGATTCCGCTCGCCTTGGAGAGTCGTGCAGAAGTGTTTTCCCGCCGGAAGGACGCCAACAAGCCTTGCTAGTCGCAAATCGTGCGTTTGGGGTTTTTGGAAGCTGCTGGGGCCCAAGAGGGACCAGGAGGTCGCAAATTGGACCTGAAGAGAGAGGGGACGTCGAGCAAGACAAAAAGCTCTCACTGAAGCAGGTAGCACCCGGAAAAGTGCCAGAAGCAGGCACTAAGAGGATGCGTGAAACGGTGCTCGCCGAAGTTGCACAAAGGAGTCCAGCGTCGCCGGAGACCAACTTAGAAAGTCGTGCAATGCAGGTTAGAGTGCTGTGGACCCAGGCTTGGATGTCCACAAAGGATTTCCACCGGAAGTGCACAGGGGCCGGAGTAGCTGCAAAGTCGCGGTTCCCAGCAATGCAGCCCAGCGAGGTGAGGCAAGGACTTACCTCCACCAAACTTGGGCTGAAGAGTCACTGGACTGTGGGGGTCACTTGGACAGAGTCGCTGGATTCGAGGGACCTCGCTCGTCGTGCTGAGAGGAGACCCAAGGGACAGGTAATGCAGCTTTTTGGTGCCTGCGGTTGCAGGGGGAAGATTCCGTCGACCCACGGGAGATTTCTTCGGAGCTTCTGGTGCAGAGAGGAGGCAGGCTACCCCCACAGCATGCACAAGCAGGAAAACAGTCGAAAAGGTGGCAGGATCAGCGTTACAGAGTTGCAGTAGTCGTCTTTGCTACTATGTTGCAGGTTTGCAGGCTTCCAGCGCGGTCAGCAGTCGATTCCTTATCAGAAGGTGAAGAGGGAGATGCAGAGGAACTCGGATGAGCTCTTGCATTCGTTATCTAAAGTTTCCCCAGAGACAGAGACCCTAAATAGCCAGAAAAGAGGGTTTGGCTACCTAGGAGAGAGGATAGGCTACTAACACCTGAAGGAGCCTATCAGCAGGAGTCTCTGACGTCACCTGGTGGCACTGGCCACTCAGAGCAGTCCAGTGTGCCAGCAGCACCTCTGTTTCCAAGATGGCAGAGGTCTGGAGCACACTGGAGGAGCTCTGGACACCTCCCAGGGGAGGTGCAGGTCAGGGGAGTGGTCACTCCCCTTTCCTTTGTCCAGTTTCGCGCCAGAGCAGGGGCTAAGGGGTCCCTGAACCGGTGTAGACTGGCTTATGCAGGATTGGGCACATCTGTGCCCAAGAAAGCATTTCCAGAGGCTGGGGGAGGCTACTCCTCCCCTGCCTTCACACCATTTTCCAAAGGGAGAGGGTGTCACACCCTCTCTCAGAGGAAGTTCTTTGTTCTGCCATCCTGGGCCAGGCCTGGCTGGACCCCAGGAGGGCAGATGCCTGTCTGAGGGGTTGGCAGCAGCAGCAGCTGCAGTGAAACCCCAGGAAGGGCAGTTTGGCAGTACCAGGGTCTGTGCTACAGACCACTGGGATCATGGGATTGTGCCAACTATGCCAGGATGGCATAGAGGGGGCAATTCCATGATCATAGACATGTTACATGGCCATATTCGGAGTTACCATGGTGAAGCTACATATAGGTAGTGACCTATATGTAGTGCACGCGTGTAATGGTGTCCCCGCACTCACAAAGTTCAGGGAATTGGCTCTGAACAATGTGGGGGCACCTTGGCTAGTGCCAGGGTGCCCTCACACTAAGTAACTTTTTACCTAACCTTTACCAGGTAAAGGTTAGACATATAGGTGACTTATAAGTTACTTAAGTGCAGTGTAAAATGGCTGTGAAATAACGTGGACGTTATTTCACTCAGGCTGCAGTGGCAGGCCTGTGTAAGAATTGTCAGAGCTCCCTATGGGTGGCAAAAGAAATGCTGCAGCCCATAGGGATCTCCTGGAACCCCAATACCCTGGGTACCTCAGTACCATATACTAGGGAATTATAAGGGTGTTCCAGTAAGCCAATGTAAATTGGTAAAAAATGGTCACTAGCCTGTTAGTGACAATTTGGAAAGAAATGAGAGAGCATAACCACTGAGGTTCTGATTAGCAGAGCCTCAGTGAGACAGTTAGTCACTGTGAGAAGGTAGCCTCTTTCTAGCCTTGTTACCCCCACTTTTGGCCTGTTTGTGAGTGTATGTCAGGGTGTTTGTCACTGTTTTCACTGTCTCACTGGGATCCTGATAGCCAGGCCTCAGTGCTCATAGTGAAAACACTATGTTTTCAGTATGTTTGTTATGTGTCACTGGGATCCTGCTGGTCAGGACCCCAGTGCTCATAGGTTTGTGGCCTATATGTATGTGTCACTGGGACCCTGTCACACAGGGCCCCAGTGCTCATAGGTGTGCATGTATATGTTCTCTGTGTGGTGCCTAACTGTCTCACTGAGGCTCTGCTAACCAGAACCTCAGTGGTTATGCTCTCTCATTACTTTCAAATTGTCACTAACAGGCTAGTGACCAATTTTACCAATTTACATTGGCTTACTGGAACACCCTTATAATTCCCTAGTATATGGTACTGAGGTACCCAGGGTATTGGGGTTCCAGGAGATCCCTATGGGCTGCAGCATTTCTTTTGCCACCCATAGGGAGCTCTGACAATTCTTACACAGGCCTGCCACTGCAGCCTGAGTGAAATAACGTCCACGTTATTTCACAGCCATTTTACACTGCACTTAAGTAACTTATAAGTCACCTATATGTCTAACCTTTACCTGGTAAAGGTTAGGTGCAAAGTTACTTAGTGTGAGGGCACCCTGGCACTAGCCAAGGTGCCCCCACATTGTTCAGAGCCAATTCCCTGAACTTTGTGAGTGCGGGGACACCATTACACGCGTGCACTACATATAGGTCACTACCTATATGTAGCTTCACAATGGTAACTCCGAATATGGCCATGTAACATGTCTATGATCGTGGAATTGCCCCCTCTATGCCATCCTGGCATTGTTGGTACAATTCCATGATCTCAGTGGTCTGTAGCACAGACCCTGGTACTGCCAAACTGCCCTTCCTGGGGTTTCACTGCAGCTGCTGCTGCTGCCAACCCCTCAGACAGGCATCTGCCCTCCTGGGGTCCAGCCAGGCCTGGCCCAGGATGGCAGAACAAAGAACTTCCTCTGAGAGAGGGTGTGACACCCTCTCCCTTTGGAAAATGGTGTGAAGGCAGGGGAGGAGTAGCCTCCCCCAGCCTCTGGAAATGCTTTCTTGGGCACAGATGTGCCCAATTCTGCATAAGCCAGTCTACACCGGTTCAGGGACCCCTTAGCCCCTGCTCTGGCGCGAAACTGGACAAAGGAAAGGGGAGTGACCACTCCCCTGACCTGCACCTCCCCTGGGAGGTGTCCAGAGCTCCTCCAGTGTGCTCCAGACCTCTGCCATCTTGGAAACAGAGGTGCTGCTGGCACACTGGACTGCTCTGAGTGGCCAGTGCCACCAGGTGACGTCAGAGACTCCTGCTGATAGGCTCCTTCAGGTGTTAGTAGCCTATCCTCTCTCCTAGGTAGCCAAACCCTCTTTTCTGGCTATTTAGGGTCTCTGTCTCTGGGGAAACTTTAGATAACGAATGCAAGAGCTCATCCGAGTTCCTCTGCATCTCTCTCTTCACCTTCTGATAAGGAATCGACTGCTGACCGCGCTGGAAGCCTGCAAACCTGCAACATAGTAGCAAAGACGACTACTGCAACTCTGTAACGCTGATCCTGCCGCCTTCTCGACAGTTTTCCTGCTTGTGCATGCTGTGGGGGTAGCCTGCCTCCTCTCTGCACCAGAAGCTCCGAAGAAATCTCCCGTGGGTCGACGGAATCTTCCCCCTGCAACCGCAGGCACCAAAAAGCTGCATTACCGGTCCCTTGGGTCTCCTCTCAGCACGACGAGCGAGGTCCCTCGAATCCAGCGACTCTGTCCAAGTGACCCCCACAGTCCAGTGACTCTTCAGCCCAAGTTTGGTGGAGGTAAGTCCTTGCCTCACCTCGCTGGGCTGCATTGCTGGGAACCGCGACTTTGCAGCTACTCCGGCCCCTGTGCACTTCCAGCGGAAATCCTTTGTGCACAGCCAAGCCTGGGTCCACGGCACTCTAACCTGCATTGCACGACTTACTAAGTTGGTCTCCGGCGACGTGGGACTCCTTTGTGCAACTTCGGCGAGCACCGTTTCACGCATCTTTGTAGTGCCTGTTTCTGGCACTTCTCCGGGTGCTACCTGCTTCAGTGAGGGCTCTTTCTCTTGCTCGACGCCCCTTCTCTCTTCAGGTCCAATTTGCGACCTCCTGGTCCCTCCTGGGCCCCGGCAGCGTCCAAAAACGCCAAACACACAATTTGCGACTAGCAAGGCTTGTTGGCATCCTTCCGGCGGGAAAACACTTCTGCACGACTTTCCTACGCGAGTGGGATCCGTCCACCAAAGGGGAAGTCTCTAGCCTTTTTCGTTCCTGCAGAAACCTCAGCTTCTTCTGTCCAGTCGAAGCTTCTTTGCACCCGCAGCTGGCATTTCCTGGGCATCTGCCCATCTCCGACTTGCTTGTGACTTTTGGACTTGGTCCCCTTTTTCCACAGGTACCCTAGATTGGAAATCCACAGTTGTTGCATTGCTGGTTTGTGTCTTTCCTGCATTATTCCTCTAACACGACTATTTTGTCCTTAGGGGAACTTTAGTGCACTTTGCACTCACTTTTCAGGGTCTTGGGGAGGGTTATTTTTCTAACTCTCACTATTTTCTAATAGTCCCAAGCGACCCTCTACAAGGTCACATAGGTTTGGGGTCCATTCGTGGTTCGCATTCCACTTTTGGAGTATATGGTTTGTGTTGCCCCTATCCCTATGTTTCCCCATTGCATCCTATTGTAACTATACATTGTTTGCACTGTTTTCTAAGACTATACTGCATATTTTTGCTATTGTGTATATATATCTTGTGTATATTTCCTATCCTCTCACTGAGGGTACACTCTAAGATACTTTGGCATATTGTCATAAAAATAAAGTACCTTTATTTTTAGTATAACTGTGTATTGTGTTTTCTTATGATATTGTGCATATGACACTAAGTGGTACTGTGGTAGCTTCACACGTCTCCTAGTTCAGCCTAAGCTGCTCTGCTAAGCTACCATTATCTATCGGCCTAAGCTGCTAGACACCCTATACACTAATAAGGGATAACTGGGCCTGGTGCAAGGTGCAAGTACCCCTTGGTACTCACCACAAGCCAGTCCAGCCTCCTACAGTCACTACACAGGTGACACATTCAGGCACACTTATGAGCACTGGGGCCCTGGGTTACCAGGGTCCCAGTGACACATACAACTAAAACAACATATATACAGTGAAAAATGGGGGTAACATGCCAGGCAAGATGGTACTTTCGTACACAACCCCCCCCCCAAACGAAGGACAATAAGACTAGCCATGACCTGATGAGTCTTCATTGTCTAAGTGGAAATATCTGGAGAGTCCCTCTGCATTGGAGTGGCTACTCCCAGGTCTATGTTCCACTGTATAGTCCATTCCCTGTAGGGATATGGACCACCTCAACAATTTAGGATTTTCACCTTTCATTTGTTTTAGCCAAAGTAGAGGTTTGTGGTCTGTCTGAACAATGAAGTGAGTGCCAAACAGGTATGGCCTCAACTTCTTCAGAGCCCAGACCACAGCAAAGGCCTCCCTCTCAATGGCAGACCAACGCTTTTCTCTAGGGGTCAACCTCCTACTAATAAAAGCAACAGGTTGATCCTGGCCCTCAGAATTAAGTTGTGATAGGACTGCCACTACTCCTAATTCAGATGCATCAGTTTGGACATAGAATTGTTTAGAGTAACAAGAGCTTTTTAGGACAGGTGCAGAGCACATGGCCTGCTTCAGCTCCTCAAAAGCTTTCTGACAGCTTGCTGTCCATAATACCTTTTTAGGCATTTTCTTGGATGTGAGGTCATTAAGAGGGGCTGCAATGGAGCCATAGTTCTTAATGAACCTCCTGTAATACCCAGTGAGGCCTAGGAAGGCTCTCACCTGAGTCTGAGTGGTAGGGGGAACCCAATCAATAATAGTTTGGATTTTCCCCTGAAGTGGTGCAATCTGTTCCCCACCAACAAGGTGTCCCAGATAAACCACCTTACCCTGCCCTATCTGGCACTTTGAAGCCTTGATAGTGAGGCCTGCCTTTTGCAGGGCCTCCAAAACTTTCCATAGGTGGACCAGGTGATCATCCCAGCTGGAGCTAAAGACAGCTATATCGTCCAAATATGCTGCACTGAAAGCTTCCAGCCCTTGCAGGACTGTGTTCACCAACCTCTGAAAAGTGGCAGTTGCATTTTTCAAACCAAAAGGCATTACAGTAAACTGGTAATGTCCTCCAATGGTAGAAAATGCAGTCTTAGGTTTAGCATCTTCTGATAATTTGATCTGCCAATACCCTGCAGTCAAATCAAAAGTGCTTAGATACTTGGCAGATGCCAGTGTATCTATGAGCTCATCTGCCCAGGGTATAGGGGGAGCATCAGTTTTGGTTACCAAGTTGAGACCTCTATAGTCTACACAAAACCGCATTTCCTTCTTTCCATCTTTAGAATTGGGTTTTGGTACCAGTACCACAGGAGAAGCCCATGGACTGTCAGAGTGCTCAACCACTCCTAGTTCCAACATTTTCTGAACTTCTTGCTTTATGCAGTCCCTGACATGGTCAGGCTGCCTATAGATCATACTTTTGACAGGTAAACTGTCTCCAGTATCTATAGTGTGCTCACACCAAGAAGTGGTGCCTGGCACAGTAGAGAAGAGTTCTGAAAATTGTCCTAGGAGATTTATGCAATGGTCTTTCTGCTCAGCAGTAAGACAATCTGCCAAAACTACACCTTCCACAAGAGCATCTTGTTCTGTGGAAGAGAAGAGATCAGGTAGAGGATCACTGTCTTCTTCCTGTCCCTCATCAGTTGCCATGAGCAGGGTGAGATCAGCCCTGTCATAGTAGGGTTTCAGGCGGTTGACATGGAGCACCCTAAGGGGACTCCTGGCAGTGCCTAAGTCAACTAAATAGGTGACTTCTCCCTTCTTTTCAACAATTGTGTGGGGACCACTCCATTTATCTTGGAGTGCTCTTGGGGCCACAGGCTCCAAGACCCACACTTTCTGCCCTGGTTGGTACTGAACCAAAACAGCCTTCTGATCATGCCATTGCTTCTGGAGCTCTTGGCTGGCCTGAAGGTTTTTACTGGCCTTTTTCATGTACTCAGCCATCCTTGATCTGAGGCCAAGTACATAATCCACAATATCCTGCTTAGGAGCTTTTAAAGGTTGTTCCCAACCCTCCTTTACAAGTGTGAGTGGACCCCTAACAGGGTGTCCAAAAAGAAGTTCAAAGGGGCTGAAGCCCACTCCTTTCTGGGGTACCTCCCTGTAGGCAAAAAGGAGGCATGGTAGAAGGATATCCCATCTCCTGCGGAGTTTTTCAGGGAGACCCATAATCATGCCTTTGAGAGTTTTATTAAATCTCTCCACCAGTCCATTTGTTTGTGGATGATAGGGTGTTGTGAACTTGTAAGTTACACCACACTCCTTCCACATGGCCTTTAAGTATGCAGACATGAAATTGCTTCCTCTGTCTGATACTACTTCCTTTGGGAAGCCCACCCTGGAAAATATTCCCAGGAGGGCCTTTGCCACTGCAGGTGCTGTAGTGGTCCTTAAAGGAATAGCTTCAGGATATCTTGTGGCATGGTCCACTACCACTAAGATAAACCTATTGCCTGAAGCAGTAGGAGGGTCAAGGGGGCCAACTATGTCAACCCCTACCCTTTCAAAGGGAACCCCAACCACAGGCAGTGGGATAAGGGGTGCCTTTGGGGTGCCACCTGTCTTGCCACTGGCTTGACAGGTTTCACAGGACTTACAAAATTCCTTTGTGTCCTCAGACATTCTAGGCCAATGAAACAGGGGAACAAGCCTGTCCCAAGTTTTCATTTGTCCTAGATGCCCAGCTAAGGGAATGTCATGTGCCAGTGTTAGGAGGAACTTTCTGTACTCCTGAGGAATCACTAATCTCCTGGCAGCTCCAGGTTTAGGATCCCTATGCTCAGTGTACAAGAGGTTGTCCTCTCAGTAAACTCTGTGAGAGTCACTGACATCCCCATTAGCCTGTTTGACAGCTTGCTGTCTGAGACCCTCTAATGTGGGACAGGTTTGCTGTGCCACACTCAGCTCCTCTCTGGCAGGCCCCCCTTCACCCAAAAGCTCAGCAGTGTCTGCTTCCAGCTCCTCTGGTGTAGGTTCTGCACAGGGAGGGAATTCTTCTTCATCAGAATTAGAATCCACTGTAGAGGGAGGGATAGTAGGAAGTGGTTTGCTTCTACTAGCCCTAGCTTTAGGGAGCACTTGGTCCATTGTTCCAGGATCCAAGCTTCCCTGTCCTTTTTGCTTTTTGGCCTGAGCCCTTGTCAAAGCAAAAATATGCCCTGGGATGCCCAGCATTGCTACATGGGCCTACAACTCCACATCTGACCAAGCTGATGTCTCCAAATCATTCCCTAATAGACAGCCTACAGGTAAATCTGAAGCTACCACAACTTTCTTTGGACCAGTTACCCCCCCCCAGTTGAGATTTACAACAGCCATGGGGTGGCTTTGTGTTATGTTGTGATCATCGGTTACTTGGTACTGGTGTCCAAGTATGTGTTGTTCAGGGTGCACCAGTTTCTCAATCACCATTGTGACACTGGCACCTGTGTCCCTGTAGGCCTGGACCTCAACACCATTTATTAGGGTTAGTTGCTTGTACTTCTCCAAGTTATGGGGGCAAGCAACCAAAGTGGCTAAATCAATAGCCCCTTCAGAGACTAAAGTAGCCTCTGTGGTCTCCCTAATCAGACCAACCCCAACTAAATTACCAAAAGTGAGCCCAGCTACTCCCTTGTATTGGCTATTAGTAGGTTTGCTCCCACCACCACTGCTATTAGTAGGGACACTAGGTGTAGCAGTAGGGGTTGTAGTGGTAGGAGCAGTGGTGCCTTTCTTTGGACAACTGGGATCTGTTGTCCAATGGCCTTTTATTTTACATAAATAGCACCATGGTTTCTTTTCCTTGTTCTGATTAAAGGAGGATTTGGACCCACCACCCCCACCAGAGTGTTTTTGTGGGCCTGATGAAGACTCATTTTTAGATTTGTCCCCACCTTTGTCTGATGACTTACCATCCTTCTTTTTGTTGCCATCTTTGTCACCCCCTGTATGAACTTTTCTGTTCACTCTTGTTCTGACCCATTTGTCTGCCTTCTTTCCCAATTCTTGGGGAGAGGTCAGATCAGAGTCCACCAAGTACTGGTGCAACAAATCAGACACACAATTATTAAGAATATGCTCTCTCAGGATTAAGTTATACAGGCTGTCATAATCAGTAACTTTACTGCCATGTAACCACCCCTCCAAGGCCTTCACTGAATGGTCAATGAAATCAACCCAGTCTTGTGAAGACCCCTTTTTGGTCTCTCTGAACTTTATCCTGTACTGTTCAGTGGTTAAGCCATAACCATCCAGGAGTGCATTCTTAAGAACTTGGAAATTATTAGCATCATTTTCTTTCACAGTAAGGAGCCTATCCCTACCTTTTCCACTAAATGATAGCCATAGGATAGCAGCCCACTGCCTTTGAGGGACATCCTGTACAACACAGGCCCTCTCAAGTGCAGCAAACCACTTGTTAATGTCATCCCCCTCCTTTTAAGGGGGAACTATCTTGTGCAGATTCCTGGAATCAAGCTCTTTTGCAGGATGACTATGGGGAATACTGCTGCTGCCACCATGGGTATCTAAACCCAACTTCTGTCTTTCCTTCTCTAATTCAAAAGACTGTCTATCCAAATCCAGCTGTTGCTTTTTAAGCTTCAGTCTGGTTTGTTCCCCCCTCAACTTATTGAGTTCCCTCTCTAACATTCTGTCATCAGGGTTGGTGGGAGGGACATTTCTAGAAAGAGAGCTATGATGGGAATGAACAGAAGGAGACCTGTCCCTTACAGAAGCCACCCTAACAGCTTGGTTAACAGAAACATTACTACCAGTATGGTGAGAATAAATGCTTTTGCTATGATGTGAGACAACACTATTTATATGGTGTGGCTCATCATCATTACCATCTATGCTAGACTGTCTAGTAATGGGCAGGCTAGGAAGTTTCTTTCCTGAATCTTTTCCTGGGGGAGTCCCTGAATCAGATTGAGAACTATTAGGTACTTTTTCAACAGATGAGGCACCTATGGCCTTATCCTGTTCTCTAAGCATATTAAGTAACAGTTCCAAGGAAGGATTCTTCCCTACACTCAAACCTCTCTCTATACAGAGACTCCTTGCTCTTTTCCAGCTAAGGTTGTCATATGCAAGTTTGGACAGATCAACATTTTGGCCTGTGCCAGACATTTTTAGAGAGAGTTAAAGTGATAGAAAAAGAGAAAAAAGTTTTCAGAACTTTTTGGAAAGACAGAAAAAAACTTTTTAAACTTTTAAGCACTTTTTGAAAGTTTAGAGGTACTTTTCAGCACTTAGAAAAGAGTGAAAAGAGGAAATGCAAAACTTTTTGGCTATGTGTATATACACTGACCTTGTTTTGTATATTTTTCTCTTATGAAAAGTACAATGACAAGAGTGGTAAGTAGTCTCAAGCACTTATCCCACCACTGCACAACCAATGTAGGTGGCTGGACTGGCTTGTAGTGAGTACCAAGGGGCTACTTGCTCCTTGCACCAGGCCCAGTTATCCCTTATTAGTGTATAGGGTGTCTAGCAGCTTAGGCTGATAGATAATGGTAGCTTAGCAGAGCAGCTTAGGCTGAACTAGGAGACGTGTGAAGCTACTACAGTACCACTTAGTGTCATATGCACAATATCATAAGAAAACACAATACACAGTTATACTAAAAATAAAGGTACTTTATTTTTATGACAATATGCCAAAGTATCTTAGAGTGTACCCTCAGTGAGAGGATAGGAAATATACCCAAGATATATATACACAATAGCAAAAATATGCAGTATAGTCTTAGAAAACAGTGCAAACAATGTATAGTTACAATAGGATGCAATGGGGAAACATAGGGATAGGGGCAACACAAACCATATACTCCAAAAGTGGAATGTGAACCACGAATGGACCCCAAACCTATGTGACCTTGTAGAGGGTCGCTGGGACTATTAGAAAATAGTGAGAGTTAGAAAAATAACCCTCCCCAAGACCCTGAAAAGTGAGTGCAAAGTGCACTAAAGTTCCCCTAAAGACAAAGAAGTCGTGTTAGAGGAATAATGCAGGAAAGACACAAACCAGCAATGCAACAACTGTGGATTTCCAATCTCGGGTACCTGTGGAACAAGGGGACCAAGTCCAAAAGTCACAAGCAAGTCGGAGATGGGCAGATGCCCAGGAAATGCCAGCTGCGGGTGCAAAGAAGCTTCTACTGGACAGAAGAAGCTGAGGTTTCTGCAGGAACGAAAAGGGCTAGAGCCTTCCCCTTTGGTGGACGGATCCCACTCGCCTTGGAGAGTCGTGCAGAATTGTTTTCCCGCCGGAAGGACGCCAACAAGCCTTGCTAGTCGCAAATCGTGCGTTTAACATTTTTGGACGCTGCTGGGGCCCAGGAGGGACCAGGATGTCGCAAATTGGACCTGAAGAGAGAGGGGACGTCGAGCAAGACAAAGAGCCCTCACTAAAGCAGGTAGCACCCGGAGAAGTGCCAGAAACTGGCACTACGTGGATGCGTGAAACGGTGCTTGCCGAAGTTGCACAAAGGAGTCCCACGTCGCCGGAGACCAACTTAGAAAGTCGTGCAATGCAGGTTAGAGTGCCGTGGACCCAGGCTTGGCTGTGCACAAAGGATTTCCGCCGGAAGTGCACAGGGGCCGGAGTAGCTGCAAAGTCGCGGTTCACAGCAATGCAGCCCAGCGAGGTGAGGCAAGGACTTACCTCCACCAAACTTGGGCTGAAGAGTCACTGGACTGTGGGGGTCACTTGGACAGAGTCGCTGGATTCGAGGGACCTCGCTCGTCGTGCTGAGAGGAGACCCAAGGGACTGGTAATGCAGCTTTTTGGTGCCTGCGGTTGCAGGGGGAAGATTCCGTCGACCCACGGGAGATTTCTTCGGAGCTTCTGGTGCAGAGAGGAGGCAGGCTTCCCCCACAGCATGCACAAGCAGGAAAACAGTCGAGAAGGCGGCAGGATCAGCGTTACAGAGTTGCAGTAGTCGTCTTTGCTACTATGTTGCAGGTTTGCAGGCTTCCAGCGCGGTCAGCAGTCGATTCCTTATCAGAAGGTGAAGAGGGAGATGCAGAGGAACTCGGATGAGCTCTTGCATTCGTTATCTAAAGTTTCCCCAGAGACAGAGACCCTAAATAGCCAGAAAAGAGGGTTTGGCTACCTAGGAGAGAGGATAGGCTACTAACACCTGAAGGAGCCTATCAGCAGGAGTCTCTGACGTCACCTGGTGGCACTGGCCACTCAGAGCAGTCCAGTGTGCCAGCAGCTCCTCTGTTTCCAAGATGGCAGAGGTCTGGAGCACACTGGAGGAGCTCTGGACACCTCCCAGGGGAGGTGCAGGTCAGGGGAGTGGTCACTCCCCTTTCCTTTGTCCAGTTTCGCGCCAGAGCAGGGGCTAAGGGGTCCCTGAACCGGTGTAGACTGGCTTATGCAGGATTGGGCACATCTGTGCCCAAGAAAGCATTTCCAGAGGCTGGGGGAGGCTACTCCTCCCCTGCCTTCACACCATTTTCCAAAGGGAGAGGGTGTCACACCCTCTCTCAGAGGAAGTTCTTTGTTCTGCCATCCTGGGCCAGGCCTGGCTGGACCCCAGGAGGGCAGATGCCTGTCTGAGGGGTTGGCAGCAGCAGCAGCTGCAGTGAAACCCCAGGAAGGGCAGTTTGGCAGTACCAGGGTCTGTGCTACAGACCACTGGGATCATGGGATTGTGCCAACTATGCCAGGATGGCATAGAGGGGGCAATTCCATGATCATAGACATGTTACATGGCCATATTCGGAGTTACCATGGTGAAGCTACATATAGGTAGTGACCTATATGTAGTGCACGCGTGTAATGGTGTCCCCGCACTCACAAAGTTCAGGGAATTGGCTCTGAACAATGTGGGGGCACCTTGGCTAGTGCCAGGGTGCCCTCACACTAAGTAACTTTGCACCTAACCTTTACCAGGTAAAGGTTAGACATATAGGTGACTTATAAGTTACTTAAGTGCAGTGTAAAATGGCTGTGAAATAACGTGGACGTTATTTCACTCAGGCTGCAGTGGCAGGCCTGTGTAAGAATTGTGAGAGCTCCCTATGGGTGGCAAAAGAAATGCTGCAGCCCATAGGGATCTCCTGGAACCCCAATACCCTGGGTACCTCAGTACCATATACTAGGGAATTATAAGGGTGTTCCAGTAAGCCAATGTAAATTGGTAAAAAATGGTCACTAGCCTGTTAGTGACAATTTGGAAAGAAATGAGAGAGCATAACCACAGAGGTTCTGATTAGCAGAGCCTCAGTGAGACAGTTAGTCACTACACAGGTAACACATTCAGGCATACTTATGAGCACTGGGGCCCTGGGTTACCAGGGTCCCAGTGACACATACAACTAAAACAACATATATACAGTGAAAAATGGGGGTAACATGCCAGGCAAGATGGTACTTTCCTACACCCTTTCCCCGGTCACACATGCCATGGTAGGTTCCAGACACAGGTCACAGCAGCACACGCAGTGTAGGTGTTGTCCTGTGGAAAGTCAGTAATCAAGTGAGGTTATAGACAGAAAATGGCAGTTACGTCCATGGCAGTGTACACCGTCACCATGGATGCTGATCCTCATTGGCCAATGTACCCCATAGAGACCCATATTAGCTAATGAGGAATTGCGCGGCGGTTCAAGATTGCCTTCGGCCATGATGCCCAACGTCGCCGGAGTTACCTCATTTCTACCTGTCCCTAGATACAGGACAGGAGGTCCCAATTTCATGGTGGTGGTCTACAGACAGATCTTGCATAACTGCATCATTTATTGAAATTGCACATACATTGCCAATCCCACTGTCCCATCACATTAATGTTGTATGCACACTGAGGTGGTGGTTCCATTGTACAAATTGTGTCAGCCTACTCACTCTTGTGTCCTTAGATATCTACTACTGCAGATGAATAGTAGAAGGAGACAAACCCCCATGTACAGACCCCTTGTGATCTTGGCTACACTGGAGGACAGGCACATTATACTCACCTATAGACTGGACAGGGCCACAATCACAGAGCTGTGTGCCCAATTGGAGCCTGACCTGATATCAGCTATCCGTCATCGCACTGGGATCCCCCCTCTTGTGCAGGCTCTATCAGTGCTCCATTTCCTGGCAACTGGTTCTTTCCAAGTGATGATGGGCTTGGTAGCAGGAATGTCACAACCAATGTTCTCAATCGTGCTGGCAAGGGTATTGTCTGCCTTGGTGAAACACATGTGCAGCTACATTTCTTTTCCCCAGGTGGAAGATTTGGCCACTGTGAAAGTGAGAGTCTATGCAATGGGACATATTGTCAATATTATTGGGGTGATTGACAGTACACATATTGTGTTTGTCCCCCCTCCGCCAGAATGAACAGGTGTTCGGAAATCGGAAGTGTTTCCACTCACACAATTTGCAAATGGAGTGCCTGGCTGACCAGTACATCTCCCATGTTACTGCCAAGTATCCTGGGTTGGTGCATGACGCCTTCGTTCTGAGGAATGGCAGAATCCCAAATGTGATGGCCCAACTACAGAGGCGCAGGGTGTGGCTAATAGGTGAGCCAGAGTCCCCATCCACTGTATGTCAGTGTATGCCTTCAAGTGTTATCCCCAAAGCATTGTGTAAGGTTACATTTTGTCCCTCAATACTTGCTGGTGACCCTGGCTACCCAAACCTATCGTGGCTCCTGACCCCTGTGAGGAATGGCAGGACAGGGGCTGAGAACCGTTATAATGATGCACATGGGTGAACCAGGAGAATAATTGAGAGGTCCTTCGGCCTCCTAAAGGCCAGGTTCAGATGCCTCCATCTAACTGGTGGATCCCTGTGCTACTCACCTGAGAAGGTCTGGCAGATAGTAGTGGCATACTGCATGTTGCACAACCTGGCCCTCAGACGACATGTGCCTTTTCTGCAGGAGGAGGGGACTGGAGATGACCCTGTGGCAGCAGTGACCCTGAGGACAGTGAGGATGAGGAGGCAGAGGATGAGGACAACAGAACATCATTTATACGACAATACTTCCAATGACACACAGGTGAGACAGTAGAACTGATAATTACTCTGACTATTGATGTTTTCTGTGTGGCTGTATCATGATGGCATTCACTTCCTTTGCATCTCGACTTACTGTCACCTATGGCTTGTCATTTTACAGATGTCGGTGTGTTTACTGCAGACAGCTACAGGTCATTATCTGTATGCTATCACAGTGTTCAGATTATTTCCACTAGATATGACTGTTCCCATAAATGCACATTTTCAACACATAAAACGGTGTCACTCAAGTTGTGTTCAAGGGTGTTTATTGTAGTGCAAATAATTGACTGAAAAGTGCAATGGATTGGGGTGATGGTAGAGGAAAGTCCAGGGTATTGTTCTAGTGTGTTTGTAGCACAGGTCCAGTGTCCAAGGGGCCATAGGAAGGGGAGCTAAGGCAGTTTAAAGTGGACAAGGTGACATGGTAGGACACAAGGGGGATAATCAGGAGAGTCTCATTGGGTCTTGGTCTTGGCAATTGTCTCTGGCGTCTGTCTGGGTCACAGGGAACTTTTACGGGGTGGTTCACCTTCTGCAGGGGGAGGGATTCTGGTGGCCTGTGGGTCCTGTGGCGGGGCCTCCTGCCCACTAGCTGCAGCGGAAGTAGAGGGCTGGTCAATTGACTGGTTAGTAGTAGGGGCTGGCTGGTGTGCTGTCGATTCCTCATGATGTTGGCCAGCACCCCTGCTATGGCGATCACGGTGATGTTAAGAGCCTGCAAGTCCTCGCTGATCTCCTGATGGTGTTCCTCTTGCAGCCGCTTGTTCTCCTGCATTTTGTTAAGTATCTGGCCCATCTAGACCTGGGATTGTTGGTAGGCCCCCAGGACATTAGTGAGTGCCTCCTGGAGAGTCGGTTCCCTGGGTCTGTCCTCCCCCTGGCACACAGCAGTCCTCCCAGTGTCCCTGTTGCCCTGTGCCTCTGTCCCCTGAATGGTGTGCCTACTGCCACTGACCCCAGGTCCCTGATTGTCTTGGGGGCGAGGTGTCGACTAGGTTCCCTTTACAGGTAGGCACACTGATGATTGACGTCTGCTGGGGACAGAGGTGTGGGGACACTGGGTGGGTGCTGTGGTGTTGGTTACTGAAGGGGGAGGCTCTGTGGCTGACTGTGAGTGGGCTGGGGTGACCGCCTGACCACTGGTCCCTGATGGGCCAGGTAGTTCATCCAGATCCAGAAGTCCAGAGTTACTGTCATCACTGGGGCATCTTCTATTGGGGGACTGGTTTGGGGGACTCCTCTCCACTGACATTTGCTGGGGCACCTGTGGGGATGTAAGTGATGTATTAGGCTTCATGTCTGTTGCCCTGTGTAGGAAAGTACCATCTTGCCTGGCATGTTACCCCCATATTTCACTGTATATATGTTGTTTTAGTCTATGTGTCACTGGGACCCTGCCAGGCATGACCCCAGTGCTCATAAGTGTGCCCTGTATGTGTTCCCTGTGTGATGACTAGCTGCCTCACTGAGGCTCTGCTAACCAGAACCTCAGTGGTTATGCTCTCTCTGCTTTCCAAATTGTCACTAACAGGCTAGTGACCAATTTCACCAATTCACATTGGCATACTGGAACACCCTTATAACTCCCTAGTATATGGTACTGAGGTACCCAGGGTATTGGGGTTCCAGGAGATCCCAATGGGCTGCAGCATTTCTTTTGCCACCCATAGGGAGATCTGACTATTCTTACACAGGCCTGCCAGTGCAGCCTGAGTGAAATAACGTCCACGTTATTTCACACCCATTTACCACTGCACTTAAGTAACTTATAAGTCATCTATATGTCTAACCGTCACCCGGTGAAGGTTGGATGCAAAGTTACTTAGTGTGTGGGCACACTGGCACTAGCCAAGGTGCCCCCACATTGTTCAGGGCAAATTCACCGGAATTTGTGAGTGCGGGAACACATTACATGCGTGCACTATACATAGGTGTAGGAAAGTACCATCTTGCCTGGCATGTTACCCCCATATTTCACTGTATATATGTTGTTTTAGTTGTATGTGTCAATGGGACCCTGCCAGCCAGGGCCCCAGTGCTCATAAGTGTGCCCTGTATGTGTTACCTGTCTTATGACTAACTGTCTCACTGAGGCTCTGCTAGCCAGAACCTCAGTGGTTATGCTCTCTCATTTTCTTTCCAAATTGTCAATAACAGGCTAGTGACCAATTTCACCAATTTACATTGGCATACTGGAACACCCTTATAATTCCATAGTATATGGTAGTGAGGTACCCAGGGTATTGGGGTTCCAGGAGATCCCTATGGGCTGCAGCATTTCTTGTGCCACCCATAGGGAGCTCTGAAAATTCTTACACAGGCCTGCCCTTGCAGCCTGAGTGAAATAACGTCCACGTTATTTCACAGCCATTTACCACTGCACTTAAGTAACTTATAAGTCACCTATATGTCTAACCTTTACCTGGTAAAGGTTGGGTGCTAAGTTACTTAGTGTGTGGGCATCCTGGCACTAGCCAAGGTGCTCCCACATTGTTCAGGGCAAATTCCCCGGACTTTGTGAGTGCGGGGACACCATTACACGCGTGCACTATACATATGTCACGACATATGTATAGCGTCACAATGGTAACTCCGAACATGGCCATGTAACATGTCTAAGATCATGGAATTGTCACCCCAATGCCATTCTGGCATTGGGGAGACAATTCCATGATCCCCCTAGTCTCTAGCTCAGACCCGGGTACTGCCAAACAACCTTTCCCGGGGTTTCACTGCAGCTGCTGCTGCTGCCAACCCCTCAGACAGGTTTATGCCCTCCTGGGGTCCAGCCAGGCTTGGCCCAGGAAGGCAGAACAAAGGACTTCCTCAGAGAGAGGGTGTTACACCCTCTCCCTTTGGAAAAAGGTGTCAGGGCTGGGGAGGAGTAGCCTCCCCCAGCCTCTGGAAATGCTTTCATGGGCACAGATGGTGCCCATTTCTGCATAAGCCAGTCTACACCAGTTCAGGGATCCCCCAGCCCTGCTCTGGCGTGAAACTGGACAAAGGAAAGGGGAGTGATCACTCCCCTGACCTGTACCTCCCCTGGGAGGTGCCCAGAGCACCTCCAGTGTGCTCAAGACCTCTGCCATCTTGGAAACAGAGGTGCTGCTGGCACACTGGACTGCTCCGAGTGGCCAGTGCCAGCAGGTGACGTCAGAGACTCCTTCTGATAGGCTCCTTCAGGTGTTGCTAGCCTATCCTCTCTCCTAAGTAGCCAAACCTCCTTTTCTGGCTATTTAGGGTCTCTGCTTTGGGGAATTCTTTAGATAACGAATGCAAGAGCTCATCAGAGTTCCTCTGCATCTCTCTCTTCACCTTCTGCCAAGGAATCGACCGCTGACTGCTCTGGAAGCCTGCAAAACTGCAACAAAGTAGCAAAGACGACTACTGCGACCTTGTAACGCTGATCCGGCCGCCTTCTCGACTGTTTTCCTGGTGGTGCATGCTGTGGGGGAAGTCTGCCTCCTCTCTGCAGAAGAAGCTCCGAAGAAATCTCCCGTGGGTCGGCGGAATCTTCCCCCTGCAACCGCAGGCACCAAAGAACTGCATCACCGGTCCTCTGGGTCTCCTCTCAGCACGACGAGCGAGGTCCCTTGAACTCAGCAACTCTGTCCAAGTGACTCCCACAGTCCAGTGACTCTTCAGTCCAAGTTTGGTGGAGGTAAGTCCTTGCCTCCCACGCTAGACTGCATTGCTGGGAACCGCGTGTTTTGCAGCTACTCCGGCTCCTGTGCACTCTTCCAGGATTTCCTTTGTGCACAGCCAAGCCTGGGTCCCAGCACTCTAACCTGCAGGGCACGACCTCCTGAGTTGTCCTCCGGCGTCGTGGGACCTTCCTTTGTGACTTCGGGTGAGCTCCAGTTCACTCCACTTTGTAGTGCCTGTTCCTGCACTTCTGTGGGTGCTGCTTGCTTCTGAGTGGGCTCTTTGTCTTGCTGTACACCCCCTCTGTCTCCTCATGCAATTGGCGACATCCTGGTCCCTCCTGGGCCACAGCAGCACCCAAAAACCCTAACCAAGACCTTTGCAGCTAGCAAGGCTTGTTTGCAGTCTTTCTGCACGGAAACATCTCTGCAAGTCTCTTCACGACGTGGGACATCCATCCTCCAAAGGGGAAGTTTCTAGCCCTTGTCGTTCTTGCAGAATCCACAGCTTCTACCATCCGCTGGCAGCTTCAATGCACCCACAGCTGGCATTTCCTGGGCATCTGCCCACTCCCGACTTGATCGTGACTCTTGGACTTGGTCCCCTTGTTCCACAGGTAGTCTCATCAGGAAATCCATTGTTGTTGCATTGCTGGTATTGGTCTTCCTTGCAGAAATCCCCTATCACGACGTCTGTGCTCTTTGGGGAACTTAGGTGCACTTTGTACCCACTTTTCAGGGTCTTGGGGTGGGCTATTTTTCTAACCCTCACTGTTTTCTTACAGTCCCAGCGACCCTCTACAAGGTCACATAGGTTTGGGGTCCATTCGTGGTTCGCATTCCACTTTTGGAGTATATGGTTTGTGTTGCCCCTATCCCTACGTGTCTCTATTGCATCCTATTGTAACTATACATTGTTTGCACTGTTTTCTAAGACTATACTGCATATTACTGTACTGTGTACATATAACTTGTGTATATTTGCTATCCTCACTCTGAGGGTACACTCTGAGATACTGTGACATATTGTCATAAAAATAAAGTACCTTTATTTTTAGTATATCTGTGTATTGTGTTTTCTTATGATATTGTGCAAGTGACACTTGTGGTACTGTAGTAGCTTCACACGTCTCCTAGTTCAGCCTAAGCTGCTCTGCTAAGCTACCATTATCTATCAGCCTAAGCTGCTAGACACCCTATACACTAATAAGGGATAACTGGGCCTGGTGCAAGGTGTAAGTACCCCTTGGTACTCACTACAAGCCAGTCCAGCCTCCTACATTGGTTGTGCAGCGGTGGGATAAGTGCTTTGAGACTACTTACCACTCTTGTCATTGTACTTTTCATAAGAGAAAAATATACAAAACAAGTTCCGTTTGTGTACACATAGCTAAAAAGTTTTGCATTTCCTCTTTTCACTGTTTTCTAAGTGCTGAAAAGTACTTCTAAACTTTCAAAAAGTTCTTAAAAGTTAAAAAAGTTTTTTTTCTGTCTTTCCAAAAAGTTCTGAAAACTTTTTTCTCTTTTTCTATCACTTTAACTCTCTCTAAAAATGTCTGGCACAGGCCAAAATGTTGATCTGTCCAAACTTGCATATGATCACCTTAGCTGGAAAGGAGCAAGGAGTCTCTGCATAGAGAGAGGTTTGAGTGTAGGGAAGAATCCTTCCTTAGAACTGTTAATTAAAATGCTTAGAGAACAGGATAAGGCCATAAGTGCCCCCTCTGTTGAAAAAGTAGCTAATGGTTCTCAATCTGATCCAGGGACTCCCCCAGGAAAAGGTTCAGGGAAGAAACTTCTTAGCCTGCCCATTACTAGACAGTCTAGCATAGCTGGTACTGAGGTGGAGTCACATCATACAGATGATGTGCTCTCACATTACACTGTCAGCCAAGCTGTTAGGGTGGCTTCTGTAAGGGACAGGTCTCCTTCTGTTCATTCCCATCATACCTCTGTATCTAGAAATGTCCCTCCCACCAGCCCTGATGACAGATTGTTAGAGAGGGAACTCAATAAGTTGAGGGTGGAACAAACAAGACTGAAGCTTAAAAAGCAACAGCTGGATTTGGATAGACAGTCTTTAGAAATAGAGAGGGAAAGACAGAAGTTGGGTTTAGAAACCCATGGTGGCAGCAGCAGTATTCCCCATAGTCATCCTGTAAAAGAGCATGATTCCAGGAATCTGCACAAGATAGTTCCCCCTTATAAGGAGGGGGATGACATTAACAAGTGGTTTGCTGCACTTGAGAGGGTCTGTGTTGTACAGGATGTCCCTCAAAGGCAGTGGGCTGCTATCCTATGGCTATCATTTAGTGGAAAAGGTAGGGATAGGCTCCTTACTGTGAAAGAAAGTGATGCCAATAATTTCCAAGTTCTTAAGAATGCACTCCTGGACGGTTATGGCTTAACCACTGAACAATACAGGATAAAGTTCAGAGAGACCAAAAAGGAGTCTTCACAAGACTGGGTTGATTTCATTGACCATTCAGTGAAGGCCTTGGAGGGGTGGTTACATGGCAGTAAAGTTACTGATTATGACAGCCTGTATAACTTGATCCTGAGAGAGCATATTCTTAATAATTGTGTGCCTGATTTGTTGCACCAGTACTTGGTGGACTCTGATCTGACCTCTCCCCAAGAATTGGGAAAGAAGGCAGACAAATGGGTCAGAACAAGAGTGAACAGAAAAGTTCATACAGGGGGTGACAAAGATGGCAACAAAAAGAAGGATGGTAAGTCTTCAGACAAGGGTGGGGACAAATCTAAAAATGAGTCTTCATCAGGCCCACAAAAACACTCTGGTGGGGGTGGTGGGTCCAAATCCTCCTTTAATCAGAACAAGGAAAAGAAACCATGGTGCTATTTATGTAAGATAAAAGGCCATTGGTCAACTGATTCCAGTTGTCCAAAGAAAGGCACCAATGCTCCTACCACTACAACCCCTACTGCTACACCTAGTGTCCCTACTAATAGCAGTGGTGGTGGGAGCAAACCTACTAATAGCCAATCCAAGGGAGTAGCTGGGCTCACTTTTGGTAATTTAGTTGGGGTTGGCCTTGTTAGGGAGGCCACAGAGGCTGTGTTAGTCTCTGAGGGGGCTATGGAGGTAGCCACCTTAGCTGCTTGTCCCCTTAATATGGATAAGTACAGGCAGCTACCCCTAATAAATGGTGTTGAGGTTCAGGCCTACAGGGACACTGGTGCCAGTGTGACTATGGTCATAGAGAAACTGGTCCACCCTGAACAACACCTACTTGGTCACCAGTACCAAGTAACCGATGCTCACAACAACACACTTAGCCACCCCATGGCTGTTGTTAATCTCAACTGGGGGGGGGGGGGTTACTGGTCCAAAGAAAGTTGTGGTAGCCTCAGATTTACCTGTAGACTGTCTACTAGGGAATGATTTGGAGACATCAGCTTGGTCAGATGTGGAGTTGGAGGCCCATGCAGCAATGCTGGGCATCCCAGGGCATATTTTTGCTTTGACAAGGGCTCAGGCCAAAAAGCAAAAAGGACAGGGAAGCTTGGATCCTGGAACAATGGACCAAGTGATCCCTAAAGCTAGGGCTAGTAGAAGCACACCACTTCCTACTATCCCTCCCTCTACAGTGGATTCTACTTCTGAGGAAGAAGAATTCCCTCCCTGTGCAGAACCTACACCAGAGGAGCTTCAAGCAGACACTGCTGAACTTTTGGGTGAAGGGGTGCCTGCCAGAGAGGAGCTGAGTGTGGCACAGCAAACCTGTCCCACATTAGAGGGTCTCAGACAGCAAGCTGTCAAACAGGCTAATGGGGATGTCAGTGACTCACACAGAGTTTACTGGGAGGACAACCTCTTGTACACTGAGCAAAGGGATCCTAAACCTGGAGCTGCCAGGAGATTAGTGATTCCGCAGGAGTACAGAAAGTTCCTCCTAACACTGGCACATGACATTCCCCTAGTGGGCACCTAGGACAAATGAAAACTTGGGACAGGCTTGTTCCCTTGTTTCATTGGCCTAGGATGTCTGAGGACACAAAAGATTTTTGTAAGTCCTGTGAAACCTGTCAAGCCAGTGGCAAGACAGGTGGCACCCCAAAGGCACCCCTTATTCCACTGCCTGTGGTTGGGGTTCCCTTTGAAAGGGTAGGGGTTGACATAGTTGGCCCCCTTGACCCTACTACTGCTTCAGGCAATAGATTCATCTTGGTGGTAGTGGACCATGCCACAAGATACCCTGAAGCTATTCCTTTAAGGACCACTACAGCTCCGGCAGTGGCAAAGGCCCTCCTGGGAATATTTTCCAGGGTGGGCTTCCCAAAGGAAGTAGTATCAGACAGAGGAAGCAATTTCATGTCTGCATACTTAAAGGCCATGTGGAAGGAGTGTGGGGTAACGTACAAGTTCACCACACCCTATCATCCACAAACAAATGGACTGGTTGAGAGATTTAACAAAACTCTCAAAGGCATGATTATGGGTCTCCCTGAAAAACTCCGCAGGAGATGGGATATCCTTCTACCATGCCTCCTTTTTGCCTACAGGGAGGTACCCTAGAAAGGAGTGGGCTTCAGCCCCTTTGAACTTCTTTTTGGACACCCTGTTAGGGGTCCACTAACACTTGTGAAGGAGGGTTGGGAACAACCTTTAAAAGCTCCTAAGCAGGATATTGTGGATTATGTACTTGGCCTCAGATCAAGGATGGCTGAATACATGAAAAAGGCCAGTAAGAACCTTCAGGCCAGCCAAGAGCTCCAGAAGCAATGGCATGATCAGAAGGCTGTTTTGGTGCAGTACCAACCAGTCCAGAAAGTGTGGGTCTTGGAGCCTGTGGCCCCAAGAGCACTCCAAGATAAATGGAGTGGTCCCTAAACAATTGTTGAGAAAAAGGGTGAAGTCACTATTTGGTTGACTTAGGCACTGCAAGGAGTCCCCTTAGGGTGCTCCATGTAAACCGCCTGAAACCCTACTATGACAGGGCTGATCTCACCCTGCTCATGGCAACTGATGAGGGACAGGAAGAAAACAGTGATCCTCTACCTGATCTCTTCTCTTCCACAGAACAAGATGCTCTTGTGGAAGGTGTAGTTTTGGCTGATTGTCTTACTGCTGAGAAGAAAGACAATTGCATAAATCTCCTGGGTCAGTTTTCTGAACTCTTCTCTACTGTGCCAGGTACCACTTCTTGGTGTGAGCACACTATAGATACTGGAGACAGCTTGCCTGTCAAAAGTAAGATCTATAGGCAGCCTGACCATGTCAGGGACTGCATAAAGCAAGAAGTCCAGAAAATGTTAGAGCTGTGAGTGGTTGAGCACTCTGAAATTCCATGGGCTTCTCCTGTGGTACTTGTACCAAAACCCCATTCCAAAGATGGAAAGAAGGAAATGCGGTTTTGTGTCGACTATAGAGGTCTCAACCTTGTAACCAAAACTGATGCTCACCCTATACCCAGGGCAGATGAGCTCATAGATACACTGGCATCTGCCAAGTATCTAAGCACTTTTGATTTGACTGCAGGGTATTGGCAGATAAAATTGTCAGAAGATGCTAAACCTAAGACTGCATTTTCGACCATTGGAGGACATTACCAGTTTACTGTAATGCCTTTTGGTTTGAAGAATGCACCTGCCACTTTTCAGAGGTTGGTGAACACAGTCCTGCAAGGGCTGGAAGCTTTCAGTGCAGCATATCTGGACGATATAGCTGTCTTTAGCTCCAGCTGGGATGATCACCTGGTCCACCTATGGAAAGTTTTGGAGGCCCTGCAAAAGGCAGGCCTCACTATCAAGGCTTCAAAGTGCCAGATATGGCAGGGTAAGGTGGTTTATCTGGGACACCTTGTTGGTGGGGAACAGATTGCACCACTTCAGGGGAAAATCCAAACTATTATTGATTGGGTTCCCCCTACCACTCAGACTCAGGTGAGAGCCTTCCTAGGCCTCACTGGGTATTACAGGAGGTTCATTAAGAACTATGGCTCCATTGCAGCCCCTCTTAATGACCTCACATCCAAGAAAATGCCTAAAAAGGTATTATGGACAGCAAACTGTCAGAAAGCTTTTGAGGAGCTGAAGCAGGCCATGTGCTCTGCACCTGTCCTGAAAAGCCCTTGTTACTCTAAAAAATTCTATGTCCAAACTGATGCATCTGAATTAGGAGTAGGGGCAGTCCTATCACAACTCAATTCTGAGGGCCAGGATCAACCTGTTGCTTTTATTAGTAGGAGGTTGACCCCTAGAGAAAAGCGTTGGTCTGCCATAGAGAGGGAGGCCTTTGCTGTGGTCTGGGCACTGAAGAAGTTGAGGCCATACCTGTTTGGCACTCACTTCATTGTTCAGACAGACCACAAACCTCTACTTTGGCTAAAACAAATGAAAGGTGAAAATCCTAAATTGTTGAGGTGGTCCATATCCCTACAGGGAATGGACTATACAGTGGAACATAGACCTGGGAGTAGCCACTCCAATGCAGATGGACTCTCCAGATATTTCCACTTAGACAATGAAGACTCATCAGGTCATGGCTAGTCTTATTGTCCTTCGTTTGGGGGGGGTTGTGTAGGAAAGTACCATCTTGCCTGGCATGTTACCCCCATTTTTCACTGTATATATGTGGTTTTAGTTGTATGTGTCACTGGGACCCTGGTAACCCAGGGCCCCAG
The DNA here is from genome assembly GCF_031143425.1 of Pleurodeles waltl. Taxonomy (NCBI): domain Eukaryota; kingdom Metazoa; phylum Chordata; class Amphibia; order Caudata; family Salamandridae; genus Pleurodeles; species Pleurodeles waltl. The sequence goes on from NC_090444.1 coordinate 28,073,852, forward strand.
TGCTCATAAGTGTGCCTGAATGTGTTACCTGTGTAGTGACTAACTGTCTCACTGAGGCTCTGCTAATCAGAACCTCAGTGGTTATGCTCTCTCATTTCTTTCCAAATTGTCACTAACAGGCTAGTGACCATTTTTACCAATTTACATTGGCTTACTGGAACACCCTTATAATTCCCTAGTATATGGTACTGAGGTACCCAGGGTATTGGGGTTCCAGGAGATCCCTATGGGCTGCAGCATTTCTTTTGCCACCCATAGGGAGCTCTGACAATTCTTACACAGGCCTGCCACTGCAGCCTGAGTGAAATAACGTCCACGTTATTTCACAGCCATTTTACACTGCACTTAAGTAACTTATAAGTCACCTATATGTCTAACCTTTACCTGGTAAAGATTAGGTGCAAAGTTACTTAGTGTGAGGGCACCCTGGCACTAGCCAAGGTGCCCCCACATTGTTCAGAGCCAATTCCCTGAACTTTGTGAGTGCGGGGACACCATTACACGCGTGCACTACATATAGGTCACTACCTATATGTAGCTTCACAGTGGTAACTCCGAATATGGCCATGTAACATGTCTATGATCATGGAATTGCCCCCTCTATGCCATCCTGGCATAGTTGGCACAATCCCATGATCCCAGTGGTCGTAGCACAGACCCTGGTACTGCCAAACTGCCCTTCCTGGGGTTTCACTGCAGCTGCTGCTGCTGCCAACCCCTCAGACAGGCAGCTGCCCTCCTGGGGTCCAGCCAGGCCTGGCCCAGGATGGCAGAACAAAGAACTTCCTCTGAGAGAGGGTGTGACACCCTCTCCCTTTGGAAAATGGTGTGAAGGCAGGGGAGGAGTAGCCTCCCCCAGCCTCTGGAAATGCTTTGTTGGGCACAGATGTGCCCAATTCTGCATAAGCCAGTCTACACCGGTTCAGGGACCCCTTAGCCCCTGCTCTGGCGCGAAACTGGACAAAGGAAAGGGGAGTGACCACTCCCCTGACCTGCACCTCCCCTGGGAGGTGTCCAGAGCTCCTCCAGTGTGCTCCAGACCTCTGCCATCTTGGAAACAGAGGTGCTGCTGGCACACTGGACTGCTCTGAGTGGCCAGTGCCACCAGGTGACGTCAGAGACTCCTGCTGATAGGCTCCTTCAGGTGTTAGTAGCCTATCCTCTCTCCTAGGTAGCCAAACCCTCTTTTCTGGCTATTTAGGGTCTCTGTCTCTGGGGAAACTTTAGATAACGAATGCATGAGCTCAGCCGAGTTCCTCTGCATCTCTCTCTTCACCTTCTGATAAGGAATCGACTGCTGACCGCGCTGGAAGCCTGCAAACCTGCAACATAGTAGCAAAGACGACTACTGCAACTCTGTAATGCTGATCCTGCCGCCTTCTCGACTGTTTTCCTGCTTGTGCATGCTGTGGGGGTAGTCTGCCTCCTCTCTGCACCAGAAGCTCCGAAGAAATCTCCCGTGGGTCGACAGAATCTTCCCCCTGCAACCGCAGGCACCAAAAGTCCAGTGACTCTTCAGTCCAAGTTTGGTGGAGGTAAGTCCTTGCCTCACCTCGCTGGGCTGCATTGCTGGGAACCGCGACTTTGCAGCTACTCCGGCCCCTGTGCACTTCCGGCAGAAATCCTTTGTGCACAGCCAAGCCTGGGTCCACGGCACTCTAACCTGCATTGCACGACTTTCTAAGTTGGTCTCCGGCGACGTGGGACTCCTTTGTGCAACTTCAGCGAGCACCGTTTCACGCATCCTCGTAGTGCCTATTGTGGCACTTCTTCGGGTGCTACCTGCTTCAGTGAGGGCTCTTTGTCTTGCTCGACGTCCCCTCTCTCTTCAGGTCCAATGTGCGACCTCCTGGTCCCTCCTGGGCCCCAGCAGCGTCCAAAAACGCCAAATTCACGATTTGCGACTAGCAAGGCTTGTTGGCGTCCTTTCGGCGGGAAAAACTTCTGAACAACTCTCCAAGGCAAGAAAGATCCGTCCACCAAAAGCGAAGTCTCTAGCCCTTTTCGTTCCTGCAGAAACCTCAGCTTCTTCTGTCCAGTAGAAGCTTCTTTGCACCCGCAGCTGGCACTTCCTGGGCATCTGCCCATCTCCGACTTGCTTGTGACTTTTGGACTTGGTCCCCTTGTTCCACAGGTACCCTAGATTGGAAATCCACAGTTGTTGCATTGTTGGCTTGTGTCTTTCCTGCATTATTCCTCTAACACGACTTCTTTGTCCTTAGGGGAACTTTGGTGCACTTTGCACTCACTTTTCAGGGTCTTGGGGAGGGTTATTTTTCTAACTCTCACTATTTTCTAATAGTCCCAGCAACCCTCTACAAGGTCACATAGGTTTGGGGTCCATTCGTGGTTCACATTCCAATTTTGGAGTATATGGTTTGTGTTGCCCCTATCCCTATGTTTCCCCATTGCATCCTATTGTAACTATACATTGTTTGCACTGTTTTCTAAGACTATACTGCATATTTTTGCTATTGTGTATATATATCTTGTGTATATTTCCTATCCTCTCACTGAGGGTACACTCTAAGATACTTTGGCATATTGTCATAAAAATAAAGTACCTTTATTTTTAGTATAACTGTGTATTGTGTTTTCTTATGATACTGTGCATATGACACTAGGTGGTACTGTAGTAGCTTCACACGTCTCCTAGTTCAGCCTAAGCTGCTCTGCTAAGCTACCATTATCTATCAGCCTAAGCTGCTAGACACCCTATACACTAATAAGGGATAACTGGGCCTGGTGCAAGGTGCAAGTACCCCTTGGTACTCACTACAAGCCAGTCTAGCCTCCTACATTGGTTGTGCAGTGGTGGGATAAGTGCTTTGAGACTACTTACCACTCTTGTCATTGTACTTTTCATAAGAGAAAAATATACAAAACAAGGTCAGTGTATATACACATAGCCAAAAAGTTTTGCATTTCCTCTTTTCACTCTTTTCTAAGTGCTGAAAAGTACTTCTAACTTTCTAAAAAGTTCTAAATAGTTTTAAAAGTTTTTTTCTCTGTCTTTCTAAAAGCTCTGACAAACTTTTTATCTTTTACTATCACTTTAACTCTCTCTAAAAATGTCTGGCACAGGCAAAAATGTTGATCTGTCCAAACTTGCATATGATCACCTTAGCTGGAAAGGAGCAAGGAATCTCTGCATAGAGAGAGGTTTGAGTGTAGGGAAGAATCCTTCCTTAGAACTGTTAATTAACATGCTTAGAGTACAGGATAAGGCCATAAGTGCCCAATCTGTAGAAAAAGTAGCTAATGGTTCTCAATCAGATCCAGGGACTCCCCCAGGAAAAGATTCAGGAAAGAAAAATCCTAGCCTGCCCATTACTAGACAGTCTAGCATAGTTGGTAATGATGATGAGCCACACCATATAAATAGTGTTGTCTCACATCATAGCAAAAGCATTTATTCTCACCATACTGGTAGTGATGTTTCTGTAAACCAAGCTGTTAGGGTGGCTTCTGTAAGGGACAGGTCTCCTTCTGTCCATTCTCACAATACTTCTGTTTCAAGGCATGTCCCTCCCACCCACCCTGATGACAGATTGTTAGAAAGGGAGCTCAATAGATTGAGAGTGGAACAAACCAGACTGAAGCTTAAAAAGCAACAGCTGGATTTGGATAGACAGTCTTTAGAATTAGAGAAGGAAAGACAGAAGTTGGGTTTAGAAACCCATGGTGGCAGCAGCAGTATTCCTCATAGTCATCCTGCAAAAGAGCATGATTCCAGGAATCTGCATAAGATAGTTCCCCCTTATAAGGAGGGGGATGACATTAACAAGTGGTTTGCTGCACTTGAGAGGGCCTGTGTTTTACAGGATGTCCCTCAAAGGCAGTGGGCTGCTATCCTATGGCTATCATTTAGTGGAAAAGGTAGGGATAGGCTCCTTACTGTGAAAGAAAGTGATGCCAATAATTTTACAGTTCTTAAGAATGCACTCCTGGATGGTTATGGCTTAACCACTGAACAATACAGGATAAAGTTCAGAGAGACCAAAAAGGAGTCTTCACAAGACTGGGTTGATTTCATTGACCATTCAGTGAAGGCCTTGGGGGGGTGGTTACATGGCAGTAAAGTTACTGATTATGAAAGCCTGTATAACACAATCCTGAGAGAGCATATACTTAATAATTGTGTGTCTGATTTGTTGCACCAGTACCTGGTAGACTCTGATCTGACCTCCCCCCAAGAATTGGGAAAGAAGGCAGACAAATGGGTCAGAACAAGGGTGAACAGAAAAGTTCATACAGGGGGTGACAAAGATGGCAATAAGAAGAAAGATGGTGAAAAATCTCAAGATAAGCATGGGGATAAGGGTAAAACCAAAGATCCCACTTCAAATCTTAAACACTCTTCAGAGGGTGGGGATAAAACTAATTCTTCCTCTTCTTCTCAACCTGCACACATTAAAAAGCCTTGGTGCTTTGTGTGTAAAAACAGAGGCCATAGGCCAGGGGATAAGTCCTGTCCAGGTAAACCCCCTGAGCCTACCACCACTAATACATCAAGCTCTAGTGCCCCTAGCAGTAGTGGGACTAGTGGTTGGACTGCTGGCAACAGTCAAGTTAAGGGTGTAGTTGGGTTCACTTTTGGGTCCATAGTAGAAACTGGGGTAGTCAGTCCCAAGACAGTTTCTGTCACACCTAGTGGCATTGGCCTTGCCACACTGGCTGCTTGTCCCCTTACAATGGATAAGTACAGGCAGACAGTTTCAATAAATGGTGTTGAGGCCTTGGCCTACAGGGACACAGGTGCCAGTATCACTTTGGTGACTGAAAACCTAGTGCACCCTGATCAACACATCATTGGACAACAGTATAAGATTATTGATGTCCATAACTCCACTAAGTTTCTTCCCTTAGCTATAATTCAGTTTAGTTGGGGTGGAGTTACTGGCCCTAAGCAGGTGGTGGTATCACCTAGCTTACCTGTAGACTGTCTCTTAGGTAATGACCTAGAGGCCTCAGGTTGGGCTGATGTAGAGTTTTATGCCCATGCAGCCATGCTGGGCATCCCAGAGGAATTGTTCCCTCTCATTTCTACTTAAATAAAAAAGCAAAGGAGAGAAGGCCTGAAAACTCAGGATCCCTCTCCATCAACAGGTAAAAAGGGTATCACAGTATCCCCTAACCACCCTGCCATTCAGGATACCATTCCTGTGGTGGGAGAAACCTCTCCGGGGGTGGCACCTGTTCCAAGGGAATCATCAGCTGACAAAGCTGTACTCCCTGAGGTAGAAGTACCTCTCTGTGGGATAACTAACATTGGTGAGAAAAAGAGCACCATTTTTGTTAACATGGAGCATCCCTCCAACCCTCCCAGAGAAACTTTAGTGCAGAAACTCTGCACTGCCTCACAACACTTAGGACAGCATCCCTGCCCTAGTGTGGAGCTGATAGGACAGCATCCCTGCCCTGCTCCAACCCAGAGAAACAGCATCCCTGTTCTCTCTTCCAGCCATATGGACAAAGTTTTTGCCCAGCTATGGCTTTTCTGAGACAGCATCCCTGTCTGGCATTTCCATCACTACAAATAGGTTCAGTGGACAATTCCCACTGCTCTAAACTAAAACTTACTGATAGAAACTCTGAAAATACATCTTCACATTGTTGCTTAGCTAAAAAACTTCAAACAGGGTGGTTTACATCCCCACAGGGAAGTAACCATATAGTGGATGATAAAGGGAGTAACCAGTCTATTGCAGAGCTACTCTCTACTTATCACCACTTAGACAATAAAGTCTCAACTGGCCAAGGTTAGCCTTATTGTCCTTCGTTTGGGGGGGGTTGTGTGAGAAAGTAGCCTCTTTCTAGCCTTGTTACCCCCACTTTTGGCCTGTTTGTGAGTGTATGTCAGGGTGTTTTCACTGTCTCACTGGGATCCTGCCAGCCAGGGCCCAGAGCTCATAGTGAAAACCCCATGTTTTCAGTATGTTTGTTATGTGTCACTGGGACCCTGCTAGACAGGACCCCAGTTCTCATAAGTTTGTGGCCTATAGGTATGTGTTCCCTGTGTGGTGCCTAACTGTCTCACTGAGGCTCTTCTAATCAGAACCTGAGTGGTTATGCTCTCTCATTTCTTTCCAAATTGTCACTAACAGGCTAGTGACCATTTTTACCAATTTACATTGGCTTACTGGAACACCCTTATAATTCCCTAGTATATGGCACTGAGGTACCCAGGGTATTGGGGTTCCAGGAGATCCCTATGGGCTGCAGCATTTCTTTTGCCACCCATAAGGAGCTCTGACAATTCTTACACAGGCCTGCCACTGCAGCCTGAGTGAAATAACGTCCACGTTATTTCACAGCCATTTTACACTGCACTTAAGTAACTTATAAGTCACCTATATGTCTAACCTTTACCTGGTAAAGGTTAGGTGCAAAGTTACTTAGTGTGAGGGCACCCTGGCACTAGCCAAGGTGCCCCCACATTGTTCAGAGCCAATTCCCTGAACTTTGTGAGTGCGGGGACACCATTACACGTGTGCACTACATATAGGTCACTACCTATATGTAGCTTCACAATGGTAACTCCGAATATGGCCATGTAACATGTCTATGATCATGGAATTGCCCCCTCTATACCATCCTGGCATAGTTGACACAATCCCACGATCCCAGTGGTCTGTAGCACAGACCCTGGTACTGCCAAACTGCCCTTCCTGGGGTTTCACTGCAGCTGCTGCTGCTGCCAACCCCTCAGACAGGCATCTGCCCTCCTGGGGTCCAGCCAGGCCTGGCCCAGGATGGCAGAACAAAGGACTTCCTCTGAGAGAGGGTGTTACACCCTCTCCCTTTGGAAAATGGTGTGAAGGCAGGGGAGGAGTAGCCTCCCCCAGCCTCTGGAAATGCTTTCTTGGGCACAGATGTGCCCAATTCTGCATAAGCCAGTCTACACCGGTTCAGGGGACCCCTTAGCCCTGCTCTGGCGCGAAACTGGACAAAAGGAAAGGGGAGTGACCACTCCCCTGACCTGCACCTCCCCTCGGAGGTGTCCAGAGCTCCTCCAGTGTGCTCCAGACCTCTGCCATCTTGGAAACAGAGATGCTGCTGGCACACTGGACTGCTCTGAGTGGCCAGTGCCACCAGGTGACGTCAGAGACTCCTTGTGATAGGCTCCTTCAGGTGTTGCTAGCCTATCCTCTCTCCAAGGTAGCCAAACCCTCTTTTCTGGCTATTTAGGGTCTCTGTCTCTGGGGAAGCTTTAGATAACGAATGCAAGAGCTCATCTGAGTTCCTCTGCATCTCTCTCTTCACCTTCTGATAAGGAATCGACTGCTGACCGCGCTGGAAGCCTGCAAACCTGCAACATAGTAGCAAAGACGACTACTGCAACTCTGTAACGCTGATCCTGCCGCCTTCTCGACTGTTTTCCTGCTTGTGCATGCTGTGGGGGTAGCCTGCCTCCTCTCTGCACCAGAAGCTCCGAAGAAATCTCCCGTGGGTCGACGGAATCTTCCCCCTGCAACCGCAGGCACCAAAAAGCTGCATTACCGGTCTCTTGGGTCTCCTCTCAGCACGACGAGCGAGGTCCCTCGAATCCAACGACTCTGTCCAAGTGACCCGCACAGTCCAGTGACTCTTCGGTCCAAGTTTGGTGGAGGTAAGTCCTTGCCTCACCTCGCTGGGCTGCATTGCTGGGAACTGCGACTTTGCAGCTACTCCGGCCCCTGTGCACTTCCGGCAGAAATCCTTTGTGCACAGCCAAGCCTGGTTCCACGGCACTCTTACCTGCATTGCACGACTTTCTAAGTTGGTCTCCGGCAACGTGGGACTCCTTTGTGCAACTTCGGCGAGCATCGTTTCACGCATCTTTGTAGTGCCTCTTTCTGGCACTTTTCCGGGTGCTACCTGCTTCAGTGAGGGCTTTTTGTCTTGCTCGACGTCCCCTCTCTCTTCAGGTCCAATTTGCGACCTCCTGGTCCCTCCTGGGCCCCAGCAGCGTCCAAAAACGCCAAACGCACAATTTGCAACTAGCAAGGCTTGTTGGAGTTCTTTCGGCGGGAACATACTTCTGGACGACTCTCCAAGGCGAGAGGGATCCTTCCACCAAAGGGGAAGTCTCTACCCCTTTTCGTTCCTGCAGAAACCTCAGCTTCATCTGTCCAGTAGAAGCTTCTTTGCACTCGCAGCTGGCATTTCCTGGGCATCTGCCCATCTCCGACTTGCTTGTGACTTTTGGACTTGGTCCCCTTGTTCCACAGGTACCCTAGATTGGAAATCCACAGTTGTTGCATTGTTGGTTTGTGTCTTTCCTGCATTATTCCTCTAACACGACTTCTTTGTCCTTAGGGGAACTTTAGTGCACTTTGCACTCACTTTTCAGGGTCTTGGGAGGGTTATTTTTCTAACTCTCACTATTTTCTAATAGTCCCAGCGACCCTCTACAAGGTCACATAGGTTTGGGGTCCATTTATGGTTCACATTCCACTTTTGGAGTATATGGTTTGTGTTGCCCCTATCCCTATGTTTCCCCATTGCATCCTATTGTAACTATACATTGTTTGCACTGTTTTCTAAGACTATACTGCATATTTTTGCTATTGTGTATATATATCTTGTGTATATTTCCTATCCTCTCACTGAGGGTACACTGTAAGATACTTTGGCATATTGTCATAAAAATAAAGTACCTTTATTTTTAGTATAACTGTGTATTGTGTTTTCTTATGATACTGTGCATATGACACTAGGTGGTACTGTAGTAGCTTCACACGTCTCCTAGTTCAGCCTAAGCTGCTCTGCTAAGCTACCATTATCTATCAGCCTAAGCTGCTAGACACCCTATACACTAATAAGGGATAACTGGGCCTGGTGCAAGGTGCAAGTACCCCTTGGTACTCACTACAAGCCAGTCTAGCCTCCTACATGGGTCGACGGAATCTTCCCCCTGCAACCGCAGGCACCAAAAAGCTGCATTACCGGTCCCTTGGGTCTCCTCTCAGCACGACGAGCGAGGTCCCTTGAATCCAGCAACTTTGTCCAGGAGACTGCCACAGTCCAGTGACTCTTCAGTCCGAGTTTGGTGGAGGTAAGTCCTTGCCTCCCCACTCCAGACTGCATTGTTGGTAACCGCGACTTTTGCAACCTCTCCGGCCCCTGTGCACTTCCGGCGGAAATCCTTTGTGCACAGCCAAGCCTCGGTCCATGGCACTCTAACCTGCATTGCACGACTTTCTAAGTTGGTCTCCGGCGACGTGGGACTCCTTTGTGCAACTTCGGCGAGCACCATTTCACGCATCCTCGTAGTGCCTGTTTCCGGCACTTCTCCGGGTGCTACCTGCTTAAGAGAGGGCTCCTTGTCTTGCTCGACGTCCCCTCTCTCTCCAGGTCCAATTTGCGACCTCCTGGTCCCTCCTGGGCCCCAGCAGCGTCCAAAAACGCCAACCGCACGATTTGCAGCTAGCAAGGCTTGTTGGCGTCCTTTCGGCGGGACAACACGTCTGCACGACTCTCCAAGGCGAGAGAGATCCGTCCACCAAAGGGGAAGTCTCTAGCCCTTTTTGTTCCTGCAGAAACCTTTGCTTCTTCTGTCCAGTCGAAGCTTCTTTGCACCCGCAGCTGGCATTTCCTGGGCATTTGCCCATCTCCGACTTGCTTGTGACTTTTGGACTTGGTCCCCTTGTTCCACAAGTACCCTAGATTGGAAATCCACAGTTGTTGCATTGTTGGTTTGTGTCTTTCCTGCATTATTCCTCTATTACGACTTCTTTGTCTCTTGGGGAACTTCAGTGCACTTTGCACTCACTTTTCAGGGTCTTGGGGAGGGCTAGTTTTCTAACTCTCACTATTTTCTAATAGTCCCAGCGACCCTCTACAAGGTCACATAGGTTTGGGGTCCATTCGTGGTTCGCATTCCACTTCTGGAGTATATGGTTTGTGTTGCCCCTATCCCTATGTGTCTCTATTGCATCCTATTGTAACTATACATTGTTTGCACTGTTTTCTAAGACTATACTGCATATTTTTAGTACTGTGTACATATAACTTGTGTGTATTTGCTATCCTCACTCTGAGAGTACACTCTGAGATACTGTGACATATTGTCATAAAAATAAAGTACCTTTATTTTTAGTATATCTGTGTATTGTGTTTTCTTATGATATTGTGCAAGTGACACTTGTGGTACGGTAGTAGCTTCACACGTCTCCTAGTTCAGCCTAAGCTGCTCTGCTAAGCTACCATTATCTATCAGCCTAAGCTGCTAGACACCCTATACACTAATAAGGGATAACTGGGCCTGGTGCAAGGTGTAAGTACCCCTCGGTACTCACTACAAGCCAGTCCAGCCTCCTACACACTGCTCTAGAGAACTGTTAGTTAATATGCTCATTGAACAAGATAAGACCAATGTTGGCACTTCTGGTGAGAAATTAGCTGATGGTTCCCACTCTGATTCTGAGGCACCCCCAGTAAAGGATTTAGAAGGGAACCTTCCCAACCTGCCCATTAGCAGACCACCTAGCAGGGCTGGTACTGAGGTGAGTTCTCATCATAGTATAGAGATAGCTCCTTTAGGCCAGGTTGTTAGAGTGCCATCTGTTAGGGACAGGTCTCCCTCTGTTCATTCTCACCATTCTTCTGTGTCAAGGCATGCCCAACCCACCCACCCCGATGACAGAGTGTTAGAAAGGGAGCTCAATAGATTGAGAGTGGAATAATCCAGGCTGAAGCTCAAGAAGCAACAGCTGGATTTAGATAGGCAAGCATTTGACTTAGAAAAAGAAAGACAGAGGTTGGGGTTTGGACCCCATGGTGGCAGCAGCAGTATTACAGATAGTAATCCTGTTAAAGAGCATGATTCTATGAATCTGCATAAGATAGTTCCCCCTTACAAGGAGGGGGATGACATTAACAAGTGGTTTGCTGCACTTGAGAGGGCCTGTAATGTACAGGGGGTCCCTCAAAGGCAGTGGGCTACTATCCTATGGCTATCTTTCAGAGGAAAGGGTAGGGATAGGCTCCTTACTGTGAAGGAAAGTGATGCCAATGATTTTACAGTTCTTAAGAATGCACTCCTTGATGGTTATGGCTTAACCACTGAACAGTACAGGATCAAGTTCAGAGAGACCAAAAAGCAGTCTTCACAAGACTGGGTAGACTTTGTTGACCATTCAGTGAAGGCCTTGGAGGGGTGGTTACATGGCAGTAAAGTTTCTGACTATGAAAGCCTGTATAACTTAATCCTGAGAGAGCATATTCTTAATAATTGTGTGTCTGATTTGTTACACCAGTACCTGGTAGACTCTGATCTGACCTCTCCCCGAGAATTGGGAAAGAAGGCAGACAAATGGGTCAGAACAAGGGTGAACAGAAAAGTTCAGACAGGGGGTGACAAGGATGGTAAGAAGAAGGATGGAAAGTCTGCTGACGAGGGTGGGGACAAATCTAAAAATGAGTCTTCATCAGGCCCACAAAAACACTCTGGTGTGGGTGGTGGGCCCAAATCCTCTTCAAATCAAAACAAAGAAAAGAAACTGTAGGAAAGTACCATCTTGCCTGGCATGTTACCCCCATTTTTCACTGTATATATGTTGTTTTAGTTGTATGTGTCACTGGGACCCTGGTAACCCAGGGCCCCAGTGCTCATAAGTGTGCCTGAATGTGTTACCTGTGTAGTGACTAACTGTCTCACTGAGGCTCTGCTAATCAGAACCTCAGTGGTTATGCTCTCTCATTTCTTTCCAAATTGTCACTAACAGGCTAGTGACCATTTTTACCAATTTACATTGGCTTACTGGAACACCCTTATAATTCCCTAGTATATGGTACTGAGGTACCCAGGGTATTGGGGTTCCAGGAGATCCCTATGGGCTGCAGCATTTCTTTTGCCACCCATAGGGAGCTCTGACAATTCTTACACAGGCCTGCCACTGCAGCCTGAGTGAAATAACGTCCACGTTATTTCACAGCCATTTTACACTGCACTTAAGTAACTTATAAGTCACCTATATGTCTAACCTTTACCTGGTAAAGGTTAGGTGCAAAGTTACTTAGTGTGAGGTCACCCTGGCACTAGCCAAGGTGCCCCCACATTGTTCAGAGCCAATTCCCTGAACTTTGTGAGTGCGGGGACACCATTACACGCGTGCACTACATATAGGTCACTACCTATATGTAGCTTCACAATGGTAACTCCGAATATGGCCATGTAACATGTCTATGATCATGGAATTGCCCCCTCTATGCCATCCTGGCATAGTTGGCACAATCCCATGATCCCAGTGGTCTGTAGCACAGACCCTGGTACTGCCAAACTGCCCTTCCTGGGGTTTCACTGCAGCTGCTGCTGCTGCCAACCCCTCAGACAGGCAGCTGCCCTCCTGGGGTCCAGCCAGGCCTGGCCCAGGATGGCAGAACAAAGAACTTCCTCTGAGAGAGGGTGTGACACCCTCTCCCTTTGGAAAATGGTGTGAAGGCAGGGGAGGAGTAGCCTCCCCCAGCCTCTGGAAATGCTTTGTTGGGCACAGAGGTGCCCAATTCTGCATAAGCCAGTCTACACCGGTTCAGGGACCCCTTAGCCCCTGCTCTGGCGCGAAACTGGACAAAGGAAAGGGGAGTGACCACTCCCCTGACCTGCACCTCCCCTGGGAGGTGTCCAGAGCTCCTCCAGTGTGCTCCAGACCTCTGCCATCTTGGAAACAGAGGTGCTGCAGGCACACTGGACTGCTCTGAGTGGCCAGTGCCACCAGGTGACGTCAGAGACTCCTGCTGATAGGCTCCTTCAGGTGTTAGTAGCCTTTCCTCTCTCCTAGGTAGCCAAACCCTCTTTTCTGGCTATTTAGGGTCTCTGCCTCTGGGGAAACTTTAGATAACGAATGCATGAGCTCAGCCGAGTTCCTCTGCATCTCCCTCTTCACCTTCTGATAAGGAATCGACCGCTGACCGCGCTGGAAGCCTGCAAACCTGCAACATAGTAGCAAAGACGACTACTGCAACTCTGTAACGCTGATCCTGCCGCCTTCTCGACTGTTTTCCTGCTTGTGCATGCTGTGGGGGTAGTCTGCCTCCTCTCTGCACCAGAAGCTCCGAAGAAATCTCCCGTGGGTCGACGGAATCTTCCCCCTGCAACCGCAGGCACCAAAAAGCTGCATTACCAGTCCCTTGGGTCTCCTCTCAGCATGACGAGCGAGGTCCCTCGAATCCAGCGACGCTGTCCAAGTGACCCCCACAGTCCAGTGACTCTTCAGCCCAAGTTTGGTGGAGGTAAGTCCTTGCCTCACCTCGCTGGGCTGCATTGCTGGGAACCGCGACTTTGCAGCTACTCCGGCCCCTGTGCACTTCCGGCGGAAATCCTTCGTGCACAGCCAAGCCTGGGTCCACGGCACTCTAACCTGCATTGCACGACTTTCTAAGTTGGTCTCTGGCGACGTGGGACTCCTTTGTGCAACTTCGGCGAGCACCGATTCACGCATCCTTGTAGTGCCTGTTTCTGGCACTTGTCCGGGTGCTACCTGCTTCAGTGAGGGCTCTTTGTCTTGCTCGATTTCCCCTCTCTCTGCAGATCCGATTTGCGACCTCCTGGTCCCTCCTGGGTCCCAGCAGCGTCCAAAAACGCCAACCACACGATTTGCAGCTAGCAAGGCTTGTTGGCGTCCTTCCGGCGGGAAAACACTTCTGCACGACTCTACACGGCAAGAGGGATCTGTCCACCAAAGGGGAAGTCTCTAGCCCTTTTCGTTCCTGCAGAAACCTCAGCTTCTTCTGTCCAGTCGAAGCTTCTTTGCACCCGCAGCTGGCATTTCCTGGGCATCTGCCCATCTCCGACTTGCTTGTGACTTTTGGACTTGGTCCCCTTGTTCCACAGGTACCCTAGATTGGAAATCCACAGTTGTTGCATTGCTGGTTTGTGTCTTTCCTGCATTATTCCTCTATTACGACTTCTTTGTCTCTTGGGGAACTTCAGTGCACTTTGCACTCACTTTTCAGGGTCTTGGGGAGGGTTATTTTTCTCACTCTCACTATTTTCTAATAGTCCCAGCGACCCTCTACAAGGTCACATAGGTTTGGGGTCTATTCGTGGTTCGCATTCCACTTCTGGAGTATATGGTTTGTGTTGCCCCTATCCCTATGTGTCTCTATTGCATCCTATTGTAACTGTACATTGTTTGCACTGTTTTCTAAGACTATACTGCATATTTTTAGTACTGTGTACATATAACTTGTGTGTATTTGCTATCCTCACTCTGAGAGTACACTCTGAGATACTGTGACATATTGTCATAAAAATAAAGTACCTTTATTTTTAGTATAGCTGTGTATTGTGTTTTCTTATTATATTGTGCAAGTGACACTTGTGGTACGGTAGTAGCTTCACACGTCTCCTAGTTCAGCCTAAGCTGCTCTGCTAAGCTACCATTATCTATCAGCCTAAGCTGCTAGACACCCTATACACTAATAAGGGATAACTGGGCCTGGTGCAAGGTGTAAGTACCCCTCGGTACTCACTACAAGCCAGTCCAGCCTCCTACACACTGCTCTAGAGAACTGTTAGTTAATATGCTCATTGAACAAGATAAGACCAATGTTGGCACTTCTGGTGAGAAATTAGCTGATGGTTCCCACTCTGATTCTGAGGCACCCCCAGTAAAGGATTTAGAAGGGAACCTTCCCAACCTGCCCATTAGCAGACCACCTAGCAGGGCTGGTACTGAGGTGAGTTCTCATCATAGTATAGAGATAGCTCCTTTAGGCCAGGTTGTTAGAGTGCCATCTGTTAGGGACAGGTCTCCCTCTGTTCATTCTCACCATTCTTCTGTGTCAAGGCATGCCCAACCCACCCACCCCGATGACAGAGTGTTAGAAAGGGAGCTCAATAGATTGAGAGTGGAATAATCCAGGCTGATGCTCAAGAAGCAACAGCTGGATTTAGATAGGCAAGCATTTGACTTAGAAAAAGAAAGACAGAGGTTGGGGTTTGGACCCCATGGTGGCAGCAGCAGTATTACAGATAGTAATCCTGTTAAAGAGCATGATTCTATGAATCTGCATAAGATAGTTCCCCCTTACAAGGAGGGGGATGACATTAACAAGTGGTTTGCTGCACTTGAGAGGGCCTGTAATGTACAGGGGGTCCCTCAAAGGCAGTGGGCTACTATCCTATGGCTATCTTTCAGAGGAAAGGGTAGGGATAGGCTCCTTACTGTGAAGGAAAGTGATGCCAATGATTTTACAGTTCTTAAGAATGCACTCCTTGATGGTTATGGCTTAACCACTGAACAGTACAGGATCAAGTTCAGAGAGACCAAAAAGCAGTCTTCACAAGACTGGGTAGACTTTGTTGACCATTCAGTGAAGGCCTTGGAGGGGTGGTTACATGGCAGTAAAGTTTCTGACTATGAAAGCCTGTATAACTTAATCCTGAGAGAGCATATTCTTAATAATTGTGTGTCTGATTTGTTACACCAGTACCTGGTAGACTCTGATCTGACCTCTCCCCGAGAATTGGGAAAGAAGGCAGACAAATGGGTCAGAACAAGGGTGAACAGAAAAGTTCAGACAGGGGGTGACAAGGATGGTAAGAAGAAGGATGGAAAGTCTGCTGACGAGGGTGGGGACAAATCTAAAAATGAGTCTTCATCAGGCCCACAAAAACACTCTGGTGTGGGTGGTGGGCCCAAATCCTCTTCAAATCAAAACAAAGAAAATAAACTGTAGGAAAGTACCATCTTGCCTGGCATGTTACCCCCATTTTTCACTGTATATATGTTGTTTTAGTTGTATGTGTCACTGGGACCCTGGTAACCCAGGGCCCCAGTGCTCATAAGTGTGCCTGAATGTGTTACCTGTGTAGTGACTAACTGTCTCACTGAGGCTCTGCTAATCAGAACCTCAGTGGTTATGCTCTCTCATTTCTTTCCAAATTGTCACTAACAGGCTAGTGACCATTTTTACCAATTTACATTGGCTTACTGGAACACCCTTATAATTCCCTAGTATATGGTACTGAGGTACCCAGGGTATTGGGGTTCCAGGAGATCCCTATGGGCTGCAGCATTTCTTTTGCCACCCATAGGGAGCTCTGACAATTCTTACACAGGCCTGCCACTGCAGCCTGAGTGAAATAACGTCCACGTTATTTCACAGCCATTTTACACTGCACTTAAGTAACTTATAAGTCACCTATATGTCTAACCTTTACCTGGTAAAGGTTAGGTGCAAAGTTACTTAGTGTGAGGTCACCCTGGCACTAGCCAAGGTGCCCCCACATTGTTCAGAGCCAATTCCCTGAACTTTGTGAGTGTGGGGACACCATTACACGCGTGCACTACATATAGGTCACTACCTATATGTAGCTTCACAATGGTAACTCCGAATATGGCCATGTAACATGTCTATGATCATGGAATTGCCCCCTCTATGCCATCCTGGCATAGTTGGCACAATCCCATGATCCCAGTGGTCTGTAGCACAGACCCTGGTACTGCCAAACTGCCCTTCCTGGGGTTTCACTGCAGCTGCTGCTGCTGCCAACCCCTCAGACAGGCAGCTGCCCTCCTGGGGTCCAGCCAGGCCTGGCCCAGGATGGCAGAACAAAGAACTTCCTCTGAGAGAGGGTGTGACACCCTCTCCCTTTGGAAAATGGTGTGAAGGCAGGGGAGGAGTAGCCTCCCCCAGCCTCTGGAAATGCTTTGTTGGGCACAGAGGTGCCCAATTCTGCATAAGCCAGTCTACACCGGTTCAGGGACCCCTTAGCCCCTGCTCTGGCGCGAAACTGGACAAAGGAAAGGGGAGTGACCACTCCCCTGACCTGCACCTCCCCTGGGAGGTGTCCAGAGCTCCTCCAGTGTGCTCCAGACCTCTGCCATCTTGGAAACAGAGGTGCTGCAGGCACACTGGACTGCTCTGAGTGGCCAGTGCCACCAGGTGACGTCAGAGACTCCTGCTGATAGGCTCCTTCAGGTGTTAGTAGCCTTTCCTCTCTCCTAGGTAGCCAAACCCTCTTTTCTGGCTATTTAGGGTCTCTGCCTCTGGGGAAACTTTAGATAACGAATGCATGAGCTCAGCCGAGTTCCTCTGCATCTCCCTCTTCACCTTCTGATAAGGAATCGACCGCTGACCGCGCTGGAAGCCTGCAAACCTGCAACATAGTAGCAAAGACGACTACTGCAACTCTGTAACGCTGATCCTGCCGCCTTCTCGACTGTTTTCCTGCTTGTGCATGCTGTGGGGGTAGTCTGCCTCCTCTCTGCACCAGAAGCTCCGAAGAAATCTCCCGTGGGTCGACGGAATCTTCCCCCTGCAACCGCAGGCACCAAAAAGCTGCATTACCAGTCCCTTGGGTCTCCTCTCAGCACGACGAGCGAGGTCCATCGAATCCAGCGATGCTGTCCAAGTGACCCCCACAGTCCAGTGACTCTTCAGCCCAAGTTTGGTGGAGGTAAGTCCTTGCCTCACCTCGCTGGGCTGCATTGCTGGGAACCGCGACTTTGCAGCTTCTCCGGCCCCTGTGCACTTCCGGTGGAAATCCTTTGTGCACAGCCAAGCCTGGGTCCACGGCACTCTAACCTGCATTGCACGACTTTCTAAGTTGGTCTCCAGCGACGTGGGACTCCTTTGTGCAACTTTGGCGAGCACCGATTCACACATCCTTGTAGTGCCTGTTTCTGGCATTTGTCCGGGTGCTACCTGCTTCAGTGAGGGCTCTTTGTCTTGCTCGACGTCCCCTCTCTCTGCAGGTCCGATTTGCGACCTCCTGGTCCCTCCTGGGCCCCAGCAGCGTCCAAAAATGCCAAACGCACGATTTACAGCTAGCAAGGCTTGTTGGCGTCCTTCCGGCGGGAAAACACTTCTGCACGACTCAACAAGGCAAGAGGGATCCGTCCACCAAAGGGGAAGTCTCTAGCCCTTTTCGTTCCTGCAGAAACCTCAGCTTCTTCTGTCCAGTCGAAGCTTCTTTGCACCCGCAGCTGGCATTTCCTGGGCATCTGCCCATCTCCGACTTGCTTGTGACTTTTGGACTTGGTCCCCTTGTTCCACAGTTACCCTAGATTGGAAATCCACAGTTGTTGCATTGCTGGTTTGTGTCTTTCCTGCATTATTCCTCTATTACGACGTCTTTGTCTCTTGGGGAACTTCAGTGCACTTTGCACTCACTTTTCAGGGTCTTGGGGAGGGTTATTTTTCTAACTCTCACTATTTTCTAATAGTCCCAGCGACCCTCTACAAGGTCACATAGGTTTGGGGTCCATTCGTGGTTCGCATTCCACTTCTGGAGTATATGGTTTGTGTTGCCCCTATCCCTATGTGTCTCTATTGCATCCTATTGTAACTATACATTGTTTGCACTGTTTTCTAAGACTATACTGCATATTTTTAGTACTGTGTACATATAACTTGGGTGTATTTGCTATCCTCACTCTGAGGGTACACTCTGAGATACTGTGACATATTGTCATAAAAATAAAGTACCTTTATTTTTAGTATATCTGTGTATTGTGTTTTCTTATGATATTGTGCAAGTGACACTTGTGGTACAGTAGTAGCTTCACACGTCTCCTAGTTCAGCCTAAGCTGCTCTGCTAAGCTACCATTATCTATCAGCCTAAGCTGCTAGACACCCTATACACTAATAAGGGATAACTGGGCCTCGTGCAAGGTGTAAGTACCCCTTGGTACTCACTACAAGCCAGTCCAGCCTCCTACACACTGCTCTAGAGAACTGTTAGTTAATATGCTCATTGAACAAGATAAGACCAATGTTGGCACTTCTGGTGAGAAATTAGCTGATGGTTCCCACTCTGATTCTGAGGCACCCCCAGTAAAGGATTTAGAAGGGAACCTTCCCAACCTGCCCATTAGCAGACCACCTAGCAGGGCTGGTACTGAGGTGAGTTCTCATCATAGTATAGAGATAGCTCCTTTAGGCCAGGTTGTTAGAGTGCCATCTGTTAGGGACAGGTCTCCCTCTGTTCATTCTCACCATTCTTCTGTGTCAAGGCATGCCCAACCCACCCACCCCGATGACAGAGTGTTAGAAAGGGAGCTCAATAGATTGAGAGTGGAATAATCCAGGCTGAAGCTCAAGAAGCAACAGCTGGATTTAGATAGGCAAGCATTTGACTTAGAAAAAGAAAGACAGAGGTTGGGGTTTGGACCCCATGGTGGCAGCAGCAGTATTACAGATAGTAATCCTGTTAAAGAGCATGATTCTATGAATCTGCATAAGATAGTTCCCCCTTACAAGGAGGGGGATGACATTAACAGGTGGTTTGCTGCACTTGAGAGGGCCTGTAATGTACAGGGGGTCCCTCAAAGGCAGTGGGCTACTATCCTATGGCTATCTTTCAGAGGAAAGGGTAGGGATAGGCTCCTTACTGTGAAGGAAAGTGATGCCAATGATTTTACAGTTCTTAAGAATGCACTCCTTGATGGTTATGGCTTAACCACTGAACAGTACAGGATCAAGTTCAGAGAGACCAAAAAGCAGTCTTCACAAGACTGGGTAGACTTTGTTGACCATTCAGTGAAGGCCTTGGAGGGGTGGTTACATGGCAGTAAAGTTTCTGACTATGAAAGCCTGTATAACTTAATCCTGAGAGAGCATATTCTTAATAATTGTGTGTCTGATTTGTTACACCAGTACCTGGTAGACTCTGATCTGACCTCTCCCCGAGAATTGGGAAAGAAGGCAGACAAATGGGTCAGAACAAGGGTGAACAGAAAAGTTCAGACAGGGGGTGACAAGGATGGTAAGAAGAAGGATGGAAAGTCTGCTGACGAGGGTGGGGACAAATCTAAAAATGAGTCTTCATCAGGCCCACAAAAACACTCTGGTGTGGGTGGTGGGCCCAAATCCTCTTCAAATCAAAACAAAGAAAAGAAACTGTAGGAAAGTACCATCTTGCCTGGCATGTTACCCCCATTTTTCACTGTATATATGTTGTTTTAGTTGTATGTGTCACTGGGACCCTGGTAACCCAGGGCCCCAGTGCTCATAAGTGTGCCTGAATGTGTTACCTGTGTAGTGACTAACTGTCTCACTGAGGCTCTGCTAATCAGAACCTCAGTGGTTATGCTCTCTCATTTCTTTCCAAATTGTCACTAACAGGCTAGTGACCATTTTTACCAATTTACATTGGCTTACTGGAACACCCTTATAATTCCCTAGTATATGGTACTGAGGTACCCAGGGTATTGGGGTTCCAGGAGATCCCTATGGGCTGCAGCATTTCTTTTGCCACCCATAGGGAGCTCTGACAATTCTTACACAGGCCTGCCACTGCAGCCTGAGTGAAATAACGTCCACGTTATTTCACAGCCATTTTACACTGCACTTAAGTAACTTATAAGTCACCTATATGTCTAACCTTTACCTGGTAAAGGTTAGGTGCACAGTTACTTAGTGTGAGGTCACCCTGGCACTAGCCAAGGTGCCCCCACATTGTTCAGAGCCAATTCCCTGAACTTTGTGAGTGCGGGGACACCATTACACGCGTGCACTACATATAGGTCACTACCTATATGTAGCTTCACAATGGTAACTCCGAATATGGCCATGTAACATGTCTATGATCATGGAATTGCCCCCTCTATGCCATCCTGGCATAGTTGGCACAATCCCATGATCCCAGTGGTCTGTAGCACAGACCCTGGTACTGCCAAACTGCCCTTCCTGGGGTTTCACTGCAGCTGCTGCTGCTGCCAACCCCTCAGACAGGCAGCTGCCCTCCTGGGGTCCAGCTAGGCCTGGCCCAGGATGGCAGAACAAAGAACTTCCTCTGAGAGAGGGTGTGACACCCTCTCCCTTTGGAAAATGGTGTGAAGGCAGGGGAGGAGTAGCCTCCCCCAGCCTCTGGAAATGCTTTGTTGGGCACAGAGGTGCCCAATTCTGCATAAGCCAGTCTACACCGGTTCAGGGACCCCTTAGCCCCTGCTCTGGCGCGAAACTGGACAAAGGAAAGGGGAGTGACCACTCCCCTGACCTGCACCTCCCCTGGGAGGTGTCCAGAGCTCCTCCAGTGTGCTCCAGACCTCTGCCATCTTGGAAACAGAGGTGCTGCAGGCACACTGGACTGCTCTGAGTGGCCAGTGCCACCAGGTGACGTCAGAGACTCCTGCTGATAGGCTCCTTCAGGTGTTAGTAGCCTTTCCTCTCTCCTAGGTAGCCAAACCCTCTTTTCTGGCTATTTAGGGTCTCTGCCTCTGGGGAAACTTTAGATAACGAATGCATGAGCTCAGCCGAGTTCCTCTGCATCTCCCTCTTCACCTTCTGATAAGGAATCGACCGCTGACCGCGCTGGAAGCCTGCAAACCTGCAACATAGTAGCAAAGACGACTACTGCAACTCTGTAACGCTGATCCTGCCGCCTTCTCGACTGTTTTCCTGCTTGTGCATGCTGTGGGGGTAGTCTGCCTCCTCTCTGCACCCGAAGCTCCGAAGAAATCTCCCGTGGGTCGACGGAATCTTCCCCCTGCAACCGCAGGCACCAAAAAGCTGCATTACCGGTCCCTTGGGTCTCCTCTCAGCACGACGAGCGAGGTCCCTTGAATCCAGCGACGCTGTCCAAGTGACCCCCACAGTCCAGTGACTCTTCAGCCCAAGTTTGGTGGAGGTAAGTCCTTGCCTCACCTCGCTGGGCTGCATTGCTGGGAACCGCGACTTTGCAGCTACTCCGGCCCCTGTGCACTTCCGGCGGAAATCCTTCGTGCACAGCCAAGCCTGGGTCCACGGCACTCTAACCTGCATTGCACGACTTTCTAAGTTGGTCTCCGGCGACGTGGGACTCCTTTGTGCAACTTCGGCGAGCACCGATTCACGCATCCTTGTAGTGCCTGTTTCTGGCACTTCTCCGGGTGCTACCTGCTTCAGTGAGGGCTCTTTGTCTTGCGCGATGTCCCCTCTCTCTGCAGGTCTGATTTGCGACCTCCTGGTCCCTCCTGGGCCCCAGCAGCGTCCAAAAACGCCAAACGCACGATTTGCGTGTAGCAAGGCTTTTTGGCATCCTTCCGGTGGGAAAACACTTCTGCACGACTCTACAAGGCAAGAGGGATCCGTCCACCAAAGGGGAAGTCTCTAGCCCTTTTCGTTCCTGCAGAAACCTCAGCTTCTTCTGTCCAGTCGAAGCTTCTTTGCACCCGCAGCTGGCATTTCCTGGGCATCTGCCCATCTCCGACTTGCTTGTGACTTTTGGACTTGGTCCCCTTGTTCCACAGGTACCCTAGATTGGAAATCCACAGTTGTTGCATTGCTGGTTTGTGTCTTTCCTGCATTATTCCTCTAACACGACTCTTTTGTCCTTAGGGGAACTTTAGTGCACTTTGCACTCACTTTTCAGGGTCTTGGGGAGGGTTATTTTTCTAACTCTCACTAGTTTCTAATAGTCCCAGCGACCCTCTACAAGGTCACATAGGTTTGGGGTCCATTCGTGGTTCACATTCCACTTCTGGAGTATATGGTTTGTGTTGCCCCTATCCCTATGTTTCCCCATTGCATCCTATTGTAACTATACATTGTTTGCACTGTTTTCTAAGACTATACTGCATATTTTTGCTATTGTGTATATATATCTTGTGTATATTTCCTATCCTCTTACTGAGGGTACACTCTAAGATACTTTGGCATATTGTCATAAAAATAAAGTACCTTTATTTTTAGTATAACTGTGTATTGTGTTTTCTTATGATATTGTGCATATGACACTAAGTGGTACTGTAGTAGCTTCACACGTCTCCTAGTTCAGCCTAAGCTGCTCTGCTAAGCTACCATTATCTATCAGCCTAAGCTGCTAGACACCCTATACACTAATAAGGGATAACTGGGCCTGGTGCAAGGTGCAAGTACCCCTTGGTACTCACTACAAGCCAGTCCAGCCTCCTACAGTAAGTAGTCTCAAGCACTTATCCCACCACTGCACAACCAATGTAGGAGGCTGGAATGGCTTGTAGTGAGTACCAAGGGGTACTTGCACCTTGCACCAGGCCCAGTTATCCCTTATTAGTGTATAGGGTGTCTAGCAGCTTAAGCTGATAGATAATGGTAGCTTAGCAGAGCAGCTTAGGCTGAACTAGGAGACGTGTGAAGCTACTACAGTACCACTTAGTGTCATATGCACAATATCATAAGAAAACACAATACACAGTTATACTAAAAATAAAGGTACTTTATTTTTATGACAATATGCCAAAGTATCTTAGAGTGTACCCTCAGTAAGAGGATAGGAAATATACACAAGATATATATACACAATAGCAAAAATATGCAGTATAGTCTTAGAAAACAGTGCAAACAATGTATAGTTACAATAGGATGCAATGGGGAAACATAGGGATAGGGGCAACACAAACCATATACTCCAGAAGTGGAATGTGAACCACGAATGGACCCCAAACCTATGTGACCTTGTAGAGGGTCGCTGGGACTATTAGAAAATAGTGAGAGTTAGAAAAATAACCCTCCCCAAGACCCTGAAAAGTGAGTGCAAAGTGCACTAAAGTTCCCCTAAGGACAAAAGAGTCGTGTTAGAGGAATAATGCAGGAAAGACACAAATCAGCAATGCAACAACTGTGGATTTCCAATCTAGGGTACCTGTGGAACAAGGGGACCAAGTCCAAAAGTCACAAGCAAGTCGGAGATGGGCAGATGCCCAGGAAATGCCAGCTGCGGGTGCAAAGAAGCTTCGACTGGACAGAAGAAGCTGAGGTTTCTGCAGGAACGAAAAGGGCTAGAGACTTCCCCTTTGGTGGACGGATCCCCCTTGCCTTGGGAGTCGTGCAAAAGTGTTTTCCCGCCGGAAGGACGCCAAAAAGCCTTGCTACACGCAAATCGTGCATTTGGCGTTTTTGGACGCTGCTGGAGCCCAGGAGGGACCAGGAGGTCGCAAATCGGACCTGCAGAGAGAGGGACGTCGAGCAAGACAAAGAGCCCTCACTGAAGCAGGTAGCACCCGGAGAAGTGCCAGAAACAGGCACTACGAGGATGCGTGAAACGGTGCTCGCCGAAGTTGCACAAAGGAGTCCCACGTCGCCGGAGACCAACTTAGAAAGTCGTGCAATGCAGGTTAGAGTGCCGTGGAACCAGGCTTGGCTGTGCATGAAGGATTTCCGCCGGAAGTGCACAGGGGCCGGAGTAGCTGCAAAGTCGCGGTTCCCAGCAATGCAGCCCAGCGAGGTGAGGCAAGGACTTATCTCCACCAAACTTGGGCTGAAGAGTCACTGGACTGTGGGGGTCACTTGGACAGCGTCGCTGGATTCGAGGGACCTCGCTCGTCGTGCTGAGAGGAGACCCAAGGGACCGGTAATGCAGCTTTTTGGTGCCTGCGGTTGCAGGGGGAAGATTCCGTCGACCCACGGGAGATTTCTTCGGAGCTTCTGGTGCAGAGAGGAGGCAGACTACCCCCACAGCATGCACAAGCAGGAAAACAGTCGAGAAGGCGGCAGGATCAGCGTTACAGAGTTGCAGTAGTCGTCTTTGCTACTATGTTGCAGGTTTGCAGGCTTCCAGCGCGGTCAGCGGTCGATTCCTTATCAGAAGGTGAAGAGGGAGATGCAGAGGAACTCGGCTGAGCTCATGCATTCGTTATCTAAAGTTTCCCCAGAGGCAGAGACCCTAAATAGCCAGAAAAGAGGGTTTGGCTACCTAGGAGAGAGGAAAGGCTACTAACACCTGAAGGAGCCTATCAGCAGGAGTCTCTGACGTCACCTGGTGGCACTGGCCACTCAGAGCAGTCCAGTGTGCCTGCAGCACCTCTGTTTCCAAGATGGCAGAGGTCTGGAGCACACTGGAGGAGCTCTGGACACCTCCCAGGGGAGGTGCAGGTCAGGGGAGTGGTCACTCCCCTTTCCTTTGTCCAGTTTCGCGCCAGAGCAGGGGCTAAGGGGTCCCTGAACCGGTGTAGACTGGCTTATGCAGAATTGGGCACCTCTGTGCCCAACAAAGCATTTCCAGAGGCTGGGGGAGGCTACTCCTCCCCTGCCTTCACACCATTTTCCAAAGGGAGAGGGTGTCACACCCTCTCTCAGAGGAAGTTCTTTGTTCTGCCATCCTGGGCCAGGCCTGGCTGGACCCCAGGAGGGCAGCTGCCTGTCTGAGGGGTTGGCAGCAGCAGCAGCTGCAGTGAAACCCCAGGAAGGGCAGTTTGGCAGTACCAGGGTCTGTGCTACAGACCACTGGGATCATGGGATTGTGCCAACTATGCCAGGATGGCATAGAGGGGGCAATTCCATGATCATAGACATGTTACATGGCCATATTCGGAGTTACCATTGTGAAGCTACATATAGGTAGTGACCTATATGTAGTGCACGCGTGTAATGGTGTCCCCGCACTCACAAAGTTCAGGGAATTGGCTCTGAACAATGTGGGGGCACCTTGGCTAGTGCCAGGGTGCCCTCACACTAAGTAACTGTGCACCTAACCTTTACCAGGTAAAGGTTAGACATATATCAAATCAAATCAAATCATTAACATTTATAAAGCACGCTACTCACCCGTGCGGGTCTCAAGGCGCTAGGGGGGAAAGGGGGGATTATCGCTGCTCGAACAGCCAAGTCTTTAGGAGTCTCCGGAAAGCGGAGTGGTCCTGGGTGGTCCTGAGGCTGGTGGGGAGGGAGTTCCAGGTCTTGGCCGCCAGGAAGGAGAAAGATCTCCCACCCGCCGTGGAGCGGCGGGTGCGAGGGACGGCAGCAAGTGCGAGGCCAGCGGAGCGGAGGGGGCGGGTGGGGACGTAGAAGCTGAGGCGTCTGTTGAGGTATTCCGGTCCCTTGTTGTGGAGGGCTTTGTGTGCGTGGGTGAGAAGACGGAAGGTGATCCTTTTGCTGACTGGGAGCCAATGCAGGTGTCTCAGGTGTGCGGAGATGTGGCTGTTGCGGGGTACGTCGAGGATGAGGCGGGCCGAGGCGTTTTGAATGCGTTGCAGGCGGTTTTGGAGTTTGGCTGTGGTCCCGGCGTAGAGGGTGTTGCCGTAGTCCAGGCGGCTCGTGACGAGGGCGTGGGTCACGGTTTTTCTGGTGTCGGCGGGGATCCAGCGGAAGATCTTACGGAGCATGCGGAGAGTGAGGAAGCAGGCGGAGGACACGGCGTTGACTTGCTTGGTCATGGTGAGAAGAGGGTCCAAGATGAAGCCGAGGTTGCGGGCGTGGTCTGCGGGGGTCGGTGCGGTGCCGAGGGCCGTGGGCCACCAGGAGTCGTCCCAGGCGGACGGGGTGTTGCCGAGGATGAGGACTTCCGTTTTTTCAGAGTTCAGCTTTAGGCGGCTGAGCCTCATCCAATCTGCGACGTCCTTCATACCCTCTTGTAGGTTGGTCTTGGCGCTGGCGGGGTCCTTGGTGAGGGAGAGTACAAGTTGGGTGTCGTCGGCGTAGGAGGTGATGATGATGTCGTGCTTGCGTACGATGTCGGCGAGGGGGCTCATGTAGACATTGAAGAGTGTCGGGCTGAGCGATGAGCCTTGAGGTACGCCGCAGATGATCTTGGTGGGTTCTGAGCGAAACGGAGGGAGGTAAACTCTTTGGGAGCGGTTAGCGAGGAAGGAGGCGATCCAGTCCAGGGCCTGGCCTTGGATCCCGGTGGAGCGTAGGCGGGTGATTAGGGTGCGGTGACAGACGGTGTCAAAGGCAGCCGAGAGGTCGAGGAGAATGAGGGCGACTGTTTCACCGTTGTCCATCAGGGTTCTGATGTCGTCTGTGACTGAGATGAGGGCGGTTTCCGTGCTGTGGTTGGTTCGGAATCCGGTTTGTGAAGGGTCGAGCAGGTTGTTGTCTTCCAGGAAGGTGGTCAGCTGTTTGTTGACGGTCTTTTCTATTACCTTGGCTGGGAAAGGTAGAAGAGAGATGGGGCGGAAGTTTTTCAGGTCGCTTGGGTCAGCCATAGGTTTCTTTAGTAGGGCGTTGACTTCAGCGTGCTTCCAGCATTCGGGGAAGGTAGCAGAAGAAAAAGAAGAGTTGATGACGGTCTGGAGGTGCGGGGCGATGATGTCGTCGGCTTTGTTAAAGATGAAGTGCGGGCAGGGGTCCGAAGGGGCGCTGGAGTGGATAGAGTTCATGATGGATTTGGTTTCTTCCGTGTTGATGTGGGTCCAGTTGTTGAGGGTGATGTCCGGGGAAGCGGGTTCAGTGGTGTATGGTTGGGTCTGGTGTCCGAAGCTGTCGTGGAGGTCGCTGATCTTGCGATGGAAGAAAGTGGCGAGGGATTCGCACAAATCCTGTGAGGGCGTGACGGCGTTGGCGCTGGCGCTGGGGTTGGAGAACTCTTTGACGATGCTGAAGAGTTCTCTGCTGTTGTGGCTGTTTTTGTCTAGTCTGTCGGTGAAAAAGTTCCTTTTGGCAGTGCGGATCAGGTGGTGGTGTTCGCGTGTAGCGTTCTTGAGGGCGGTCATGTTGTCAGCGGTGTGGTCCTTGCGCCAGGCCTTCTCAAGGGCACGACAAGTTTTCTTTGATTCTTTGAGGGTGTCAGAGAACCAGAGAGGTTTTTTGGTGTTGGTCTGTCGATGCGTGCGTTTGAGGGGAGCAAGGTTGTCAGCGCAGTTGGAGATCCAGTTTGTGAGGTTGAGAGCTGCGTCGTTGGGGTCGGTGGTGAGGGTGGGTTGGTTGGCGGCGAGAGCGGAGAAGAGTTGCTCTTCAGGGATCTTGTTCCACTGTCGATGAGGGATGGGTTGAGTGCGGAGGTGGGAGGTCTCGCGTCGGAATGTGAAGTGGACGCAGCTGTGGTCGGTCCAGTGTAGGGCAGAGGTGTGGCTGAAGAAGACGTGTTTGCTGGCGGAGAAGATAGGGTCGAGCGTGTGTCCGGCGATGTGGGTGGCGGTGTTCACCAGTTGTTTGAGGCCGAGGTTGGCGAGGTTGTCGAGCAGGGTGGTGGTGTTGGGGTCGTTGTTTTGTTCCAGATGGAAGTTGAGGTCGCCTAGGAGGATGTAGTCCGGTGAGGCGAGGGCGTGCGGGGAGATGAAGTCGGCGATGGCGTCGCTGAAAGAGGCGCGAGGTCCGGGAGGACGGTAGACGAGGGATCCTCTGAGGGTGGTCCTTGGGTCGGTGCGAATCTGAAAATGCAGGTGTTCAGCGGCGAGGGGGGGGTCTTCGGTGGAGGTGGTGACGCTGATGGAGTCTTTGAAGATGATGGCGACACCTCCTCCTACTTGGTTGGTGCGGTCTTTTCTGGAGATCTTGTAGCCTTCGGGGATGGCGGGTAGCGATGTCTGGAGCAGAGGAGGCGTTCATCCATGTCTCCGTGATGAAGTCGACGTCCGGGGCTGTGGAGTCCAGGAGGTCCCAAAGTTCAACGGCGTGCTTGTGGACGGAACGAACGTTGATCAGGATGCACTTGAGGTGGTTGATGGCGCGTGGGCTTGTGGTCGTGGTAGTTGCGTGGTGGAAGATGCGTTTGCAGGAGTTGCAGGCGAAGGGTCCATGGGTGCGTTTGGGGTGAGCTAGGAAGCAGGTTTTGGAGCGCCCTGGGTTGAGGGCGTGGAGGGTGGTGGGGTCGTAGCGGATCAGCGGGGCTTGGGGGAGCTGGGGACCAGGGGTCGTGGCGCTGGGCGCGGGCCAGGCGCGGACGGGCGCAGACGGGCTTGCCTCTGGCGCGCCTCTGGCGCGCCAGCGGCGTGCCCGCTGCGCAGTCGCGCAGCGGCCGCCATAAGAGGTAGGAGGGGGGGGGAGGGGTCAGCTGGGGGCGAATGGGAGCTGGGGGGCGGGGGCGTGCAGGAGGTCGTGGCGGGAAAGCGCGAGGGAGGGGGGGGGACAGGTAGAGTGAGAGGAGCTGGGGGAGGGGGTTTAGGGTGGAGGAGGGTGAGTGTTAGGAGGTTTGGAGGTTAGGGAGAGAGATAGGAGTAGGGTTGTGAAGATAGGGGAGGGGGGGTTGTAGAGGTGGGTGAGGGAGAGAGGTAGAGTGAGAGGATAGGGAGATAGGTAGTAGAGGGGGTGGCGGGAGGGGGGGAGAGATAGAGAAATAGATAGAGAAAATAGATGGAGAAGTCGATAGATAGGGAAATAGATAGATAGACAGATAGGTAGGTAGGAGGAGGTGGAGAGTGGGGGAGTTAGATAGTGAGATAGGGAGCTAGAGAGATAGGAAGATAGGAGGAGTGAGGGAGGTAGATAGCGAACGGGTTAGCTAGGGTGAGAGAGGGGGAGGCGAGTGAGGGAGGGGGATGAGGAAGGAGCAGGAGGGCAGGCTCGGGGGAAGAAGACGGAGGAGGTAGAAGAGCCGAAGACAGGAGAACAGAAGACAGAAGAACAGAAGACAGAAGAACAGAAGACCGGAAGAGCAGAAGACAGAAGAACAGAAGAACAGAAGAACAGAAGAACAGAAGACAGAAGAACAGAAGACAGAAGAACAGAAGACCGGAAGAGCAGAAGACAGAAGAACAGAAGAACAGAAGAACAGAAGAACAGAAGAACAGAAGATCGGAAGAGCAGAAGAACAGAGAAGAACAGAGAAGAACACAGAAGAACACAGAAGAACCGAGAAGAAGAACACAGAAGCACCGAGAAGAACAGAGAAGAAGAACACAGAAGACCGGAAGAACACAGAAGAACAGAAGGGAAGAACAGAAGAACAGAAGAGAAGAACAGAAGAACACAGAAGAAGATTGCAGAGGGGGGGCGAGGAGGAAGAGACAGAGAGGAGGAAAAGAAGCAGGAGCAGGAGAGAAGGTGAGTGGCGCGGGGCAGGGCGAGGGGCTGGGAGGAGGGGGGTACTTACAGTTAGGTGGGTCTCAGGAA
Source organism: Pleurodeles waltl (assembly GCF_031143425.1). Classification (NCBI taxonomy): domain Eukaryota; kingdom Metazoa; phylum Chordata; class Amphibia; order Caudata; family Salamandridae; genus Pleurodeles; species Pleurodeles waltl. Next base: position 28,103,514 of record NC_090444.1, read on the forward strand.
CACAGGAACTCGGGAACTTGGAGGAGCTGCAGCGGCAGGGGGAGCGACCTACCCTTGGGTCAAGGGTCGCTACCACTGTCGCGCAGCGGCCGCCATAAGAGGTAGGAGGGGGGGGAGGGGTCAGCTGGGGGCGAATGGGAGCTGGGGGGCGGGGGCGTGCAGGAGGTCGCGGCGGGAAAGCGCGAGGGAGGGGGGGACAGGTAGAGTGAGAGGAGCTGGGGGAGGGGGTTTAGGGTGGAGGAGGGTGAGTGTTAGGAGGTTTGGAGGTTAGGGAGAGAGATAGGAGTAGGGTTGTGAAGATAGGGGAGGGGGGGTTGTAGAGGTGGGTGAGGGAGAGAGGTAGAGTGAGAGGATAGGGAGATAGGTAGTAGAGGGGGTGGCGGGAGGGGGGGAGAGATAGAGAAATAGATAGAGAAAATAGAGAGAAGTCGATAGATAGGGAAATAGATAGATAGACAGATAGGTAGGTAGGAGGAGGTGGAGAGTGGGGGAGTTAGATAGTGAGATAGGGAGCTAGAGAGATAGGAAGATAGGAGGAGTGAGGGAGGTAGATAGCGAACGGGTTAGCTAGGGGTGAGAGAGGGGGAGGCGAGTGAGGGAGGGGGATGAGGAAGGAGCAGGAGGGCAGGCTCGGGGGAAGAAGACGGAGGAGGTAGAAGAGCCGAAGACAGGAGAACAGAGACAGAAGAACAGAAGACAGAAGCACAGAAGATCGGAAGAGCAGAAGAACAGAGAAGAACAGAGAAGAACAGAGAAGAACACAGAAGAACCGAGAAGAAGAACACAGAAGCACCGAGAAGAACAGAGAAGAAGAACACAGAAGACCGGAAGAACACAGAAGAACAGAAGGGAAGAACAGAAGAACAGAAGAGAAGAACAGAAGAACACAGAAGAAGATTGCAGAGGGGGGGCGAGGAGGAAGAGACAGAGAGGAGGAAAAGAAGCAGGAGCAGGAGAGAAGGTGAGTGGCGCGGGGCAGGGCGAGGGGCTGGGAGGAGGGGGGTACTTACAGTTAGGTGGGTCTCAGGAACACAGGAACTCGGGAACTTGGAGGAGCTGCAGCGGCAGGGGGAGCGACCTACCCTTGGGTGACTTATAAGTTACTTAAGTGCAGTGTAAAATGGCTGTGAAATAACGTGGACGTTATTTCACTCAGGCTGCAGTGGCAGGCCTGTGTAAGAATTGTCAGAGCTCCCTATGGGTGGCAAAAGAAATGCTGCAGCCCATAGGGATCTCCTGGAACCCCAATACCCTGGGTACCTCAGTACCATATACTAGGGAATTATAAGGGTGTTCCAGTAAGCCAATGTAAATTGGTAAAAATGGTCACTAGCCTGTTAGTGACAATTTGGAAAGAAATGAGAGAGCATAACCACTGAGGTTCTGGTTAGCAGAGCCTCAGTGAGACAGTTAGGCACTACACAGGGAACATACACATGCACACCTATGAGCACTGGGGCCCTGTGTGACAGGGTCCCAGTGACACATACATATAGGCCACAAACCTATGAGCACTGGGGTCCTGACCAGCAGGATCCCAGTGACACATAACAACCATACTGAAAACATGGTGTTTTCACTATGAGCACTGAGGCCTGGCTATCAGGATCCCAGTGAGACAGTGAAAACAGTGACAAACACCCTGACATACACTCACAACCAGGCCAAAAGTGGGGGTAACAAGGCTAGAAAGAGGCTACCTTCTCACACAACCCCCCCCCAAACGAAGGACAATAAGGCTAACCTTGGCCAGTTGAGACTTTATTGTCTAAGTGGTGATAAGTAGAGAGTAGCTCTGCAATAGACTGGTTACTCCCTTTATCATCCACTATATGGTTACTTCCCTGTGGGGATGTAAACCACCCTGTTTGAAGTTTTTTAGCTAAGCAACAATGTGAAGATGTATTTTCAGAGTTTCTATCAGTAAGTTTTAGTTTAGAGCAGTGGGAATTGTCCACTGAACCTATTTGTAGTGATGGAAATGCCAGACAGGGATGCTGTCTCAGAAAAGCCATAGCTGGGCAAAAACTTTGTCCATCTGGCTGGAAGAGAGAACAGGGATGCTGTTTCTCTTGAGTTGGAGCAGGGCAGGGATGCTGTCCTATGAGCTCCACACTAGGGCAGGGATGCTGTCCTAAGTGTTGTGAGGTAGTGCAGGGTTTCTGCACTAAAGTTTCTCTGGGAGGGTTGGAGGGATGCTCCATGTTAACTAAAATGGTGCTGTTTTTCTCACCAATGTTAGTTATCCCACAGAGAGGTACTTCCACCTCAGGGAGTCCAGCTTTGCCAGCTGATGATTCCCTTGGAACAGGTGCCACCCCAGGAGAGGTTTCTCCCACCACAGGAATAGTATCCTGAATGGTAGGGTGGTTAGGGGATACTGTGATACCCTTTTTACCTGTTGATGGAGAGGGATCCTGAGTTTTCAGGCCTTCTCTCCTTTGCTTTTTCATTTCACTTGAAATGAGAGGGAACAATTCCTCAGGGATGCCCAGCATGGCTGCATGGGCATAAAACTCTACATCAGCCCAACCTGAGGCCTCTAGGTCATTACCTAAGAGACAGTCTACAGGTAAGCTAGGTGATACCACCACCTGCTTAGGGCCAGTAACTCCACCCCAACTAAACTGAATTATAGCTAAGGGAAGAAACTTAGTGGAGTTATGGACATCAATAATCTTATACTGGTGTCCAATGATGTGTTGTTCAGGAGGCACTAGGTTTTCAGTCACCAAAGTGAAACTGGCACCTGTGTCCCTGTAGGCCAAGGCCTCAACACCATTTATTGAAACTGTCTGCCTGTACTTATCCATTGTAAGGGGACAAGCAGCCAGTGTGGCAAGGCCAATGCCACTAGGTGTGACAGAAACTGTCTTGGGACTGATTACATCAGTTTCCACTATGGACCCATAAGTGAACCCAACTACACCCTTTGCTTGACTGTTGCCAGCAGTCCCACCACTAGTACCACTACTGCTAGGGGCACTAGAGCTTGATGTATTAGTGGTGGTAGGCTCAGGAGGTTTACCTGGACAGGACTTATCCCCTGGCCTATGGCCTCTGTTTTTACACACAAAGCACCAAGGCTTTTTAATGTGTGCAGGTTGGGAAGAAGAGGAAGAATTTGTTTTATCACCACCCTCTGAAGAGTGTTTAAGATTTGAAGTGGGATCTTTGGTTTTACCCTTATCCCCATGCTTATCTTGAGATTTTTCACCATCTTTCTTCTTATTGCCATCTTTGTCACCCCCTGTATGAACTTTTCTGTTCACCCTTGTTCTGACCCATTTGTCTGCCTTCTTTCCCAATTCTTGGGGAGAGGTCAGATCAGAGTCTACCAGGTACTAGTGCAACAAATCAGACACACAATTATTAAGTATATGCTCTCTCAGGATTGTGTTATACAGGCTTTCATAATCAGTAACTTTACTGCCATGTAACCACCCCTCCAAGGCCTTCACTGAATGGTCAATGAAATCAACCCAGTCTTGTGAAGACTCCTTTTTGGTCTCTCTGAACTTTATCCTGTACTGTTCAGTGGTTAAGCCATAACCATCCAGGAGTGCATTCTTAAGAACTTGGAAATTATTAGCATCATTTTCTTTTACAGTAAGGAGCCTATCCCTACCTTTTCCAGTAAATGATAGCCATAGGATAGCAGCCCACTGCTTTTGAGGGACATCCTGTACAGCACAGGCCCTCTCAAGTGCAGCAAACCACTTGTTAATGTCATCCCCCTCCTTATAAGGGGGAACTATCTTGTGCAGATTCCTGGAATCATGCTCTTTTGCAGGATGACTATGGGGAATACTGCTGCTGCCACCATGGGTATCTAAACCCAACTTCTCTCTTTCCTTCTCTAATTCTAAAGACTGTCTATCCAAATCCAGCTGTTGCTTCTTGAGCTTCAGTCTGGTTTGTTCCACTCTCAATCTATTGAGCTCCCTTTCTAACAATCTGTCATCAGGGTGGGTGGGAGGGACATTTCTAGATACAGAGGTATGATGGGAATGAACAGAAGGAGACCAGTCTCTTACAGAGGGCACCCTAACAGCTTGGCTAACAGTATAATGTGAGAGCACACCATCAGTATGGTGTGATTCAACCTCTGTACCAACTATGCTAGACTGTCTAGTAATGGGCAGGCTGAGAAGTTTCTTTCCTGAACTTTTTCCTGGGGGAGTCCCTGGATCAGATTGAGAACCATTAGCTGCTTTTTCACCAGATTGGGCACTTATGGCCTTATCCTGTACTCTAAGCATGTTAATTAACAGTTCTAAGGAAGGATTCTTCCCTACACTCAAACCTCTCTCTATGCAGAGACTCCTTGCTCCTTTCCAGCTAAGGTGATCATATGCAAGTTTGGACAGTTCAACATTTTGGCCTGTGCCAGACATTTTTTTTGAGAGAGTTAAAGTGATAGACAAAGAGAAAAAAGTTTTCAGAACTTTTTTGGAAAGACAGAAAAAAACTTTTTAAACTTTTAAGAACTTTTTGAAAGTTTAGAAGTACTTTTCAGCACTTTAGAAAAGAGTGAAAAGAGAAAATGCAAAACTTTTTGGCTATGTGTATATACACTGACCTTGTTTTGTATATTTTTCTCTTATGAAAAGTACAATGACAAGAGTGGTAAGTAGTCTCAAGCACTTATCCCACCACTGCACAACCAATGTAGGAGGCTGGACTGGCTTGTAGTGAGTACCAAGGGGTACTTGCACCTTGCACCAGGCCCAGTTATCCCTTATTAGTGTATAGGGTGTCTAGCAGCTTAGGCTGATAGATAATGGTAGCTTAGCAGAGCAGCTTAGGCTGAACTAGGAGACGTGTGAAGCTACTACAGTACCACTTAGTGTCATATGCACAATATCATAAGAAAACACAATACACAGTTATACTAAAAATAATTGTACTTTATTTTTATGACAATATGCCAAAGTATCTTAGAGTGTACCCTCAGTAAGAGGATAGGAAATATACACAAGATATATATACACAATAGCAAAAATATGCAGTATAGTCTTAGAAAACAGTGCAAACAATGTATAGTTACAATAGGATGCAATGGGGAAACATAGGGATAGGGGCAACACAAACCATATACTCCAGAAGTGGAATGTGAACCACGAATGGACCCCAAACCTATGTGACCTTGTAGAGGGTCGCTGGGACTATTAGAAAATAGTGAGAGTTAGAAAAATAACCCTCCCCAAGACCCTGAAAAGTGAGTGCAAAGTGCACTAAAGTTCCCCTAAGGACAAAAGAGTCGTGTTAGAGGAATAATGCAGGAAAGACACAAACCAGCAATGCAACAACTGTGGATTTCCAATCTAGGGTACCTGTGGAACAAGGGGACCAAGTCCAAAAGTCACAAGCAAGTCGGAGATGGGCAGATGATCAGGAAATGCCAGCTGCGGGTGCAAAGAAGCTTTGACTGGACAGAAGAAGCTGAGGTTTCTGCAGGAACGAAAAGGGCTAGAGACTGTCCCTTTGGTGGACGGATCCCACTTGCCTTGGAGAGTCGTGCAGAATTGTTTTCCTGCCGGAAGGATGCCAACAAGCCTTGCTACACGCAAATCGTACGTTTGGCGTTTTTGGACACTGCTGGGGCCCAGGAGGGACCAGGAGGTCGCAAATTGGACCTGCAGAGAGAGGGGACGTCGAGCAAGACAAAGAGCCCTCACTGAAGCAGGTAGCACCCGGAGAAGTGCCAGAAACAGGCACTACGAGGATGCGTGAAATGGTGCTCGCCGACGTTGCACAAAGGAGTCCCACGTCGCCGGAGACCAACTTAGAAAGTCGTGCAATGCAGGTTAGAGTGCCGTGGACCCAGGCTTGGCTGTGCACGAAGGATTTCCGCCGGAAGTGCACAGGGGCCGGAGTAGCTGCAAAGTCGCGGTTCCCAGCAATGCAGCCCAGCGAGGTGAGGCAAGGACTTATCTCCACCAAACTTGGGCTGAAGAGTCACTGGACTGTGGGGGTCACTTGGACAGCGTCGCTGGATTCGAGGGACCTCGCTCGTCGTGCTGAGAGGAGACCCAAGGGACCGGTAATGCAGCTTTTTGGTGCCTGCGGTTGCAGGGGGAAGATTCCGTCGACCCACGGGAGATTTCTTCGGAGCTTCTGGTGCAGAGAGGAGGCAGACTACCCCCACAGCATGCACAAGCAGGAAAACAGTCGAGAAGGCGGCAGGATCAGCGTTACAGAGTTGCAGTAGTCGTCTTTGCTACTATGTTGCAGGTTTGCAGGCTTCCAGCGCGGTCAGCGGTCGATTCCTTATCAGAAGGTGAAGAGGGAGATGCAGAGGAACTCGGCTGAGCTCATGCATTCGTTATCTAAAGTTTCCCCAGAGGCAGAGACCCTAAATAGCCAGAAAAGAGGGTTTGGCTACCTAGGAGAGAGGAAAGGCTACTAACACCTGAAGGAGCCTATCAGCAGGAGTCTCTGACGTCACCTGGTGGCACTGGCCACTCAGAGCAGTCCAGTGTGCCTGCAGCACCTCTGTTTCCAAGATGGCAGAGGTCTGGAGCACACTGGAGGAGCTCTGGACACCTCCCAGGGGAGGTGCAGGTCAGGGGAGTGGTCACTCCCCTTTCCTTTGTCCAGTTTCGCGCCAGAGCAGGGGCTAAGGGGTCCCTGAACCGGTGTAGACTGGCTTATGCAGAATTGGGCACCTCTGTGCCCAACAAAGCATTTCCAGAGGCTGGGGGAGGCTACTCCTCCCCTGCCTTCACACCATTTTCCAAAGGGAGAGGGTGTCACACCCTCTCTCAGAGGAAGTTCTTTGTTCTGCCATCCTGGGCCAGGCCTGGCTGGACCCCAGGAGGGCAGCTGCCTGTCTGAGGGGTTGGCAGCAGCAGCAGCTGCAGTGAAACCCCAGGAAGGGCAGTTTGGCAGTACCAGGGTCTGTGCTACAGACCACTGGGATCATGGGATTGTGCCAACTATGCCAGGATGGCATAGAGGGGGCAATTCCATGATCATAGACATGTTACATGGCCATATTCGGAGTTACCATTGTGAAGCTACATATAGGTAGTGACCTATATGTAGTGCACGCGTGTAATGGTGTCCCCGCACTCACAAAGTTCAGGGAATTGGCTCTGAACAATGTGGGGGCACCTTGGCTAGTGCCAGGGTGCCCTCACACTAAGTAACTGTGCACCTAACCTTTACCAGGTAAAGGTTAGACATATAGGTGACTTATAAGTTACTTAAGTGCAGTGTAAAATGGCTGTGAAATAACGTGGACGTTATTTCACTCAGGCTGCAGTGGCAGGCCTGTGTAAGAATTGTCAGAGCTCCCTATGGGTGGCAAAAGAAATGCTGCAGCCCATAGGGATCTCCTGGAACCCCAATACCCTGGGTACCTCAGTACCATATACTAGGGAATTATAAGGGTGTTCCAGTAAGCCAATGTAAATTGGTAAAAATGGTCACTAGCCTGTTAGTGACAATTTGGAAAGAAATGAGAGAGCATAACCACTGAGGTTCTGGTTAGCAGAGCCTCAGTGAGACAGTTAGGCACTACACAGGGAACATACACATGCACACCTATGAGCACTGGGGCCCTGTGTGACAGGGTCCCAGTGACACATACATATAGGCCACAAACCTATGAGCACTGGGGTCCTGACCAGCAGGATCCCAGTGACACATAACAACCATACTGAAAACATGGTGTTTTCACTATGAGCACTGAGGCCTGGCTATCAGGATCCCAGTGAGACAGTGAAAACAGTGACAAACACCCTGACATACACTCACAACCAGGCCAAAAGTGGGGGTAACAAGGCTAGAAAGAGGCTACCTTCTCACACAACCCCCCCCCCAAACGAAGGACAATAAGGCTAACCTTGGCCAGTTGAGACTTTATTGTCTAAGTGGTGATAAGTAGAGAGTAGCTCTGCAATAGACTGGTTACTCCCTTTATCATCCACTATATGGTTACTTCCCTGTGGGGATGTAAACCACCCTGTTTGAAGTTTTTTAGCTAACCAACAATGTGAAGATGTATTTTCAGAGTTTCTATCAGTAAGTTTTAGTTTAGAGCAGTGGGAATTGTCCACTGAACCTATTTGTAGTGATGGAAATGCCAGACAGGGATGCTGTCTCAGAAAAGCCATAGCTGGGCAAAAACTTTGTCCATCTGGCTGGAAGAGAGAACAGGGATGCTGTTTCTCTTGAGTTGGAGCAGGGCAGGGATGCTGTCCTATGAGCTCCACACTAGGGCAGGGATGCTGTCCTAAGTGTTGTGAGGTAGTGCAGGGTTTCTGCACTAAAGTTTCTCTGGGAGGGTTGGAGGGATGCTCCATGTTAACTAAAATGGTGCTGTTTTTCTCACCAATGTTAGTTATCCCACAGAGAGGTACTTCCACCTCAGGGAGTCCAGCTTTGCCAGCTGATGATTCCCTTGGAACAGGTGCCACCCCAGGAGAGGTTTCTCCCACCACAGGAATAGTATCCTGAATGGTAGGGTGGTTAGGGGATACTGTGATACCCTTTTTACCTGTTGATGGAGAGGGATCCTGAGTTTTCAGGCCTTCTCTCCTTTGCTTTTTCATTTCACTTGAAATGAGAGGGAACAATTCCTCAGGGATGCCCAGCATGGCTGCATGGGCATAAAACTCTACATCAGCCCAACCTGAGGCCTCTAGGTCATTACGTAAGAGACAGTCTACAGGTAAGCTAGGTGATACCACCACCTGCTTAGGGCCAGTAACTCCACCCCAACTAAACTGAATTATAGCTAAGGGAAGAAACTTAGTGGAGTTATGGACATCAATAATCTTATACTGTTGTCCAATGATGTGTTGTTCAGGAGGCACTAGGTTTTCAGTCACCAAAGTGAAACTGGCACCTGTGTCCCTGTAGGCCAAGGCCTCAACACCATTTATTGAAACTGTCTGCCTGTACTTATCCATTGTAAGGGGACAAGCAGCCAGTGTGGCAAGGCCAATGCCACTAGGTGTGACAGAAACTGTCTTGGGACTGATTACATCAGTTTCCACTATGGACCCATAAGTGAACCCAACTACACCCTTTGCTTGACTGTTGCCAGCAGTCCCACCACTAGTACCACTACTGCTAGGGGCACTAGAGCTTGATGTATTAGTGGTGGTAGGCTCAGGAGGTTTACCTGGACAGGACTTATCCCCTGGCCTATGGCCTCTGTTTTTACACACAAAGCACCAAGGCTTTTTAATGTGTGCAGGTTGGGAAGAAGAGGAAGAATTTGTTTTATCACCACCCTCTGAAGAGTGTTTAAGATTTGAAGTGGGATCTTTGGTTTTACCCTTATCCCCATGCTTATCTTGAGATTTTTCACCATCTTTCTTCTTATTGCCATCTTTGTCACCCCCTGTATGAACTTTTCTGTTCACCCTTGTTCTGACCCATTTGTCTGCCTTCTTTCCCAATTCTTGGGGAGAGGTCAGATCAGAGTCTACCAGGTACTGGTGCAACAAATCAGACACACAATTATTAAGTATATGCTCTCTCAGGATTGTGTTATACAGGCTTTCATAATCAGTAACTTTACTGCCATGTAACCACCCCTCCAAGGCCTTCACTGAATGGTCAATGAAATCAACCCAGTCTTGTGAAGACTCCTTTTTGGTCTCTCTGAACTTTATCCTGTACTGTTCAGTGGTTAAGCCATAACCATCCAGGAGTGCATTCTTAAGAACTTGGAAATTATTAGCATCATTTTCTTTTACAGTAAGGAGCCTATCCCTACCTTTTCCACTAAATGATAGCCATAGGATAGCAGCCCACTGCTTTTGAGGGACATCCTGTACAGCACAGGCCCTCTCAAGTGCAGCAAACCACTTGTTAATGTCATCCCCCTCCTTATAAGGGGGAACTATCTTGTGCAGATTCCTGGAATCATGCTCTTTTGCAGGATGACTATGGGGAATACTGCTGCTGCCACCATGGGTATCTAAACCCAACTTCTCTCTTTCCTTCTCTAATTCTAAAGACTGTCTATCCAAATCCAGCTGTTGCTTCTTGAGCTTCAGTCTGGTTTGTTCCACTCTCAATCTATTGAGCTCCCTTTCTAACAATCTGTCATCAGGGTGGGTGGGAGGGACATTTCTAGATACAGAGGTATGATGGGAATGAACAGAAGGAGACCTGTCTCTTACAGAGGGCACCCTAACAGCTTGGCTAACAGTATAATGTGAGAGCACACCATCAGTATGGTGTGATTCAACCTCTGTACCAACTATGCTAGACTGTCTAGTAATGGGCAGGCTGAGAAGTTTCTTTCCTGAACTTTTTCCTGGGGGAGTCCCTGGATCAGATTGAGAACCATTAGCTGCTTTTTCACCAGATTGGGCACTTATGGCCTTATCCTGTACTCTAAGCATGTTAATTAACAGTTCTAAGGAAGGATTCTTCCCTACACTCAAACCTCTCTCTATGCAGAGACTCCTTGCTCCTTTCCAGCTAAGGTGATCATATGCAAGTTTGGACAGTTCAACATTTTGGCCTGTGCCAGACATTTTTTTTGAGAGAGTTAAAGTGATAGACAAAGAGAAAAAAGTTTTCAGAACTTTTTTGGAAAGACAGAAAAAAACTTTTTAAACTTTTAAGAACTTTTTGAAAGTTTAGAAGTACTTTTCAGCACTTTAGAAAAGAGTGAAAAGAGAAAATGCAAAACTTTTTGGCTATGTGTATATACACTGACCTTGTTTTGTATATTTTTCTCTTATGAAAAGTACAATGACAAGAGTGGTAAGTAGTCTCAAGCACTTATCCCACCACTGCACAACCAATGTAGGAGGCTGGACTGGCTTGTAGTGAGTACCAATGGGTACTTGCACCTTGCACCAGGCCCAGTTATCCCTTATTAGTGTATAGGGTGTCTAGCAGCTTAGGCTGATAGATAATGGTAGCTTAGCAGAGCAGCTTAGGCTGAACTAGGAGACGTGTGAAGCTACTACAGTACCGCTTAGTGTCATATGCACAATATCATAAGAAAACACAATACACAGTTATACTAAAAATAAAGGTACTTTATTTTTATGACAATATGCCAAAGTATCTTAGAGTGTACCCTCAGTAAGAGGATAGGAAATATACACAAGATATATATACACAATAGCAAAAATATGCAGTATAGTCTTAGAAAACAGTGCAAACAATGTATAGTTACAATAGGATGCAATGGGGAAAGATAGGGATAGGGGCAACACAAACCATATACTCCAGAAGTGGAATGTGAACCACGAATGGACCCCAAACCTATGTGACCTTGTAGAGGGTCGCTGGGACTATTAGAAAATAGTGAGAGTTAGAAAAATAACCCTCCCCAAGACCCTGAAAAGTGAGTGCAAAGTGCACTAAAGTTCCCCTAAGGACAAAAGATTCGTGTTAGAGGAATAATGCAGGAAAGACACAAACCAGCAATGCAACAACTGTGGATTTCCAATCTAGGGTACCTGTGGAACAAGGGGACCAAGTCCAAAAGTCACAAGCAAGTCGGAGATGGGCAGATGCCCAGGAAATGCCAGCTGCGGGTGCAAAGAAGCTTCGACTGGACAGAAGAAGCTGAGGTTTCTGCAGGAACGAAAAGGGCTAGAGACTGTCCCTTTGGTGGACGGATCCCACTTGCCTTGGAGAGTCGTGCAGAAGTGTTTTCCTGCCGGAAGGACGCCAACAAGCCTTGCTACACGCAAATCGTACGTTTGGCGTTTTTGGACGCTGCTGGGGCCCAGGAGGGACCAGGAGGTCGCAAATTGGACCTGAAGAGAGAGGGGACGTCGAGCAAGACAAAGAGCCCTCACTGAAGCAGGTAGCTCCCGGAGAAGTGCCAGAAACAGGCACTACGAGGATGCGTGAAACGGTGCTCGCCGAAGTTGCACAAAGGAGTCCCACGTCGCCGGAGACCAACTTAGAAAGTCGTGCAATGCAGGTTAGAGTGCCGTGGACCCAGGCTTGGCTGTGCACGAAGGATTTCCGCCGGAAGTGCACAGGGGCCGGAGTAGCTGCAAAGTCGCGGTTCCCAGCAATGCAGCCCAGCGAGGTGAGGCAAGGACTTACCTCCACCAAACTTGGGCTGAAGAGTCACTGGACTGTGGGGGTCACTTGGACAGCGTCGCTGGATTCAAGGGACCTCGCTCGTCGTGCTGAGAGGAGACCCAAGGGACCGGTAATGCAGCTTTTTGGTGCCTGCGGTTGCAGGGGGAAGATTCCGTCGACCCACGGGAGATTTCTTCGGAGCTTCTGGTGCAGAGAGGAGGCAGACTACCCCCACAGCATGCACAAGCAGGAAAACAGTCGAGAAGGCGGCAGGATCAGCGTTACAGAGTTGCAGTAGTCGTCTTTGCTACTATGTTGCAGGTTTGCAGGCTTCCAGCGCAGTCAGCGGTCGATTCCTTATCAGAAGGTGAAGAGGGAGATGCAGAGGAACTCGGCTGAGCTCATGCATTCGTTATCTAAAGTTTCCCCAGAGGCAGAGACCCTAAATAGCCAGAAAAGAGGGTTTGGCTACCTAGGAGAGAGGAAAGGCTACTAACACCTGAAGGAGCCTATCAGCAGGAGTCTCTGACGTCACCTGGTGGCACTGGCCACTCAGAGCAGTCCAGTGTGCCTGCAGCACCTCTGTTTCCAAGATGGCAGAGGTCTGGAGCACACTGAAGGAGCTCTGGACACCTCCCAGGGGAGGTGCAGGTCAGGGGAGTGGTCACTCCCCTTTCCTTTGTCCAGTTTCGCGCCAGAGCAGGGGCTAAGGGGTCCCTGAACCGGTGTAGACTGGCTTATGCAGAATTGGGCACCTCTGTGCCCAACAAAGCATTTCCAGAGGCTGGGGGAGGCTACTCCTCCCCTGCCTTCACACCATTTTCCAAAGGGAGAGGGTGTCACACCCTCTCTCAGAGGAAGTTCTTTGTTCTGCCATCCTGGGCCAGGCCTGGCTGGACCCCAGGAGGGCAGCTGCCTGTCTGAGGGGTTGGCAGCAGCAGCAGCTGCAGTGAAACCCCAGGAAGGGCAGTTTGGCAGTACCAGGGTCTGTGCTACAGACCACTGGGATCATGGGATTGTGCCAACTATGCCAGGATGGCATAGAGGGGGCAATTCCATGATCATAGACATGTTACATGGCCATATTCGGAGTTACCATTGTGAAGCTACATATAGGTAGTGACCTATATGTAGTGCACGCGTGTAATGGTGTCCCCGCACACACAAAGTTCAGGGAATTGGCTCTGAACAATGTGGGGGCACCTTGGCTAGTGCCAGGGTGCCCTCACACTAAGTAACTGTGCACCTAACCTTTACCAGGTAAAGGTTAGACATATAGGTGACTTATAAGTTACTTAAGTGCAGTGTAAAATGGCTGTGAAATAACGTGGACGTTATTTCACTCAGGCTGCAGTGGCAGGCCTGTGTAAGAATTGTCAGAGCTCCCTATGGGTGGCAAAAGAAATGCTGCAGCCCATAGGGATCTCCTGGAACCCCAATACCCTGGGTACCTTAGTACCATATACTAGGGAATTATAAGGGTGTTCCAGTAAGCCAATGTAAATTGGTAAAAATGGTCACTAGCCTGTCAGTGACAATTTGGAAGTAATGAGAGAGCATAACCACTGAGGTTCTGGTTAGCAGAGCCTCAGTGAGACAGTTAGGCACTACACAGGGAACATACACATGCACACCTATGAGCACTGGGGCCCTGTGTGACAGGGTCCCAGTGACACATACATATAGGCCACAAACCTATGAGCACTGGGGTCCTGACCAGCAGGATCCCAGTGACACATAACAACCATACTGAAAACATGGTGTTTTCACTATGAGCACTGAGGCCTGGCTATCAGGATCCCAGTGAGACAGTGAAAACAGTGACAAACACCCTGACATACACTCACAACCAGGCCAAAAGTGGGGGTAACAAGGCTAGAAAGAGGCTACCTTCTCACACTTACCACTCTTGTCAGTGTACTTTTCATAAGAGAAAAATATACAAAACAAGGTCAGTGTATATACACATAGCCAAAAAGTTGTGCATTTCCTCTTTTCACTCTTGTCTAAGTGCTGAAAAGTACTTCTAAACTTTCAAAAAGTTCTTAAAAAGTTTAAAAAGTTTTTTTTCTGTCTTTCCAAAAAGTTCTGAAAACTTTTTTTCTTTTTCTATCACTTTAACTCTCTCTAAAAATGTCTGGCACAGGCCAAAACGTTGATCTGTCCAAACTTGCATATGACAACCTTAGCTGGAAAAGAGCAAGGAGTCTCTGTATAGAGAGAGGTTTGAGTGTAGGGAAGAATCCTTCCTTGGAACTGTTACTTAACATGCTTAGAGAACAGGATAAGGCCATAGGTGCCTCATCTGTTGAAAAAGTACCTAATAGTTCTCAATCTGATTCAGGGACTCCCCCAGGAAAAGATTCAGGAAAGAAACTTCCTAGCCTGCCCATTACTAGACAGTCTAGCATAGTTGGTAATGATGATGAGCCACACCATACAAATAGTGTTGTCTCACATCATAGCAAAAGCATTTATTCTCACCATACTGGTAGTAATGTTTCTGTTAACCAAGCTGTTAGGATGGCTTCTGTAAGGGACAAGTCTCCTTCTGTTCATTCCCATCATAGCTCTGTTTCTAGGAATGTCCCTCCCACCAACCCTGATGACAGAATGTTAGAGAGGGAACTCAATAAGTTGAGGGTGGAACAAACCAGACTGAAGCTTAAAAAGCAACAGCTGGATTTGGATAGACAGTCTTTTGAATTAGAGAAGGAAAGACAGAAGTTGGGTTTAGAAACCCATGGTGGCAGCAGCAGTATTCCCCATAGTCATCCTGCAAAAGAGCATGATTCCAGGAATCTGCACAAGATAGTTCCCCCTTATAAGGAGGGGGATGACATTAACAAGTGGTTTGCTGCACTTGAGAGGGCCTGTGTTGTACAGGATGTCCCTCAAAGGCAGTGGGCTGCTATCCTATGGCTATCATTTAGTGGAAAAGGTAGGGATAGGCTCCTTACTGTGAAAGAAAATGATGCTAATAATTTCCAAGTTCTTAAGAATGCACTCCTGGATGGTTATGGCTTAACCACTGAACAGTACAGGATAAAGTTCAGAGAGACCAAAAAGGAGTCTTCACAAGACTGGGTTGATTTCATTGACCATTCAGTGAAGGCCTTGGAGGGGTGGTTACATGGCAGTAAAGTTACTGATTATGACAGCCTGTATAACTTGATCCTGAGAGAGCATATTCTTAATAATTGTGTGTCTGATTTGTTGCACCAGTACTTGGTGGACTCTGATCTGACCTCTCCCCAAGAATTGGGAAAGAAGGCAGACAAATGGGTCAGAACAAGGGTGAACAGAAAAGTTCATACAGGGGGTGACAAAGATGGCAACAAAAAGAAGGATGGTAAGTCTTCTGACAAGGGTGGGGATAAATCTAAAAATGAGTCTTCATCAGGCCCACAAAAACACTCTGGTGGGGGTGGTGGGCCCAAATCCTCTTTTAATCAGAACAAGGAAAAGAAACCATGGTGCTATTTATGTAAAATAAAAGGCCATTGGACAACAGATCCCAGTTGTCCAAAGAAAGGCACCACTGCTCCTACCACTACAACCCCTACTGCTACACCTAGTGTCCCTACTAATAGCAGTGGTGGTGGGAGCAAACCTACTAATAGCCAATCCAAGGGAGTAGCTGGGCTCACTTTTGGTAATTTAGTTGGGGTTGGCCTTGTTAGGGAGGCCACAGAGGCTGTGTTAGTCTCTGAGGGGGCTATTGATCTAGCCACCTTAGTTGCTTGTCCCCTTAATATGGATAAGTACAAGCAGCTACCCCTAATAAATGGTGTTGAGGTTCAGGCCTACAGGGACACAGGTGCCAGTGTCACAATGGTGATTGAGAAACTGGTGCACCCTGAACAACTCATACATGGACACCAGTACCAAGTAACCGATGCTCACAACATAACACAAAGCCACCCCATGGCTGTTGTAAATCTCAACTGGGGGGGGGGTAACTGGTCCAAAGAAAGTTGTGGTAGCCACAGATTTACCTGTAGACTGTCTACTAGGGAATGATTTGGAGACATCAGCTTGGTCAGATGTGGAGTTGGAGGCCCATGCAGCAATGCTGGGCATCCCAGGGCATATTTTTGCTTTGACAAGGGCTCAGGCCAAAAAGCAAAAAGGACAGGGAAGCTTGGATCCTGGAACAATGGACCAAGTGCTCCCTAAAGCTAGGGCTAGTAGAAGCAAACCACTTCCTACTATCCCTCCCTCTACAGTGGATTCAACTTCTGAGGAAGAAGAATTCCCTCCCTGTGCAGAACCTACACCAGAGGAGCTGGAAGCAGACACTGCTGAGCTTTTGCGTGAAGGGGGGCCTGCCAGAGAGGAGCTGAGTGTGGCACAGCAAACCTGTCCCACATTAGAGGGTCTCAGACAGCAAGCTGTCAAACAGGCTAATGGGGATGTCAGTGACTCTCACAGAGTTTACTGGGAGGACAACCTCTTGTACACTGAGCATAGGGATCCTAAACCTGGAGCTGCCAGGAGATTAGTGATCCCTCAGGAGTACAGAAAGTTCCTCCTAACACTGGCACATGACATTCCCCTAGCTGGGCACCTGGGTCAAATGAAAACTTGGGACAGATTGGTTCCATTGTTTCATTGGCCTAGGATGTCTGAGGACACAAAGGAATTTTGTAAGTCCTGTGAAACCTGTCAAGCCAGTGGCAAGACAGGTGGCACTCCAAAGGCACCCCTTATCCCACTGCCTGTGGTTGGGGTTCCCTTTGAGAGGGTAGGGGTTGACATAGTTGGCCCCTTGACCCTCCTACTGCTTCAGGCAATAGGTATCTCTTGGTGGTAGTGGACCATGCCACAAGATATCCTGAAGCTATTCCTTTAAGGACCACTACAGCACCTGCAGTGGCAATGGCCCTCCTGGGAATATTTTCCAGGGTGGGCTTCCCAAAGGAAGTGGTATCAGACAGGGGAAGCAATTTCATGTCTGCATACTTAAAGGCCATGTGGAAGGAGTGTGTTGTAACGTACAAGTTCACAACACCCTATCATCCACAAACAAATGGACTGGTGGAGAGATTTAATAAAACTCTCAAAGGCATGATTATGGGTCTCCCTGAAAAACTCCGCAGGAGATGGGATATCCTTCTACCATGCCTCCTTTTTGCCTACAGGGAGGTACCCCAGAAAGGAGTGGGCTTCAGCCCCTTTGAACTTCTTTTTGGACACCCTGTTAGGGGTCCACTCACACTTGTAAAGGAGGGTTGGGAACAACCTTTAAAAGCTCCTAAGCAGGACATTGTGGATTATGTACTTGGCCTCAGATCAAGAATGGCTGAGTACATGAAAAAGGCCAGTAAAAACCTTCAGGCCAGCCAAGAGCTCCAGAAGCAATGGCATGATCAGAAGGCTGTTTTGGTTCAGTACCAACCAGGGCAGAAAGTGTGGGTCTTGGAGCCTGTGGCCCCAAGAGCACTCCAAGATAAATGGAGTGGACCCCACACAATTGTTGAAAAAAAGGGTGAAGTCACCTACTTGGTTGACTTAGGCACTGCCAGGAGTCCCCTTAGGGTGCTCCATGTCAACCGCCTGAAACCCTACTATGACAGGGCTGATCTCACCCTGCTCATGGCAACTGATGAGGGACAGAAAGAAGACAGTGATCCTCTACCTGATCTCTTCTCTTCCACAGAACATGATGCTCTTGTGGAAGGTGTAGTTTTGGCAGATTGTCTTACTGCTGAGCAGAAAGACCATTGCATAAATCTCCTAGGACAATTTTCAGAACTCTTCTCTACTGTGCCAGGGACCACTTCTTAGTGTGAGCACACTATAGATACTGGAGACAGTTTACCTGTCAAAAGTAAGATCTATAGGCAGCCTGACCATGTCAGGGACTGCATAAAGCAAGAAGTTCAGAAAATGTTGGAACTAGGAGTGGTTGAGCACTCTGACAGTCCATGGGCTTCTCCTGTTGTACTGGTACCAAAACCCAATTCTAAAGATGGAAAGAAAGAAATGCGGTTTTGTGTAGACTATAGAGGTCTCAACTTGGTAACCAAAACTGATGCTCACCCTATACCCAGGGCAGATGAGCTTATAGATACACTGGCATCTGCCAAGTATCTAAGCACTTTTGATTTGACTGCAGGGTATTGGCAGATCAAATTATCAGAAGATGCTAAACCTAAGACTGCATTTTCTACCATTGGAGGACATTACCAGTTTACTGTAATGACTTTTGGTTTGAAAAATGCACCTGCCACTTTTCAGAGGTTGGTGAACACGGTCCTGCAAGGGCTGGAAGCTTTCAGTGCAGCATATTTGGACAATATAGCTGTCTTTAGCTCCAGCTGGGATGATCACCTGGTCCACCTATGGAAAGTTTTGGAGGCTCTGCAAAAGGCAGGCCTCACTATCAAGGCTTCAAAGTGCCAGATAGGGCAGGGTAAGGTGGTTTATCTGGGACACCTTGTTGGTGGGGAACAGATTGCACCACTTCAGGGGAAAATCCAAACTATTATTGATTGGGTTCACCCTACCACTCAGACTCAGGTGAGAGCCTTCCTAGGCCTCACTGGGTATTACAGGAGGTTCAGAAGAACTATGGCTCCATTGCAGCCCCTCTTAATGACCTCACATCCAAGAAAATGCCTAAAAAGGTATTATGGACAGCAAACTGTCAGAAAGCTTTTGAGGAGCTGAAGCAGGCCATGTGCTCTGCACCTGTCCTGAAAAGCCCTTGTTACTCTAAAAAATTCTATGTCCAAACTGATGCATCTGAATTAGGAGTAGGGGCAGTCCTATCACAACTTAATTCTGAGGGCCAGGATCAACCTGTTGCTTTTATTAGTAGGAGGTTGACCCCTAGAGAAAAGCGTTGGTCTGCCATTGAGAGGGAGGCCTTTGCTGTGGTCTGGGCTCTGAAGAAGTTGAGGCCATACCTGTTTGGCACTCACTTCATTGTTCAGACAGACCACAAACCTCTACTTTGGCTAAAACAAATGAAAGGTGAAAATCCTAAATTGTTGAGGTGGTCCATATCCCTACAGGGAATGGACTATACAGTGGAACATAGACCTGGGAGTAGCCACTCCAATGCAGATGGACTCTCCAGATATTTCCACTTAGACAATGAAGACTCATCAGGTCATGGCTAGTCTTATTGTCCTTCGTTTGGGGGGGGGGTTGTGTAGGAAAGTACCATCTTGCCTGGCATGTTACCCCCATTTTTCACTGTATATATGTTGTTTTAGTTGTATGTGTCACTGGGACCCTGGTAACCCAGGGCCCCAGTGCTCATAAGTGTGCCTGAATGTGTTACCTGTGTAGTGACTGTGAGAAGGTAGCCTCTTTCTAGCCTTGTTACCCCCACTTTTGGCCTGTTTGTGAGTGTATGTCAGGGTGTTTGTCACTGTTTTCACTGTCTCACTGGGATCCTGATAGCCAGGCCTCAGTGCTCATAGTGAAAACACTATGGTTTCAGTATGTTTGTTATGTGTCACTGGGATCCTGCTGGTCAGGACCCCAGTGCTCATAGGTTTGTTGCCTATATGTATGTGTCACTGGGACCCTGTCACACAGGGCCCCAGTGCTCATAGGTGTGCATGTATATGTTCCCTGTGTGGTGCCTAACTGTCTCACTGAGGCTCTGCTAACCAGAACCTCAGTGGTTATGCTCTCTCATTACTTTCAAATTGTCACTAACAGGCTAGTGACCAATTTTACCAATTTACATTGGCTTACTGGAACACCCTTATAATTCCCTAGTATATGGTACTGAGGTCCCAGGGTATTGGGGTTCCAGGAGATCCCTATGGGCTGCAGCAATTCTTTTGCCACCCATAGGGAGCTCTGACAATTCTTACACAGGCCTGCCACTGCAGCCTGAGTGAAATAACGTCCACGTTATTTCACAGCCATTTTACACTGCACTTAAGTAACTTATAAGTCACCTATATGTCTAACCTTTACTTGGTAAAGGTTAGGTGCAAAGTTACTTAGTGTGAGGGCACCCTGGCACTAGCCAAGGTGCCCCCACATTGTTCAGAGCCAATTCACTGAACTTTGTGAGTGCGGGACACCATTACACGTGTGCACTACATATAGGTCACTACCTATATGTAGCTTCACCATGGTAACTCCGAATATGGCCATGTAACATGTCTATGATCATGGAATTGCCCCCTCTATGCCATCCTGGCATTGTTGGTACAATTCCATGATCCCAGTGGTCTGTAGCACAGACCCTGGTACTGCCAGACTGCCCTTCCTGGGGTTTCACTGCAGCTGCTGCTGCTGCCAACCCCTCAGACAGGCAGCTGCCCTCCTGGGGTCCAGCCAGGCCTGGCCCAGGATGGCAGAACAAAGAACTTCCTCTGAGAGAGGGTGTGACACCCGCTCCCTTTGGAAAATGGTGTGAAGGCAGGGGAGGAGTAGCCTCCCCCAGCCTCTGGAAATGCTTTGTTGGGCACAGATGTGCCCAATTCTGCATAAGCCAGTCTACACCGGTTCAGGGACCCCTTAGCCCCTGCTCTGGCACGAAACTGGACAAAGGAAAGGGGAGTGACCACTCCCCTGACCTGCACCTCCCCTGGGAGGTGTCCAGAGCTCCTCCAGTGTGCTCCAGACCTCTGCCATCTTGGAAACAGAGGTGCTGCTGGCACACTGGACTGCTCTGAGTGGCCAGTGCCACCAGGTGACGTCAGAGACTCCTGCTGATAGGCTCCTTCAGGTGTTAGTAGCCTTTCCTCTCTCCTAGGTAGCCAAACCCTCTTTTCTGGCTATTTAGGGTCTCTGTCTCTGGGGAAACTTTAGATAACGAATGCATGAGCTCAGCCGAGTTCCTCTGCATCTCCCTCTTCACCTTCTGATAAGGAATCGACCGCTGACCGCGCTGGAAGCCTGCAAACCTGCAACATAGTAGCAAAGACGACTACTGCAACTCTGTAACGCTGATCCTGCCGCCTTCTCGACTGTTTTCCTGCTTGTGCATGCTGTGGGGGTAGCCTGCCTCCTCTCTGCACCAGAAGCTCCGAAGAAATCTCCCGTGGGTCGACGGAATCTTCCCCCTGCAACCGCAGGCACCAAAAAGCTGCATCTCCGGTCCCTTGGGTCTCCTCTCAGCACGACGAGCGAGGTCCCTCGAATCCAGCGACACCGTCCAAGTGACCCCCACAGTCCAGTGACTCTTCAGCCCAAGTTTGGTGGAGGTAAGTCCTTGCCTCACCTCGCTGGGCTGCATTGCTGGGAACCGCGACTTTGCAAGGTTCTCCGGCCCCTGTGCACTTCCGGCGGAAATCCTCTGTGCACAGCCAAGCCTGGGTCCACGGCACTCTAACCTGCATTGCACGACTTTCTAAGTTGGTCTCCGGCGACGTGGGACTCCTTTGTGCAACTTCGGCGAGCACCGTTTCACGCATCCTCGTAGTGCCTGTTTCTGGCACTTCTCCGGGTGCTACCTGCTTCAGTGAGGGCTCTTTGTCTTGCTCGACGTCTCCTCTCTCTGCAGGTCCAATTTGCGACCTCCTGGTCCCTCCTGGGCCCCAGCAGCGTCCAAAAACGCCAAACGCACGATTTGCGTGTAGCAAGGCTTGTTGGCGTCCATCCGGCGGGAAAACACTTCTGCACGACTCTCCAAGGCGTGGGGGATCCATCCTCCAAAGGGGAAGTCTCTAGCCCTTGTCGTTCCTGCAGTATTCACAGTTCTTCAGCCTAGTAAGAGCTTCTTTGCACCAACCGCTGGCATTTCTTGGGCATCTGCCCCTCTCCGAGCTGCTTGTGACTTTTGGACTTGGTCCCCTTGTTCCACAGGTACCTTCAGACAGGAATCCATCGTTGTTGCATTGCTGATTTGTGTTTTCCTTGCATTCTCCCTCTAACACGACTATTTTGTCCTTAGGGGAACTTTGGTGCACTTTGCACTCACTTTTCAGGGTCTTGGGGTGGGTTATTTTGCTAACTCTCACTATTTTCTAATAGTCCCAGCGACCCTCTACAAGGTCACATAGGTTTGGGGTCCATTCGTGGTTCGCATTCCACTTCTGGAGTATATGGTTTGTGTTGCCCCTATCCCTATGTTTCCCCATTGCATCCTATTGTAACTATACATTGTTTGCACTGTTTTCTAAGACTATACTGCATATTTTTGCTATTGTGTATATATATCTTGTGTATATTTCCTATCCTCTCACTGAGGGTACACTCTAAGATACTTTGGCATATTGTCATAAAAATAAAGTACCTTTATTTTTAGTATAACTGTGTATTGTGTTTTCTTATGATATTGTGCATATGACACTAAGTGGTACTGTAGTAGCTTCACACGTCTCCTAGTTCAGCCTGAGCTGCTTTGCTAAGCTACCATTATCTATCAGCCTAAGCTGCTAGACACCCTATACACTAATAAGGGATAACTGGGCCTGGTGCAAGGTGCAAGTACCCCTTGGTACTCACTACAAGCCAGTCCAGCCTCCTACATTGGTTGTGCAGTGGTGGGATAAGTGCTTTGAGACTACTTACCACTCTTGTCATTGTACTTTTCATAAGAGAAAAATATACAAAACAAGGTCAGTGTATATACACATAGCCAAAAAGTTTTGCATTTCCTCTTTTCACTCTTTTCTAAGTGCTGAAAAGTACTTCTAAACTTTCAAAAAGTTCTTAAAAGTTTAAAAAGTTTTTTCTGTCTTTCCAAAAAGTTCTGAAAACTTTTTTCTCTTTTGCTATCACTTTAACTCTCTCTAAAAAATGTCTGGCACAGGCCAAAAAGTTGAACTGTCCAAACTTGCATATGATCACCTTAGCTGGAAAGGAGCAAGGAGTCTCTGCATAGAGAGAGGTTTGAGTGTAGGGAAGAATCCTTCCTTAGAACTGTTAATTAATATGCTTAGAGTACAGGATAAGGCCATAAGTGCCCAATCTGTAGAAAAAGTAGCTAATGGTTCTCAATCTGATCCAGGGACTCCCCCAGGAAAAGGTTCAGGAAAGAAACTTCTCAGCCTGCCCATTACTAGACAGTCTAGCATAGTTGGTACAGAGGTTGAATCACATCATACTGATGATGTGCTCTCACATTATGCTGGTAGCCAAGCTGTTAGGGTGCCCTCTGTAAGGGACAGGTCTCCTTCTGTTCATTCCCATCATACCTCTGTATCTAGAAATGTCCCTCCCACCCACCCTGATGACAGATTGTTGGAAAGGGAGCTCAATAGATTGAGAGTGGAACAAACCAGACTGAAGCTCAAGAAGCAACAGCTGGATTTGGATAGACAGTCTTTAGAAATAGAGAGGGAAAGACAGAAAATGGGTTTAGATACCCATGGTGGCAGCAGCAGTATTCCCCATAGTCATCCTGCAAAAGAGCATGATTCCAGGAATCTGCATAAGATAGTTCCCCCTTACAAGGAGGGGGATGACATTAACAAGTGGTTTGCTGCACTTGAGAGGGCCTGTGCTGTACAGGATGTCCCTCAAAGGCAGTGGGCTGCTATCCTATGGCTATCATTTACTGGAAAAGGTAGGGATAGGCTCCTTACTGTAAAAGAAAATGATGCTAACAATTTCCAAGTTCTTAAGAATGCACTCCTGGATGGTTATGGCTTAACCACTGAACAGTACAGGATCAAGTTCAGAGATACCAAAAAGGAGTCTTCACAAGACTGGGTTGATTTCATTGACCAGGCAGTGAAGGCCTTGGAGGGGTGGTTACATGGCAGTAAAGTTACTGATTATGACAGCCTGTATAACACAATCCTGAGAGAGCATATACTTAATAATTGTGTGTCTGATTTGTTGCACCAGTACCTGGTAGACTCTGATCTGACCTCTCCCCAAGAATTGGGAAAGAAGGCAGACAAATGGGTCAGAACAAGGGTGAACAGAAAAGTTCATACAGGGGGTGACAAAGATGGCAATAAGAAGAAAGATGGTGAAAAATCTCAAGATAAGCATGGGGATAAGGGTAAAACCAAAGATCCCACTTCAAATCTTAAACACTCTTCAGAGGGTGGGGATAAAACAAATTCTTCCTCTTCTTCCCAACCTGCACACATTAAAAAGCCTTGGTGCTTTGTGTGTAAAAACAGAGGCCATAGGCCAGGGGATAAGTCCTGTCCAGGTAAACCCCCTGAGCCTACCACCACTAATACATCAAGCTCTAGTGCCCCTAGCAGTAGTGATACTAGTGGTGGGACTGCTGGCAACAGTCAAGCAAAGGGTGTAGTTGGGTTCACTTATGGGTCCATAGTGGAAACTGATGTAATCAGTCCCAAGACAGTTTCTGTCACACCTAGTGGCATTGGCCTTGCCACACTGGCTGCTTGTCCCCTTACAATGGATAAGTACAGGCAGACAGTTTCAATAAATGGTGTTGAGGCCTTGGCCTACAGGGACACAGGTGCCAGTTTCACTTTGGTGACTGAAAACCTAGTGCCTCCTGAACAACACATCATTGGACAACAGTATAAGATTATTGATGTCCATAACTCCACTAAGTTTCTTCCCTTAGCTATAATTCAGTTTAGTTGGGGTGGAGTTACTGGCCCTAAGCAGGTGGTGGTATCACCTAGCTTACCTGTAGACTGTCTCTTAGGTAATGACCTAGAGGCCTCAGGTTGGGCTGATGTAGAGTTTTATGCCCATGCAGCCATGCTGGGCATCCCTGAGGAATTGTTCCCTCTCATTTCAAGTGAAATGAAAAAGCAAAGGAGAGAAGGCCTGAAAACTCAGGATCCCTCTCCAGCAACAGGTAAAAAGGGTATCACAGTATCCCCTAACCACCCTACCATTCAGGATACTATTCCTGTGGTGGGAGAAACCTCTCCTGGGGTGGCACCTGTTCCAAGGGAATCATCAGCTGGCAAAGCTGGACTCCCTGAGGTGGAAGTACCTCTCTGTGGGATAACTAACATTGGTGAGAAAAAGAGCACCATTTTAGTTAACATGGAGCATCCCTCCAACCCTCCCAGAGAAACTTTAGTGCAGAAACTCTGCTCTGCCTCACAACACTTAGGACAGCATCCCTGCCCTAGTGTGGAGCTGATAGGACAGCATCCCTGCCCTGCTCCAACCCAAGAGAAACAGCATCCCTGTTCTCTCTTCCAGCCATATGGACAAAGTTTTTGCCCAGCTATGGCTTTTCTGAGACAGCATCCCTGTCTGGCATTTCCATCACTACAAATAGGTTCAGTGGACAATTCCCACTGCTCTAAACTAAAACTTACTGATAGAAACTCTGAAAATACATCTTCACATTGTTGCTTAGCTAAAAAACTTCAAACAGGGTGGTTTACATCCCCACAGGGAAGTAACCATATAGTGGATGATAAAGGGAGTAACCAGTCTATTGCAGAGCTACTCTCTACTTATCACCACTTAGACAATAAAGTCTCAACTGGCCAAGGTTAGCCTTATTGTCCTTCGTTTGGGGGGGGGTTGTGTGAGAAGGTAGCCTCTTTCTAGCCTTGTTACCCCCACTTTTGGCCTGTTTGTGAGTGTATGTCAGGGTGTTTGTCACTGTTTTCACTGTCTCACTGGGATCCTGATAGCCAGGCCTCAGTGCTCATAGTGAAAACACTATGGTTTCAGTATGTTTGTTATGTGTCACTGGGATCCTGCTGGTCAGGACCCCAGTGCTCATAGGTTTGTTGCCTATATGTATGTGTCACTGGGACCCTGTCACACAGGGCCCCAGTGCTCATAGGTGTGCATGTATATGTTCCCTGTGTGGTGCCTAACTGTCTCACTGAGGCTCTGCTAACCAGAACCTCAGTGGTTATGCTCTCTCATTACTTTCAAATTGTCACTAACAGGCTAGTGACCAATTTTACCAATTTACATTGGCTTACTGGAACACCCTTATAATTCCCTAGTATATGGTACTGAGGTCCCAGGGTATTGGGGTTCCAGGAGATC
Organism: Pleurodeles waltl; assembly: GCF_031143425.1. Taxonomy (NCBI): domain Eukaryota; kingdom Metazoa; phylum Chordata; class Amphibia; order Caudata; family Salamandridae; genus Pleurodeles; species Pleurodeles waltl. The sequence continues at coordinate 28,129,422 of NC_090444.1, forward strand.
CCTATGGGCTGCAGCAATTCTTTTGCCACCCATAGGGAGCTCTGACAATTCTTACACAGGCCTGCCACTGCAGCCTGAGTGAAATAACGTCCACGTTATTTCACAGCCATTTTACACTGCACTTAAGTAACTTATAAGTCACCTATATGTCTAACCTTTACTTGGTAAAGGTTAGGTGCAAAGTTACTTAGTGTGAGGGCACCCTGGCACTAGCCAAGGTGCCCCCACATTGTTCAGAGCCAATTCACTGAACTTTGTGAGTGCGGGACACCATTACACGTGTGCACTACATATAGGTCACTACCTATATGTAGCTTCACCATGGTAACTCCGAATATGGCCATGTAACATGTCTATGATCATGGAATTGCCCCCTCTATGCCATCCTGGCATTGTTGGTACAATTCCATGATCCCAGTGGTCTGTAGCACAGACCCTGGTACTGCCAGACTGCCCTTCCTGGGGTTTCACTGCAGCTGCTGCTGCTGCCAACCCCTCAGACAGGCAGCTGCCCTCCTGGGGTCCAGCCAGGCCTGGCCCAGGATGGCAGAACAAAGAACTTCCTCTGAGAGAGGGTGTGACACCCGCTCCCTTTGGAAAATGGTGTGAAGGCAGGGGAGGAGTAGCCTCCCCCAGCCTCTGGAAATGCTTTGTTGGGCACAGATGTGCCCAATTCTGCATAAGCCAGTCTACACCGGTTCAGGGACCCCTTAGCCCCTGCTCTGGCACGAAACTGGACAAAGGAAAGGGGAGTGACCACTCCCCTGACCTGCACCTCCCCTGGGAGGTGTCCAGAGCTCCTCCAGTGTGCTCCAGACCTCTGCCATCTTGGAAACAGAGGTGCTGCTGGCACACTGGACTGCTCTGAGTGGCCAGTGCCACCAGGTGACGTCAGAGACTCCTGCTGATAGGCTCCTTCAGGTGTTAGTAGCCTTTCCTCTCTCCTAGGTAGCCAAACCCTCTTTTCTGGCTATTTAGGGTCTCTGTCTCTGGGGAAACTTTAGATAACGAATGCATGAGCTCAGCCGAGTTCCTCTGCATCTCCCTCTTCACCTTCTGATAAGGAATCGACCGCTGACCGCGCTGGAAGCCTGCAAACCTGCAACATAGTAGCAAAGACGACTACTGCAACTCTGTAACGCTGATCCTGCCGCCTTCTCGACTGTTTTCCTGCTTGTGCATGCTGTGGGGGTAGCCTGCCTCCTCTCTGCACCAGAAGCTCCGAAGAAATCTCCCGTGGGTCGACGGAATCTTCCCCCTGCAACCGCAGGCACCAAAAAGCTGCATCTCCGGTCCCTTGGGTCTCCTCTCAGCACGACGAGCGAGGTCCCTCGAATCCAGCGACACCGTCCAAGTGACCCCCACAGTCCAGTGACTCTTCAGCCCAAGTTTGGTGGAGGTAAGTCCTTGCCTCACCTCGCTGGGCTGCATTGCTGGGAACCGCGACTTTGCAAGCTTCTCCGGCCCCTGTGCACTTCCGGCGGAAATCCTCTGTGCACAGCCAAGCCTGGGTCCACGGCACTCTAACCTGCATTGCACGACTTTCTAAGTTGGTCTCCGGCGACGTGGGACTCCTTTGTGCAACTTCGGCGAGCACCGTTTCACGCATCCTCGTAGTGCCTGTTTCTGGCACTTCTCCGGGTGCTACCTGCTTCAGTGAGGGCTCTTTGTCTTGCTCGACGTCTCCTCTCTCTGCAGGTCCAATTTGCGACCTCCTGGTCCCTCCTGGGCCCCAGCAGCGTCCAAAAACGCCAAACGCACGATTTGCGTGTAGCAAGGCTTGTTGGCGTCCATCCGGCGGGAAAACACTTCTGCACGACTCTCCAAGGCGTGGGGGATCCATCCTCCAAAGGGGAAGTCTCTAGCCCTTGTCGTTCCTGCAGTATTCACAGTTCTTCAGCCTAGTAAGAGCTTCTTTGCACCAACCGCTGGCATTTCTTGGGCATCTGCCCCTCTCCGAGCTGCTTGTGACTTTTGGACTTGGTCCCCTTGTTCCACAGGTACCTTCAGACAGGAATCCATCGTTGTTGCATTGCTGATTTGTGTTTTCCTTGCATTCTCCCTCTAACACGACTATTTTGTCCTTAGGGGAACTTTGGTGCACTTTGCACTCACTTTTCAGGGTCTTGGGGTGGGTTATTTTGCTAACTCTCACTATTTTCTAATAGTCCCAGCGACCCTCTACAAGGTCACATAGGTTTGGGGTCCATTCGTGGTTCGCATTCCACTTCTGGAGTATATGGTTTGTGTTGCCCCTATCCCTATGTTTCCCCATTGCATCCTATTGTAACTATACATTGTTTGCACTGTTTTCTAAGACTATACTGCATATTTTTGCTATTGTGTATATATATCTTGTGTATATTTCCTATCCTCTCACTGAGGGTACACTCTAAGATACTTTGGCATATTGTCATAAAAATAAAGTACCTTTATTTTTAGTATAACTGTGTATTGTGTTTTCTTATGATATTGTGCATATGACACTAAGTGGTACTGTAGTAGCTTCACACGTCTCCTAGTTCAGCCTGAGCTGCTTTGCTAAGCTACCATTATCTATCAGCCTAAGCTGCTAGACACCCTATACACTAATAAGGGATAACTGGGCCTGGTGCAAGGTGCAAGTACCCCTTGGTACTCACTACAAGCCAGTCCAGCCTCCTACAGTGACTAACTGTCTCACTGAGGCTCTGCTAATCAGAACCTCAGTGGTTATGCTCTCTCATTTCTTTCCAAATTGTCACTAACAGGCTAGTGACCATTTTTACCAATTTAGATTGGCTTACTGGAACACCCTTATAATTCCCTAGTATATGGTACTGGGGTACCCAGGGTATTGGGGTTCCAGGAGATCCCTATGGGCTGCAGCATTTCTTTTGCCACCCATAGGGAGCTCTGACAATTCTTACACAGGCCTGCCACTGCAGCCTGAGTGAAATAACGTCCACGTTATTTCACAGCCATTTTACACTGCACTTAAGTAACTTATAAGTCACCTATATGTCTAACCTTTACCTGGTAAAGGTTAGGTGCAAAGTTACTTAGTGTGAGGGCACCCTGGCACTAGCCAAGGTGCCCCCACATTGTTCAGAGCCAATTCCCTGAACTTTGTGAGTGCGGGGACACCATTACACGCGTGCACTACATATAGGTCACTACCTATATGTAGCTTCACAATGGTAACTCCGAATATGGCCATGTAACATGTCTATGATCATGGAATTGCCCCCTCTATGCCATCCTGGCATAGTTGGCACAATCCCATGATCCCAGTGGTCGGTAGCACAGACCCTGGTACTGCCAAACTGCCCTTCCTGGGGTTTCACTGCAGCTGCTGCTGCTGCCAACCCCTCAGACAGGCAGCTGCCCTCCTGGGGTCCAGCCAGGCCTGGCCCAGGATGGCAGAACAAAGAACTTCCTCTGAGAGAGGGTGTGACACCCTCTCCCTTTGGAAAATGGTGTGAAGGCAGGGGAGGAGTAGCCTCCCCCAGCCTCTGGAAATGCTTTGTTGGGCACAGATGTGCCCAATTCTGCATAAGCCAGTCTACACCGGTTCAGGGACCCCTTAGCCCCTGCTCTGGCGCGAAACTGGACAAAGGAAAGGGGAGTGACCACTCCCCTGACCTGCACCTCCCCTGGGAGGTGTCCAGAGCTCCTCCAGTGTGCTCCAGACCTCTGCCATCTTGGAAACAGAGGTGCTGCTGGCACACTGGACTGCTCTGAGTGGTTCAGTGCCACCAGGTGACGTCAGAGACTCCTGCTGATAGGCTCCTTCAGGTGTTAGTAGCCTATCCTCTCTCCTAGGTAGCCAAACCCTCTTTTCTGGCTATTTAGGGTCTCTGTCTCTGGGGAAACTTTAGATAACGAATGCATGAGCTCAGCCGAGTTCCTCTGCATCTCTCTCTTCACCTTCTGATAAGGAATTGACTGCTGACTGTAGGAGGCTGGACTGGCTTGTAGTGAGTACCAAGGGGTACTTGCACCTTGCACCAGGCCCAGTTATCCCTTATTAGTGTATAGGGTGTCTAGCAGCTTAGGCTGATAGATAATGGTAGCTTAGCAAAGCAGCTCAGGCTGAACTAGGAGACGTGTGAAGCTACTACAGTACCACTTAGTGTCATATGCACAATATCATAAGAAAACACAATACACAGTTATACTAAAAATAAAGGTACTTTATTTTTATGACAATATGCCAAAGTATCTCAGAGTGTACCCTCAGTGAGAGGATAGGAAATATACACAAGATATATATACACAATAGCAAAAATATGCAGTATAGTCTTAGAAAACAGTGCAAACAATGTATAGTTACAATAGGATGCAATGGGGAAACATAGGGATAGGGGCAACACAAACCATATACTCCAGAAGTGGAATGCGAACCACGAATGGACCCCAAACCTATGTGACCTTGTAGAGGGTCGCTGGGACTATTAGAAAATAGTGAGAGTTAGAAAAATAACCCTCCCCAAGACCCTGAAAAGTGAGTGCAAAGTGCACTAAAGTTCCCCTAAGGACAAAATAGTCGTGTTAGAGGGAGAATGCAAGGAAAACACAAATCAGCAATGCAACAACGATGGATTCCTGTCTGAGGGTACCTGTGGAACAAGGGGACCAAGTCCAAAAGTCACAAGCAGCTCGGAGATGGGCAGATGCCCAAGAAATGCCAGCGGTTGGTGCAAAGAAGCTCTTACTAGGCTGAAGAACTGTGAATACTGCAGGAACGACAAGGGCTAGAGACTTCCCCTTTGGAGGATGGATCCCCCACGCCTTGGAGAGTCGTGCAGAAGTGTTTTCCCGCCGGATGGACGCCAACAAGCCTTGCTACACGCAAATCGTGCGTTTGGCGTTTTTGGACGCTGCTGGGGCCCAGGAGGGACCAGAAGGTCGCAAATTGGACCTGCAGCGAGAGGGGACGTCGAGCAAGACAAAGAGCCCTCACTGAAGCAGGTAGCACCCGGAGAAGTGCCAGAATCAGGCACTACGAGGATGCGTGAAACGGTGCTCGCCGAAGTTGCACAAAGGAGTCCCACGTCGCCGGAGACCAACTTAGAAAGTTGTGCAATGCAGGTTAGAGTGCCGTGGACCCAGGCTTGGCTGTGCACACAGGATTTCCGCCGGAAGTGCACAGGGGCCGGAGAAGCTTGCAAAGTCGCGGTTCCCAGCAATGCAGCCCAGCGAGGTGAGGCAAGGACTTACCTCCACCAAACTTGGGCTGAAGAGTCACTGGACTGTGTGGGTCACTTGGACGGTGTCGCTGGATTCGAGGGACCTCGCTCGTCGTGCTGAGAGGAGACCCAAGGGACCGGTAATGCAGCTTTTTGGTGCCTGCGGTTGCAGGGGGAAGATTCCGTCGACCCACGGGAGATTTCTTCGGAGCTTCTGGTGCAGAGAGGAGGCAGACTACCCCCACAGCATGCACAAGCAGGAAAACAGTCGAGAAGGCGGCAGGATCAGCGTTACAGAGTTGCAGTAGTCGTCTTTGCTACTATGTTGCAGGTTTGCAGGCTTCCAGCGCGGTCAGCGGTCGATTCCTTATCAGAAGGTGAAGAGGGAGATGCAGAGGAACTCGGCTGAGCTCATGCATTCGTTATCTAAAGTTTCCCCAGAGACAGAGACCCTAAATAGCCAGAAAAGAGGGTTTGGCTACCTAGGAGAGAGGATAGGCTACTAACACCTGAAGGAGCCTATCAGCAGGAGTCTCTGACGTCACCTGGTGGCACTGGCCACTCAGAGCAGTCCAGTGTGCCAGCAGCACCTCTGTTTCCAAGATGGCAGAGGTCTGGAGCACACTGGAGGAGCTCTGGACACCTCCCAGGGGAGGTGCAGGTCAGGGGAGTGGTCACTCCCCTTTCCTTTGTCCAGTTTCGCGCCAGAGCAGGGGCTAAGGGGTCCCTGAACCGGTGTAGACTGGCTTATGCAGAATTGGGCACATCTGTGCCCAACAAAGCATTTCCAGAGGCTGGGGGAGGCTACTCCTCCCCTGCCTTCACACCATTTTCCAAAGGGAGAGGGTGTCACACCCTCTCTCAGAGGAAGTTCTTTGTTCTGCCATCCTGGGCCAGGCCTGGCTGGACCCCAGGAGGGCAGCTGCCTGTCTGAGGGGTTGGCAGCAGCAGCAGCTGCAGTGAAACCCCAGGAAGGGCAGTTTGGCAGTACCAGGGTCTGTGCTACAGACCACTGGGATCATGGGATTGTGCCAACTATGCCAGGATGGTATAGAGGGGGCAATTCCATGATCATAGACATGTTACATGGCCATATTCGGAGTTACCATGGTGAAGCTACATATAGGTAGTGACCTATATGTAGTGCACGCGTGTAATGGTGTCCCCGCACTCACAAAGTTCAGGGAATTGGCTCTGAACAATGTGGGGGCACCTTGGCTAGTGCCAGGGTGCCCTCACACTAAGTAACTTTGCACCTAACCTTTACCAGGTAAAGGTTAGACATATAGGTGACTTATAAGTTACTTAAGTGCAGTGTAAAATGGCTGTGAAATAACGTGGACGTTATTTCACTCAGGCTGCAGTGGCAGGCCTGTGTAAGAATTGTCAGAGCTCCCTATGGGTGGCAAAAGAAATGCTGCAGCCCATAGGGATCTCCTGGAACCCCAATACCCTGGGTACCTCAGTACCATATACTAGGGAATTATAAGGGTGTTCCAGTAAGCCAATGTAAATTGGTAAAAATGGTCACTAGCCTGTCAGTGACAATTTGGAAAGAAATGAGAGAGCATAACCACTGAGGTTCTGATTAGCAGAGCCTCATTGAGACAGTTAGTCACTACACAGGTAACACATTCAGGCACACTTATGAGCACTGGGGCCCTGGGTTACCAGGGTCCCAGTGACACATACAACTAAAACAACATATATACAGTGAAAAATGGGGGTAACATGCCAGGCAAGATGGTACTTTCCTACACAACCCCCCCCCAAACGAAGGACAATAAGACTAGCCATTACCTGATGAGTCTTCATTGTCTAAGTGGAAATATCTGGAGAGTCCATCTGCATTGGAGTGGCTACTCCCAGGTCTATGTTCCACTGTATAGTCCATTCCCTGTAGGGATATGGACCACCTCAACAATTTAGGATTTTCACCTTTCATTTGTTTTAGCCAAAGTAGAGGCTTGTGGTCTGTCTGAACAATGAAGTGAGTGCCAAACAGGTATGGCCTCAACTTCTTCAGAGCCCAGACCACAGCAAAGGCCTCCCTCTCAATGGCAGACCAACGCTTTTCTCTAGGGGTCAACCTTCTACTAATAAAAGCAACAGGTTGATCCTGGCCCTCAGAATTAAGTTGTGATAGGACTGCCCCTACTCCTAATTCAGATGCATCAGTCTGGACATAGAATTTTTTAGAGTAACAAGGGCTTTTCAGGACAGGTGCAGAGCACATGGCCTGCTTCAGCTCCTCAAAAGCTTTCTGACAGTTTGCTGTCCATAATACCTTTTTAGGCATTTTCTTGGATGTGAGGTCATTAAGAGGGGCTGCAATGGAGCCATAGTTCTTAATGAACCTCCTGTAATACCCAGTGAGGCCTAGGAAGGCTCTCACCTGAGTCTGAGTGGTAGGGGGAACCCAATCAATAATAGTTTGGATTTTCCCCTGAAGTCGTGCAATCTGTTCCCCACCAACAAGGTGTCCCAGATAAACCACCTTACCCTGCCCTATCTGGCACTTTGAAGCCTTGATAGTGAGGCCTGCCTTTTGCAGGGCCTCCAAAACTTTCCAAAGGTGGACCAGGTGATCATCCCAGCTGGAGATAAAGACAGCTATATCGTCCAAATATGCTGCACTGAAAGCTTCCAGCCCTTGCAGGACTGTGTTCACCAACCTTTGAAAAGTGGCAGGTGCATTTTTCAAACCAAAAGGCATTACAGTAAACTGGTAATGTCCTCCAATGGTAGAAAATGCAGTCTTAGGTTTAGCATCTTCTGACATTTTGATCTGCCAATACCCTGCAGTCAAATCAAAAGTGCTTAGATACTTGGCAGATGCCAGTGTATCTATTAGCTCATCTGCCCTGGGTATAGGGTGAGCATCAGTTTTGGTTACCAAGTTGAGACCTCTATAGTCTACACAAATCCTCATTTCCTTCTTTCCATCTTTAGAATTGGGTTTTGGTACCAGTACCACAGGAGAAGCCCATGGACTGTCAGAGTGCTCAACCACTCCTAGTTCCAACATCTTCTGAACTTCTTGCTTTATGCAGTCCCTGACATGGTCAGGCTGCCTATAGATCTTACTTTTGACAGGTAAACTGTCTCCAGTATCTATAGTGTGCTCACACCAAGAAGTGGTGCCTGGCACAATGGAGAAGAGTTCTGAAAATTGTCCTAGGAGATTTATGCAATTATCTTTCTGCTCAGCAGTAAGACAATCAGCCAAAACTACACCTTCCACAAGAGCATCTTGTTCTGTGGAAGAGAAGAGATCAGGTAGAGGATCACTGTCTTCTTCCTGTCCCTCATCTGTTGCCATGAGCAGGGTGAGATCAGCCCTGTCATAGTAGGGTTTCAGGCGGTTGACATGGAGCACCCTAAGGGGACTCCTGGCAGTGCCTAAGTCAACCAAGTAGGTGACTTCACCCTTTTTTTCAACAATTGTGTGGGGTCCACTCCATTTATCTTGGAGTGCTCTTGGGGCCACAGGCTCCAAGACCCACACTTTCTGCCCTGGTTGGTACTGAACCAAAACAGCCTTCTGATCATGCCATTGCTTCTGGAGCTCTTGGCTGGCCTGAAGGTTTTTACTGGCCTTTTTCATGTACTCAGCCATCCTTGATCTGAGGCCAAGTACATAATCCACAATATCCTGCTTAGGAGCTTTTAAAGGTTGTTCCCAACCCTCCTTTACAAGTGTGAGTGGACCCCTAACAGGGTGTCCAAAAAGAAGTTCAAAGGGGCTGAAGCCCACTCCTTTCTGGGGTACCTCCCTGTAGGCAAAAAGGAGGCATGGTAGAAGGATATCCCATCTCCTGCGGAGTTTTTCAGGGAGTCCCATAATCATGCCTTTGAGAGTTTTATTAAATCTCTCCACCAGTCCATTTGTTTGTGGATGATAGGGTGTTGTGAACTTGTAAGTTACACCACACTCCTTCCACATGGCCTTTAAGTATGCAGACATGAAATTGCTTCCTCTGTCTGATACTACTTCCTTTGGGAAGCCCACCCTGGAAAATATTCCCAGGAGGGCCTTTGCCACTGCAGGAGCTGTAGTGGTCCTTAAAGGAATTGCTTCAGGATATCTTGTGGCATGGTCCACTACCACCAAGATAAACCTATTGCCTGAAGCAGTAGGAGGGTCAAGGGGGCCAACTATGTCAACCCCTACCCTTTCAAAGGGAACCCCAACGACAGGCAGTGGGATAAGGGGTGCCTTTGGAGTGCCACCTGTCTTGCCAATGGCTTGACAGGTTTCACAGGACTTACAAAATTCTTTTGTGTCCTCAGACATCCTAGGCCAATGAAACAATGGTACCAATCTGTCCCAAGTTTTCATTTGACCCAGGTGCCCAGCTAAGGGAATGTCATGTGCCAGTGTTAGGAGGAACTTTCTGTACTCCTGAGGAATCACTAATCTCCTGGCAGCTCCAGGTTTAGGATCCCTATGCTCAGTGTACAAGAGGTTGTCCTCCCAGTAAACTCTGTGTGAGTCACTGACATCCCCATTAGCCTGTTTGACAGCTTGCTGTCTGAGACCCTCTAATGTGGGACAGGTTTGCTGTGCCACACTCAGCTCCTCTCTGGCAGGCCCCCCTTCACCCAAAAGCTCAGCAGTGTCTGCTTCCAGCTCCTCTGGTGTAGGTTCTGCACAGGGAGGGAATTCTTCTTCCTCAGAAGTAGAATCCACTGTAGAGGGAGGGATAGTAGGAAGTGGTTTGCTTCTACTAGCCCTAGCTTTAGGGAGCACTTGGTCCATTGTTCCAGGATCCAAGCTTCCCTGTCCTTTTTGCTTTTTGGCCTGAGCCCTTGTCAAAGCAAAAATATGCCCTGGGATGCCCAGCATTGCTGCATGGGCCTCCAACTCCACATCTGACCAAGCTGATGTCTCCAAATCATTCCCTAATAGACAGTCTACAGGTAAATCTGAAGCTACCACAACTTTCTTTGGACCAGATACCCCCCCCCAGTTGAGATTTACAACAGCCATGGGGTGGCTTTGTGTTATGTTGTGAGCATCGGTTACTTGGTACTGGTGTCCAAGTATGTGTTGTTCAGGGTGCACCAGTTTCTCAATCACCATTGTGACACTGGCACCTGTGTCCCTGTAGGCCTGGACCTCAACACCATTTATTAGGGTTAGTTGCTTGTACTTCTCCAAGTTATGGGGGCAAGCAACCAAAGTGGCTAAGTCAATAGCCCCTTCAGAGACTAAAGTAGCCTCTGTGGTCTCCCTAATCAGACCAACCCCAACCAAATTACCAAAAGTGAGCCCAGCTACTCCCTTGGATTGGCTATTAGTAGGTTTGCTCCCACCACCACTGCTATTAGTAGGGACACTAGGTGTAGCAGTAGGGGTTGTAGTGGTAGGAGCTGTGGTGCCTTTCTTTGGACAACTGGGATCTGTTGTCCAATGGCCTTTTATTTTACATAAATAGCACCATGGTTTCTTTTCCTTGTTCTGATTAAAGGAGGATTTGGGCCCACCACCCCCACCAGAGTGTTTTTGTGGGCCTGATGAAGACTCATTTTTAGATTTGTCCCCACCCTTGTCAGAAGACTTACCATCCTTCTTTTTGTTGCCATCTTTGTCACCCCCTGTATGAACTTTTCTGTTCACTCTTGTTCTGACCCATTTGTCTGCCTTCTTTCCCAATTCTTGGGGAGAGGTCAGATCAGAGTCCACCAAGTACTGGTGCAACAAATCAGACACACAATTATTAAGAATATGCTCTCTCAGGATCAAGTTATACAGGCTGTCATAATCAGTAACTTTACTGCCATGTAACCACCCCTCCAAGGCCTTCACTGCCTGGTCAATGAAATCAACCCAGTCTTGTGAAGACTCCTTTTTGGTATCTCTGAACTTTATCCTGTACTGTTCAGTGGTTAAGCCATAACCATCCAGGAGTGCATTCTTAAGAACTTGGAAATTGTTAGCATCATTTTCTTTTACAGTAAGGAGCCTATCCCTACCTTTTCCAGTAAATGATAGCCATAGGATAGCAGCCCACTGCTTTTGAGGGACATCCTGTACAGCACAGGCCCTCTCAAGTGCAGCAAACCACTTGTTAATGTCATCCCCCTCCTTGTAAGGGGGAACTATCTTATGCAGATTCCTGGAATCATGCTCTTTTGCAGGATGACTATGGGGAATACTGCTGCTGCCACCATGGGTATCTAAACCCATCTTCTGTCTTTCCCTCTCTATTTCTAAAGACTGTCTATCCAAATCCAGCTGTTGCTTCTTGAGCTTCAGTCTGGTTTGCTCCACTCTCAATCTATTGAGCTCCCTTTCTAACAATCTGTCATCAGGGTGGGTGGGAGGGACATTTCTAGATACAGAGGTATGATGGGAATGAACAGAAGGAGACCTGTCCCTTACAGAGGGCACCCTAACAGCTTGGCTACCAGCATAATGTGAGAGCACATCATCAGTATGATGTGATTCAACCTCTGTACCAACTATGCTAGACTGTCTAGTAATGGGCAGGCTGAGAAGTTTCTTTCCTGAACCTTTTCCTGGGGGAGTCCCTGGATCAGATTGAGAACCATTAGCTACTTTTTCTACAGATTGGGCACTTATGGCCTTATCCTGTACTCTAAGCATATTAATTAACAGTTCTAAGGAAGGATTCTTCCCTACACTCAAACCTCTCTCTATGCAGAGACTCCTTGCTCCTTTCCAGCTAAGGTGATCATATGCAAGTTTGGACAGTTCAACTTTTTGGCCTGTGCCAGACATTTTTTAGAGAGAGTTAAAGTGATAGACAAAGAGAAAAAAGTTTTCAGAACTTTTTGGAAAGACAGAAAAAACTTTTTAAACTTTTAAGAACTTTTTGAAAGTTTAGAAGTACTTTTCAGCACTTAGAAAAGAGTGAAAAGAGGAAATGCAAAACTTTTTGGCTATGTGTATATACACTGACCTTGTTTTGTATATTTTTCTCTTATGAAAAGTACAATGACAAGAGTGGTAAGTAGTCTCAAAGCACTTATCCCACCGCTGCACAACCAATGTAGGAGGCTGGACTGGCTTGTAGTGAGTACCAAGGGGTACTTGCACCTTGCACCAGGCCCAGTTATCCCTTATTAGTGTATAGGGTGTCTAGCAGCTTAGGCTGATAGATAATGGTAGCTTAGCAAAGCAGCTCAGGCTGAACTAGGAGACGTGTGAAGCTACTACAGTACCACTTAGTGTCATATGCACAATATCATAAGAAAACACAATACACAGTTATACTAAAAATAAAGGTACTTTATTTTTATGACAATATGCCAAAGTATCTCAGAGTGTACCCTCAGTGAGAGGATAGGAAATATACACAAGATATATATACACAATAGCAAAAATATGCAGTATAGTCTTAGAAAACAGTGCAAACAATGTATAGTTACAATAGGATGCAATGGGGAAACATAGGGATAGGGGCAACACAAACCATATACTCCAGAAGTGGAATGCGAACCACGAATGGACCCCAAACCTATGTGACCTTGTAGAGGGTCGCTGGGACTATTAGAAAATAGTGAGAGTTAGAAAAATAACCCTCCCCAAGACCCTGAAAAGTGAGTGCAAAGTGCACTAAAGTTCCCCTAAGGACAAAATAGTCATGTTAGAGGGAGAATGCAAGGAAAACACAAATCAGCAATGCAACAACGATGGATTCCTGTCTGAGGGTACCTGTGGAACAAGGGGACCAAGTCCAAAAGTCACAAGCAGCTCGGAGATGGGCAGATGCCCAAGAAATGCCAGCGGTTGGTGCAAAGAAGCTCTTACTAGGCTGAAGAACTGTGAATACTGCAGGAACGACAAGGGCTAGAGACTTCCCCTTTGGAGGATGGATCCTGCACGCCTTGGAGAGTCGTGCAGAAGTGTTTTCCCGCCGGATGGACGCCAACAAGCCTTGCTACACGCAAATCGTGCGTTTGGCGTTTTTGGACGCTGCTGGGGCCCAGGAGGGACCAGAAGGTCGCAAATTGGACCTGCAGCGAGAGGGGACATCGAGCAAGACAAAGAGCCCTCACTGAAGCAGGTAGCACCCGGAGAAGTGCCAGAAACAGGCACTACGAGGATGCGTGAAACGGTGCTCGCCGAAGTTGCACAAAGGAGTCCCACGTCGCCGGAGACCAACTTAGAAAGTTGTGCAATGCAGGTTAGAGTGCCGTGGACCCAGGCTTGGCTGTGCACACAGGATTTCCGCCGGAAGTGCACAGGGGCCGGAGAAGCTTGCAAAGTCGCGGTTCCCAGCAATGCAGCCCAGCGAGGTGAGGCAAGGACTTACCTCCACCAAACTTGGGCTGAAGAGTCACTGGACTGTGGGGGTCACTTGGACGGTGTCGCTGGATTCGAGGGACCTCGCTCGTCGTGCTGAGAGGAGACCCAAGGGACCGGTAATGCAGCTTTTTGGTGCCTGCGGTTGCAGGGGGAAGATTCCGTCGACCCACGGGAGATTTCTTCGGAGCTTCTGGTGCAGAGAGGAGGCAGACTACCCCCACAGCATGCACAAGCAGGAAAACAGTCGAGAAGGCGGCAGGATCAGCGTTACAGAGTTGCAGTAGTCGTCTTTGCTACTATGTTGCAGGTTTGCAGGCTTCCAGCGCGGTCAGCGGTCGATTCCTTATCAGAAGGTGAAGAGGGAGATGCAGAGGAACTCGGCTGAGCTCATGCATTCGTTATCTAAAGTTTCCCCAGAGACAGAGACCCTAAATAGCCAGAAAAGAGGGTTTGGCTACCTAGGAGAGAGGATAGGCTACTAACACCTGAAGGAGCCTATCAGCAGGAGTCTCTGACGTCACCTGGTGGCACTGGCCACTCAGAGCAGTCCAGTGTGCCAGCAGCACCTCTGTTTCCAAGATGGCAGAGGTCTGGAGCACACTGGAGGAGCTCTGGACACCTCCCAGGGGAGGTGCAGGTCAGGGGAGTGGTCACTCCCCTTTCCTTTGTCCAGTTTCGCGCCAGAGCAGAGGCTAAGGGGTCCCTGAACCGGTGTAGACTGGCTTATGCAGAATTGGGCACATCTGTGCCCAACAAAGCATTTCCAGAGGCTGGGGGAGGCTACTCCTCCCCTGCCTTCACACCATTTTCCAAAGGGAGAGGGTGTCACACCCTCTCTCAGAGGAAGTTCTTTGTTCTGCCATCCTGGGCCAGGCCTGGCTGGACCCCAGGAGGGCAGCTGCCTGTCTGAGGGGTTGGCAGCAGCAGCAGCTGCAGTGAAACCCCAGGAAGGGCAGTTTGGCAGTACCAGGGTCTGTGCTACAGACCACTGGGATCATGGGATTGTGCCAACTATGCCAGGATGGTATAGAGGGGGCAATTCCATGATCATAGACATGTTACATGGCCATATTCGGAGTTACCATGGTGAAGCTACATATAGGTAGTGACCTATATGTAGTGCACGCGTGTAATGGTGTCCCCGCACTCACAAAGTTCAGGGAATTGGCTCTGAACAATGTGGGGGCACCTTGGCTAGTGCCAGGGTGCCCTCACACTAAGTAACTTTGCACCTAACCTTTACCAGGTAAAGGTTAGACATATAGGTGACTTATAAGTTACTTAAGTGCAGTGTAAAATGGCTGTGAAATAACGTGGACGTTATTTCACTCAGGCTGCAGTGGCAGGCCTGTGTAAGAATTGTCAGAGCTCCCTATGGGTGGCAAAAGAAATGCTGCAGCCCATAGGGATCTCCTGGAACCCCAATACCCTGGGTACCTCAGTACCATATACTAGGGAATTATAAGGGTGTTCCAGTAAGCCAATGTAAATTGGTAAAAATGGTCACTAGCCTGTCAGTGACAATTTGGAAAGAAATGAGAGAGCATAACCACTGAGGTTCTGATTAGCAGAGCCTCAGTGAGACAGTTAGTCACTACACAGGTAACACATTCAGGCACACTTATGAGCACTGGGGCCCTGGGTTACCAGGGTCCCAGTGACACATACAACTAAAACAACATATATACAGTGAAAAATGGGGGTAACATGCCAGGCAAGATGGTACTTTCCTACACTGACCGCGCTGGAAGCCTGCAAACCTGCAACATAGTAGCAAAGACGACTACTGCAACTCTGTAACGCTGATCCTGCCGCCTTCTCGACTGTTTTCCTGCTTGTGCATGCTGTGGGGGTAGTCTGCCTCCTCTCTGCACCAGAAGCTCCGAAAAAATCTCTCGTGGGTCGACGGAATCTTCCCCCTGCAACCGCAGGCACCAAAAAGCTGCATTACCGGTCCCTTGGGTCTCCTCTCAGCACGACGAGGGAGGTCCCTCGAATCCAGCGACTCTGTCCAAGAGACCCCCACAGTCGAGTGACTCTTCAGTCCAAGTTTGGTGGAGGTAAGTCCTTGCCTCACCTCGCTGGGCTGCATTGCTGGGAACCGCGACTTTGCAGCTACTCCGGCCCCTGTGCTCTTCCGGCGGATATCCTTTGTGCACACCCAAACCTGGGTCCACGGCACTCTAACCTGCATTGCACGACTTTCTAAGTTAGTCTCCGGCGACGTGGGACTCCTTTGTGCAACTTCGGCGAGCATCGTTTCACGCATCCTCGTAGTGCCTGTTTCTGGCACTTCTCCGGGTGCTACCTGCTTCAGTGAGGGCTCTTTGTCTTGCTCGACGTCCCCTCTCTCTTCAGGTCCAATTTGCGATCTCCTGGTCCCTCCTGGGCCCCAGCAGCGTCCAAAAACGCCAAACGCACGATTTGCGACTAGCAAGGTTTGTTGGCGTCCTTCCGGCGGGAAAACACATCTGCTCGACTCTCCAAGGCGACAGGAATCCGTCCACCAAAGGAGAAGTCTCTAGCCTTTTTCGTTCCTGCAGAAACCTCAGCTTCTTCTGTCCAGCAGAAGCTTCTTTGCACCCGCAGCTGGCATTTCCCGGGCATTTGCCCATCTCCGACTTGCTTGTGACTTTTGGACTTGGTCCCCTTGTTCCACAGGTACCCTAGATTGGAAATCCACAGTTTTTGCATTGCTGGTTTGTGTCTTTCCTGCATTATTCCTCTAACACGACTTCTTTGTCCTTAGGGGAACTTTAGTGCACTTTGCACTCACTTTTCAGGGTCTTGGGGAGGGTTATTTTTCTAACTCTCACTATTTTCTAATAGTCCCAGCGACCCTCTACAAGGTCACATAGGTTTGGGGTCCATTCGTGGTTCGCATTCCACTTTTGGAGTATATGGTTTGTGTTGCCCCAATCTCTATGTTTCCCCATTGCATCCTATTGTAACTATACATTGTTTGCACTGTTTTCTAAGACTATACTGCATATTTTTGCTATTGTGTATATATATCTTGTGTATATTTCCTATCCTCTCACTGAGGGTACACTCTAAGATACTTTGGCATATTGTCATAAAAATAAAGTACCTTTATTTTTAGTATAACTGTGTATTGTGTTTTCTTATGATATTGTGCATATGACACTAAGTGGTACTGTAGTAGCTTCACACGTCTCCTAGTTCAGCCTAAGCTGCTCTGCTAAGCTACCATTATCTATCAGCCTAAGCTGCTAGACACCCTATTCACTAATAAGGGATAACTGGGCCTGGTGCAAGGTGCAAGTACCCCTTGGTACTCACTACAAGCCAGTCCAGCCTCCTACAGAAACCATGGTGCTATTTATGTAAAATAATAGGCCATTGGACAACTGATCCCAGTTGCCCAAAGAAAAGCACCAAGCCTCCTACCACTACAACCCCTGCTGCTACACCTAGTGCCCCTAGTAATAGCAGTGGTGGTGGGAGCAAGCCTACTAATAGCCAATCCAAGGGAGTAGCTGGGCTCACTTTTGGTAACTTAGCTGGGGTCGGTCTTGTAAGGGAGACCACAGAGGCTGTGTTAGTCTCTGAGGGGGGCATTGATTTGGCCACCTTGGTTGTGTGTCCCCTTAATATGGATAAGTACAAGCAACTGTGAGAAAGTAGCCTCTTTCTAGCCTTGTTACCCCCACTTTTGGCCTGTTTGTGAGTGTAAGTCAGGGTGTTTTCACTGTCTCACTGGGATCCTGCCAGCCAGGGCCCAGTGCTCATAGTGAAAACCCTATGTTTTCAGTATGTTTGTTGTGTCACTGTCACCCTGCTAGCCAGGACCCAGTGCTCATAAGTTTGTGACCTATACGTATGTGTTCCCTGTGTGGTGCCTAACTGTCTCACTGAGGCTCTGCTAACCAGAACCTCAGTGGTTATGATCTCTCTGTACAAATTATCACTAACAGGCTAGTGACCAATTTCACCAATTCATATTGGCAAACTGGAACACCCTTATAATTCCCTAGTATATGGTACTGAGGTACCCAGGGTATTGGGGTTCCAGGAGATCCCTATGGGCTGCAGCATTTCTTGTGCCACCCATAGGGAGATCTGACAATTCTTACACAAGCCTGCCAGTGCAGCCTGAGTGAAATAACGTCCACGTTATTTCACAGCCATTTACAACTGCACTTAAGTAACTTATAAGTCACCTATATGTCTAACCTTTACCTGGTAAAGGTTGGGTGCTAAGTTACTTAGTGTGTGGGCACCCTGGCACTAGCCAAGGTGCTCCCACATTGTTCAGGGCAAATTCCCCGGACTTTGTGAGTGCGGGGACACCATTACACGCGTGCACTATACATGTGTCACAACATATGTATAGCGTCACAATGGTAGCTCCGAACATGGCCATGTAACATGTCTAGGATCATGGAATTGTCACCCCAATGCCATTCTGGCATTGGGGACACAATTCCATGATTCCCCGAGTCTCTAGCTCAGACCCAGGTACTGCCAAACTACCTTTCCCGGGGTTTCACTGCAGCTGCTGCTGCTGCCAACCCGTCAGACAGGTTTCTGCCCTCCTGGGGTCCAGCCAGGCCTGGCCCAGGAAGGCAGAACAAAGGACTTCCTCAGAGAGAGGGTGTTACACCCTCTCCCTTTGGAAAAAGGTGTCCGGGCTGGGGAGGAGTAGCCTCCCCCAGCCTCTGGAAATGCTTTGATGGGAACAGATGGTGCCCATCTCTGCATAAGCCAGTCTACACCGGTTCAGGGATCCCTCAGCCCTGCTCTGGCGCGAAACTGGACAAAGGAAAGGGGAGTGACCACTCCCCTGACCTGCACCTCCCCTGGGAGGTGCCCAGAGCTCCTCCAGTGTGCTCCAGACCTCTGCCATCTTGGAAACAGAGGTGCTGCTGGCACACTGGACTGCTCTGAGTGGCCAGTGCCAGCAGGTGACGTCAGAGACTCCTTCTGATAGGCTCCTTCAGGTGTTGCTAGCCTATCCTCTCTCCTAGGTAGCCAAACCCTCTTTTCTGGTTATTTAGGGTCTCTGCTTTGGGGAATTCCTTAGATAACGAATGCAAGAGCTCATCAGAGTTCCTCTGCATCTCTCTCTTCACCTTCTGCCAAGGAATCAACTGCTGACTGCGCAGGAAGCCTGCAAAACTGCAACAAAGTAGCAAAGACGACTACTACAACCTTGTAACGCTGATCCTGCCGCCTTCTCAACTGTTTTCCTGTTGGTGCATGCTGTGGGGGTAGGCCGCCTCCTCTCTGCACTAGAAGCTCCGAAGAAATCTCCCGTGGGTCGACGGAATCTTCCCCCTGCAACCGCAGGCACCAAAGAAGTGCATCACCGGTCCTCTGGGTCTCCTCTCAGCACGACGAACGAGGTCCCTTGAACTCAGCAACTCTGTCCAAGTGACTCCCACAGTCCAGTGACTCTTCAGTCCAAGTTTGGTGGAGGTAAGTCTTTGCCTCCCCACGCTAGACTGCATTGCTGGGAACCGCGTGTTTTGCAGCTACTCCGGCTCCTGTGCACTCTTCCAGGATTTCCTTTGTGCACAGCCAAGCCTGGGTCTCCGGCACTCTAACCTGGAGTGCACGACCTCCTGAGTTGTCCTCCGGCGTCATGGGACCCTCTTTTGTGACTTATGGTGAGCTCCTGTTCACTCCACTTTGTAGTGCCTGTTCCGGCACTTCTCCAGGTGCTGCTTGCTTCTGAGTGGGCTCTTTGTCTTGCTGGATGCCCCCTCTGTCTCCTCACGCAATTGGCGACATTCTGGTCCCTCCTGGGCAACAGCAGCATCCAAAAACCCTAACCAAAACCCTTGCAGCTAGCAAGGCTTGTTTGCAGTCTTTCTGCACGGAAACACCTCTGCACGACTCTTCACGACGTGGGACATCCATCCTCCAAAGGGGAAGTTTCTAGCCCTTGTCGTTCTTGCAGAATCCACAGCTTCTAACATCCGGTGGCAGCTTCTTTGCACCCACAGCTGGCATTTCCTGGGCATCTGCCCACTCCCGACTTTATCGTGACTTTTGGACTTGGCCCCCTTGTTCCACAGGTACTCTCGTCAGGAAATCCATCGTTGTTGCATTGCTGGTGTTGGTCTTCCTTGCAGAATTCCCCTATCACTACTTCTGTGCTCTTTGGGGAACTTAGGTGCACTTTGCACCCACTTTTCAGGGTCTTGTGGTGGGCTATTTTTCTAACCCTCCCTGTTTTCTTACAGTCCCAGCGACCCTCTACAAGGTCACATAGGTTTGGGGTCCATTCGTGGTTCGCATTCCACTTCTAGAGTATATGATTTGTGTTGCCCCTATCCCTATGTGTCCCCATTGCATTCTATTGTGACTATACATTGTTTGCACTGTTTTCTATGGCTATTACTGCATATTTTGGTATTGTGTACATATATCTTGTGTATATTTGCTATCCTCATACTGAGGGTACTCACTGAGATACTTTGGCATATTGTCATAACAATAAAGTACCTTTATTTTTAGTATATCTGTGTATTGTGTTTTCTTATAATATTGTGCAAGTGACACTAGTGGTACTGTATGAGCTTCACTTGTCTCCTAGTTCAGCCTAAGCTGCTCTGCTAAGCTACCTTTTCTATCAGCCTAAGCTGCTAGACACCCCTCTACACTAATAAGGGATACCTGGGCCTGGTGCAAGGTGTAAGTACCTCTTGGTACCCACTACAAGCCAGTCCAGCCTCCTACATTGGTTGTGCAGCGGTGGGATAAGTACTTTGCAACTACTTACCACTTTGTCATATTGTACTTTTCATAAGAGAAAAATATACAAAACAAGTTCAGTGTATGTACACCTAACCAAAAAGTTTTGCTTTTCTTCTCTCACTTCTTTGCTAAGTGCTGAAATGTACCTCTAATCTTTCAAAAAGTTCTTAAAAGGTTTTTAAAAGTTTTTTTTCTGTCCTTTAAAAAGTTCTGAAAACTTTTCTTTCTTTTTCTGTCGCTTAAATACTTTCTATAATGTCTGGCACAGGTCAAACTGTTGATCTGTCCAAACTTGCTTATTATCACCTTAGCTGGAAAGGAGCAAGGAGTCTCTGCATTGAAAGAGGTCTAGGGGTAGGGAAGAATCCCTCTAGAGAACTGTTGGTTAATATCCTCATTGAACAAGATAAGACCTTAGTTTGCACTTCTGTTGAGAAATTAGCTGATGGTTCCCAATCTGACCCTGGGGCACCCCTAGCAAAAGACTTAGAAGGGAACCTTCCCAACCTGCCCATTAGCAGGCCACCTAGCAATGCTGGTACTAATGTGAGCTCTCATCACAGTAGGAGTGTTACTTCTGTTAGTCAGGTTGTTAGAGTGCCATCTGTTAGGGCCAGGTCTCCCTCTGTTCATTCTCACCATACTTCTGTTTCAAGGCATGCCCCACCCACCCACCCTGATGACAGAGTGTTAGAAAGGGAGCTCAATAGATTGAGAGTGGAAGAATCCAGGCTGAAGCTCAAGAAGCAACAGTTGGATTTAGATAGGCAGTCCTTTGATTTAGAAAAAAAAAGACAGAGGTTGGGGTTAGGACCCCATGGTGGAAGCAGCAGTATTACAGATAGTAATCGTGTTAGAGAGCATGATTCTAGGAATCTGCATAAGATAGTTCCCCCTTACAAGGATGGGAATGACATTAACAAGTGGTCTGCTGCACTTGAGAGGACCTGTAATGTACAGAGAGTCCCTCAAAGACAGTGGGCTGCCATCCTTTGGCTATCTTTCACTGGAAAGGGTAGGGATAGGCTCCTTACTGTTAAGGAAAGTGATGCCAACGATTTTGCAGTTCTTAAGAATGCACTCCTTGATGGTTATGGCTTAACCACTGAACAGTACAGGATCAAGTTCAGAGAAACCAAAAAGGAGTCTTCACAAGACTGGGTAGACTTTGTTGACCATTCAGTGAAGGCCTTGGAGGGGTGGTTAAATGGCAGTAAAGTTTCTGACTATGAAAGCCTGTATAACTTAATCCTGAGAGAGCATATTCTTAATAATTGTGTGTCTGATTTGTTACACCAGTACCGTGTAGACTCTTATCTGACCTCTCCCCAAGAATTGGGAAAGAAGGCAATTCAAATGGGTCAGAACAAGAGTGAACAGAAAAGTTCATACAGGGGGTGACAAGGATGGCAAGAAGAAGGATGGTAAGTCTGCTGACGAGGGTGGGGACAAATCTAAAAATGAGTCTTCAACATGCCCACAAAAACACTCTGGTGGGGGTGGTGGGCCCAAATCCTCTTCAAATCAAAACAAAGAAAAGAAACCATGGTGCTATTTATGTAAAATAAAAGGCCATTGGACAACTGATCCCAGTTGTCCAAAGAAAAGCACCAAGCCTCCTAGCACTACAACCCCTACTGCTACACCTAGTGTCCCTACTAATAGCAGTGGTGGTGGGAGCAAACCTACTAATAGCCAATCCAAGGGAGTAGCTGGGCACACTATTGGTAACTTAGTTGGGGTTGGTCTTGTAAGGGAGACCACAGAGGCTGTGTTAGTCTCTGAGGGGGCCATTGATTTGGCCACCTTGGTTGCTTGTCCCCTTAATATGGATAAGTACAAGCAACTACCCCTAATAAATGGTGTTGAGGTTCAGGCCTACAGGGACACAGGTGCCAGTGTTACAATGGTGATAGAGAAACTGGTCCACCCTGAACAACACCTACTTGGTCACCAGTACCAATTGACTGATGCTCATAAAAACACTCTCAGCCACCCCATGGCTGTTGTGAATCTCAACTGGGGGGGGGTTACTGGTACAAAGAAAGTTGTGGTTGCCTCAGATTTACCTGTAGACTGTCTACTAGGGAACGATTTAGAGACATCAGCTTGGGCAGAAGTGGAGTTGGAGGCTCATGCAGCAATGCTGGGCACTCCAGGTCATATTTTTGCTTTGACCAGGGCTCAGGCCAAAAAGCAAAAAGGACAGGGTGACTTGTGTAGTAGGCTTGTAGTGAGTACCAAGGGGTACTTACACCTTGCACCAGGCCCAGGTATCCCTTATTAGTGTATAGGGTGTCTAGCAGCTTAGGCTGATAGATAATGGTAGCTTAGCAGAGCAGCTTAGAATGAACTAGGAGACGAGTGAAGCTCCTACAGTACCACTAGTGTCACTTGCACAATATCATAAGAAAACACAATACACAGATATACTAAAAATAAAGGTACTTTATTTTTATGACAATATGCCAAAGTATCTCAGAGAGTACCCTCAGTATGAGGATAGCAAATATACACAAGATATATGTACACAATACCAAAAATATGCAGTATAGTCTTAGAAAACAGTGCAAACAATGTATAGTTACAATAGGATGCAATGGGGACACATAGGGATAGGGGCAACACAAACCATATACTCCAAAAGTGGAATGCGAGCCACGAATGGACCCCAAACCTATGTGACCTTGTAGAGGGTCGCTGGGACTGTAAGAAAACAGTGAGGGTTAGAAAAATAGCCCACCCCAAGACCCTGAAAAGTGAGTGCAAAGTGCACTAAAGTTCCCCAAAGGACATAGAAGTCGTGATAGGGGAATTCTGCAGGAAAGACACAAACCAGCAATGCAACAACAATGGATTTCCAGTCGAGGGTACCTGTGGAACAAGGGGACCAAGTCCAAAAGTCACAAGCAAGTCGGAGATGGGCAGATGCCGAGGAAATGCCAGCTGTGGGTGCAAAGAAGCTGCTACTGGACAGTAGAAGCTGAAGATTCTGCAGGAACGACAAAGGCTAGAGACTTCCCCTTTGGAGGATGAATCCCACACGCCGTGCAAAGTTGTGCAAAAGTGTTTTCCCGCCGAAAGACCGCCAACAAGCCTTGCTAGCTGCAAATTGTGCAGTTAGGGTTTTTGGATGCTGCTGTGGCCCAGGAGGGACCAGAATGTCGCTAATTGCGTCTGGGGACAGAGGGGGTGTCGAGCAAGACAAAGAGCCCTCTCAGAAGCAGGCAGCACCCGCAGAAGTGTCAGAACAGGCACTATGAAGAGGAGTGAAAAAGTGCTCTCCCAAAGTTGCACAAAGGAGTCCCGCGCCGCCGGAGGACAACTTAGAAAGTTGTGCAATGCAGGTTAGAGTGCCGTGGACCAAGGCGTGGCTGTGCACAAAGGATTTCCACCGGAAGTGCAAAGAGGCCGGAGTAGCTTCAAAAGTCGCAGTTCCCAGCAATGCAGTCTTGCGTGGGGAGGCAAGGACTTACCTCCACCAAATTTGGACTGAAGAGTCACTGGACTGTGGCAGTCACTTGGAGAGAGTTGCCGGATTCAAGGGACCTCGCTCGCTGTGCTGAGAGGAGACCCAGGGTACCGGTAATGCAGTTCTTTGGTGCCTGCGGTTGCAGGGGGTCGATTCCGTCGGCCCACAGGAGATTTCTTCGGAGCATCTAGTGCAGAGAGGATGCAGACTACCCCCACAGCATGCACCACCAGGAAAACAGTCGAGAAGGCGGCAGGATCAGCATTACAGAGTTGCAGTAGTCGTCTTAGCTACTTTGTTGCAGTTTTGCAGGCTTCCAGCGCGGTCAGCAGTCGATTCCTTGGCAGAAGGTGAAGAGAGAGATGCAGAGGAACTCTGATGAGCTCTTGCATTCGTTATCTAAGGAATTCCCCAAAGCAGAGACCCTAAATAGCCAGAAAAGAGGGTTTGGCTACTTAGGAGAGAGGATAGGCTAGCAACACCTGAAGGAGCCTATCAGAAGGAGTCTCTGACGTCACCTGCTGGCCCTGGCCACTCAGAGCAGTCCAGTGTGCCAGCAGCACCTCTGTTTCCAAGATGGCAGAGGTCTGGAGCACACTGGAGGAGCTCTGGGCACCTCCCAGGGGAGGTGCAGGTCAGGCGAGTGGTCACTCCCCTTTCCTTTGTCCAGTTTCGCGCCAGAGCAGGGCTGAGGGGTCCCTGAACCGTTGTAGACGGGCTTATGCAGAAATGGGCACCATCTGTGCCCATGAAAGCATTTCCAGAGGCTGGAGGAGGCTACTCCTCCCCTGCCTTAACACCTTTTTCCAAAGGGAGAGGGTGTAACACCCTCTCTCTGAGGAAGTCCTTTGTTCTGCCATCCTGGGCCAGGCCTGGCTGGACCCCAGGAGGGCAGAAACCTGTCTGAGGGGTTGGCAGCAGCAGCAGCTGCAGTTAAACCCCTGAAAAGGCAGTTTGGCAGTACCAGGGTCTGTGCTACAGACCAGTGGGATCATGGGATTGTGCCAAATATACCAGGATGGCATAGAGGGGGCAATTCCATGATCATAGACATGTTACATGGCCATATTCGGAGTTACCATTGTGAAGCTACACATAGGTAGTGACCTATGTGTAGTGCACGTGTGTAATGGTGTCCCCGCACTCACAAAGTCCGGGGAATTTGCCCTGAACAATGTGGGGCACCTTGGCTAGTGCCAGGGTGCCCACACACTAAGTAACTTTGCACCTAACCTTTACCAGGTAAAGGTTAGACATATAGGTGACCTATAAGTTACTTAAGTGCAGTGGTAAATGGCTGTGAAATAACGTGGACGTTATTTCACTCAGGCTGCAGTGGCAGGCCTGTGTAAGAATTGTTAGAGCTCCCTATGTGTGGCAAAAGAAATGCTGCAGCCCATAGGGATCTCCTGGAACCCCAATACCCTGGGTACCTCAGTACCATATACTCGGGAATTATAAGGGTGTTCCAGTATGCCAATGTGAATTGGTGAAATTGGTCACTAGCCTGTTAGTGACAATTTGGAAAGAAATGAGAGAGCATAACCACTGAGGTTCTGGATAGCAGAGCCTCAGTGAGACAGTTAGTCATAACACAGTTAACACTTTCAGGCACACTTATGAGCACTGGGGCCCTGGCTGGCAGGGTCCCAGTGACACATACAACTACAACAACATATATACAGTGAAAAATGGGGGTAACATGCCAGGCAAGATGGTACTTTCCTACACAACCCCCCCCCCAAACGAAGGACAATAAGACTAGTCATTACCTGATGGGTCTTCATTGTCTAAGTGGAAATATCTGGAGAGTCCATCTGCATTGGAGTGGGTACTCCCAGGTCTATGTTCCACTGTATAGTCCATTCCCTGTAGGGATATGGACCACCTCAACAATTTAGGATTTTCACCTTTCATTTGTTTTAGCCAAAGTAGAGGTTTGTGGTCTGTCTGAACAATGAAGTGAGTGCCAAACAGGTATGGCCTCAACTTCTTCAGTGCCCAGGCCACAGCAAAGGCCTCCCTCTCAATGGCAGACCAACGCTTTTCTCTAGGGGTCAACCTCATACTAATAAAAGCAACAGGTTGATCCTGGCCCTCAGAATTAAGTTGTGATAGGACTGCCCCTACCTCTAATTCAGATGCATCAGTTTGGACATAGAAGTTTTTAGAGTAACAAGGGCTTTTCAGGACAGGTGCAGAGCACATGGCCTGCTTCAGCTCCTCAAAAGCTTTCTGACAGTTTGCTGTCCATAATACCTTCTTAGGCATTTTCTTTGAAGTGAGGTCATTAAGAGGGGCTGCAATGGAGCCATAGTTCTTTATGAACCTCCTATAGTACCCAGTGAGGCCTAAAAAGGCTCTCACCTGAGTCTGAGCAGTAGGGGGAACCCAATCTATAATGATTGGATTTTCCCCTGAAGTGGTGCAATCTGTTCTCCACCAACCAGGTGTCCCAGATAAACCACCTTCTCCTGCCCTATCTGGCACTTTGAAGCCTTGATAGTGAGGCCTGCCTTTTGCAGGGCCTCCAAAACTTTCCATAGGTGGACCAGGTGATCATCCCAGCTAGAGCTAAAGACAGCTATATCGTCCAAATATGCTGCACTAAAAGCTTCCAGCCCTTGCAGGACTGTGTTCACCAACCTTTGAAAAGTGGCAGGTGTATTTTTCAATCCAAAAGGCATTACTGTGAATTGGTAATGGCCTCCAATGGTTGAAAATGCAGTTTTTGCTTTTGCATCTTCTGATAATTTGATCTGCCAATACCCTGCAGTCAAGTTAAAAGTGCTTAGATACTTGGCAGATGCCAGTGTATCTATGGGCTCATCTGCCCTGGGTATAGGGTGAGCATCAGTTTTGGTTACCTGATTGAGACCTCTGTAGTCAACACAAAACCGCATTTCCTTCTTTCCATCCTTGGAATGAGGTTTTGGTACAAGTACCACAGGAGAAGCCCATGGACTTTCAGAGTGCTCAACCACTCCTAGGCCCGTATTTATACTCCGTTTGCGCCGAATTAGCGTAGTTTTTTTCGACGCAAATTCGGCGCAAAACTAACGCCATATTTATACTTTGGCGTTAGACGCGTCTAGCGCCAAAGTATTGGCAAATAGCGTCATTTTTTTGCGTGAACGCCTTCCTTGCGTTAATGAGATGCAAGGAAGGCGTTCCTGTCTAAAAAAATGACGGCGACGCAAATGCGTCGTATTTATACTCCCGGGCAAAAATCACGCCCGGGAGTTGGCGGGTCAAAAAACCCTGCATTTGCGCCACTATTTAACGCCTGGGTCAGGGTAGGCGTTAAGGGGCCTGTGGGCTCAAAATGAGCCCACAGGTGCCCTCCCCTGCCCCCAGGGACCCCCCCTGCCACCCCTGCCCACCCCAGGAGGACACCCAAGGATGGAGGGACCCACCCCAGGGACATTCAGGTAAGTTCAGGTAAGTATAATTTTTCATATTTTTAAAAAAAAATTGGTGGCATAGGGGGGCCTTATTTGTGCCCCCCTACATGCCACTATGCCCAATGACCATGCCCAGGGAACATAAGTCCCCTGGGCATGGCCATTGGGCAAGGGGGCATGACTCCTGTCTTTTCTAAGACAGGAGTCATTTAAATGGCGTCTGGGCGTCGAAAAAAATGGCGCAAATCGGGTTGAGGCGATTTTTCTGCCTCAACCTCACTTGCCCCATTTTAAGACGCCCTAACGCCATTTTCCCCCTACGCCGGCGCTGCCTGGTCTACGTGGTTTTTTTCCACGCACACCAGGCAGCGCCGGTCTGCTAGCGCCGGCTAACGCCATTCCATAAATACGGCGCCCGCATGGCGCTTCAGAATGGCGTTAGACGGCGCTAAATTTTTTGACGCTAAACTGCGTTAGCGCAGTTTAGCGTCAAAAAGTATAAATATGGGCCCTAGTTCTAACATTTTCTGCACCTCTTGCTTTATGCAGTCTCTGACATGGTCAGGCTGCCTATAGATCTTACTTTTGACAGGCAACTGTCTCCAGTATCTATAGTGTGCTCACACCAAGAAGTGGTACCTGGCACAGTAGAGAAGAGTTCAGAAAACTGACCCAGGAGATTTATGCAGTGGTCTTTCTGCTCAGCAGTAAGACAGTCTGCCAGTACAACACCTTACACTAGAGCATCTTGTTCTGTGGAAAAGAAGAGATCAGGGAGAGGATCACTGTCTTCTTTCTGTCCCTCATCAGTTGCCATGAGCAGGGTGAGATCAGCCCTGTCATAGTAGGGTTTCAGGCGATTGACATGGAGCAACCTAAGGGGACTCCTGGCAGTGCCTAAGTCAACTAAGTAGGTGACTTCACCCTTTTTCTCAACAATTGTGTGGGGTCCACTCCATTTGTCTTGGAGTGCTCTTGGGGCCACAGGCTCCAAGACCCACACTTTCTGCCCTGGTTGGTACTGAACCAAAACAGCCTTCTGGTCATGCCATTGCTTTTGGAGCTCTTGGCTGGCCTGAAGGTTTTTACTGGCCTTTTTCATGTACTCAGCCATCCTTGATCTGAGGCCAAGTACATAGTCCACTGTGTCTTGCTTTGGAGCTTTTAAAGGTTGTTCCCAACCCTCCTTAACAAGTGTTATGGGACCTCTCACAGGGTGACCAAAAAGAAGTTCAAAGGGGCTGAAGCCCACTCCTTTCTGGGGTATCTCCATGTAAGCAAAAAGGAGGCATGGTAAAAGGATATCCCATCTCCTGTGGAGTTTTTCAGGGAGCCCCATAATCATGCCTTTGAGAGTTTTGTTAAATCTCTCCACCAGTCCATTTGTTTGTGGATGATAGTGTGTAGTGAACTTGTATGTCACACCACACTCCTTCCACATGGCCTTTAAGTAAGCAGACATGAAATTGCTTCCCCTGTCTGATACCACCTCTTTTGGGAAGCCCACCCTGGAAAAGATTCCCAGGAGGGCCTTTGCCACTGCAGGAGCTGTAGTGGTCCTTAGAGGAATTGCTTCAGGATATCTGGTGGCATGGTCCACTACCACCAAGATAAACCTATTGCCTGAAGCAGTAGGAGGGTCAAGGGGGCCAACTATGTCAACCCCTACCCTTTCAAAGGGAACCCCAACCACAGGTAGTGGAATAAGGGGTGCCTTTGGAGTGCCACCTGTCTTGCCACTGGCTTGACAGGTTTCACAGGACTTACAAAAATCTTGTGTGTCCTCTGACATTCTAGGCCAATGAAACAGGGGAACAAGCCTGTCCCAAGTTTTCAATTGCTCCAAATGTCCAGCTAAGGGAAATGCGTGAGCAAGAGTTAGGAGGACGTTTCTGTACTCCTGAGGAATCACCAATCTCTTGGCAGCTCCAGGTGTTGGATCCCTTGCTTCAGTGTACAGAAGATTGTCCTCCCAGTAAACTCTGTGAGAGTCACTGACATCACCATTTGCTTGTTTGACAATTTGTTGTCTTAGACCCTCTAGTGTGGGACAGGTCTGCTGTGCCACACTCAGCTCCTCCCTGGCAGGCCCCCCTTCACCCAAAAGCTCAGCAGTGTCTGCTTCCAGCTCCTCTCGTGTAGGTTCTGCAAAGGGTGGAAATTCTTCTTCCTCAGAAGTAGAATCCACTGTAAAGGGAGCGATAGTAGGTAGTGCTTTACTTCTACTAGCCCTAGCATTAGGGAGCACTTGGTCCATTCTTCCAGGATCCAAGTCACCCTGTCCTTTTTGCTTTTTGGCCTGAGCCCTGGTCAAAGCAAAAATATGCCCTGAAATGCCCAGCATTGCTGTATGAGCCTCCAACTCCACTTCTGCCCAAGCTGATGTCTCTAAATCATTCCCTAATAGACAGTCTACAGGTAAATCTGAGGCAATCACAACTTTCTTTGGGCCAGTAACCCCCCCCCCCAGTTGAGATTCACAACAGCCATGGGGTGGCTAAGGGTGTTGTTATGAGCATCGGTTACTTGGTACTGGTGACCAAGTAGGTGTTGTTCAGGGTGGACCAGTTTCTCTATTACCATTGTAACACTGGCACCAGTGTCCCTGTAGGCCTGAACCTCAACACCATTTATTAGGGGTAGTTGCTTGTACTTATCCATATTAAGGGGACAAGCAACCAAGGTGGCTAAATCAATAGCCCCCTCAGAGACTAACACAGCCTCTGTGGTCTCCCTAATCAGACCAACCCCAACTAAGTTACCAAAGGTGAGCCCAGCTACTCCCTTAGATTGGCTATTAGTAGGTTTGCTCGCACCACCACTGCTATTAGTAGGGACACTAGGTGTAGCAGTAGGGGTTGTAGTGGTAGGAGGCTTGGTGCTTTTCTTTGGACAACTGGGATCTGTTGTCCAATGGCCTTTTATTTTACATAAATAGAACCATGGTTTCTTTTCTTGGTTTTGATTAGAAGAGGATTTGGGCCCACCACCCCCACCAGAGTGTTTTTGTGGGCCTGATGAAGACTCATTTTTAGATTTGTCCCCACCTTTGTCAGAAGACTTACCATCCTTCTTCTTATTGCCATCTTTGTCACCCCTTGTATGAACTTTTCTGTTCACCCTTGTTCTGACCCATTTGTCTGCCTTCTTTCCCAATTCTTGGGGAGAGGTCAGATCAGAGTCCACCAAGTACTGGTGCAACAAATCAGACACACAATTATTAAGAATATGCTCTCTCAGGTTCAAGTTATACAGGCTTTCATAATCAGTAACTTTACTGCCATGTAACTACCCCTCCAAGGCCTTCACTGAATGGTCAATAAAATCAACCCAGTTTTGTGAAGACTCCTTTTTGGTCTCTCTGAACTTCATCCTGTATTGTTCAGTGGTTAAGCCATAACCATCCAGGAGTGCATTCTTAAGAACTGTAAAATTATTGGCATCACTTTCTTTCACAGTAAGGAGCCTATCCCCACCCTTTTCACTAAATGATAGCCATAGGATAGCAGCCCACTGCCTTTGAGGGACATCCTGTACAACACAGGCCCTCTCAAGTGCAGCAAACCACTTGTTAATGTCATCCCCCTCCTTATAAGGGGGAACTATCTTGTGCAGATTCCTAGAATCATGCTCTCTTGCAGGATGACTATGGGCAATACTGCTGCTGCCACCATGGGTTTCAAACCCAATTTTCTGTCTTTCTCTTTCAATTTCTAAGGACTGCCTATCTAAATCCAGCTGTTGCTTCTTGAGCTTCAGCCTGGATTCCTCCACTCTCAATCTATTGAGCTCCCTTTCTAACACTTTGTCATCAGGGTGGGTGGGAGGGATATGCCTAGAAACAGAAGTATGGTGAGAATGAACAGAAGGAGACCCATCCCTTACAGAAGGCATCCTAACAGCTTGGTTAACAGAAACATCACGTCTACTGTGGTGAGAAGGAATACTCTTGCTATGATGTGAGACTACACTATCAGTATGGTGTGAGTCTACATCAGTA
This sequence comes from Pleurodeles waltl, assembly GCF_031143425.1. Lineage (NCBI taxonomy): Eukaryota > Metazoa > Chordata > Amphibia > Caudata > Salamandridae > Pleurodeles > Pleurodeles waltl. The sequence goes on from NC_090444.1 coordinate 28,160,473, forward strand.
CCAACTATGCTAGGCTGTCTAGTAAAGGGCAGGCTAGGAAGTTTCTTTCCTGAATCTTTTTCTAGGGGAGTCCCTGGATCAGATTGGGAACCATTAGCTACTTTTTCAACAGATGGGGCACTTCTGGCCTTATCTTGTTATTTAAGCATGTTAACCAACAGTTCTCTAGAAGTATTCTTCCTTACACTTAAACCTCTATCTATGCAGAGACTCCTTGCTTCTTTCCAGCTAAGGTTATCATAAGCAAGTTTTGACAGACCAACAGTTTGGCCTGTGCCAGACATTTTAGAAAGAATTTTAAGTGATAGAAAAAGTGAAGAAAAAGTTTTTCAAAACTTTTGGAAAGACAGAAATAAACTTTTTAAACTTTTAAAGAACTTTTAGAAAGTTTAGAGGTACTTTTCAGCACTTAGAAAAGAGTGAAAAGAGGAAATGCAAAACTTTTTGGTTAGGTGTACACACACTGAACTTGTTTTGTATATTTTTCTCTTATGAAAAGTACAATGACAAAAGTGGTAAGTAGTTACAAAGCACTTATCCCACCGCTGCACAACCAATGTAGGAGGCTGGACTGGCTTGTAGTGAGTACCAAGGGGTACTTGCACCTTGCACCGGGCCCAGTTATCCCTTATTAGTGTATAGGGTGTCTAGCAGCTTAGGCTGATAGATAATGGTAGCTTAGCAGAGCAGCTTAGGCTGAACTAGGAGACGTGTGAAGCTACTACAGTACCACAAGTGTCACTTGCACAATACCATAAGAAAACACAATACACAGTTATACTAAAAATAAAGGTACTTTATTTTTATGACAATATGCCAAAGTATCTCAAAGTGTACCCTCAGTATGAGGATAGCAAATATACACAAGATATATGTACACAATACCAAAAATATGCAGTATAGTCTTAGAAAACAGTGCAAACAATGTATAGTTACAATAGGATGTAATGGGGACACATAGGGATAGGGGCAACACAAACCATATACTCCAAAAGTGGAATGCGAACCATGAATGGACCCCAAACCTATGTGACCTTGTAGAGGGTCGCTGGGACTGTAAGAAAACAGTGAGGGTTATAAAAATAGCCCACCCCAAGACCCTGAAAAGTGAGTGCAAAGTGCACTAAAGTTCCCCAAAGGACATAGAAGTCGTGATAGAGGAATTCTACAGGAAAGACACAAACCAGCAATGAAACAACAATGGATTTCCAGTCGAGGGTACCTGTGGAACAAGGGGGCCAAGTCCAAAAGTCATAAGCAAGTCGGAGATGGGCAGATGCCCAGTAAATGCGAGCTGTGGGTGCAAAGAAGAAGCTGAGGATTGTGCAAGAACGACCATGGCTAGAGACTTCCCCTTTGGAGGATAGATCCCACACGCCGTGGAGAGTCGTGCAGAAGTGTTTTCCGCCGAAAGACCACCAACAAGCCTTGCTAGCTGCAAATTGTGCGGTTATGGTTTTTGGATGCTGCTGTGGTCCAGGAATGACCAGGATATTGACAATTGCGTCTGGGGACAGAGGGGGCGTCGAGCAAGACAAGGAGCCCTCTCAGAAGCAGGCAGCACCCGAAGAAGTGCTGGAACAGGCACTACAAAGAGGAGTGAAACAGTGCTCACCTGAAGTTGCACAAAGGAGTCCCACGCCACCTGAGGACAAATTAGAAAGTCGTGCAATGCAGGTTAGAGTGCCATGGACCCATGCTTGGCTGCATGGGTCCATGGTTTCTGCATAAGCCAGTCTACACCGGTTCAGGGACCCCTTAGCCCCTGCTCTGGCGCGAAACTGGACAAAGGAAAGGGGAGTGACCACTCCCCTGACCTGCACCTCCCCTGGGAGGTGTCCAGAGCTCCTCCAGTGTGTTCCAGACCTCTGCCATCTTGGAAACAGAGGTGCTGCTGGCACACTGGACTGCTCTGAGTGGCCAGTGCCACCAGGTGACGTCAGAGACTCCTTGTGATAGGCTCCTTCAGGTGTTAGTAGCCTCTCCTCTCTCCTAGGTAGCCAAACCCTCTTTTCTGGCTATTTAGGGTCTCTGTTTCTGAGGAAACTTTAGATAACGAATGCAAGAGCTCATCCGAGTTCCTCTGCATCTCTCTCTTCACCTTCTGATAAGGAAACGACTGCTGACCGCGCTGGAAGCCTGCAAACCTGCAACATAGTAGCAAAGACGACTACTGCAACTCTGTAACGCTGATCCTGCCGCCTTCTCAACTGTTTTCCTGCTTGTGCATGCTGTGGGGGTAATCTGCCTCCTCTCTGCACCAGAAGCTCCGAAGAAATCTCCCGTGGGTCGACGGAAACTTCCCCCTGCAACCGCAGGCACCAAAAAGCTGCATTACCGGTCCCTTGGGTCTCCTCTCAGCATGACGAGCGAGGTCCCTTGAATCCAGCAACTCTGTCCAAGAGACTGCCACAGTCCAGTGACTCTTCAGTCCGAGTTTGGTGGAGGTAAGTCCTTGCCTCCCCGCTCCAGACTGCATTGTTGGTAACCGCGACTTTTGCAACTTCTCCAGCCCCTGTGCACTTCCGGCGGAAATCCTTTGTGCACAGCCAAGCCTGGGTCCACGCCACTCTAACCTGCATTGCACGACTTTCTAAGTGGGTCTCCGGCGACGGGGGACACCTTTGTGCAACTTCGGCGAGCACCATTTCACGCATCCTCGTAGTGCCTGTTTCTGGCACTTCTCCGGGTGCTACCTGCTTCAGTGAGGGCTCCTTGCTTGCTCGACGTCCCCTCTCTCTGCAGGTCCAATTTGCGACCTCCTGGTCCCTCCTGGGCCACAGCAGCGTCCAAAAACGCCAACCGCATGATTTGCAGCTAGCAAGGCTTGTTGGCGTCCTATTGGCGGGAAAACACTTCTGCACGACTCTCCCAGGCGAGAGGGATCCGTCCACCAAAGGGGAAGTCTCTAGCCCTTTTCATTCCTGCAGAAACCGCAGCTTCTTCTGTCCAGTCGAAGCTTATTTGCACCCGCAGCTGGCATTTCCTGGGCATCTGCCCATCTCCGACTTGCTTGTGACTTTTGGACTTGGTCCCCTTGTTCCACAGGTACCCTAGATTGGAAATCCACAGTTGTTGCATTGTTGGTTTGTGTCTTTCCTGCATTATTCCTCTATTACGACTTCTTTGTCTTCTGGGGAACTTTAGTGCAATTTGCACTCACTTTTCAGGGTCTTGGGGAGGGCTAGTTTTCTAAAGTCTCACTATTTTCTAATAGTCCCAGCGACCCTCTACAAGGTCACATAGGTTTGGGGTCCATTCGTGGTTCGCATTCCACTTTTGGAGTATATGGTTTGTGTTGCCCCTATCCCTATGTGTCTCCATTGCATCCTATTGTAACTATACATTGTTTGCACTGTTTTCTAAGACTATACTGCATATTTTTAGTACTGTGTACATATAACTTGTGTATATTTGCTATCCTCACTCTGAGGGTACACTCTGAGATACTGTGACATATTGTCATAAAAATAAAGTACCTTTATTTTTAGTATAACTGTGTATTGTGTTTTCTTATGGTATTGTGCAAGTGACACTTGTGGTACTGTAGTAGCTTCACACGTCTCCTAGTTCAGCCTAAGCTGCTCTGCTAAGCTACCATTATCTATCAGCCTAAGCTGCTAGACACCCTATACACTAATAAGGGATAACTGGGCCTGGTGCAAGGTGCAAGTACCCCTTGGTACTCACTACAAGCCAGTCCAGCCTCCTACATTGGTTGTGCAGTGGTGGGATAAGTGCTTTGAGACTACTTACCACTCTTGTCATTGTACTTTTCATAAGAGAAAAATATACAAAACAAGTTCAGTTTGTGTACACATAGCTAAAAAGTTTAGCATTTCCTCTTTTCACTGTTTTCTAAGTGCTGAAAAGAACTTCTAAACTTTCAAAAAGTTCTTAAAAGTTTAAAAAGGTTTTTTCTGTCTTTCCAAAAAAAAGTTCTGAAAACTTTTTTCTCTTTTTCTATCACTTTAACTCTCTCTAAAAATGTCTGGCACAGGCCAAAATGTTTATCTGTCCAAACTTGCATATGACAACCTTAGCTGGAAAAGAGCAAGGAGTCTCTGGGTAGAGAGAGGTTTGAGTGTAGGGAAGAATCCTTCCTTGGAATTGTTAGTTAACATGCTTAAAGAACAAGATAAGGCAATAGGTGCCTCATCTGTTGAAAAAGTACCTAATAGTTCCCAATCTGATTCAGGGACTCCCCCAGGAAAAGATTTAGGAAAGAAACTTCCTAGCCGGCCCCTGACTAGACAGTCTAGCATAGTTGGTCCAGAGGTGGAGTTACTTCATCCAGATGATGTGCTCTCACATTACACTGTCAGCCAAGCTGTTAGGGTGGCTTCTGTAAGGGACAGGTCTCCTTCTGTTCATTCCCATCATACCTCTGTTTCTAGGAATGTCCCTCCCACCAACCCTGATGACAGAATGTTAGAGAGGGAACTCAATAAGTTGAGGGTGGAACAAACCAGACTGAAGCTTAAAAAGCAACAGCTGGATTTGGATAGACAGTCTTTTGAATTAGAGAAGGAAAGACAGAAGTTCGGTTTTGATACCCATGGTGGCAGCAGCAGTATTCCCCATAGTCATCCTGTTAAAGAGCATGATTCCAGGAATCTGCACAAGATAGTTCCCCCTTACAAGGAGGGGGATGACATTAACAAGTGGTGTGCTGCACTTGAGACGGCCTGTGTTGTACAGGATGTCCCTCAAAGGCAGTGGGCTGCTATCCTATGGCTATCATTTAATGGAAAAGGTAGGGATAGGCTCCTTACTGTGAAAGAAAGTGATGCCAATAATTTCCAAGTTCTTAAGAATGCACTCCTGGACGGTTATGGCTTAACCACTGAACAATACAGGATAAAGTTCAGAGAAACCAAAAAGGAGTCTTCACAAGACTGGGTTGATTTCATTGACCATTCAGTGAAGGCCTTGGAGGGGTGGTTACATGGCAGTAAAGTTACTGATTATGACAGCCTGTATAACTTGATCCTGAGAGAGCATATTCTTAATAATTGTGTGTCTGATTTGTTGCACCAGTACTTGGTGGACTCTGATCTGACCTCTCCCCAAGAATTGGGAAAGAAGGCAGACAAATGGGTCAGAACAAGGGTGAACAGAAAAGTTCATACAGGGGGTGACAAAGATGGCAACAAAAAGAAGGATGGTAAGTCTTCAGACAAGTGTGGGGACAAATCTAAAAATGAGTCTTCATCAGGCCCACAAAAACACTCTGGTGGGGGTGGTGGGTCCAAATCCTCCTTTAATCAGAACAAGGAAAATAAACCATGGTGCTATTTATGTAAAGTAAAAGGCCATTGGACAACAGATGCCAGTTGTTCAAAGAAAGGCACCAGTGCTCCTACCACTACAACCCCTACTGCTACACCTAGTGTCCCTACTAATAGCAGTGGTGGTGGGAGCAAACCTACTAATAGCCAATCCAAGGGAGTAGCTGGGCTCACTTTTGGTAATTTAGTTGGGGTTGGCCTTGTTAGGGAGGCCACAGAGGCTGTGTTAGTCTCTGAGGGGGCTATTGATTTAGCCACCTTAGCTGCTTCTCCCCTTAATATGGATAAGTACAGGCAGCTACCCCTAATAAATGGTGTTGAGGTTCAGGCCTACAGGGACACTGGTGCCAGTGTGACTATGGTCATAGAGAAACTGGTCCACCCTGAACAACACCTACTTGGTCACCAGTACCAAGTAACCGATGCTCACAACAACACACTTAGCCACCCCATGGCTGTTGTTAATCTCAACTGGGGGGGGGTTACTGGTCCAAAGAAAGTTGTGGTAGCCTCAGATTTACCTGTAGACTGTCTACTAGGGAATGATTTGGAGACATCAGCTTGGTCAGATGTGGAGTTGGAGGCCCATGCAGCAATGCTGGGCATTCCAGGGCATATTTTTGCTTTGACAAGGGCTCAGGCCAAAAAGCTAAAAGGACAGGGAAGCTTGGATCCTGGAACAATGGACCAAGTGCTCCCTAAAGCTAGGGCTAGTAGAAGCACACCACTTCCTACTATCCCTCCCTCTACAGTGGATTCGACTTCTGAGGAAGAAGAATTCCCTCCCTGTGCAGAACCTACACCAGAGGAGCTTTAAGCAGACACTGCTGAACTTTTGGGTGAAGGGGGGCCTGCCAGAGAGGAGCTGAGTGTGGCACAGCAAACCTGTCCCACATTAGAGGGTCTCAGACAGCAAGCTGTCAAACAGGCTAATGGGGATGTCAGTGACTCACACAGAGTTTACTGGGAGGACAACCTCTTGTACACTGAGCAAAGGGATCCTAAACCTGGAGCTGCCAGGAGATTAGTGATTCCTCAGGAGTACAGAAAGTTCCTCCTAACACTGGCACATGACATTCCCCTAGCTGGGCACCTAGGACAAATGAAAACTTGGGACAGGCTTGTTCCCTTGTTTCTTTGGCCTAGGATGTCTGAGGACACAAAAGATTTTTGTAAGTCCTGTGAAACCTGTCAAGCCAGTGGCAAGACAGGTGGCACTCCAAAGGCACCCCTTATTCCACTGCCTGTGGTTGGGGTTCCCTTTGAAAGGGTAGGGGTTGACATAGTTGGCCCCCTTGACCCTCCTACTGCTTCAGGCAATAGATTCATCTTGGTGGTAGTGGACCATGCCACAAGATACCCTGAAGCTATTCCTTTAAGGACCACTACAGCTCCTGCAGTGGCTAAGGCCCTCCTGGGAATATTTTCCAGGGTGGGCTTCCCAAAGGAAGTAGTATCAGACAGAGGAAGCAATTTCATGTCTGCATACTTAAAGGCCATGTGGAAGGAGTGTGTGGTAACGTACATGTTCACCACACCCTATCATCCACAAACAAATGGACTGGTTGAGAGATTTAACAAAACTCTCAAAGGCATGATTATGGGTCTCCCTGAAAAACTCCGCAGGAGATGGGATATCCTTCTACCATGCCTCCTTTTTGCCTACAGGGAGGTACCCCAGAAAGGAGGGGGCTTCAGCCCCTTTGAACTTCTTTTTGGACACCCTGTTAGGGGTCCACTCACACTTGTTAAGGAGGGTTGGGAACAACCTTTAAAAGCTCCTAAGCAGGATATTGTGGACTATGTACTTGGCCTCAGATCAAGGATGGCTGAGTATATGAAAAAGGCCAGTAAGAACCTTCAGGCCAGCCAAGAGCTCCAGAAGCAATGGCATGACCAGAAGGCTGTTTTGGTGCAGTACCAACCAGGACAGAAAGTGTGGGTCTTGGAGCCTGTGGCCCCAAGAGCACTCCAAGATAAATGGAGTGGTCCCCACACAATTGTTGAGAAAAAGGGTGAAGTCACCTATTTGGTTGACTTAGGCACTGCAAGGAGTCCCCTTAGGGTGCTCCATGTAAACCGCCTGAAACCCTACTATGACAGGGCTGATCTCACCCTGCTCATGGCAACTGATGAGGGACAGGAAGAAGACAGTGATCCTCTACCTGATCTCTTCTCTTCCACAGAACAAGATGCTCTTGTGGAAGGTGTAGTTTTGGCTGATTGTCTTACTGCTGAGCAAAAAGACAATTGCATAAATCTCCTGGGTCAGTTTTCTGAACTCTTCTCTACTGTGCCAGGTACCACTTCTTGGTGTGAGCACACTATAGATACTGGACACAGCTTGCCTGTCAAAAGTAAGATCTATAGGCAGCCTGACCATGTCAGGGACTGCATAAAGCAAGAAGTCCAGAAAATGTTAGAACTGGGAGTGTTGAGCACTCTGAAAGTCCATGGGCTTCTCTTGTGGTACTTGCACCAAAACCCCATTCCAAAGATGGAAAGAAGGAAATGCGGTTTTGTGTCGACTATAGAGGTCTCAACCTTGTAACCAAAACAGATGCTCACCCTATACCCAGGGCAGATGAGCTCATAGATACACTGGCATCTGCCAAGTATCTAAGCACTTTTGATTTGACTGCAGGGTATTGGCAGATTGTAGGAGGCTGGACTGGCTTGTAGTGAGTACCAAGGGGTACTTGCACCTTGCACCAGGCCCAGTTATCCCTTATTAGTGTATAGGGTGTCTAGCAGCTTAGGCTGATAGATAATGGTAGCTTAGCAGAGCAGCTTAGGCTGAACTAGGAGACGTGTGAAGCTACTACAGTACCACTTAGTGTCATATGCACAATATCATAAGAAAACACAATACACAGTTATACTAAAAATAAAGGTACTTTATTTTTATGACAATATGCCAAAGTATCTTAGAGTGTACCCTCAGTGAGAGGATAGGAAATATACACAAGATATATATACACAATAGCAAAAATATGCAGTATAGTCTTAGAAAACAGTGCAAACAATGTATAGTTACAATAGGATGCAATGGGGAAACATAGGGATAGGGGCAACACAAACCATATACTCCAAAAGTGGAATGCGAACCACGAATGGACCCCAAACCTATGTGACCTTGTAGAGGGTCGCTGGGACTATTAGAAAATAGTGAGAGTTAGAAAAATAACCCTCCCCAAGACCCTGAAAAGTGAGTGCAAAGTGCACTAAAGTTCCCCTAAGGACAAAATAGTCGTGTTAGAGGGAGAATGCAAGGAAAACACAAATCAGCAATGCAACAACGATGGATTCCTGTCTGAGGGTACCTGTGGAACAAGGGGACCAAGTCCAAAAGTCACAAGCAGCTCGGAGATGGGCAGATGCCCAAGAAATGCCAGCGGTTGGTGCAAAGAAGCTCTTACTAGGCTGAAGAACTGTGAATACTGCAGGAACGACAAGGGCTAGAGACTTCCCCTTTGGAGGATGGATCCCCCACGCCTTGGAGAGTCGTGCAGAAGTGTTTTCCCGCCGGATGGACGCCAACAAGCCTTGCTACACGCAAATCGTGCGTTTGGCGTTTTTGGACGCTGCTGGGGCCCAGGAGGGACCAGAAGGTCGCAAATTGGACCTGCAGAGAGAGGGGACGTCGAGCAAGACAATGAGCCCTCACTGAAGCAGATAGCACCCGGAGAAGTGCCAGAAACAGGCACTACGAGGATGCGTGAAACGGTGCTCGCCGAAGTTGCACAAAGGAGTCCCACGTCGCCGGAGACCAACTTAGAAAGTCGTGCAATGCAGGTTAGAGTGCCGTGGACCCAGGCTTGGCTGTGCACACAGGATTTCCGCCGGAAGTGCACAGGGGCCGGAGAAGCTTGCAAAGTCGCGGTTCCCAGCAATGCAGCCCAGCGAGGTGAGGCAAGGACTTACCTCCACCAAACTTGGGCTGAAGAGTCACTGGACTGTGGGGGTCACTTGGACGGTGTCGCTGGATTCGAGGGACCTCGCTCGTCGTGCTGAGAGGAGACCCAAGGGACCGGAGATGCAGCTTTTTGGTGCCTGCGGTTGCAGGGGGAAGATTCCGTCGACCCACGGGAGATTTCTTCGGAGCTTCTGGTGCAGAGAGGAGGCAGGCTACCCCCACAGCATGCACAAGCAGGAAAACAGTCGAGAAGGCGGCAGGATCAGCGTTACAGAGTTGCAGTAGTCGTCTTTGCTACTATGTTGCAGGTTTGCAGGCTTCCAGCGCGGTCAGCGGTCGATTCCTTATCAGAAGGTGAAGAGGGAGATGCAGAGGAACTCGGCTGAGCTCATGCATTCGTTATCTAAAGTTTCCCCAGAGACAGAGACCCTAAATAGCCAGAAAAGAGGGTTTGGCTACCTAGGAGAGAGGAAAGGCTACTAACACCTGAAGGAGCCTATCACAAGGAGTCTCTGACGTCACCTGGTGGCACTGGCCACTCAGAGCAGTCCAGTGTGCCAGCAGCACCTCTGTTTCCAAGATGGCAGAGGTCTGGAGCACACTGGAGGAGCTCTGGACACCTCCCAGGGGAGGTGCAGGTCAGGGGAGTGGTCACTCCCCTTTCCTTTGTCCAGTTTCGCGCCAGAGCAGGGGCTAAGGGGTCCCTGAACCGGTGTAGACTGGCTTATGCAGAATTGGGCACCTCTGTGCCCAACAAAGCATTTCCAGAGGCTGGGGGAGGCTACTCCTCCCCTGCCTTCACACCATTTTCCAAAGGGAGAGGGTGTCACACCCTCTCTCAGAGGAAGTTCTTTGTTCTGCCATCCTGGGCCAGGCCTGGCTGGACCCCAGGAGGGCAGCTGCCTGTCTGAGGGGTTGGCAGCAGCAGCAGCTGCAGTGAAACCCCATGAAGGGCAGTTTGGCAGTACCAGGGTCTGTGCTACAGACCACTGGGATCATGGGATTGTGCCAACTATGCCAGGATGGCATAGAGGGGGCAATTCCATGATCATAGACATGTTACATGGCCATATTCGGAGTTACCATGGTGAAGCTACATATAGGTAGTGACCTATATGTAGTGCACGCGTGTAATGGTGTCCCCGCACTCACAAAGTTCAGTGAATTGGCTCTGAACAATGTGGGGGCACCTTGGCTAGTGCCAGGGTGCCCTCACACTAAGTAACTTTGCACCTAACCTTTACCAGGTAAAGGTTAGACATATAGGTGACTTATAAGTTACTTAAGTGCAGTGTAAAATGGCTGTGAAATAACGTGGACGTTATTTCACTCAGGCTGCAGTGGCAGGCCTGTGTAAGAATTGTCAGAGCTCCCTATGGGTGGCAAAAGAATTGCTGCAGCCCATAGGGATCTCCTGGAACCCCAATACCCTGGGTACCTTAGTACCATATACTAGGGAATTATAAGGGTGTTCCAGTAAGCCAATGTAAATTGGTAAAATTGGTCACTAGCCTGTTAGTGACAATTTGAAAGTAATGAGAGAGCATAACCACTGAGGTTCTGGTTAGCAGAGCCTCAGTGAGACAGTTAGGCACCACACAGGGAACATATACATGCACACCTATGAGCACTGGGGCCCTGTGTGACAGGGCCCCAGTGACACATACATATAGGCCACAAACTTATGAGCACTGGGGTCCTGACCAGCAGGATCCCAGTGACACATAACAAACATACTGAAAACATAGTGTTTTCACTATGAGCACTGAGGCCTGGCTATCAGGATCCCAGTGAGACAGTGAAAACAGTGACAAACACCCTGACATACACTCACAAACAGGCCAAAAGTGGGGGTAACAAGGCTAGAAAGAGGCTACCTTCTCACACAACCCCCCCCCAAACGAAGGACAATAAGGCTAACCTTGGCCAGTTGAGACTTTATTGTCTAAGTGGTGATAAGTAGAGAGTAGCTCTGCAATAGACTGGTTACTCCCTTTATCATCCACTATATGGTTACTTCCCTGTGGGGATGTAAACCACCCTGTTTGAAGTTTTTTAGCTAAGCAACAATGTGAAGATGTATTTTCAGAGTTTCTATCAGTAAGTTTTAGTTTAGAGCAGTGGGAATTGTCCACTGAACCTATTTGTAGTGATGGAAATGCCAGACAGGGATGCTGTCTCAGAAAAGCCATAGCTGGGCAAAAACTTTGTCCATTTGGCTGGAAGAGAGAACAGGGATGCTGTTTCTCTTGAGTTGGAGCAGGGCAGGGATGCTGTCCTATGAGCTCCACACTAGGGCAGGGATGCTGTCCTAAGTGTTGTGCGGCAGTACAGGGTTTCTGCACTAAAGTTTCTCTGGGAGGGTTGGAGGGATGCTCCATGTTAACTAAAATGGTGCTCTTTTTGTCACCAATGTTAGTTATCCCACAGAGAGGTACTTCTACCTCAGGGAGTCCAGCTATGCCAGCTGATGATTCCCTTGGAACAGGTGCCACCCCAGGAGAGGTTTCTCCCACCACAGGAATGGTATCCTGAATGGTAGGGTGGTTAGGGGATACTGTGATACCCTTTTTACCTGTTGATGGAGAGGGATCCTGAGTTTTCAGGCCTTCTCTCCTTTGCTTTTTCATTTCAGTAGAAATGAGAGGGAACAATTCCTCAGGGATGCCCAGCATGGCTGCATGGGCATAAAACTCTACATCAGCCCAACCTGAGGCCTCTAGGTCATTACCTAAGAGACAGTCTACAGGTAAGCTAGGTGATACCACCACCTGCTTAGGGCCAGTAACTCCACCCCAACTAAACTGAATTATAGCTAAGGGAAGAAACTTAGTGGAGTTATGGACATCAATAATCTTATACTGTTGTCCAATGATGTGTTGTTCAGGAGGCACTAGGTTTTCAGTCACCAAAGTGAAACTGGCACCTGTGTCCCTGTAGGCCAAGGCCTCAACACCATTTATTGAAACTGTCTGCCTGTACTTATCCATTGTAAGGGGACAAGCAGCCAGTGTGGCAAGGCCAATGCCACTAGGTGTGACAGAAACTGTCTTGGGACTGATGACATCAGTTTCCACTATGGACCCATAAGTGAACCCAACTACACCCTTTGCTTGACTGTTGCCAGCAGTCCCACCACTAGTACCACTACTGCTAGAGGCACTAGAGCTTGATGTATTAGTGGTGGTAAGCTCAGGGGGTTTACCTGGACAGGACTTATCCCCTGGCCTATGGCCTCTGTTTTTACACACAAAGCACCAAGGCTTTTTAATGTGTGCAGGTTGGGAAGAAGAGGAAGAATTAGTTTTATCCCCACCCTCTGAAGAGTGTTTAAGATTTGAAGTGGGATCTTTGGTTTTACCCTTATCCCCATGCTTATCTTGAGATTTTTCACCATCTTTCTTCTTATTGCCATCTTTGTCACCCCCTGTATGAACTTTTCTGTTCACCCTTGTTCTGACCCATTTGTCTGCCTTCTTTCCCAATTCTTGGGGAGAGGTCAGATCAGAGTCTACCAGGTACTGGTGCAACAAATCAGACACACAATTATTAAGTATATGCTCTCTCAGGATTGTGTTATACAGGCTTTCATAATCAGTAACTTTACTGCCATGTAACCACCCCTCCAAGGCCTTCACTGAATGGTCAATGAAATCAACCCAGTCTTGTGAAGACTCCTTTTTGGTCTCTCTGAACTTTATCCTGTATTGTTCAGTGGTTAAGCCATAACCATCCAGGAGTGCATTCTTAAGAACTGTAAAATTATTGGCATCATTTTCTTTCACAGTAAGGAGTCTATCCCTACCCTTTCCACTAAATGATAGCCATAGGATAGCAGCCCACTGCCTTTGAGGGACATCCTGTACAGCACAGGCCCTCTCAAGTGCAGCAAACCACTTGTTAATGTCATCCCCCTCCTTATAAGGGGGAACTATCTTATGCAGATTCCTGGAATCATGCTCTTTTGCAGGATGACTATGGGGAATACTGCTGCTGCCACCATGGGTATCTAAACCCATCTTCTGTCTTTCCCTCTCTATTTCTAAAGACTGTCTATCCAAATCCAGCTGTTGCTTCTTGAGCTTCAGTCTGGTTTGCTCCACTCTCAATCTATTGAGCTCCCTTTCTAACAATCTGTCATCAGGGTGGGTGGGAGGGACATTTCTAGATACAGAGGTATGATGGGAATGAACAGAAGGAGACCTGTCCCTTACAGAGGGCACCCTAACAGCTTGGCTACCAGCATAATGTGAGAGCACATCATCAGTATGATGTGATTCAACCTCTGTACCAACTATGCTAGACTGTCTAGTAATGGGCAGGCTGAGAAGTTTCTTTCCTGAACCTTTTCCTGGGGGAGTCCCTGGATCAGATTGAGAACCATTAGCTACTTTTTCTACAGATTGGGCACTTATGGCCTTATCCTGTACTCTAAGCATATTAATTAACAGTTCTAAGGAAGGATTCTTCCCTACACTCAAACCTCTCTCTATGCAGAGACTCCTTGCTCCTTTCCAGCTAAGGTGATCATATGCAAGTTTGGACAGTTCAACTTTTTGGCCTGTGCCAGACATTTTTAGAGAGAGTTAAAGTGATAGACAAAGAGAAAAAAGTTTTCAGAACTTTTTGGAAAGACAGAAAAAATCTTTTTAAACTTTTAAGAACTTTTTGAAAGTTTAGAAGTACTTTTCAGCACTTAGAAAAGAGTGAAAAGAGGAAATGCAAAACTTTTTGGCTATGTGTATATACACTGACCTTGTTTTGTATATTTTTCTCTTATGAAAAGTACAATGACAAGAGTGGTAAGTAGTCTCAAAGCACTTATCCCACCGCTGCACAACCAATGTAGGAGGCTGGACTGGCTTGTAGTGAGTACCAAGGGGTACTTGCACCTTGCACCAGGCCCAGTTATCCCTTATTAGTGTATAGGGTGTCTAGCAGCTTAGGCTGATAGATAATGGTAGCTTAGCAGAGCAGCTTAGGCTGAACTAGGAGACGTGTGAAGCTACTACAGTACCACTTAGTGTCATATGCACAATATCATAAGAAAACACAATACACAGTTATACTAAAAATAAAGGTACTTTATTTTTATGACAATATGCCAAAGTATCTTAGAGTGTACCCTCAGTGAGAGGATAGGAAATATACACAAGATATATATACACAATAGCAAAAATATGCAGTATAGTCTTAGAAAACAGTGCAAACAATGTATAGTTACAATAGGATGCAATGGGGAAACATAGGGATAGGGGCAACACAAACCATATACTCCAAAAGTGGAATGCGAACCACGAATGGACCCCAAACCTATGTGACCTTGTAGAGGGTCGCTGGGACTATTAGAAAATAGTGAGAGTTAGAAAAATAACCCTCCCCAAGACCCTGAAAAGTGAGTGCAAAGTGCACTAAAGTTCCCCTAAGGACAAAATAGTCGTGTTAGAGGGAGAATGCAAGGAAAACACAAATCAGCAATGCAACAACGATGGATTCCTGTCTGAGGGTACCTGTGGAACAAGGGGACCAAGTCCAAAAGTCACAAGCAGCTCGGAGATGGGCAGATGCCCAAGAAATGCCAGCGGTTGGTGCAAAGAAGCTCTTACTAGGCTGAAGAACTGTGAATACTGCAGGAACGACAAGGGCTAGAGACTTCCCCTTTGGAGGATGGATCCCCCACGCCTTGGAGAGTCGTGCAGAAGTGTTTTCCCGCCGGATGGACGCCAACAAGCCTTGCTACACGCAAATCGTGCGTTTGGCGTTTTTGGACGCTGCTGGGGCCCAGGAGGGACCAGAAGGTCGCAAATTGGACCTGCAGAGAGAGGGGACGTCGAGCAAGACAAAGAGCCCTCACTGAAGCAGATAGCACCCGGAGAAGTGCCAGAAACAGGCACTACGAGGATGCGTGAAACGGTGCTCGCCGAAGTTGCACAAAGGAGTCCCACGTCGCCGGAGACCAACTTAGAAAGTCGTGCAATGCAGGTTAGAGTGCCGTGGACCCAGGCTTGGCTGTGCACACAGGATTTCCGCCGGAAGTGCACAGGGGCCGGAGAAGCTTGCAAAGTCGCGGTTCCCAGCAATGCAGCCCAGCGAGGTGAGGCAAGGACTTACCTCCACCAAACTTGGGCTGAAGAGTCACTGGACTGTGGGGGTCACTTGGACGGTGTCGCTGGATTCGAGGGACCTCGCTCGTCGTGCTGAGAGGAGACCCAAGGGACCGGAGATGCAGCTTTTTGGTGCCTGCGGTTGCAGGGGGAAGATTCCGTCGACCCACGGGAGATTTCTTCGGAGCTTCTGGTGCAGAGAGGAGGCAGGCTACCCCCACAGCATGCACAAGCAGGAAAACAGTCGAGAAGGCGGCAGGATCAGCGTTACAGAGTTGCAGTAGTCGTCTTTGCTACTATGTTGCAGGTTTGCAGGCTTCCAGCGCGGTCAGCGGTCGATTCCTTATCAGAAGGTGAAGAGGGAGATGCAGAGGAACTCGGCTGAGCTCATGCATTCGTTATCTAAAGTTTCCCCAGAGACAGAGACCCTAAATAGCCAGAAAAGAGGGTTTGGCTACCTAGGAGAGAGGAAAGGCTACTAACACCTGAAGGAGCCTATCACAAGGAGTCTCTGACGTCACCTGGTGGCACTGGCCACTCAGAGCAGTCCAGTGTGCCAGCAGCACCTCTGTTTCCAAGATGGCAGAGGTCTGGAGCACACTGGAGGAGCTCTGGACACCTCCCAGGGGAGGTGCAGGTCAGGGGAGTGGTCACTCCCCTTTCCTTTGTCCAGTTTCGCGCCAGAGCAGGGGCTAAGGGGTCCCTGAACCGGTGTAGACTGGCTTATGCAGAATTGGGCACCTCTGTGCCCAACAAAGCATTTCCAGAGGCTGGGGGAGGCTACTCCTCCCCTGCCTTCACACCATTTTCCAAAGGGAGAGGGTGTCACACCCTCTCTCAGAGGAAGTTCTTTGTTCTGCCATCCTGGGCCAGGCCTGGCTGGACCCCAGGAGGGCAGCTGCCTGTCTGAGGGGTTGGCAGCAGCAGCAGCTGCAGTGAAACCCCATGAAGGGCAGTT